>NC_086153.1:168030121-168665622 GCF_035149785.1 Candoia aspera | reverse complement strand
GGAAATCCAACAAACAAATGAGAAACATTGTGATTCTGCCCCATTGCACAAAATGGAGGGCATCGCAAAAGTACAAAGAAGGGGAAAGCTAACTACAGTGTTGTCTTAGCAATCCCATGAGAGGTCAGCACTGAAATCTTTAAAAGCATTCCAGGACACTCATCCAGTTTGCTGCAACATCGTACTACTCGTATTACCCTTCATCTGAGGCCTGTTACACTGAACGGAGAAAACGACTTTCAGAACTTGAGATTCTTGCATGGTCAAAGACCATACTGAAAAACCACCTGTCGATTCGAGTTGTCTCTGGAAAGGAGAATCAGGAAAACCGTACGTTTTGATGAAACTCTCTCTGTCTTAAGAGAAGTGCAAAGAAGAAATGAGAAAAATCGCCCTTTCCCCTTGCACAAAAAGCATTGAAAAAGTACAAGGAAGGGGAAAGCTAACTACAGCGTTGTTTTAGCAACCCATGAGAGCTCAGCACTGAATTCTAAATGCAGTCCAGGACACTCATCCAGTTTGCTGCAACATCGTAGTGCTCATGTTACCCTTCATACGACGCCTATTACGATGAATGGAGAATGCAATTTTTGAACTCCAGATTCCTTCTTGGTCAAAGACCATATTTGAGAACCACCTGTGGATTCAAGTTCTCTCTGGAACGGAGAATCAGGAAAACCATACGTTTTGATGAAACTCTCTCGTCTTAAGAGAAGTCCAAAGTAGAAATGAGAAAATCGTGATTTTCCCCTTGCACAAAAAGCACTGAAAAAGTACAAAGAAGGGGAAAGTTAACTACAGCGTTCCTTTAGCAAACCCATGAGAGTTCAGCACTGAATTGTAAATGCAGTCCAGGACACTCATCCAGTTTGCTGCAACATCATAGTACTCATATTACCCTTCATATGAGGTCTATGACACTGAATGGAGAATTCAACTTTTCGAACTGCAGATTCCTGCTTGGAAAAAGACCATATTTGAACACCAGCTATCGATTCAAGTTCTGTCACTGCAGGAGCAACAGGAAAACATATGTTTTGATGAAACTCTCTCATCTTAGGGAAATCCAACAAACAAATGAGAAACATTGTGATTCTGCCCCATTGCACAAAATGGAGGGCATCGCAAAAGTACAAAGAAGGGGAAAGCTAACTACAGTGTTGTCTTAGCAATCCCATGAGAGGTCAGCACTGAAATCTTTAAAAGCATTCCAGGACACTCATCCAGTTTGCTGCAACATCGTACTACTCGTATTACCCTTCATCTGAGGCCTGTTACACTGAACGGAGAAAACGACTTTCAGAACTTGAGATTCTTGCATGGTCAAAGACCATACTGAAAAACCACCTGTCGATTCGAGTTGTCTCTGGAAAGGAGAATCAGGAAAACCGTACGTTTTGATGAAACTCTCTCTGTCTTAAGAGAAGTGCAAAGAAGAAATGAGAAAAATCGCCCTTTCCCCTTGCACAAAAAGCATTGAAAAAGTACAAGGAAGGGGAAAGCTAACTACAGCGTTGTTTTAGCAACCCATGAGAGCTCAGCACTGAATTCTAAATGCAGTCCAGGACACTCATCCAGTTTGCTGCAACATCGTAGTGCTCATGTTACCCTTCATACGACGCCTATTACAATGAATGGAGAATGCAATTTTTGAACTCCAGATTCCTTCTTGGTCAAAGACCATATTTGAGAACCACCTGTGGATTCAAGTTCTCTCTGGAACGGAGAATCAGGAAAACCATACGTTTTGATGAAACTCTCTCGTCTTAAGAAAAGTCCAAAGTAGAAATGAGAAAATCGTGATTTTCCCCTTGCACAAAAAGCACTGAAAAAGTACAAAGAAGGGGAAAGTTAACTACAGCGTTCTTTTAGCAAACCCATGAGAGTTCAGCACTGAATTGTAAATGCAGTCCAGGACACTCATCCAGTTTGCTGCAACATCATAGTACTCATATTACCCTTCATATGAGGTCTATGACACTGAATGGAGAATTCAACTTTTCGAACTGCAGATTCCTGCTTGGAAAAAGACCATATTTGAACACCAGCTATCGATTCAAGTTCTGTCACTGCAGGAGCAACAGGAAAACATATGTTTTGATGAAACTCTCTCATCTTAGGGAAATCCAACAAACAAATGAGAAACATTGTGATTCTGCCCCATTGCACAAAATGGAGGGCATCGCAAAAGTACAAAGAAGGGGAAAGCTAACTACAGTGTTGTCTTAGCAATCCCATGAGAGGTCAGCACTGAAATCTTTAAAAGCATTCCAGGACACTCATCCAGTTTGCTGCAACATCGTACTACTCGTATTACCCTTCATCTGAGGCCTGTTACACTGAACGGAGAAAACGACTTTCAGAACTTGAGATTCTTGCATGGTCAAAGACCATACTGAAAAACCACCTGTCGATTCGAGTTGTCTCTGGAAAGGAGAATCAGGAAAACCGTACGTTTTGATGAAACTCTCTCTGTCTTAAGAGAAGTGCAAAGAAGAAATGAGAAAAATCGCCCTTTCCCCTTGCACAAAAAGCATTGAAAAAGTACAAGGAAGGGGAAAGCTAACTACAGCGTTGTTTTAGCAACCCATGAGAGCTCAGCACTGAATTCTAAATGCAGTCCAGGACACTCATCCAGTTTGCTGCAACATCGTAGTGCTCATGTTACCCTTCATACGATGCCTATTACGATGAATGGAGAATGCAATTTTTGAACTCCAGATTCCTTCTTGGTCAAAGACCATATTTGAGAACCACCTGTGGATTCAAGTTCTCTCTGGAACGGAGAATCAGGAAAACCATACGTTTTGATGAAACTCTCTCGTCTTAAGAAAAGTCCAAAGTAGAAATGAGAAAATCGTGATTTTCCCCTTGCACAAAAAGCACTGAAAAAGTACAAAGAAGGGGAAAGTTAACTACAGCGTTCTTTTAGCAAACCCATGAGAGTTCAGCACTGAATTGTAAATGCAGTCCAGGACACTCATCCAGTTTGCTGCAACATCATAGTACTCATATTACCCTTCATATGAGGTCTATGACACTGAATGGAGAATTCAACTTTTCGAACTGCAGATTCCTGCTTGGAAAAAGACCATATTTGAACACCAGCTATCGACTCAAGTTCTGTCACTGCAGGAGCAACAGGAAAACATATGTTTTGATGAAACTCTCTCATCCTTGGAGAAATCCAACAAACAAATGAGAAACATTGTGATTCTGCCCCATTGCACAAAATGGAGGGCATCGCAAAAGTACAAAGAAGGGGAAAGCTAACTACAGTGTTGTCTTAGCAATCCCATGAGAGGTCAGCACTGAAATCTTTAAAAGCATTCCAGGACACTCATCCAGTTTGCTGCAACATCGTACTACTCGTATTACCCTTCATCTGAGGCCTGTTACACTGAACGGAGAAAACGACTTTCAGAACTTGAGATTCTTGCATGGTCAAAGACCATACTGAAAAACCACCTGTCGATTCGAGTTGTCTCTGGAAAGGAGAATCAGGAAAACCGTACGTTTTGATGAAACTCTCTCTGTCTTAAGAGAAGTGCAAAGAAGAAATGAGAAAAATCGCCCTTTCCCCTTGCACAAAAAGCATTGAAAAAGTACAAGGAAGGGGAAAGCTAACTACAGCGTTGTTTTAGCAACCCATGAGAGCTCAGCACTGAATTCTAAATGCAGTCCAGGACACTCATCCAGTTTGCTGCAACATCGTAGTGCTCATGTTACCCTTCATACGACGCCTATTACAATGAATGGAGAATGCAATTTTTGAACTCCAGATTCCTTCTTGGTCAAAGACCATATTTGAGAACCACCTGTGGATTCAAGTTCTCTCTGGAACGGAGAATCAGGAAAACCATACGTTTTGATGAAACTCTCTCGTCTTAAGAGAAGTCCAAAGTAGAAATGAGAAAATCGTGATTTTCCCCTTGCACAAAAAGCACTGAAAAAGTACAAAGAAGGGGAAAGTTAACTACAGCGTTCTTTTAGCAAACCCATGAGAGTTCAGCACTGAATTGTAAATGCAGTCCAGGACACTCATCCAGTTTGCTGCAACATCATAGTACTCATATTACCCTTCATATGAGGTCTATGACACTGAATGGAGAATTCAACTTTTCGAACTGCAGATTCCTGCTTGGAAAAAGACCATATTTGAACACCAGCTATCGATTCAAGTTCTGTCACTGCAGGAGCAACAGGAAAACATATGTTTTGATGAAACTCTCTCATCTTAGGGAAATCCAACAAACAAATGAGAAACATTGTGATTCTGCCCCATTGCACAAAATGGAGGGCATCGCAAAAGTACAAAGAAGGGGAAAGCTAACTACAGTGTTGTCTTAGCAATCCCATGAGAGGTCAGCACTGAAATCTTTAAAAGCATTCCAGGACACTCATCCAATTTGCTGCAACATCATACTACTCGTATTACCCTTCATCTGAGGCCTGTTACACTGAACGGAGAAAACGACTTTCAGAACTTGAGATTCTTGCATGGTCAAAGACCATACTGAAAAACCACCTGTCGATTCGAGTTGTCTCTGGAAAGGAGAATCAGGAAAACCGTACGTTTTGATGAAACTCTCTCTGTCTTAAGAGAAGTGCAAAGAAGAAATGAGAAAAATCGCCCTTTCCCCTTGCACAAAAAGCATTGAAAAAGTACAAGGAAGGGGAAAGCTAACTACAGCGTTGTTTTAGCAACCCATGAGAGCTCAGCACTGAATTCTAAATGCAGTCCAGGACACTCATCCAGTTTGCTGCAACATCGTAGTGCTCATGTTACCCTTCATACGACGCCTATTACAATGAATGGAGAATGCAATTTTTGAACTCCAGATTCCTTCTTGGTCAAAGACCATATTTGAGAACCACCTGTGGATTCAAGTTCTCTCTGGAACGGAGAATCAGGAAAACCATACATTTTGATGAAACTCTCTCGTCTTAAGAAAAGTCCAAAGTAGAAATGAGAAAATCGTGATTTTCCCCTTGCACAAAAAGCACTGAAAAAGTACAAAGAAGGGGAAAGTTAACTACAGCGTTCTTTTAGCAAACCCATGAGAGTTCAGCACTGAATTGTAAATGCAGTCCAGGACACTCATCCAGTTTGCTGCAACATCATAGTACTCATATTACCCTTCATATGAGGTCTATGACACTGAATGGAGAATTCAACTTTTCGAACTGCAGATTCCTGCTTGGAAAAAGACCATATTTGAACACCAGCTATCGATTCAAGTTCTGTCACTGCAGGAGCAACAGGAAAACATATGTTTTGATGAAACTCTCTCATCTTAGGGAAATCCAACAAACAAATGAGAAACATTGTGATTCTGCCCCATTGCACAAAATGGAGGGCATCGCAAAAGTACAAAGAAGGGGAAAGCTAACTACAGTGTTGTCTTAGCAATCCCATGAGAGGTCAGCACTGAAATCTTTAAAAGCATTCCAGGACACTCATCCAGTTTGCTGCAACATCGTACTACTCGTATTACCCTTCATCTGAGGCCTGTTACACTGAACGGAGAAAACGACTTTCAGAACTTGAGATTCTTGCATGGTCAAAGACCATACTGAAAAACCACCTGTCGATTCGAGTTGTCTCTGGAAAGGAGAATCAGGAAAACCGTACGTTTTGATGAAACTCTCTCTGTCTTAAGAGAAGTGCAAAGAAGAAATGAGAAAAATCGCCCTTTCCCCTTGCACAAAAAGCATTGAAAAAGTACAAGGAAGGGGAAAGCTAACTACAGCGTTGTTTTAGCAACCCATGAGAGCTCAGCACTGAATTCTAAATGCAGTCCAGGACACTCATCCAGTTTGCTGCAACATCGTAGTGCTCATGTTACCCTTCATACGATGCCTATTACAATGAATGGAGAATGCAATTTTTGAACTCCAGATTCCTTCTTGGTCAAAGACCATATTTGAGAACCACCTGTGGATTCAAGTTCTCTCTGGAACGGAGAATCAGGAAAACCATACGTTTTGATGAAACTCTCTCGTCTTAAGAAAAGTCCAAAGTAGAAATGAGAAAATCGTGATTTTCCCCTTGCACAAAAAGCACTGAAAAAGTACAAAGAAGGGGAAAGTTAACTACAGCGTTCTTTTAGCAAACCCATGAGAGTTCAGCACTGAATTGTAAATGCAGTCCAGGACACTCATCCAGTTTGCTGCAACATCATAGTACTCATATTACCCTTCATATGAGGTCTATGACACTGAATGGAGAATTCAACTTTTCGAACTGCAGATTCCTGCTTGGAAAAAGACCATATTTGAACACCAGCTATCGACTCAAGTTCTGTCACTGCAGGAGCAACAGGAAAACATATGTTTTGATGAAACTCTCTCATCCTTGGAGAAATCCAACAAACAAATGAGAAACATTGTGATTCTGCCCCATTGCACAAAATGGAGGGCATCGCAAAAGTACAAAGAAGGGGAAAGCTAACTACAGTGTTGTCTTAGCAATCCCATGAGAGGTCAGCACTGAAATCTTTAAAAGCATTCCAGGACACTCATCCAGTTTGCTGCAACATCGTACTACTCGTATTACCCTTCATCTGAGGCCTGTTACACTGAACGGAGAAAACGACTTTCAGAACTTGAGATTCTTGCATGGTCAAAGACCATACTGAAAAACCACCTGTCGATTCGAGTTGTCTCTGGAAAGGAGAATCAGGAAAACCGTACGTTTTGATGAAACTCTCTCTGTCTTAAGAGAAGTGCAAAGAAGAAATGAGAAAAATCGCCCTTTCCCCTTGCACAAAAAGCATTGAAAAAGTACAAGGAAGGGGAAAGCTAACTACAGCGTTGTTTTAGCAACCCATGAGAGCTCAGCACTGAATTCTAAATGCAGTCCAGGACACTCATCCAGTTTGCTGCAACATCGTAGTGCTCATGTTACCCTTCATACGACGCCTATTACAATGAATGGAGAATGCAATTTTTGAACTCCAGATTCCTTCTTGGTCAAAGACCATATTTGAGAACCACCTGTGGATTCAAGTTCTCTCTGGAACGGAGAATCAGGAAAACCATACGTTTTGATGAAACTCTCTCGTCTTAAGAGAAGTCCAAAGTAGAAATGAGAAAATCGTGATTTTCCCCTTGCACAAAAAGCACTGAAAAAGTACAAAGAAGGGGAAAGTTAACTACAGCGTTCTTTTAGCAAACCCATGAGAGTTCAGCACTGAATTGTAAATGCAGTCCAGGACACTCATCCAGTTTGCTGCAACATCATAGTACTCATATTACCCTTCATATGAGGTCTATGACACTGAATGGAGAATTCAACTTTTCGAACTGCAGATTCCTGCTTGGAAAAAGACCATATTTGAACACCAGCTATCGATTCAAGTTCTGTCACTGCAGGAGCAACAGGAAAACATATGTTTTGATGAAACTCTCTCATCTTAGGGAAATCCAACAAACAAATGAGAAACATTGTGATTCTGCCCCATTGCACAAAATGGAGGGCATCGCAAAAGTACAAAGAAGGGGAAAGCTAACTACAGTGTTGTCTTAGCAATCCCATGAGAGGTCAGCACTGAAATCTTTAAAAGCATTCCAGGACACTCATCCAATTTGCTGCAACATCATACTACTCGTATTACCCTTCATCTGAGGCCTGTTACACTGAACGGAGAAAACGACTTTCAGAACTTGAGATTCTTGCATGGTCAAAGACCATACTGAAAAACCACCTGTCGATTCGAGTTGTCTCTGGAAAGGAGAATCAGGAAAACCGTACGTTTTGATGAAACTCTCTCTGTCTTAAGAGAAGTGCAAAGAAGAAATGAGAAAAATCGCCCTTTCCCCTTGCACAAAAAGCATTGAAAAAGTACAAGGAAGGGGAAAGCTAACTACAGCGTTGTTTTAGCAACCCATGAGAGCTCAGCACTGAATTCTAAATGCAGTCCAGGACACTCATCCAGTTTGCTGCAACATCGTAGTGCTCATGTTACCCTTCATACGACGCCTATTACAATGAATGGAGAATGCAATTTTTGAACTCCAGATTCCTTCTTGGTCAAAGACCATATTTGAGAACCACCTGTGGATTCAAGTTCTCTCTGGAACGGAGAATCAGGAAAACCATACATTTTGATGAAACTCTCTCGTCTTAAGAAAAGTCCAAAGTAGAAATGAGAAAATCGTGATTTTCCCCTTGCACAAAAAGCACTGAAAAAGTACAAAGAAGGGGAAAGTTAACTACAGCGTTCTTTTAGCAAACCCATGAGAGTTCAGCACTGAATTGTAAATGCAGTCCAGGACACTCATCCAGTTTGCTGCAACATCATAGTACTCATATTACCCTTCATATGAGGTCTATGACACTGAATGGAGAATTCAACTTTTCGAACTGCAGATTCCTGCTTGGAAAAAGACCATATTTGAACACCAGCGATCGATTCAAGTTCTGTCACTGCAGGAGCAACAGGAAAACATATGTTTTGATGAAACTCTCTCATCTTAGGGAAATCCAACAAACAAATGAGAAACATTGTGATTCTGCCCCATTGCACAAAATGGAGGGCATCGCAAAAGTACTAAGAAGGGGAAAGCTAACTACAGTGTTGTCTTAGCAATCCCATGAGAGGTCAGCACTGAAATCTTTAAAAGCATTCCAGGACACTCATCCAGTTTGCTGCAACATCGTACTACTCGTATTACCTTTCATCTGAGGCCTGTTACACTGAACGGAGAAAACGACTTTCAGAACTTGAGATTCTTGCATGGTCAAAGACCATACTGAAAAACCACCTGTCGATTCGAGTTGTCTCTGGAAAGGAGAATCAGGAAAACCGTACGTTTTGATGAAACTCTCTCTGTCTTAAGAGAAGTGCAAAGAAGAAATGAGAAAAATCGCCCTTTCCCCTTGCACAAAAAGCATTGAAAAAGTACAAGGAAGGGGAAAGCTAACTACAGCGTTGTTTTAGCAACCCATGAGAGCTCAGCACTGAATTCTAAATGCAGTCCAGGACACTCATCCAGTTTGCTGCAACATCGTAGTGCTCATGTTACCCTTCATACGACGCCTATTACAATGAATGGAGAATGCAATTTTTGAACTCCAGATTCCTTCTTGGTCAAAGACCATATTTGAGAACCACCTGTGGATTCAAGTTCTCTCTGGAACGGAGAATCAGGAAAACCATACGTTTTGATGAAACTCTCTCGTCTTAAGAGAAGTCCAAAGTAGAAATGAGAAAATCGTGATTTTCCCCTTGCACAAAAAGCACTGAAAAAGTACAAAGAAGGGGAAAGTTAACTACAGCGTTCTTTTAGCAAACCCATGAGAGTTCAGCACTGAATTGTAAATGCAGTCCAGGACACTCATCCAGTTTGCTGCAACATCATAGTACTCATATTACCCTTCATATGAGGTCTATGACACTGAATGGAGAATTCAACTTTTCGAACTGCAGATTCCTGCTTGGAAAAAGACCATATTTGAACACCAGCTATCGATTCAAGTTCTGTCACTGCAGGAGCAACAGGAAAACATATGTTTTGATGAAACTCTCTCATCTTAGGGAAATCCAACAAACAAATGAGAAACATTGTGATTCTGCCCATTGCACAAAATGGAGGGCATCGCAAAAGTACAAAGAAGGGGAAAGCTAACTACAGTGTTGTCTTAGCAATCCCATGAGAGGTCAGCACTGAAATCTTTAAAAGCATTCCAGGACACTCATCCAGTTTGCTGCAACATCGTACTACTCGTATTACCCTTCATCTGAGGCCTGTTACACTGAACGGAGAAAACGACTTTCAGAACTTGAGATTCTTGCATGGTCAAAGACCATACTGAAAAACCACCTGTCGATTCGAGTTGTCTCTGGAAAGGAGAATCAGGGAAACCGTACGTTTTGATGAAACTCTCTCTGTCTTAAGAGAAGTGCAAAGAAGAAATGAGAAAAATCGCCCTTTCCCCTTGCACAAAAAGCATTGAAAAAGTACAAGGAAGGGGAAAGCTAACTACAGCGTTGTTTTAGCAACCCATGAGAGCTCAGCACTGAATTCTAAATGCAGTCCAGGACACTCATCCAGTTTGCTGCAACATCGTAGTGCTCATGTTACCCTTCATACGACGCCTATTACAATGAATGGAGAATGCAATTTTTGAACTCCAGATTCCTTCTTGGTCAAAGACCATATTTGAGAACCACCTGTGGATTCAAGTTCTCTCTGGAACGGAGAATCAGGAAAACCATACGTTTTGATGAAACTCTCTCGTCTTAAGAAAAGTCCAAAGTAGAAATGAGAAAATCGTGATTTTCCCCTTGCACAAAAAGCACTGAAAAAGTACAAAGAAGGGGAAAGTTAACTACAGCGTTCTTTTAGCAAACCCATGAGAGTTCAGCACTGAATTGTAAATGCAGTCCAGGACACTCATCCAGTTTGCTGCAACATCATAGTACTCATATTACCCTTCATATGAGGTCTATGACACTGAATGGAGAATTCAACTTTTCGAACTGCAGATTCCTGCTTGGAAAAAGACCATATTTGAACACCAGCTATCGATTCAAGTTCTGTCACTGCAGGAGCAACAGGAAAACATATGTTTTGATGAAACTCTCTCATCTTAGGGAAATCCAACAAACAAATGAGAAACATTGTGATTCTGCCCCATTGCACAAAATGGAGGGCATCGCAAAAGTACAAAGAAGGGGAAAGTTAACTACAGTGTTGTCTTAGCAATCCCATGAGAGGTCAGCACTGAAATCTTTAAAAGCATTCCAGGACACTCATCCAGTTTGCTGCAACATCGTACTACTCGTATTACCCTTCATCTGAGGCCTGTTACACTGAACGGAGAAAACGACTTTCAGAACATGAGATTCTTGCATGGTCAAAGACCATACTGAAAAACCACCTGTCGATTCGAGTTGTCTCTGGAAAGGAGAATCAGGAAAACCGTACGTTTTGATGAAACTCTCTCTGTCTTAAGAGAAGTGCAAAGAAGAAATGAGAAAAATCGCCCTTTCCCCTTGCACAAAAAGCATTGAAAAAGTACAAGGAAGGGGAAAGCTAACTACAGCGTTGTTTTAGCAACCCATGAGAGCTCAGCACTGAATTCTAAATGCAGTCCAGGACACTCATCCAGTTTGCTGCAACATCGTAGTGCTCATGTTACCCTTCATACGACGCCTATTACAATGAATGGAGAATGCAATTTTTGAACTCCAGATTCCTTCTTGGTCAAAGACCATATTTGAGAACCACCTGTGGATTCAAGTTCTCTCTGGAACGGAGAATCAGGAAAACCATACGTTTTGATGAAACTCTCTCGTCTTAAGAGAAGTCCAAAGTAGAAATGAGAAAATCGTGATTTTCCCCTTGCACAAAAAGCACTGAAAAAGTACAAAGAAGGGGAAAGTTAACTACAGCGTTCTTTTAGCAAACCCATGAGAGTTCAGCACTGAATTGTAAATGCAGTCCAGGACACTCATCCAGTTTGCTGCAACATCATAGTACTCATATTACCCTTCATATGAGGTCTATGACACTGAATGGAGAATTCAACTTTTCGAACTGCAGATTCCTGCTTGGAAAAAGACCATATTTGAACACCAGCTATCGATTCAAGTTCTGTCACTGCAGGAGCAACAGGAAAACATATGTTTTGATGAAACTCTCTCATCCTTGGAGAAATCCAACAAACAAATGAGAAACATTGTGATTCTGCCCCATTGCACAAAATGGAGGGCATCGCAAAAGTACAAAGAAGGGGAAAGCTAACTACAGTGTTGTCTTAGCAATCCCATGAGAGGTCAGCACTGAAATCTTTAAAAGCATTCCAGGACACTCATCCAGTTTGCTGCAACATCGTACTACTCGTATTACCTTTCATCTGAGGCCTGTTACACTGAACGGAGAAAACGACTTTCAGAACTTGAGATTCTTGCATGGTCAAAGACCATACTGAAAAACCACCTGTCGATTCGAGTTGTCTCTGGAAAGGAGAATCAGGAAAACCGTACGTTTTGATGAAACTCTCTCTGTCTTAAGAGAAGTGCAAAGAAGAAATGAGAAAAATCGCCCTTTCCCCTTGCACAAAAAGCATTGAAAAAGTACAAGGAAGGGGAAAGCTAACTACAGCGTTGTTTTAGCAACCCATGAGAGCTCAGCACTGAATTCTAAATGCAGTCCAGGACACTCATCCAGTTTGCTGCAACATCGTAGTGCTCATGTTACCCTTCATACGACGCCTATTACAATGAATGGAGAATGCAATTTTTGAACTCCAGATTCCTTCTTGGTCAAAGACCATATTTGAGAACCACCTGTGGATTCAAGTTCTCTCTGGAACGGAGAATCAGGAAAACCATACGTTTTGATGAAACTCTCTCGTCTTAAGAGAAGTCCAAAGTAGAAATGAGAAAATCGTGATTTTCCCCTTGCACAAAAAGCACTGAAAAAGTACAAAGAAGGGGAAAGTTAACTAAAGCGTTCTTTTAGCAAACCCATGAGAGTTCAGCACTGAATTGTAAATGCAGTCCAGGACACTCATCCAGTTTGCTGCAACATCATAGTACTCATATTACCCTTCATATGAGGTCTATGACACTGAATGGAGAATTCAACTTTTGGAACTGCAGATTCCTGCTTGGAAAAAGACCATATTTGAACACCAGCTATCGATTCAAGTTCTTTCACTGCAGGAGCAACAGGAAAACATATGTTTTGATGAAACTCTCTCATCCTTGGAGAAATCCAACAAACAAATGAGAAACATTGTGATTCTGCCCCATTGCACAAAATGGAGGGCATCGCAAAAGTACAAAGAAGGGGAACGCTAACTACAGTGTTGTCTTAGCAATCCCATGAGAGGTCAGCACTGAAATCTTTAAAAGCATTCCAGGACACTCATCCAGTTTGCTGCAACATCGTACTACTCGTATTACCCTTCATCTGAGGCCTGTTACACTGAACGGAGAAAACGACTTTCAGAACTTGAGATTCTTGCATGGTCAAAGACCATACTGAAAAACAACCTGTCGATTCGAGTTGTCTCTGGAAAGGAGAATCAGGAAAACCGTACGTTTTGATGAAACTCTCTCTGTCTTAAGAGAAGTGCAAAGAAGAAATGAGAAAAATCGCCCTTTCCCCTTGCACAAAAAGCATTGAAAAAGTACAAGGAAGGGGAAAGCTAACTACAGCGTTGTTTTAGCAACCCATGAGAGCTCAGCACTGAATTCTAAATGCAGTCCAGGACACTCATCCAGTTTTCTGCAACATCGTAGTGCTCATGTTACCCTTCATACGACGCCTATTACGATGAATGGAGAATGCAATTTTTGAACTCCAGATTCCTTCTTGGTCAAAGACCATATTTGAGAACCACCTGTGGATTCAAGTTCTCTCTGGAACGGAGAATCAGGAAAACCATACGTTTTGATGAAACTCTCTCGTCTTAAGAGAAGTCCAAAGTAGAAATGAGAAAATCGTGATTTTCCCCTTGCACAAAAAGCACTGAAAAAGTACAAAGAAGGGGAAAGCTAACTACAGTGTTGTCTTAGCAATCCCATGAGAGGTCAGCACTGAAATCTTTAAAAGCATTCCAGGACACTCATCCAGTTTGCTGCAACATCGTACTACTCGTATTACCCTTCATATGAGGCCTGTTACACTGAATGGAGAATTCAACTTTTCGAACTGCAGATTCCTGCTTGGAAAAAGACCATATTTGAACACCAGCTATCGATTCAAGTTCTGTCACTGCAGGAGCAACAGGAAAACATATGTTTTGATGAAACTCTCTCATCCTTGGAGAAATCCAACAAACAAATGAGAAACATTGTGATTCTGCCCCATTGCACAAAATGGAGGGCATCGCAAAAGTACAAAGAAGGGGAAAGCTAACTACAGTGTTGTCTTAGCAATCCCATGAGAGGTCAGCACTGAAATCTTTAAAAGCATTCCAGGACACTCATCCAGTTTGCTGCAACATCGTACTACTCGTATTACCCTTCATCTGAGACCTGTTACACTGAACGGAGAAAACGACTTTCAGAACTTGAGATTCTTGCATGGTCAAAGACCATACTGAAAAACCACCTGTCGATTCGAGTTGTCTCTGGAAAGGAGAATCAGGAAAACCGTATGTTTTGATGAAACTCTCTCTGTCTTAAGAGAAGTGCAAAGAAGAAATGAGAAAAATCGCCCTTTCCCCTTGCACAAAAAGCATTGAAAAAGTACAAGGAAGGGGAAAGCTAACTACAGCGTTGTTTTAGCAACCCATGAGAGCTCAGCACTGAATTCTAAATGCAGTCCAGGACACTCATCCAGTTTGCTGCAACATCGTAGTGCTCATGTTACCCTTCATACGACGCCTATTACAATGAATGGAGAATGCAATTTTTGAACTCCAGATTCCTTCTTGGTCAAAGACCATATTTGAGAACCACCTGTGGATTCAAGTTCTCTCTGGAACGGAGAATCAGGAAAACCATACGTTTTGATGAAACTCTCTCGTCTTAAGAGAAGTCCAAAGAGAAAATCGTGATTTTCCCCTTGCACAAAAAGCACTGAAAAAGTACAAAGAAGGGGAAAGTTAACTACAGCGTTCCTTTAGCAAACCCATGAGAGTTCAGCACTGAATTGTAAATGCAGTCCAGGACACTCATCCAGTTTGCTGCAACATCATAGTACTCATATTACCCTTCATATGAGGTCTATGACACTGAATGGAGAATTCAACTTTTCGAACTGCAGATTCCTGCTTGGAAAAAGACCATATTTGAACACCAGCTATCGATTCAAGTTCTGTCACTGCAGGAGCAACAGGAAAACATATGTTTTGATGAAACTCTCTCATCCTTGGAGAAATCCAACAAACAAATGAGAAACATTGTGATTCTGCCCCATTGCACAAAATGGAGGGCATCGCAAAAGTACAAAGAAGGGGAAAGCTAACT
Source organism: Candoia aspera (assembly GCF_035149785.1). NCBI lineage: Eukaryota > Metazoa > Chordata > Lepidosauria > Squamata > Candoiidae > Candoia > Candoia aspera. Next base: position 168,650,689 of record NC_086153.1, on the reverse strand, counting down.
ACAGTGTTGTCTTAGCAATCCCATGAGAGGTCAGCACTGAAATCTTTAAAAGCATTCCAGGACACTCATCCAGTTTGCTGCAACATCGTACTACTCGTATTACCCTTCATCTGAGACCTGTTACACTGAACGGAGAAAACGACTTTCAGAACTTGAGATTCTTGCATGGTCAAAGACCATACTGAAAAACCACCTGTCGATTCGAGTTGTCTCTGGAAAGGAGAATCAGGAAAACCGTATGTTTTGATGAAACTCTCTCTGTCTTAAGAGAAGTGCAAAGAAGAAATGAGAAAAATCGCCCTTTCCCCTTGCACAAAAAGCATTGAAAAAGTACAAGGAAGGGGAAAGCTACAGCGTTGTTTTAGCAACCCATGAGAGCTCAGCACTGAATTCTAAATGCAGTCCAGGACACTCATCCAGTTTGCTGCAACATCGTAGTGCTCATGTTACCCTTCATACGACGCCTATTACAATGAATGGAGAATGCAATTTTTGAACTCCAGATTCCTTCTTGGTCAAAGACCATATTTGAGAACCACCTGTGGATTCAAGTTCTCTCTGGAACGGAGAATCAGGAAAACCATACGTTTTGATGAAACTCTCTCGTCTTAAGAGAAGTCCAAAGAGAAAATCGTGATTTTCCCCTTGCACAAAAAGCACTGAAAAAGTACAAAGAAGGGGAAAGTTAACTACAGCGTTCCTTTAGCAAACCCATGAGAGTTCAGCACTGAATTGTAAATGCAGTCCAGGACACTCATCCAGTTTGCTGCAACATCATAGTACTCATATTACCCTTCATATGAGGTCTATGACACTAAATGGAGAATTCAACTTTTCGAACTGCAGATTCCTGCTTGGAAAAAGACCATATTTGAACACCAGCTATCGATTCAAGTTCTGTCACTGCAGGAGCAACAGGAAAACATATGTTTTGATGAAACTCTCTCATCTTAGGGAAATCCAACAAACAAATGAGAAACATTGTGATTCTGCCCCATTGCACAAAATGGAGGGCATCGCAAAAGTACAAAGAAGGGGAAAGCTAACTACAGTGTTGTCTTAGCAATCCCATGAGAGGTCAGCACTGAAATCTTTAAAAGCATTCCAGGACACTCATCCAGTTTGCTGCAACATCGTACTACTCGTATTACCCTTCATCTGAGGCCTGTTACACTGAACGGAGAAAACGACTTTCAGAACTTGAGATTCTTGCATGGTCAAAGACCATACTGAAAAACCACCTGTCGATTCGAGTTATCTCTGGAAAGGAGAATCAGGAAAACCGTACGTTTTGATGAAACTCTCTCTGTCTTAAGTGAAGTGCAAAGAAGAAATTAGAAAAATCGCCCTTTCCCCTTGCACAAAAAGCATTGAAAAAGTACAAGGAAGGGGAAAGCTAACTACAGCGTTGTTTTAGCAACCCATGAGAGCTCAGCACTGAATTCTAAATGCAGTCCAGGACACTCATCCAGTTTGCTGCAACATCGTAGTGCTCATGTTACCCTTCATACGACGCCTATTACAATGAATGGAGAATGCAATTTTTGAACTCCAGATTCCTTCTTGGTCAAAGACCATATTTGAGAACCACCTGTGGATTCAAGTTCTCTCTGGAACGGAGAATCAGGAAAACCATACGTTTTGATGAAACTCTCTCGTCTTAAGAGAAGTCCAAAGTAGAAATGAGAAAATCGTGATTTTCCCCTTGCACAAAAAGCACTGAAAAAGTACAAAGAAGGGGAAAGTTAACTACAGCGTTCTTTTAGCAAACCCATGAGAGTTCAGCACTGAATTGTAAATGCAGTCCAGGACACTCATCCAGTTTGCTGCAACATCATAGTACTCATATTACCCTTCATATGAGGTCTATGACACTGAATGGAGAATTCAACTTTTCGAACTGCAGATTCCTGCTTGGAAAAAGACCATATTTGAACACCAGCTATCGATTCAAGTTCTGTCACTGCAGGAGCAACAGGAAAACATATGTTTTGATGAAACTCTCTCATCCTTGGAGAAATCCAACAAACAAATGAGAAACATTGTGATTCTGCCCCATTGCACAAAATGGAGGGCATCGCAAAAGTACAAAGAAGGGGAAAGCTAACTACAGTGTTGTCTTAGCAATCCCATGAGAGGTCAGCACTGAAATCTTTAAAAGCATTCCAGGACACTCATCCAGTTTGCTGCAACATCGTACTACTCGTATTACCCTTCATCTGAGGCCTGTTACACTGAACGGAGAAAACGACTTTCAGAACTTGAGATTCTTGCATGGTCAAAGACCATACTGAAAAACCACCTGTCGATTCGAGTTGTCTCTGGAAAGGAGAATCAGGAAAACCGTACGTTTTGATGAAACTCTCTCTGTCTTAAGAGAAGTGCAAAGAAGAAATGAGAAAAATCGCCCTTTCCCCTTGCACAAAAAGCATTGAAAAAGTACAAGGAAGGGGAAAGCTAACTACAGCGTTGTTTTAGCAACCCATGAGAGCTCAGCACTGAATTCTAAATGCAGTCCAGGACACTCATCCAGTTTGCTGCAACATCGTAGTGCTCATGTTACCCTTCATACGACGCCTATTACGATGAATGGAGAATGCAATTTTTGAACTCCAGATTCCTTCTTGGTCAAAGACCATATTTGAGAACCACCTGTGGATTCAAGTTCTCTCTGGAACGGAGAATCAGGAAAACCATACGTTTTGATGAAACTCTCTCGTCTTAAGAGAAGTCCAAAGTAGAAATGAGAAAATCGTGATTTTCCCCTTGCACAAAAAGCACTGAAAAAGTACAAAGAAGGGGAAAGTTAACTACAGCGTTCCTTTAGCAAACCCATGAGAGTTCAGCACTGAATTGTAAATGCAGTCCAGGACACTCATCCAGTTTGCTGCAACATCATAGTACTCATATTACCCTTCATATGAGGTCTATGACACTGAATGGAGAATTCAACTTTTCGAACTGCAGATTCCTGCTTGGAAAAAGACCATATTTGAACACCAGCTATCGATTCAAGTTCTGTCACTGCAGGAGCAACAGGAAAACATATGTTTTGATGAAACTCTCTCATCTTAGGGAAATCCAACAAACAAATGAGAAACATTGTGATTCTGCCCCATTGCACAAAATGGAGGGCATCGCAAAAGTACAAAGAAGGGGAAAGCTAACTACAGTGTTGTCTTAGCAATCCCATGAGAGGTCAGCACTGAAATCTTTAAAAGCATTCCAGGACACTCATCCAGTTTGCTGCAACATCGTACTACTCGTATTACCCTTCATCTGAGGCCTGTTACACTGAACGGAGAAAACGACTTTCAGAACTTGAGATTCTTGCATGGTCAAAGACCATACTGAAAAACCACCTGTCGATTCGAGTTGTCTCTGGAAAGGAGAATCAGGAAAACCGTACGTTTTGATGAAACTCTCTCTGTCTTAAGAGAAGTGCAAAGAAGAAATGAGAAAAATCGCCCTTTCCCCTTGCACAAAAAGCATTGAAAAAGTACAAGGAAGGGGAAAGCTAACTACAGCGTTGTTTTAGCAACCCATGAGAGCTCAGCACTGAATTCTAAATGCAGTCCAGGACACTCATCCAGTTTGCTGCAACATCGTAGTGCTCATGTTACCCTTCATACGACGCCTATTACGATGAATGGAGAATGCAATTTTTGAACTCCAGATTCCTTCTTGGTCAAAGACCATATTTGAGAACCACCTGTGGATTCAAGTTCTCTCTGGAACGGAGAATCAGGAAAACCATACGTTTTGATGAAACTCTCTCGTCTTAAGAGAAGTCCAAAGTAGAAATGAGAAAATCGTGATTTTCCCCTTGCACAAAAAGCACTGAAAAAGTACAAAGAAGGGGAAAGTTAACTACAGCGTTCCTTTAGCAAACCCATGAGAGTTCAGCACTGAATTGTAAATGCAGTCCAGGACACTCATCCAGTTTGCTGCAACATCATAGTACTCATATTACCCTTCATATGAGGTCTATGACACTGAATGGAGAATTCAACTTTTCGAACTGCAGATTCCTGCTTGGAAAAAGACCATATTTGAACACCAGCTATCGATTCAAGTTCTGTCACTGCAGGAGCAACAGGAAAACATATGTTTTGATGAAACTCTCTCATCTTAGGGAAATCCAACAAACAAATGAGAAACATTGTGATTCTGCCCCATTGCACAAAATGGAGGGCATCGCAAAAGTACAAAGAAGGGGAAAGCTAACTACAGTGTTGTCTTAGCAATCCCATGAGAGGTCAGCACTGAAATCTTTAAAAGCATTCCAGGACACTCATCCAGTTTGCTGCAACATCGTACTACTCGTATTACCCTTCATCTGAGGCCTGTTACACTGAACGGAGAAAACGACTTTCAGAACTTGAGATTCTTGCATGGTCAAAGACCATACTGAAAAACCACCTGTCGATTCGAGTTGTCTCTGGAAAGGAGAATCAGGAAAACCGTACGTTTTGATGAAACTCTCTCTGTCTTAAGAGAAGTGCAAAGAAGAAATGAGAAAAATCGCCCTTTCCCCTTGCACAAAAAGCATTGAAAAAGTACAAGGAAGGGGAAAGCTAACTACAGCGTTGTTTTAGCAACCCATGAGAGCTCAGCACTGAATTCTAAATGCAGTCCAGGACACTCATCCAGTTTGCTGCAACATCGTAGTGCTCATGTTACCCTTCATACGACGCCTATTACAATGAATGGAGAATGCAATTTTTGAACTCCAGATTCCTTCTTGGTCAAAGACCATATTTGAGAACCACCTGTGGATTCAAGTTCTCTCTGGAACGGAGAATCAGGAAAACCATACGTTTTGATGAAACTCTCTCGTCTTAAGAGAAGTCCAAAGTAGAAATGAGAAAATCGTGATTTTCCCCTTGCACAAAAAGCACTGAAAAAGTACAAAGAAGGGGAAAGTTAACTACAGCGTTCTTTTAGCAAACCCATGAGAGTTCAGCACTGAATTGTAAATGCAGTCCAGGACACTCATCCAGTTTGCTGCAACATCATAGTACTCATATTACCCTTCATATGAGGTCTATGACACTGAATGGAGAATTCAACTTTTCGAACTGCAGATTCCTGCTTGGAAAAAGACCATATTTGAACACCAGCTATCGATTCAAGTTCTGTCACTGCAGGAGCAACAGGAAAACATATGTTTTGATGAAACTCTCTCATCTTAGGGAAATCCAACAAACAAATGAGAAACATTGTGATTCTGCCCCATTGCACAAAATGGAGGGCATCGCAAAAGTACAAAGAAGGGGAAAGCTAACTACAGTGTTGTCTTAGCAATCCCATGAGAGGTCAGCACTGAAATCTTTAAAAGCATTCCAGGACACTCATCCAGTTTGCTGCAACATCGTACTACTCGTATTACCCTTCATCTGAGGCCTGTTACACTGAACGGAGAAAACGACTTTCAGAACTTGAGATTCTTGCATGGTCAAAGACCATACTGAAAAACCACCTGTCGATTCGAGTTGTCTCTGGAAAGGAGAATCAGGAAAACCGTACGTTTTGATGAAACTCTCTCTGTCTTAAGAGAAGTGCAAAGAAGAAATGAGAAAAATCGCCCTTTCCCCTTGCACAAAAAGCATTGAAAAAGTACAAGGAAGGGGAAAGCTAACTACAGCGTTGTTTTAGCAACCCATGAGAGCTCAGCACTGAATTCTAAATGCAGTCCAGGACACTCATCCAGTTTGCTGCAACATCGTAGTGCTCATGTTACCCTTCATACGACGCCTATTACGATGAATGGAGAATGCAATTTTTGAACTCCAGATTCCTTCTTGGTCAAAGACCATATTTGAGAACCACCTGTGGATTCAAGTTCTCTCTGGAACGGAGAATCAGGAAAACCATACGTTTTGATGAAACTCTCTCGTCTTAAGAGAAGTCCAAAGTAGAAATGAGAAAATCGTGATTTTCCCCTTGCACAAAAAGCACTGAAAAAGTACAAAGAAGGGGAAAGTTAACTACAGCGTTCCTTTAGCAAACCCATGAGAGTTCAGCACTGAATTGTAAATGCAGTCCAGGACACTCATCCAGTTTGCTGCAACATCATAGTACTCATATTACCCTTCATATGAGGTCTATGACACTGAATGGAGAATTCAACTTTTCGAACTGCAGATTCCTGCTTGGAAAAAGACCATATTTGAACACCAGCTATCGATTCAAGTTCTGTCACTGCAGGAGCAACAGGAAAACATATGTTTTGATGAAACTCTCTCATCTTAGGGAAATCCAACAAACAAATGAGAAACATTGTGATTCTGCCCCATTGCACAAAATGGAGGGCATCGCAAAAGTACAAAGAAGGGGAAAGCTAACTACAGTGTTGTCTTAGCAATCCCATGAGAGGTCAGCACTGAAATCTTTAAAAGCATTCCAGGACACTCATCCAGTTTGCTGCAACATCGTACTACTCGTATTACCCTTCATCTGAGGCCTGTTACACTGAACGGAGAAAACGACTTTCAGAACTTGAGATTCTTGCATGGTCAAAGACCATACTGAAAAACCACCTGTCGATTCGAGTTGTCTCTGGAAAGGAGAATCAGGAAAACCGTACGTTTTGATGAAACTCTCTCTGTCTTAAGAGAAGTGCAAAGAAGAAATGAGAAAAATCGCCCTTTCCCCTTGCACAAAAAGCATTGAAAAAGTACAAGGAAGGGGAAAGCTAACTACAGCGTTGTTTTAGCAACCCATGAGAGCTCAGCACTGAATTCTAAATGCAGTCCAGGACACTCATCCAGTTTGCTGCAACATCGTAGTGCTCATGTTACCCTTCATACGACGCCTATTACAATGAATGGAGAATGCAATTTTTGAACTCCAGATTCCTTCTTGGTCAAAGACCATATTTGAGAACCACCTGTGGATTCAAGTTCTCTCTGGAACGGAGAATCAGGAAAACCATACGTTTTGATGAAACTCTCTCGTCTTAAGAGAAGTCCAAAGTAGAAATGAGAAAATCGTGATTTTCCCCTTGCACAAAAAGCACTGAAAAAGTACAAAGAAGGGGAAAGTTAACTACAGCGTTCTTTTAGCAAACCCATGAGAGTTCAGCACTGAATTGTAAATGCAGTCCAGGACACTCATCCAGTTTGCTGCAACATCATAGTACTCATATTACCCTTCATATGAGGTCTATGACACTGAATGGAGAATTCAACTTTTCGAACTGCAGATTCCTGCTTGGAAAAAGACCATATTTGAACACCAGCTATCGATTCAAGTTCTGTCACTGCAGGAGCAACAGGAAAACATATGTTTTGATGAAACTCTCTCATCTTAGGGAAATCCAACAAACAAATGAGAAACATTGTGATTCTGCCCCATTGCACAAAATGGAGGGCATCGCAAAAGTACAAAGAAGGGGAAAGCTAACTACAGTGTTGTCTTAGCAATCCCATGAGAGGTCAGCACTGAAATCTTTAAAAGCATTCCAGGACACTCATCCAGTTTGCTGCAACATCGTACTACTCGTATTACCCTTCATCTGAGGCCTGTTACACTGAACGGAGAAAACGACTTTCAGAACTTGAGATTCTTGCATGGTCAAAGACCATACTGAAAAACCACCTGTCGATTCGAGTTGTCTCTGGAAAGGAGAATCAGGAAAACCGTACGTTTTGATGAAACTCTCTCTGTCTTAAGAGAAGTGCAAAGAAGAAATGAGAAAAATCGCCCTTTCCCCTTGCACAAAAAGCATTGAAAAAGTACAAGGAAGGGGAAAGCTAACTACAGCGTTGTTTTAGCAACCCATGAGAGCTCAGCACTGAATTCTAAATGCAGTCCAGGACACTCATCCAGTTTGCTGCAACATCGTAGTGCTCATGTTACCCTTCATACGACGCCTATTACGATGAATGGAGAATGCAATTTTTGAACTCCAGATTCCTTCTTGGTCAAAGACCATATTTGAGAACCACCTGTGGATTCAAGTTCTCTCTGGAACGGAGAATCAGGAAAACCATACGTTTTGATGAAACTCTCTCGTCTTAAGAGAAGTCCAAAGTAGAAATGAGAAAATCGTGATTTTCCCCTTGCACAAAAAGCACTGAAAAAGTACAAAGAAGGGGAAAGTTAACTACAGCGTTCCTTTAGCAAACCCATGAGAGTTCAGCACTGAATTGTAAATGCAGTCCAGGACACTCATCCAGTTTGCTGCAACATCATAGTACTCATATTACCCTTCATATGAGGTCTATGACACTGAATGGAGAATTCAACTTTTCGAACTGCAGATTCCTGCTTGGAAAAAGACCATATTTGAACACCAGCTATCGATTCAAGTTCTGTCACTGCAGGAGCAACAGGAAAACATATGTTTTGATGAAACTCTCTCATCTTAGGGAAATCCAACAAACAAATGAGAAACATTGTGATTCTGCCCCATTGCACAAAATGGAGGGCATCGCAAAAGTACAAAGAAGGGGAAAGCTAACTACAGTGTTGTCTTAGCAATCCCATGAGAGGTCAGCACTGAAATCTTTAAAAGCATTCCAGGACACTCATCCAGTTTGCTGCAACATCGTACTACTCGTATTACCCTTCATCTGAGGCCTGTTACACTGAACGGAGAAAACGACTTTCAGAACTTGAGATTCTTGCATGGTCAAAGACCATACTGAAAAACCACCTGTCGATTCGAGTTGTCTCTGGAAAGGAGAATCAGGAAAACCGTACGTTTTGATGAAACTCTCTCTGTCTTAAGAGAAGTGCAAAGAAGAAATGAGAAAAATCGCCCTTTCCCCTTGCACAAAAAGCATTGAAAAAGTACAAGGAAGGGGAAAGCTAACTACAGCGTTGTTTTAGCAACCCATGAGAGCTCAGCACTGAATTCTAAATGCAGTCCAGGACACTCATCCAGTTTGCTGCAACATCGTAGTGCTCATGTTACCCTTCATACGACGCCTATTACAATGAATGGAGAATGCAATTTTTGAACTCCAGATTCCTTCTTGGTCAAAGACCATATTTGAGAACCACCTGTGGATTCAAGTTCTCTCTGGAACGGAGAATCAGGAAAACCATACGTTTTGATGAAACTCTCTCGTCTTAAGAAAAGTCCAAAGTAGAAATGAGAAAATCGTGATTTTCCCCTTGCACAAAAAGCACTGAAAAAGTACAAAGAAGGGGAAAGTTAACTACAGCGTTCTTTTAGCAAACCCATGAGAGTTCAGCACTGAATTGTAAATGCAGTCCAGGACACTCATCCAGTTTGCTGCAACATCATAGTACTCATATTACCCTTCATATGAGGTCTATGACACTGAATGGAGAATTCAACTTTTCGAACTGCAGATTCCTGCTTGGAAAAAGACCATATTTGAACACCAGCTATCGATTCAAGTTCTGTCACTGCAGGAGCAACAGGAAAACATATGTTTTGATGAAACTCTCTCATCTTAGGGAAATCCAACAAACAAATGAGAAACATTGTGATTCTGCCCCATTGCACAAAATGGAGGGCATCGCAAAAGTACAAAGAAGGGGAAAGCTAACTACAGTGTTGTCTTAGCAATCCCATGAGAGGTCAGCACTGAAATCTTTAAAAGCATTCCAGGACACTCATCCAGTTTGCTGCAACATCGTACTACTCGTATTACCCTTCATCTGAGGCCTGTTACACTGAACGGAGAAAACGACTTTCAGAACTTGAGATTCTTGCATGGTCAAAGACCATACTGAAAAACCACCTGTCGATTCGAGTTGTCTCTGGAAAGGAGAATCAGGAAAACCGTACGTTTTGATGAAACTCTCTCTGTCTTAAGAGAAGTGCAAAGAAGAAATGAGAAAAATCGCCCTTTCCCCTTGCACAAAAAGCATTGAAAAAGTACAAGGAAGGGGAAAGCTAACTACAGCGTTGTTTTAGCAACCCATGAGAGCTCAGCACTGAATTCTAAATGCAGTCCAGGACACTCATCCAGTTTGCTGCAACATCGTAGTGCTCATGTTACCCTTCATACGATGCCTATTACGATGAATGGAGAATGCAATTTTTGAACTCCAGATTCCTTCTTGGTCAAAGACCATATTTGAGAACCACCTGTGGATTCAAGTTCTCTCTGGAACGGAGAATCAGGAAAACCATACGTTTTGATGAAACTCTCTCGTCTTAAGAAAAGTCCAAAGTAGAAATGAGAAAATCGTGATTTTCCCCTTGCACAAAAAGCACTGAAAAAGTACAAAGAAGGGGAAAGTTAACTACAGCGTTCTTTTAGCAAACCCATGAGAGTTCAGCACTGAATTGTAAATGCAGTCCAGGACACTCATCCAGTTTGCTGCAACATCATAGTACTCATATTACCCTTCATATGAGGTCTATGACACTGAATGGAGAATTCAACTTTTCGAACTGCAGATTCCTGCTTGGAAAAAGACCATATTTGAACACCAGCTATCGACTCAAGTTCTGTCACTGCAGGAGCAACAGGAAAACATATGTTTTGATGAAACTCTCTCATCCTTGGAGAAATCCAACAAACAAATGAGAAACATTGTGATTCTGCCCCATTGCACAAAATGGAGGGCATCGCAAAAGTACAAAGAAGGGGAAAGCTAACTACAGTGTTGTCTTAGCAATCCCATGAGAGGTCAGCACTGAAATCTTTAAAAGCATTCCAGGACACTCATCCAGTTTGCTGCAACATCGTACTACTCGTATTACCCTTCATCTGAGGCCTGTTACACTGAACGGAGAAAACGACTTTCAGAACTTGAGATTCTTGCATGGTCAAAGACCATACTGAAAAACCACCTGTCGATTCGAGTTGTCTCTGGAAAGGAGAATCAGGAAAACCGTACGTTTTGATGAAACTCTCTCTGTCTTAAGAGAAGTGCAAAGAAGAAATGAGAAAAATCGCCCTTTCCCCTTGCACAAAAAGCATTGAAAAAGTACAAGGAAGGGGAAAGCTAACTACAGCGTTGTTTTAGCAACCCATGAGAGCTCAGCACTGAATTCTAAATGCAGTCCAGGACACTCATCCAGTTTGCTGCAACATCGTAGTGCTCATGTTACCCTTCATACGACGCCTATTACAATGAATGGAGAATGCAATTTTTGAACTCCAGATTCCTTCTTGGTCAAAGACCATATTTGAGAACCACCTGTGGATTCAAGTTCTCTCTGGAACGGAGAATCAGGAAAACCATACGTTTTGATGAAACTCTCTCGTCTTAAGAGAAGTCCAAAGTAGAAATGAGAAAATCGTGATTTTCCCCTTGCACAAAAAGCACTGAAAAAGTACAAAGAAGGGGAAAGTTAACTACAGCGTTCTTTTAGCAAACCCATGAGAGTTCAGCACTGAATTGTAAATGCAGTCCAGGACACTCATCCAGTTTGCTGCAACATCATAGTACTCATATTACCCTTCATATGAGGTCTATGACACTGAATGGAGAATTCAACTTTTCGAACTGCAGATTCCTGCTTGGAAAAAGACCATATTTGAACACCAGCTATCGATTCAAGTTCTGTCACTGCAGGAGCAACAGGAAAACATATGTTTTGATGAAACTCTCTCATCTTAGGGAAATCCAACAAACAAATGAGAAACATTGTGATTCTGCCCCATTGCACAAAATGGAGGGCATCGCAAAAGTACAAAGAAGGGGAAAGCTAACTACAGTGTTGTCTTAGCAATCCCATGAGAGGTCAGCACTGAAATCTTTAAAAGCATTCCAGGACACTCATCCAATTTGCTGCAACATCATACTACTCGTATTACCCTTCATCTGAGGCCTGTTACACTGAACGGAGAAAACGACTTTCAGAACTTGAGATTCTTGCATGGTCAAAGACCATACTGAAAAACCACCTGTCGATTCGAGTTGTCTCTGGAAAGGAGAATCAGGAAAACCGTACGTTTTGATGAAACTCTCTCTGTCTTAAGAGAAGTGCAAAGAAGAAATGAGAAAAATCGCCCTTTCCCCTTGCACAAAAAGCATTGAAAAAGTACAAGGAAGGGGAAAGCTAACTACAGCGTTGTTTTAGCAACCCATGAGAGCTCAGCACTGAATTCTAAATGCAGTCCAGGACACTCATCCAGTTTGCTGCAACATCGTAGTGCTCATGTTACCCTTCATACGACGCCTATTACAATGAATGGAGAATGCAATTTTTGAACTCCAGATTCCTTCTTGGTCAAAGACCATATTTGAGAACCACCTGTGGATTCAAGTTCTCTCTGGAACGGAGAATCAGGAAAACCATACATTTTGATGAAACTCTCTCGTCTTAAGAAAAGTCCAAAGTAGAAATGAGAAAATCGTGATTTTCCCCTTGCACAAAAAGCACTGAAAAAGTACAAAGAAGGGGAAAGTTAACTACAGCGTTCTTTTAGCAAACCCATGAGAGTTCAGCACTGAATTGTAAATGCAGTCCAGGACACTCATCCAGTTTGCTGCAACATCATAGTACTCATATTACCCTTCATATGAGGTCTATGACACTGAATGGAGAATTCAACTTTTCGAACTGCAGATTCCTGCTTGGAAAAAGACCATATTTGAACACCAGCTATCGATTCAAGTTCTGTCACTGCAGGAGCAACAGGAAAACATATGTTTTGATGAAACTCTCTCATCTTAGGGAAATCCAACAAACAAATGAGAAACATTGTGATTCTGCCCCATTGCACAAAATGGAGGGCATCGCAAAAGTACAAAGAAGGGGAAAGCTAACTACAGTGTTGTCTTAGCAATCCCATGAGAGGTCAGCACTGAAATCTTTAAAAGCATTCCAGGACACTCATCCAGTTTGCTGCAACATCGTACTACTCGTATTACCCTTCATCTGAGGCCTGTTACACTGAACGGAGAAAACGACTTTCAGAACTTGAGATTCTTGCATGGTCAAAGACCATACTGAAAAACCACCTGTCGATTCGAGTTGTCTCTGGAAAGGAGAATCAGGAAAACCGTACGTTTTGATGAAACTCTCTCTGTCTTAAGAGAAGTGCAAAGAAGAAATGAGAAAAATCGCCCTTTCCCCTTGCACAAAAAGCATTGAAAAAGTACAAGGAAGGGGAAAGCTAACTACAGCGTTGTTTTAGCAACCCATGAGAGCTCAGCACTGAATTCTAAATGCAGTCCAGGACACTCATCCAGTTTGCTGCAACATCGTAGTGCTCATGTTACCCTTCATACGATGCCTATTACAATGAATGGAGAATGCAATTTTTGAACTCCAGATTCCTTCTTGGTCAAAGACCATATTTGAGAACCACCTGTGGATTCAAGTTCTCTCTGGAACGGAGAATCAGGAAAACCATACGTTTTGATGAAACTCTCTCGTCTTAAGAAAAGTCCAAAGTAGAAATGAGAAAATCGTGATTTTCCCCTTGCACAAAAAGCACTGAAAAAGTACAAAGAAGGGGAAAGTTAACTACAGCGTTCTTTTAGCAAACCCATGAGAGTTCAGCACTGAATTGTAAATGCAGTCCAGGACACTCATCCAGTTTGCTGCAACATCATAGTACTCATATTACCCTTCATATGAGGTCTATGACACTGAATGGAGAATTCAACTTTTCGAACTGCAGATTCCTGCTTGGAAAAAGACCATATTTGAACACCAGCTATCGACTCAAGTTCTGTCACTGCAGGAGCAACAGGAAAACATATGTTTTGATGAAACTCTCTCATCCTTGGAGAAATCCAACAAACAAATGAGAAACATTGTGATTCTGCCCCATTGCACAAAATGGAGGGCATCGCAAAAGTACAAAGAAGGGGAAAGCTAACTACAGTGTTGTCTTAGCAATCCCATGAGAGGTCAGCACTGAAATCTTTAAAAGCATTCCAGGACACTCATCCAGTTTGCTGCAACATCGTACTACTCGTATTACCCTTCATCTGAGGCCTGTTACACTGAACGGAGAAAACGACTTTCAGAACTTGAGATTCTTGCATGGTCAAAGACCATACTGAAAAACCACCTGTCGATTCGAGTTGTCTCTGGAAAGGAGAATCAGGAAAACCGTACGTTTTGATGAAACTCTCTCTGTCTTAAGAGAAGTGCAAAGAAGAAATGAGAAAAATCGCCCTTTCCCCTTGCACAAAAAGCATTGAAAAAGTACAAGGAAGGGGAAAGCTAACTACAGCGTTGTTTTAGCAACCCATGAGAGCTCAGCACTGAATTCTAAATGCAGTCCAGGACACTCATCCAGTTTGCTGCAACATCGTAGTGCTCATGTTACCCTTCATACGACGCCTATTACAATGAATGGAGAATGCAATTTTTGAACTCCAGATTCCTTCTTGGTCAAAGACCATATTTGAGAACCACCTGTGGATTCAAGTTCTCTCTGGAACGGAGAATCAGGAAAACCATACGTTTTGATGAAACTCTCTCGTCTTAAGAGAAGTCCAAAGTAGAAATGAGAAAATCGTGATTTTCCCCTTGCACAAAAAGCACTGAAAAAGTACAAAGAAGGGGAAAGTTAACTACAGCGTTCTTTTAGCAAACCCATGAGAGTTCAGCACTGAATTGTAAATGCAGTCCAGGACACTCATCCAGTTTGCTGCAACATCATAGTACTCATATTACCCTTCATATGAGGTCTATGACACTGAATGGAGAATTCAACTTTTCGAACTGCAGATTCCTGCTTGGAAAAAGACCATATTTGAACACCAGCTATCGATTCAAGTTCTGTCACTGCAGGAGCAACAGGAAAACATATGTTTTGATGAAACTCTCTCATCTTAGGGAAATCCAACAAACAAATGAGAAACATTGTGATTCTGCCCCATTGCACAAAATGGAGGGCATCGCAAAAGTACAAAGAAGGGGAAAGCTAACTACAGTGTTGTCTTAGCAATCCCATGAGAGGTCAGCACTGAAATCTTTAAAAGCATTCCAGGACACTCATCCAATTTGCTGCAACATCATACTACTCGTATTACCCTTCATCTGAGGCCTGTTACACTGAACGGAGAAAACGACTTTCAGAACTTGAGATTCTTGCATGGTCAAAGACCATACTGAAAAACCACCTGTCGATTCGAGTTGTCTCTGGAAAGGAGAATCAGGAAAACCGTACGTTTTGATGAAACTCTCTCTGTCTTAAGAGAAGTGCAAAGAAGAAATGAGAAAAATCGCCCTTTCCCCTTGCACAAAAAGCATTGAAAAAGTACAAGGAAGGGGAAAGCTAACTACAGCGTTGTTTTAGCAACCCATGAGAGCTCAGCACTGAATTCTAAATGCAGTCCAGGACACTCATCCAGTTTGCTGCAACATCGTAGTGCTCATGTTACCCTTCATACGACGCCTATTACAATGAATGGAGAATGCAATTTTTGAACTCCAGATTCCTTCTTGGTCAAAGACCATATTTGAGAACCACCTGTGGATTCAAGTTCTCTCTGGAACGGAGAATCAGGAAAACCATACATTTTGATGAAACTCTCTCGTCTTAAGAAAAGTCCAAAGTAGAAATGAGAAAATCGTGATTTTCCCCTTGCACAAAAAGCACTGAAAAAGTACAAAGAAGGGGAAAGTTAACTACAGCGTTCTTTTAGCAAACCCATGAGAGTTCAGCACTGAATTGTAAATGCAGTCCAGGACACTCATCCAGTTTGCTGCAACATCATAGTACTCATATTACCCTTCATATGAGGTCTATGACACTGAATGGAGAATTCAACTTTTCGAACTGCAGATTCCTGCTTGGAAAAAGACCATATTTGAACACCAGCGATCGATTCAAGTTCTGTCACTGCAGGAGCAACAGGAAAACATATGTTTTGATGAAACTCTCTCATCTTAGGGAAATCCAACAAACAAATGAGAAACATTGTGATTCTGCCCCATTGCACAAAATGGAGGGCATCGCAAAAGTACTAAGAAGGGGAAAGCTAACTACAGTGTTGTCTTAGCAATCCCATGAGAGGTCAGCACTGAAATCTTTAAAAGCATTCCAGGACACTCATCCAGTTTGCTGCAACATCGTACTACTCGTATTACCTTTCATCTGAGGCCTGTTACACTGAACGGAGAAAACGACTTTCAGAACTTGAGATTCTTGCATGGTCAAAGACCATACTGAAAAACCACCTGTCGATTCGAGTTGTCTCTGGAAAGGAGAATCAGGAAAACCGTACGTTTTGATGAAACTCTCTCTGTCTTAAGAGAAGTGCAAAGAAGAAATGAGAAAAATCGCCCTTTCCCCTTGCACAAAAAGCATTGAAAAAGTACAAGGAAGGGGAAAGCTAACTACAGCGTTGTTTTAGCAACCCATGAGAGCTCAGCACTGAATTCTAAATGCAGTCCAGGACACTCATCCAGTTTGCTGCAACATCGTAGTGCTCATGTTACCCTTCATACGACGCCTATTACAATGAATGGAGAATGCAATTTTTGAACTCCAGATTCCTTCTTGGTCAAAGACCATATTTGAGAACCACCTGTGGATTCAAGTTCTCTCTGGAACGGAGAATCAGGAAAACCATACGTTTTGATGAAACTCTCTCGTCTTAAGAGAAGTCCAAAGTAGAAATGAGAAAATCGTGATTTTCCCCTTGCACAAAAAGCACTGAAAAAGTACAAAGAAGGGGAAAGTTAACTACAGCGTTCTTTTAGCAAACCCATGAGAGTTCAGCACTGAATTGTAAATGCAGTCCAGGACACTCATCCAGTTTGCTGCAACATCATAGTACTCATATTACCCTTCATATGAGGTCTATGACACTGAATGGAGAATTCAACTTTTCGAACTGCAGATTCCTGCTTGGAAAAAGACCATATTTGAACACCAGCTATCGATTCAAGTTCTGTCACTGCAGGAGCAACAGGAAAACATATGTTTTGATGAAACTCTCTCATCTTAGGGAAATCCAACAAACAAATGAGAAACATTGTGATTCTGCCCATTGCACAAAATGGAGGGCATCGCAAAAGTACAAAGAAGGGGAAAGCTAACTACAGTGTTGTCTTAGCAATCCCATGAGAGGTCAGCACTGAAATCTTTAAAAGCATTCCAGGACACTCATCCAGTTTGCTGCAACATCGTACTACTCGTATTACCCTTCATCTGAGGCCTGTTACACTGAACGGAGAAAACGACTTTCAGAACTTGAGATTCTTGCATGGTCAAAGACCATACTGAAAAACCACCTGTCGATTCGAGTTGTCTCTGGAAAGGAGAATCAGGGAAACCGTACGTTTTGATGAAACTCTCTCTGTCTTAAGAGAAGTGCAAAGAAGAAATGAGAAAAATCGCCCTTTCCCCTTGCACAAAAAGCATTGAAAAAGTACAAGGAAGGGGAAAGCTAACTACAGCGTTGTTTTAGCAACCCATGAGAGCTCAGCACTGAATTCTAAATGCAGTCCAGGACACTCATCCAGTTTGCTGCAACATCGTAGTGCTCATGTTACCCTTCATACGACGCCTATTACAATGAATGGAGAATGCAATTTTTGAACTCCAGATTCCTTCTTGGTCAAAGACCATATTTGAGAACCACCTGTGGATTCAAGTTCTCTCTGGAACGGAGAATCAGGAAAACCATACGTTTTGATGAAACTCTCTCGTCTTAAGAAAAGTCCAAAGTAGAAATGAGAAAATCGTGATTTTCCCCTTGCACAAAAAGCACTGAAAAAGTACAAAGAAGGGGAAAGTTAACTACAGCGTTCTTTTAGCAAACCCATGAGAGTTCAGCACTGAATTGTAAATGCAGTCCAGGACACTCATCCAGTTTGCTGCAACATCATAGTACTCATATTACCCTTCATATGAGGTCTATGACACTGAATGGAGAATTCAACTTTTCGAACTGCAGATTCCTGCTTGGAAAAAGACCATATTTGAACACCAGCTATCGATTCAAGTTCTGTCACTGCAGGAGCAACAGGAAAACATATGTTTTGATGAAACTCTCTCATCTTAGGGAAATCCAACAAACAAATGAGAAACATTGTGATTCTGCCCCATTGCACAAAATGGAGGGCATCGCAAAAGTACAAAGAAGGGGAAAGTTAACTACAGTGTTGTCTTAGCAATCCCATGAGAGGTCAGCACTGAAATCTTTAAAAGCATTCCAGGACACTCATCCAGTTTGCTGCAACATCGTACTACTCGTATTACCCTTCATCTGAGGCCTGTTACACTGAACGGAGAAAACGACTTTCAGAACATGAGATTCTTGCATGGTCAAAGACCATACTGAAAAACCACCTGTCGATTCGAGTTGTCTCTGGAAAGGAGAATCAGGAAAACCGTACGTTTTGATGAAACTCTCTCTGTCTTAAGAGAAGTGCAAAGAAGAAATGAGAAAAATCGCCCTTTCCCCTTGCACAAAAAGCATTGAAAAAGTACAAGGAAGGGGAAAGCTAACTACAGCGTTGTTTTAGCAACCCATGAGAGCTCAGCACTGAATTCTAAATGCAGTCCAGGACACTCATCCAGTTTGCTGCAACATCATAGTACTCATATTACCCTTCATATGAGGTCTATGACACTGAATGGAGAATTCAACTTTTCGAACTGCAGATTCCTGCTTGGAAAGAGACCATATTTGACACAAGCTATCGATTCAAGTTCTGTCTCTGGAGGAGTACCAGGAAGACATATATTTTGATGAAACTCTCTCATCTTTAGAGAAATCCAACAAACAAATGTGAAAAATTGTGATTTTGCCCCATTGCACAAAATGGAGGGCATCGCAAAAGTACAAAGAAGGGGAAAGCTAACTACAGTGTTGTCTTAGCAATTCAATCAGAGGTCAGCACTGAAATCTTTAAAAGCATTCCAGGACACTCATCCAGTTTCTGGCAACATCGTAGTACTCGTGTTACCCTTCATCTGAGGCCTGTTACACTGAACGGAGAATTCGACTTTCAGAACTTGAGATTCTTGCATGGTCAAAGACCATACTGAAAAACCACCTGTCGATTCGAGTTGTCTCTGGAAAGGAGAATCAGGAAAACCGTACGTTTTGATGAAACTCTCTCTGTCTTAAGAGAAGTGCAAAGAAGAAATGAGAAAAATCGCCATTTTCCCCTTGCACAAAAAGCATTGAAAAAGTACAAGGAAGGGGAAAGCTAACTCCAGCGTTGTTTTAGCAACCCATGATAGCTCAGCACTGAATTCTAAATGCAGTCCAGGACACTCATCCAGTTTGCTGCAATATCGTAGTGCTCATGTTACCCTTCATACGACGCCTATTACAATGAATGGAGAAGCAATTTTTGAACTCCAGATTCCTTCTTGGTCAAAGACCATATTTGAGAACCACCTGTAGATTCAAGTTCTCTCTGGAACGGAGAATCAGGAAAACCATACATTTTGATGAAACTCTCTAGCCTTAAGAGAAGTCCAAAGTAGAAATGAGAAAAGTCACGATTTTCCCTGTGCACAAAGTCGTTTTCTCCGTTCAGTGTAACAGGCCTCAGATGAAGGGTAATACGAGTAGTATGATGTTGCAGCAAATTGGATGAGTGTCCTGGAATGCTTTTAAAGATTTCAGTGCTGACCTCTCATGGGATTGCTAAGACAACACTGTAGTTAGCTTTCCCCTTCTTTGTACTTTTGCGATGCCCTCCATTTTGTGCAATCGGGCAGAATCACAATGTTTCTCATTTGTTTGTTGGATTTCTCCAAGGATGAGAGAGTTTCATCAAAACATATGTTTTCCTGTTGCTCCTGCAGTGACAGAACTTGAATCGATAGCTGGTGTTCAAATATGGTCTTTTTCCAAGCAGGAATCTGCAGTTCGAAAAGTTGAATTCTCCATTCAGTGTCATAGACCTCATATGAAGGGTAATATGAGTACTATGATGTTGCAGCAAACTGGATGAGTGTCCTGGACTGCATTTACAATTCAGTGCTGAACTCTCATGGGTTTGCTAAAAGAACGCTGTAGTTAACTTTCCCCTTCTTTGTACTTTTTCAGTGCTTTTTGTGCAAGGGGAAAATCACGATTTTCTCATTTCTACTTTGGACTTCTCTTAAGACGAGAGAGTTTCATCAAAACGTATGGTTTTCCTGATTCTCCGTTCCAGAGAGAACTTGAATCCACAGGTGGTTCTCAAATATGGTCTTTGACCAAGAAGGAATCTGGAGTTCAAAAATTGCATTCTCCATTCATTGTAATAGGCGTCGTATGAAGGGTAACATGAGCACTACGATGTTGCAGCAAACTGGATGAGTGTCCTGGACTGCATTTAGAATTCAGTGCTGAGCTCTCATGGGTTGCTAAAACAACGCTGTAGTTAGCTTTCCCCTTCCTTGTACTTTTTCAATGCTTTTTGTGCAAGGGGAAAGGGCGATTTTTCTAATTTCTTCTTTGCACTTCACTTAAGACAGAGAGAGTTTCATCAAAACGTACGGTTTTCCTGATTCTCCTTTCCAGAGATAACTCGAATCGACAGGTGGTTTTTCAGTATGGTCTTTGACCATGCAAGAATCTCAAGTTCTGAAAGTCGTTTTCTCCGTTCAGTGTAACAGGCCTCAGATGAAGGGTAATACGAGTAGTACGATGTTGCAGCAAACTGGATGAGTGTCCTGGAATGCTTTTAAAGATTTCAGTGCTGACCTCTCATGGGATTGCTAAGACAACACTGTAGTTAGCTTTCCCCTTCTTTGTACTTTTGCGATGCCCTCCATTTTGTGCAATGGGGCAGAATCACAATGTTTCTCATTTGTTTGTTGGATTTCCCTAAGATGAGAGAGTTTCATCAAAACATATGTTTTCCTGTTGCTCCTGCAGTGACAGAACTTGAATCGATAGCTGGTGTTCAAATATGGTCTTTTTCCAAGCAGGAATCTGCAGTTCGAAAAGTTGAATTCTCCATTTAGTGTCATAGACCTCATATGAAGGGTAATATGAGTACTATGATGTTGCAGCAAACTGGATGAGTGTCCTGGACTGCATTTACAATTCAGTGCTGAACTCTCATGGGTTTGCTAAAGGAACGCTGTAGTTAACTTTCCCCTTCTTTGTACTTTTTCAGTGCTTTTTGTGCAAGGGGAAAATCACGATTTTCTCTTTGGACTTCTCTTAAGACGAGAGAGTTTCATCAAAACGTATGGTTTTCCTGATTCTCCGTTCCAGAGAGAACTTGAATCCACAGGTGGTTCTCAAATATGGTCTTTGACCAAGAAGGAATCTGGAGTTCAAAAATTGCATTCTCCATTCATTGTAATAGGCGTCGTATGAAGGGTAACATGAGCACTACGATGTTGCAGCAAACTGGATGAGTGTCCTGGACTGCATTTAGAATTCAGTGCTGAGCTCTCATGGGTTGCTAAAACAACGCTGTAGCTTTCCCCTTCCTTGTACTTTTTCAATGCTTTTTGTGCAAGGGGAAAGGGCGATTTTTCTCATTTCTTCTTTGCACTTCTCTTAAGACAGAGAGAGTTTCATCAAAACATACGGTTTTCCTGATTCTCCTTTCCAGAGACAACTCGAATCGACAGGTGGTTTTTCAGTATGGTCTTTGACCATGCAAGAATCTCAAGTTCTGAAAGTCGTTTTCTCCGTTCAGTGTAACAGGTCTCAGATGAAGGGTAATACGAGTAGTACGATGTTGCAGCAAACTGGATGAGTGTCCTGGAATGCTTTTAAAGATTTCAGTGCTGACCTCTCATGGGATTGCTAAGACAACACTGTAGTTAGCTTTCCCCTTCTTTGTACTTTTGCGATGCCCTCCATTTTGTGCAATGGGGCAGAATCACAATGTTTCTCATTTGTTTGTTGGATTTCTCCAAGGATGAGAGAGTTTCATCAAAACATATGTTTTCCTGTTGCTCCTGCAGTGACAGAACTTGAATCGATAGCTGGTGTTCAAATATGGTCTTTTTCCAAGCAGGAATCTGCAGTTCGAAAAGTTGAATTCTCCATTCAGTGTCATAGACCTCATATGAAGGGTAATATGAGTACTATGATGTTGCAGCAAACTGGATGAGTGTCCTGGACTGCATTTACAATTCAGTGCTGAACTCTCATGGGTTTGCTAAAGGAACGCTGTAGTTAACTTTCCCCTTCTTTGTACTTTTTCAGTGCTTTTTGTGCAAGGGGAAAATCACGATTTTCTCTTTGGACTTCTCTTAAGACGAGAGAGTTTCATCAAAACGTATGGTTTTCCTGATTCTCCGTTCCAGAGAGAACTTGAATCCACAGGTGGTTCTCAAATATGGTCTTTGACCAAGAAGGAATCTGGAGTTCAAAAATTGCATTCTCCATTCATTGTAATAGGCGTCGTATGAAGGGTAACATGAGCACTACGATGTTGCAGCAAACTGGATGAGTGTCCTGGACTGCATTTAGAATTCAGTGCTGAGCTCTCATGGGTTGCTAAAACAACGCTGTAGTTAGCTTTCCCCTTCCTTGTACTTTTTCAATGCTTTTTGTGCAAGGGGAAAGGGCGATTTTTCTCATTTCTTCTTTGCACTTCTCTTAAGACAGAGAGAGTTTCATCAAAACATACGGTTTTCCTGATTCTCCTTTCCAGAGACAACTCGAATCGACAGGTGGTTTTTCAGTATGGTCTTTGACCATGCAAGAATCTCAAGTTCTGAAAGTCGTTTTCTCCGTTCAGTGTAACAGGTCTCAGATGAAGGGTAATACGAGTAGTACGATGTTGCAGCAAACTGGATGAGTGTCCTGGAATGCTTTTAAAGATTTCAGTGCTGACCTCTCATGGGATTGCTAAGACAACACTGTAGTTAGCTTTCCCCTTCTTTGTACTTTTGCGATGCCCTCCATTTTGTGCAATGGGGCAGAATCACAATGTTTCTCATTTGTTTGTTGGATTTCTCCAAGGATGAGAGAGTTTCATCAAAACATATGTTTTCCTGTTGCTCCTGCAGTGACAGAACTTGAATCGATAGCTGGTGTTCAAATATGGTCTTTTTCCAAGCAGGAATCTGCAGTTCGAAAAGTTGAATTCTCCATTCAGTGTAACAGGCCTCATATGAAGGGTAATACGAGTAGTACGATGTTGCAGCAAACTGGATGAGTGTCCTGGAATGCTTTTAAAGATTTCAGTGCTGACCTCTCATGGGATTGCTAAGACAACACTGTAGTTAGCTTTCCCCTTCTTTGTACTTTTTCAGTGCTTTTTGTGCAAGGGGAAAATCACGATTTTCTCATTTCTACTTTGGACTTCTCTTAAGACGAGAGAGTTTCATCAAAACGTATGGTTTTCCTGATTCTCCGTTCCAGAGAGAACTTGAATCCACAGGTGGTTCTCAAATATGGTCTTTGACCAAGAAGGAATCTGGAGTTCAAAAATTGCATTCTCCATTCATCGTAATAGGCGTCGTATGAAGGGTAACATGAGCACTACGATGTTGCAGAAAACTGGATGAGTGTCCTGGACTGCATTTAGAATTCAGTGCTGAGCTCTCATGGGTTGCTAAAACAACGCTGTAGTTAGCTTTCCCCTTCCTTGTACTTTTTCAATGCTTTTTGTGCAAGGGGAAAGGGCGATTTTTCTCATTTCTTCTTTGCACTTCTCTTAAGACAGAGAGAGTTTCATCAAAACGTACGGTTTTCCTGATTCTCCTTTCCAGAGACAACTCGAATCGACAGGTTGTTTTTCAGTATGGTCTTTGACCATGCAAGAATCTCAAGTTCTGAAAGTCGTTTTCTCCGTTCAGTGTAACAGGCCTCAGATGAAGGGTAATACGAGTAGTACGATGTTGCAGCAAACTGGATGAGTGTCCTGGAATGCTTTTAAAGATTTCAGTGCTGACCTCTCATGGGATTGCTAAGACAACACTGTAGTTAGCGTTCCCCTTCTTTGTACTTTTGCGATGCCCTCCATTTTGTGCAATGGGGCAGAATCACAATGTTTCTCATTTGTTTGTTGGATTTCTCCAAGGATGAGAGAGTTTCATCAAAACATATGTTTTCCTGTTGCTCCTGCAGTGAAAGAACTTGAATCGATAGCTGGTGTTCAAATATGGTCTTTTTCCAAGCAGGAATCTGCAGTTCCAAAAGTTGAATTCTCCATTCAGTGTCATAGACCTCATATGAAGGGTAATATGAGTACTATGATGTTGCAGCAAACTGGATGAGTGTCCTGGACTGCATTTACAATTCAGTGCTGAACTCTCATGGGTTTGCTAAAAGAACGCTTTAGTTAACTTTCCCCTTCTTTGTACTTTTTCAGTGCTTTTTGTGCAAGGGGAAAATCACGATTTTCTCATTTCTACTTTGGACTTCTCTTAAGACGAGAGAGTTTCATCAAAACGTATGGTTTTCCTGATTCTCCGTTCCAGAGAGAACTTGAATCCACAGGTGGTTCTCAAATATGGTCTTTGACCAAGAAGGAATCTGGAGTTCAAAAATTGCATTCTCCATTCATTGTAATAGGCGTCGTATGAAGGGTAACATGAGCACTACGATGTTGCAGCAAACTGGATGAGTGTCCTGGACTGCATTTAGAATTCAGTGCTGAGCTCTCATGGGTTGCTAAAACAACGCTGTAGTTAGCTTTCCCCTTCCTTGTACTTTTTCAATGCTTTTTGTGCAAGGGGAAAGGGCGATTTTTCTCATTTCTTCTTTGCACTTCTCTTAAGACAGAGAGAGTTTCATCAAAACGTACGGTTTTCCTGATTCTCCTTTCCAGAGACAACTCGAATCGACAGGTGGTTTTTCAGTATGGTCTTTGACCATGCAAGAATCTCAAGTTCTGAAAGTCGTTTTCTCCGTTCAGTGTAACAGGCCTCAGATGAAAGGTAATACGAGTAGTACGATGTTGCAGCAAACTGGATGAGTGTCCTGGAATGCTTTTAAAGATTTCAGTGCTGACCTCTCATGGGATTGCTAAGACAACACTGTAGTTAGCTTTCCCCTTCTTTGTACTTTTGCGATGCCCTCCATTTTGTGCAATGGGGCAGAATCACAATGTTTCTCATTTGTTTGTTGGATTTCTCCAAGGATGAGAGAGTTTCATCAAAACATATGTTTTCCTGTTGCTCCTGCAGTGACAGAACTTGAATCGATAGCTGGTGTTCAAATATGGTCTTTTTCCAAGCAGGAATCTGCAGTTCGAAAAGTTGAATTCTCCATTCAGTGTCATAGACCTCATATGAAGGGTAATATGAGTACTATGATGTTGCAGCAAACTGGATGAGTGTCCTGGACTGCATTTACAATTCAGTGCTGAACTCTCATGGGTTTGCTAAAAGAACGCTGTAGTTAACTTTCCCCTTCTTTGTACTTTTTCAGTGCTTTTTGTGCAAGGGGAAAATCACGATTTTCTCATTTCTACTTTGGACTTCTCTTAAGACGAGAGAGTTTCATCAAAACGTATGGTTTTCCTGATTCTCCGTTCCAGAGAGAACTTGAATCCACAGGTGGTTCTCAAATATGGTCTTTGACCAAGAAGGAATCTGGAGTTCAAAAATTGCATTCTCCATTCATTGTAATAGGCGTCGTATGAAGGGTAACATGAGCACTACGATGTTGCAGCAAACTGGATGAGTGTCCTGGACTGCATTTAGAATTCAGTGCTGAGCTCTCATGGGTTGCTAAAACAACGCTGTAGTTAGCTTTCCCCTTCCTTGTACTTTTTCAATGCTTTTTGTGCAAGGGGAAAGGGCGATTTTTCTCATTTCTTCTTTGCACTTCTCTTAAGACAGAGAGAGTTTCATCAAAACGTACGGTTTTCCTGATTCTCCTTTCCAGAGACAACTCGAATCGACAGGTGGTTTTTCAGTATGGTCTTTGACCATGCAAGAATCTCATGTTCTGAAAGTCGTTTTCTCCGTTCAGTGTAACAGGCCTCAGATGAAGGGTAATACGAGTAGTACGATGTTGCAGCAAACTGGATGAGTGTCCTGGAATGCTTTTAAAGATTTCAGTGCTGACCTCTCATGGGATTGCTAAGACAACACTGTAGTTAACTTTCCCCTTCTTTGTACTTTTGCGATGCCCTCCATTTTGTGCAATGGGGCAGAATCACAATGTTTCTCATTTGTTTGTTGGATTTCCCTAAGATGAGAGAGTTTCATCAAAACATATGTTTTCCTGTTGCTCCTGCAGTGACAGAACTTGAATCGATAGCTGGTGTTCAAATATGGTCTTTTTCCAAGCAGGAATCTGCAGTTCGAAAAGTTGAATTCTCCATTCAGTGTCATAGACCTCATATGAAGGGTAATATGAGTACTATGATGTTGCAGCAAACTGGATGAGTGTCCTGGACTGCATTTACAATTCAGTGCTGAACTCTCATGGGTTTGCTAAAAGAACGCTGTAGTTAACTTTCCCCTTCTTTGTACTTTTTCAGTGCTTTTTGTGCAAGGGGAAAATCACGATTTTCTCATTTCTACTTTGGACTTCTCTTAAGACGAGAGAGTTTCATCAAAACGTATGGTTTTCCTGATTCTCCGTTCCAGAGAGAACTTGAATCCACAGGTGGTTCTCAAATATGGTCTTTGACCAAGAAGGAATCTGGAGTTCAAAAATTGCATTCTCCATTCATTGTAATAGGCGTCGTATGAAGGGTAACATGAGCACTACGATGTTGCAGCAAACTGGATGAGTGTCCTGGACTGCATTTAGAATTCAGTGCTGAGCTCTCATGGGTTGCTAAAACAACGCTGTAGTTAGCTTTCCCCTTCCTTGTACTTTTTCAATGCTTTTTGTGCAAGGGGAAAGGGCGATTTTTCTCATTTCTTCTTTGCACTTCTCTTAAGACAGAGAGAGTTTCATCAAAACGTACGGTTTTCCTGATTCTCCTTTCCAGAGACAACTCGAATCGACAGGTGGTTTTTCAGTATGGTCTTTGACCATGCAAGAATCTCATGTTCTGAAAGTCGTTTTCTCCGTTCAGTGTAACAGGCCTCAGATGAAGGGTAATACGAGTAGTACGATGTTGCAGCAAACTGGATGAGTGTCCTGGAATGCTTTTAAAGATTTCAGTGCTGACCTCTCATGGGATTGCTAAGACAACACTGTAGTTAACTTTCCCCTTCTTTGTACTTTTGCGATGCCCTCCATTTTGTGCAATGGGGCAGAATCACAATGTTTCTCATTTGTTTGTTGGATTTCCCTAAGATGAGAGAGTTTCATCAAAACATATGTTTTCCTGTTGCTCCTGCAGTGACAGAACTTGAATCGATAGCTGGTGTTCAAATATGGTCTTTTTCCAAGCAGGAATCTGCAGTTCGAAAAGTTGAATTCTCCATTCAGTGTCATAGACCTCATATGAAGGGTAATATGAGTACTATGATGTTGCAGCAAACTGGATGAGTGTCCTGGACTGCATTTACAATTCAGTGCTGAACTCTCATGGGTTTGCTAAAAGAACGCTGTAGTTAACTTTCCCCTTCTTTGTACTTTTTCAGTGCTTTTTGTGCAAGGGGAAAATCACGATTTTCTCATTTCTACTTTGGACTTCTCTTAAGACGAGAGAGTTTCATCAAAACGTATGGTTTTCCTGATTCTCCGTTCCAGAGAGAACTTGAATCCACAGGTGGTTCTCAAATATGGTCTTTGACCAAGAAGGAATCTGGAGTTCAAAAATTGCATTCTCCATTCATTGTAATAGGCGTCGTATGAAGGGTAACATGAGCACTACGATGTTGCAGCAAACTGGATGAGTGTCCTGGACTGCATTTAGAATTCAGTGCTGAGCTCTCATGGGTTGCTAAAACAACGCTGTAGTTAGCTTTCCCCTTCCTTGTACTTTTTCAATGCTTTTTGTGCAAGGGGAAAGGGCGATTTTTCTCATTTCTTCTTTGCACTTCTCTTAAGACAGAGAGAGTTTCATCAAAACGTACGGTTTTCCTGATTCTCCTTTCCAGAGACAACTCGAATCGACAGGTGGTTTTTCAGTATGGTCTTTGACCATGCAAGAATCTCAAGTTCTGAAAGTCGTTTTCTCCGTTCAGTGTAACAGGCCTCAGATGAAAGGTAATACGAGTAGTACGATGTTGCAGCAAACTGGATGAGTGTCCTGGAATGCTTTTAAAGATTTCAGTGCTGACCTCTCATGGGATTGCTAAGACAACACTGTAGTTAGCTTTCCCCTTCTTTGTACTTTTGCGATGCCCTCCATTTTGTGCAATGGGGCAGAATCACAATGTTTCTCATTTGTTTGTTGGATTTCTCCAAGGATGAGAGAGTTTCATCAAAACATATGTTTTCCTGTTGCTCCTGCAGTGACAGAACTTGAATCGATAGCTGGTGTTCAAATATGGTCTTTTTCCAAGCAGGAATCTGCAGTTCGAAAAGTTGAATTCTCCATTCAGTGTCATAGACCTCATATGAAGGGTAATATGAGTACTATGATGTTGCAGCAAACTGGATGAGTGTCCTGGACTGCATTTACAATTCAGTGCTGAACTCTCATGGGTTTGCTAAAAGAACGCTGTAGTTAACTTTCCCCTTCTTTGTACTTTTTCAGTGCTTTTTGTGCAAGGGGAAAATCACGATTTTCTCATTTCTACTTTGGACTTCTCTTAAGACGAGAGAGTTTCATCAAAACGTATGGTTTTCCTGATTCTCCGTTCCAGAGAGAACTTGAATCCACAGGTGGTTCTCAAATATGGTCTTTGACCAAGAAGGAATCTGGAGTTCAAAAATTGCATTCTCCATTCATTGTAATAGGCGTCGTATGAAGGGTAACATGAGCACTACGATGTTGCAGCAAACTGGATGAGTGTCCTGGACTGCATTTAGAATTCAGTGCTGAGCTCTCATGGGTTGCTAAAACAACGCTGTAGTTAGCTTTCCCCTTCCTTGTACTTTTTCAATGCTTTTTGTGCAAGGGGAAAGGGCGATTTTTCTCATTTCTTCTTTGCACTTCTCTTAAGACAGAGAGAGTTTCATCAAAACGTACGGTTTTCCTGATTCTCCTTTCCAGAGACAACTCGAATCGACAGGTGGTTTTTCAGTATGGTCTTTGACCATGCAAGAATCTCATGTTCTGAAAGTCGTTTTCTCCGTTCAGTGTAACAGGCCTCAGATGAAGGGTAATACGAGTAGTACGATGTTGCAGCAAACTGGATGAGTGTCCTGGAATGCTTTTAAAGATTTCAGTGCTGACCTCTCATGGGATTGCTAAGACAACACTGTAGTTAACTTTCCCCTTCTTTGTACTTTTGCGATGCCCTCCATTTTGTGCAATGGGGCAGAATCACAATGTTTCTCATTTGTTTGTTGGATTTCCCTAAGATGAGAGAGTTTCATCAAAACATATGTTTTCCTGTTGCTCCTGCAGTGACAGAACTTGAATCGATAGCTGGTGTTCAAATATGGTCTTTTTCCAAGCAGGAATCTGCAGTTCGAAAAGTTGAATTCTCCATTCAGTGTCATAGACCTCATATGAAGGGTAATATGAGTACTATGATGTTGCAGCAAACTGGATGAGTGTCCTGGACTGCATTTACAATTCAGTGCTGAACTCTCATGGGTTTGCTAAAAGAACGCTGTAGTTAACTTTCCCCTTCTTTGTACTTTTTCAGTGCTTTTTGTGCAAGGGGAAAATCACGATTTTCTCATTTCTACTTTGGACTTTTCTTAAGACGAGAGAGTTTCATCAAAACGTATGGTTTTCCTGATTCTCCGTTCCAGAGAGAACTTGAATCCACAGGTGGTTCTCAAATATGGTCTTTGACCAAGAAGGAATCTGGAGTTCAAAAATTGCATTCTCCATTCATTGTAATAGGCGTCGTATGAAGGGTAACATGAGCACTACGATGTTGCAGCAAACTGGATGAGTGTCCTGGACTGCATTTAGAATTCAGTGCTGAGCTCTCATGGGTTGCTAAAACAACGCTGTAGTTAGCTTTCCCCTTCCTTGTACTTTTTCAATGCTTTTTGTGCAAGGGGAAAGGGCGATTTTTCTCATTTCTTCTTTGCACTTCTCTTAAGACAGAGAGAGTTTCATCAAAACGTACGGTTTCCCTGATTCTCCTTTCCAGAGACAACTCGAATCGACAGGTGGTTTTTCAGTATGGTCTTTGACCATGCAAGAATCTCAAGTTCTGAAAGTCGTTTTCTCCGTTCAGTGTAACAGGCCTCAGATGAAGGGTAATACGAGTAGTACGATGTTGCAGCAAACTGGATGAGTGTCCTGGAATGCTTTTAAAGATTTCAGTGCTGACCTCTCATGGGATTGCTAAGACAACACTGTAGTTAGCTTTCCCCTTCTTTGTACTTTTGCGATGCCCTCCATTTTGTGCAATGGGCAGAATCACAATGTTTCTCATTTGTTTGTTGGATTTCCCTAAGATGAGAGAGTTTCATCAAAACATATGTTTTCCTGTTGCTCCTGCAGTGACAGAACTTGAATCGATAGCTGGTGTTCAAATATGGTCTTTTTCCAAGCAGGAATCTGCAGTTCGAAAAGTTGAATTCTCCATTCAGTGTCATAGACCTCATATGAAGGGTAATATGAGTACTATGATGTTGCAGCAAACTGGATGAGTGTCCTGGACTGCATTTACAATTCAGTGCTGAACTCTCATGGGTTTGCTAAAAGAACGCTGTAGTTAACTTTCCCCTTCTTTGTACTTTTTCAGTGCTTTTTGTGCAAGGGGAAAATCACGATTTTCTCATTTCTACTTTGGACTTCTCTTAAGACGAGAGAGTTTCATCAAAACGTATGGTTTTCCTGATTCTCCGTTCCAGAGAGAACTTGAATCCACAGGTGGTTCTCAAATATGGTCTTTGACCAAGAAGGAATCTGGAGTTCAAAAATTGCATTCTCCATTCATTGTAATAGGCGTCGTATGAAGGGTAACATGAGCACTACGATGTTGCAGCAAACTGGATGAGTGTCCTGGACTGCATTTAGAATTCAGTGCTGAGCTCTCATGGGTTGCTAAAACAACGCTGTAGTTAGCTTTCCCCTTCCTTGTACTTTTTCAATGCTTTTTGTGCAAGGGGAAAGGGCGATTTTTCTCATTTCTTCTTTGCACTTCTCTTAAGACAGAGAGAGTTTCATCAAAACGTACGGTTTTCCTGATTCTCCTTTCCAGAGACAACTCGAATCGACAGGTGGTTTTTCAGTATGGTCTTTGACCATGCAAGAATCTCAAGTTCTGAAAGTCGTTTTCTCCGTTCAGTGTAACAGGCCTCAGATGAAAGGTAATACGAGTAGTACGATGTTGCAGCAAACTGGATGAGTGTCCTGGAATGCTTTTAAAGATTTCAGTGCTGACCTCTCATGGGATTGCTAAGACAACACTGTAGTTAGCTTTCCCCTTCTTAGTACTTTTGCGATGCCCTCCATTTTGTGCAATGGGGCAGAATCACAATGTTTCTCATTTGTTTGTTGGATTTCCCTAAGATGAGAGAGTTTCATCAAAACATATGTTTTCCTGTTGCTCCTGCAGTGACAGAACTTGAATCGATCGCTGGTGTTCAAATATGGTCTTTTTCCAAGCAGGAATCTGCAGTTCGAAAAGTTGAATTCTCCATTCAGTGTCATAGACCTCATATGAAGGGTAATATGAGTACTATGATGTTGCAGCAAACTGGATGAGTGTCCTGGACTGCATTTACAATTCAGTGCTGAACTCTCATGGGTTTGCTAAAAGAACGCTGTAGTTAACTTTCCCCTTCTTTGTACTTTTTCAGTGCTTTTTGTGCAAGGGGAAAATCACGATTTTCTCATTTCTACTTTGGACTTTTCTTAAGACGAGAGAGTTTCATCAAAATGTATGGTTTTCCTGATTCTCCGTTCCAGAGAGAACTTGAATCCACAGGTGGTTCTCAAATATGGTCTTTGACCAAGAAGGAATCTGGAGTTCAAAAATTGCATTCTCCATTCATTGTAATAGGCGTCGTATGAAGGGTAACATGAGCACTACGATGTTGCAGCAAACTGGATGAGTGTCCTGGACTGCATTTAGAATTCAGTGCTGAGCTCTCATGGGTTGCTAAAACAACGCTGTAGTTAGCTTTCCCCTTCCTTGTACTTTTTCAATGCTTTTTGTGCAAGGGGAAAGGGCGATTTTTCTCATTTCTTCTTTGCACTTCTCTTAAGACAGAGAGAGTTTCATCAAAACGTACGGTTTTCCTGATTCTCCTTTCCAGAGACAACTCGAATCGACAGGTGGTTTTTCAGTATGGTCTTTGACCATGCAAGAATCTCAAGTTCTGAAAGTCGTTTTCTCCGTTCAGTGTAACAGGCCTCAGATGAAGGGTAATACGAGTAGTATGATGTTGCAGCAAATTGGATGAGTGTCCTGGAATGCTTTTAAAGATTTCAGTGCTGACCTCTCATGGGATTGCTAAGACAACACTGTAGTTAGCTTTCCCCTTCTTTGTACTTTTGCGATGCCCTCCATTTTGTGCAATGGGGCAGAATCACAATGTTTCTCATTTGTTTGTTGGATTTCCCTAAGATGAGAGAGTTTCATCAAAACATATGTTTTCCTGTTGCTCCTGCAGTGACAGAACTTGAATCGATAGCTGGTGTTCAAATATGGTCTTTTTCCAAGCAGGAATCTGCAGTTCGAAAAGTTGAATTCTCCATTCAGTGTCATAGACCTCATATGAAGGGTAATATGAGTACTATGATGTTGCAGCAAACTGGATGAGTGTCCTGGACTGCATTTACAATTCAGTGCTGAACTCTCATGGGTTTGCTAAAAGAACGCTGTAGTTAACTTTCCCCTTCTTTGTACTTTTTCAGTGCTTTTTGTGCAAGGGGAAAATCACGATTTTCTCATTTCTACTTTGGACTTCTCTTAAGACGAGAGAGTTTCATCAAAACGTATGGTTTTCCTGATTCTCCGTTCCAGAGAGAACTTGAATCCACAGGTGGTTCTCAAATATGGTCTTTGACCAAGAAGGAATCTGGAGTTCAAAAATTGCATTCTCCATTCATTGTAATAGGCGTCGTATGAAGGGTAACATGAGCACTACGATGTTGCAGCAAACTGGATGAGTGTCCTGGACTGCATTTAGAATTCAGTGCTGAGCTCTCATGGGTTGCTAAAACAACGCTGTAGTTAGCTTTCCCCTTCCTTGTACTTTTTCAATGCTTTTTGTGCAAGGGGAAAGGGCGATTTTTCTCATTTCTTCTTTGCACTTCTCTTAAGACAGAGAGAGTTTCATCAAAACGTACGGTTTTCCTGATTCTCCTTTCCAGAGACAACTCGAATCGACAGGTGGTTTTTCAGTATGGTCTTTGACCATGCAAGAATCTCAAGTTCTGAAAGTCGTTTTCTCCGTTCAGTGTAACAGGCCTCAGATGAAGGGTAATACGAGTAGTACGATGTTGCAGCAAACTGGATGAGTGTCCTGGAATGCTTTTAAAGATTTCAGTGCTGACCTCTCATGGGATTGCTAAGACAACACTGTAGTTAGCTTTCCCCTTCTTTGTACTTTTGCGATGCCCTCCATTTTGTGCAATGGGGCAGAATCACAATGTTTCTCATTTGTTTGTTGGATTTCTCCAAGGATGAGAGAGTTTCATCAAAACATATGTTTTCCTGTTGCTCCTGCAGTGACAGAACTTGAGTCGATAGCTGGTGTTCAAATATGGTCTTTTTCCAAGCAGGAATCTGCAGTTCGAAAAGTTGAATTCTCCATTCAGTGTCATAGACCTCATATGAAGGGTAATATGAGTACTATGATGTTGCAGCAAACTGGATGAGTGTCCTGGACTGCATTTACAATTCAGTGCTGAACTCTCATGGGTTTGCTAAAAGAACGCTGTAGTTAACTTTCCCCTTCTTTGTACTTTTTCAGTGCTTTTTGTGCAAGGGGAAAATCACGATTTTCTCATTTCTACTTTGGACTTTTCTTAAGACGAGAGAGTTTCATCAAAACGTATGGTTTTCCTGATTCTCCGTTCCAGAGAGAACTTGAATCCACAGGTGGTTCTCAAATATGGTCTTTGACCAAGAAGGAATCTGGAGTTCAAAAATTGCATTCTCCATTCATTGTAATAGGCATCGTATGAAGGGTAACATGAGCACTACGATGTTGCAGCAAACTGGATGAGTGTCCTGGACTGCATTTAGAATTCAGTGCTGAGCTCTCATGGGTTGCTAAAACAACGCTGTAGTTAGCTTTCCCCTTCCTTGTACTTTTTCAATGCTTTTTGTGCAAGGGGAAAGGGCGATTTTTCTCATTTCTTCTTTGCACTTCTCTTAAGACAGAGAGAGTTTCATCAAAACGTACGGTTTTCCTGATTCTCCTTTCCAGAGACAACTCGAATCGACAGGTGGTTTTTCAGTATGGTCTTTGACCATGCAAGAATCTCAAGTTCTGAAAGTCGTTTTCTCCGTTCAGTGTAACAGGCCTCAGATGAAGGGTAATACGAGTAGTACGATGTTGCAGCAAACTGGATGAGTGTCCTGGAATGCTTTTAAAGATTTCAGTGCTGACCTCTCATGGGATTGCTAAGACAACACTGTAGTTAGCTTTCCCCTTCTTTGTACTTTTGCGATGCCCTCCATTTTGTGCAATGGGGCAGAATCACAATGTTTCTCATTTGTTTGTTGGATTTCCCTAAGATGAGAGAGTTTCATCAAAACATATGTTTTCCTGTTGCTCCTGCAGTGACAGAACTTGAATCGATAGCTGGTGTTCAAATATGGTCTTTTTCCAAGCAGGAATCTGCAGTTCGAAAAGTTGAATTCTCCATTCAGTGTCATAGACCTCATATGAAGGGTAATATGAGTACTATGATGTTGCAGCAAACTGGATGAGTGTCCTGGACTGCATTTACAATTCAGTGCTGAACTCTCATGGGTTTGCTAAAAGAACGCTGTAGTTAACTTTCCCCTTCTTTGTACTTTTTCAGTGCTTTTTGTGCAAGGGGAAAATCACGATTTTCTCATTTCTACTTTGGACTTTTCTTAAGACGAGAGAGTTTCATCAAAATGTATGGTTTTCCTGATTCTCCGTTCCAGAGAGAACTTGAATCCACAGGTGGTTCTCAAATATGGTCTTTGACCAAGAAGGAATCTGGAGTTCAAAAATTGCATTCTCCATTCATTGTAATAGGCGTCGTATGAAGGGTAACATGAGCACTACGATGTTGCAGCAAACTGGATGAGTGTCCTGGACTGCATTTAGAATTCAGTGCTGAGCTCTCATGGGTTGCTAAAACAACGCTGTAGTTAGCTTTCCCCTTCCTTGTACTTTTTCAATGCTTTTTGTGCAAGGGGAAAGGGCGATTTTTCTCATTTCTTCTTTGCACTTCTCTTAAGACAGAGAGAGTTTCATCAAAACGTACGGTTTTCCTGATTCTCCTTTCCAGAGACAACTCGAATCGACAGGTGGTTTTTCAGTATGGTCTTTGACCATGCAAGAATCTCAAGTTCTGAAAGTCGTTTTCTCCGTTCAGTGTAACAGGCCTCAGATGAAGGGTAATACGAGTAGTATGATGTTGCAGCAAATTGGATGAGTGTCCTGGAATGCTTTTAAAGATTTCAGTGCTGACCTCTCATGGGATTGCTAAGACAACACTGTAGTTAGCTTTCCCCTTCTTTGTACTTTTGCGATGCCCTCCATTTTGTGCAATGGGGCAGAATCACAATGTTTCTCATTTGTTTGTTGGATTTCCCTAAGATGAGAGAGTTTCATCAAAACATATGTTTTCCTGTTGCTCCTGCAGTGACAGAACTTGAATCGATAGCTGGTGTTCAAATATGGTCTTTTTCCAAGCAGGAATCTGCAGTTCGAAAAGTTGAATTCTCCATTCAGTGTCATAGACCTCATATGAAGGGTAATATGAGTACTATGATGTTGCAGCAAACTGGATGAGTGTCCTGGACTGCATTTACAATTCAGTGCTGAACTCTCATGGGTTTGCTAAAAGAACGCTGTAGTTAACTTTCCCCTTCTTTGTACTTTTTCAGTGCTTTTTGTGCAAGGGGAAAATCACGATTTTCTCATTTCTACTTTGGACTTCTCTTAAGACGAGAGAGTTTCATCAAAACGTATGGTTTTCCTGATTCTCCGTTCCAGAGAGAACTTGAATCCACAGGTGGTTCTCAAATATGGTCTTTGACCAAGAAGGAATCTGGAGTTCAAAAATTGCATTCTCCATTCATTGTAATAGGCGTCGTATGAAGGGTAACATGAGCACTACGATGTTGCAGCAAACTGGATGAGTGTCCTGGACTGCATTTAGAATTCAGTGCTGAGCTCTCATGGGTTGCTAAAACAACGCTGTAGTTAGCTTTCCCCTTCCTTGTACTTTTTCAATGCTTTTTGTGCAAGGGGAAAGGGCGATTTTTCTCATTTCTTCTTTGCACTTCTCTTAAGACAGAGAGAGTTTCATCAAAACGTACGGTTTTCCTGATTCTCCTTTCCAGAGACAACTCGAATCGACAGGTGGTTTTTCAGTATGGTCTTTGACCATGCAAGAATCTCAAGTTCTGAAAGTCGTTTTCTCCGTTCAGTGTAACAGGCCTCAGATGAAGGGTAATACGAGTAGTACGATGTTGCAGCAAACTGGATGAGTGTCCTGGAATGCTTTTAAAGATTTCAGTGCTGACCTCTCATGGGATTGCTAAGACAACACTGTAGTTAGCTTTCCCCTTCTTTGTACTTTTGCGATGCCCTCCATTTTGTGCAATGGGGCAGAATCACAATGTTTCTCATTTGTTTGTTGGATTTCTCCAAGGATGAGAGAGTTTCATCAAAACATATGTTTTCCTGTTGCTCCTGCAGTGACAGAACTTGAGTCGATAGCTGGTGTTCAAATATGGTCTTTTTCCAAGCAGGAATCTGCAGTTCGAAAAGTTGAATTCTCCATTCAGTGTCATAGACCTCATATGAAGGGTAATATGAGTACTATGATGTTGCAGCAAACTGGATGAGTGTCCTGGACTGCATTTACAATTCAGTGCTGAACTCTCATGGGTTTGCTAAAAGAACGCTGTAGTTAACTTTCCCCTTCTTTGTACTTTTTCAGTGCTTTTTGTGCAAGGGGAAAATCACGATTTTCTCATTTCTACTTTGGACTTTTCTTAAGACGAGAGAGTTTCATCAAAACGTATGGTTTTCCTGATTCTCCGTTCCAGAGAGAACTTGAATCCACAGGTGGTTCTCAAATATGGTCTTTGACCAAGAAGGAATCTGGAGTTCAAAAATTGCATTCTCCATTCATCGTAATAGGCATCGTATGAAGGGTAACATGAGCACTACGATGTTGCAGCAAACTGGATGAGTGTCCTGGACTGCATTTAGAATTCAGTGCTGAGCTCTCATGGGTTGCTAAAACAACGCTGTAGTTAGCTTTCCCCTTCCTTGTACTTTTTCAATGCTTTTTGTGCAAGGGGAAAGGGCGATTTTTCTCATTTCTTCTTTGCACTTCTCTTAAGACAGAGAGAGTTTCATCAAAACGTACGGTTTTCCTGATTCTCCTTTCCAGAGACAACTCGAATCGACAGGTGGTTTTTCAGTATGGTCTTTGACCATGCAAGAATCTCAAGTTCTGAAAGTCGTTTTCTCCGTTCAGTGTAACAGGCCTCAGATGAAGGGTAATACGAGTAGTACGATGTTGCAGCAAACTGGATGAGTGTCCTGGAATGCTTTTAAAGATTTCAGTGCTGACCTCTCATGGGATTGCTAAGACAACACTGTAGTTAGCTTTCCCCTTCTTTGTACTTTTGCGATGCCCTCCATTTTGTGCAATGGGGCAGAATCACAATGTTTCTCATTTGTTTGTTGGATTTCCCTAAGATGAGAGAGTTTCATCAAAACATATGTTTTCCTGTTGCTCCTGCAGTGACAGAACTTGAATCGATAGCTGGTGTTCAAATATGGTCTTTTTCCAAGCAGGAATCTGCAGTTCGAAAAGTTGAATTCTCCATTCAGTGTCATAGACCTCATATGAAGGGTAATATGAGTACTATGATGTTGCAGCAAACTGGATGAGTGTCCTGGACTGCATTTACAATTCAGTGCTGAACTCTCATGGGTTTGCTAAAAGAACGCTGTAGTTAACTTTCCCCTTCTTTGTACTTTTTCAGTGCTTTTTGTGCAAGGGGAAAATCACGATTTTCTCATTTCTACTTTGGACTTTTCTTAAGACGAGAGAGTTTCATCAAAACGTATGGTTTTCCTGATTCTCCGTTCCAGAGAGAACTTGAATCCACAGGTGGTTCTCAAATATGGTCTTTGACCAAGAAGGAATCTGGAGTTCAAAAATTGCATTCTCCATTCATTGTAATAGGCGTCGTATGAAGGGTAACATGAGCACTACGATGTTGCAGCAAACTGGATGAGTGTCCTGGACTGCATTTAGAATTCAGTGCTGAGCTCTCATGGGTTGCTAAAACAACGCTGTAGTTAGCTTTCCCCTTCCTTGTACTTTTTCAATGCTTTTTGTGCAAGGGGAAAGGGCGATTTTTCTCATTTCTTCTTTGCACTTCTCTTAAGACAGAGAGAGTTTCATCAAAACGTACGGTTTTCCTGATTCTCCTTTCCAGAGACAACTCGAATCGACAGGTGGTTTTTCAGTATGGTCTTTGACCATGCAAGAATCTCAAGTTCTGAAAGTCGTTTTCTCCGTTCAGTGTAACAGGCCTCAGATGAAGGGTAATACGAGTAGTACGATGTTGCAGCAAACTGGATGAGTGTCCTGGAATGCTTTTAAAGATTTCAGTGCTGACCTCTCATGGGATTGCTAAGACAACACTGTAGTTAGCTTTCCCCTTCTTTGTACTTTTGCGATGCCCTCCATTTTGTGCAATGGGGCAGAATCACAATGTTTCTCATTTGTTTGTTGGATTTCCCTAAGATGAGAGAGTTTCATCAAAACATATGTTTTCCTGTTGCTCCTGCAGTGACAGAACTTGAATCGATAGCTGGTGTTCAAATATGGTCTTTTTCCAAGCAGGAATCTGCAGTTCGAAAAGTTGAATTCTCCATTCAGTGTCATAGACCTCATATGAAGGGTAATATGAGTACTATGATGTTGCAGCAAACTGGATGAGTGTCCTGGACTGCATTTACAATTCAGTGCTGAACTCTCATGGGTTTGCTAAAGGAACGCTGTAGTTAACTTTCCCCTTCTTTGTACTTTTTCAGTGCTTTTTGTGCAAGGGGAAAATCACGATTTTCTCATTTCTACTTTGGACTTCTCTTAAGACGAGAGAGTTTCATCAAAACGTATGGTTTTCCTGATTCTCCGTTCCAGAGAGAACTTGAATCCACAGGTGGTTCTCAAATATGGTCTTTGACCAAGAAGGAATCTGGAGTTCAAAAATTGCATTCTCCATTCATCGTAATAGGCGTCGTATGAAGGGTAACATGAGCACTACGATGTTGCAGCAAACTGGATGAGTGTCCTGGACTGCATTTAGAATTCAGTGCTGAGCTCTCATGGGTTGCTAAAACAACGCTGTAGTTAGCTTTCCCCTTCCTTGTACTTTTTCAATGCTTTTTGTGCAAGGGGAAAGGGCGATTTTTCTCATTTCTTCTTTGCACTTCTCTTAAGACAGAGAGAGTTTCATCAAAACGTACGGTTTTCCTGATTCTCCTTTCCAGAGACAACTCGAATCGACAGGTGGTTTTTCAGTATGGTCTTTGACCATGCAAGAATCTCAAGTTCTGAAAGTCGTTTTCTCCGTTCAGTGTAACAGGCCTCAGATGAAGGGTAATACGAGTAGTACGATGTTGCAGCAAACTGGATGAGTGTCCTGGAATGCTTTTAAAGATTTCAGTGCTGACCTCTCATGGGATTGCTAAGACAACACTGTAGTTAGCTTTCCCCTTCTTTGTACTTTTGCGATGCCCTCCATTTTGTGCAATGGGGCAGAATCACAATGTTTCTCATTTGTTTGTTGGATTTCCCTAAGATGAGAGAGTTTCATCAAAACATATGTTTTCCTGTTGCTCCTGCAGTGACAGAACTTGAATCGATAGCTGGTGTTCAAATATGGTCTTTTTCCAAGCAGGAATCTGCAGTTCGAAAAGTTGAATTCTCCATTCAGTGTCATAGACCTCATATGAAGGGTAATATGAGTACTATGATGTTGCAGCAAACTGGATGAGTGTCCTGGACTGCATTTACAATTCAGTGCTGAACTCTCATGGGTTTGCTAAAAGAACGCTGTAGTTAACTTTCCCCTTCTTTGTACTTTTTCAGTGCTTTTTGTGCAAGGGGAAAATCACGATTTTCTCATTTCTACTTTGGACTTCTCTTAAGACGAGAGAGTTTCATCAAAACGTATGGTTTTCCTGATTCTCCGTTCCAGAGAGAACTTGAATCCACAGGTGGTTCTCAAATATGGTCTTTGACCAAGAAGGAATCTGGAGTTCAAAAATTGCATTCTCCATTCATTGTAATAGGCGTCGTATGAAGGGTAACATGAGCACTACGATGTTGCAGCAAACTGGATGAGTGTCCTGGACTGCATTTAGAATTCAGTGCTGAGCTCTCATGGGTTGCTAAAACAACGCTGTAGTTAGCTTTCCCCTTCCTTGTACTTTTTCAATGCTTTTTGTGCAAGGGGAAAGGGCGATTTTTCTCATTTCTTCTTTGCACTTCTCTTAAGACAGAGAGAGTTTCATCAAAACGTACGGTTTTCCTGATTCTCCTTTCCAGAGACAACTCGAATCGACAGGTGGTTTTTCAGTATGGTCTTTGACCATGCAAGAATCTCAAGTTCTGAAAGTCGTTTTCTCCGTTCAGTGTAACAGGCCTCAGATGAAGGGTAATACGAGTAGTACGATGTTGCAGCAAACTGGATGAGTGTCCTGGAATGCTTTTAAAGATTTCAGTGCTGACCTCTCATGGGATTGCTAAGACAACACTGTAGTTAGCTTTCCCCTTCTTTGTACTTTTGCGATGCCCTCCATTTTGTGCAATGGGGCAGAATCACAATGTTTCTCATTTGTTTGTTGGATTTCCCTAAGATGAGAGAGTTTCATCAAAACATATGTTTTCCTGTTGCTCCTGCAGTGACAGAACTTGAATCGATAGCTGGTGTTCAAATATGGTCTTTTTCCAAGCAGGAATCTGCAGTTCGAAAAGTTGAATTCTCCATTCAGTGTCATAGACCTCATATGAAGGGTAATATGAGTACTATGATGTTGCAGCAAACTGGATGAGTGTCCTGGACTGCATTTACAATTCAGTGCTGAACTCTCATGGGTTTGCTAAAGGAACGCTGTAGTTAACTTTCCCCTTCTTTGTACTTTTTCAGTGCTTTTTGTGCAAGGGGAAAATCACGATTTTCTCATTTCTACTTTGGACTTCTCTTAAGACGAGAGAGTTTCATCAAAACGTATGGTTTTCCTGATTCTCCGTTCCAGAGAGAACTTGAATCCACAGGTGGTTCTCAAATATGGT
Organism: Candoia aspera; assembly: GCF_035149785.1. Lineage (NCBI taxonomy): Eukaryota > Metazoa > Chordata > Lepidosauria > Squamata > Candoiidae > Candoia > Candoia aspera. The sequence continues at coordinate 168,609,435 of NC_086153.1, read as the reverse complement.
CTTTGACCAAGAAGGAATCTGGAGTTCAAAAATTGCATTCTCCATTCATCGTAATAGGCGTCGTATGAAGGGTAACATGAGCACTACGATGTTGCAGCAAACTGGATGAGTGTCCTGGACTGCATTTAGAATTCAGTGCTGAGCTCTCATGGGTTGCTGAAACAACGCTGTAGTTAGCTTTCCCCTTCCTTGTACTTTTTCAATGCTTTTTGTGCAAGGGGAAAGGGCGATTTTTCTCATTTCTTCTTTGCACTTCTCTTAAGACAGAGAGAGTTTCATCAAAACGTACGGTTTTCCTGATTCTCCTTTCCAGAGACAACTCGAATCGACAGGTGGTTTTTCAGTATGGTCTTTGACCATGCAAGAATCTCAAGTTCTGAAAGTCGTTTTCTCCGTTCAGTGTAACAGGCCTCAGATGAAGGGTAATACGAGTAGTACGATGTTGCAGCAAACTGGATGAGTGTCCTGGAATGCTTTTAAAGATTTCAGTGCTGACCTCTCATGGGATTGCTAAGACAACACTGTAGTTAGCTTTCCCCTTCTTTGTACTTTTGCGATGCCCTCCATTTTGTGCAATGGGGCAGAATCACAATGTTTCTCATTTGTTTGTTGGATTTCCCTAAGATGAGAGAGTTTCATCAAAACATATGTTTTCCTGTTGCTCCTGCAGTGACAGAACTTGAATCGATAGCTGGTGTTCAAATATGGTCTTTTTCCAAGCAGGAATCTGCAGTTCGAAAAGTTGAATTCTCCATTCAGTGTCATAGACCTCATATGAAGGGTAATATGAGTACTATGATGTTGCAGCAAACTGGATGAGTGTCCTGGACTGCATTTACAATTCAGTGCTGAACTCTCATGGGTTTGCTAAAAGAACGCTGTAGTTAACTTTCCCCTTCTTTGTACTTTTTCAGTGCTTTTTGTGCAAGGGGAAAATCACGATTTTCTCATTTCTACTTTGGACTTCTCTTAAGACGAGAGAGTTTCATCAAAACGTATGGTTTTCCTGATTCTCCGTTCCAGAGAGAACTTGAATCCACAGGTGGTTCTCAAATATGGTCTTTGACCAAGAAGGAATCTGGAGTTCAAAAATTGCATTCTCCATTCATTGTAATAGGCGTCGTATGAAGGGTAACATGAGCACTACGATGTTGCAGCAAACTGGATGAGTGTCCTGGACTGCATTTAGAATTCAGTGCTGAGCTCTCATGGGTTGCTAAAACAACGCTGTAGTTAGCTTTCCCCTTCCTTGTACTTTTTCAATGCTTTTTGTGCAAGGGGAAAGGGCGATTTTTCTCATTTCTTCTTTGCACTTCTCTTAAGACAGAGAGAGTTTCATCAAAACGTACGGTTTTCCTGATTCTCCTTTCCAGAGACAACTCGAATCGACAGGTGGTTTTTCAGTATGGTCTTTGACCATGCAAGAATCTCAAGTTCTGAAAGTCGTTTTCTCCGTTCAGTGTAACAGGCCTCAGATGAAGGGTAATACGAGTAGTACGATGTTGCAGCAAACTGGATGAGTGTCCTGGAATGCTTTTAAAGATTTCAGTGCTGACCTCTCATGGGATTGCTAAGACAACACTGTAGTTAGCTTTCCCCTTCTTTGTACTTTTGCGATGCCCTCCATTTTGTGCAATGGGGCAGAATCACAATGTTTCTCATTTGTTTGTTGGATTTCCCTAAGATGAGAGAGTTTCATCAAAACATATGTTTTCCTGTTGCTCCTGCAGTGACAGAACTTGAATCGATAGCTGGTGTTCAAATATGGTCTTTTTCCAAGCAGGAATCTGCAGTTCGAAAAGTTGAATTCTCCATTCAGTGTCATAGACCTCATATGAAGGGTAATATGAGTACTATGATGTTGCAGCAAACTGGATGAGTGTCCTGGACTGCATTTACAATTCAGTGCTGAACTCTCATGGGTTTGCTAAAGGAACGCTGTAGTTAACTTTCCCCTTCTTTGTACTTTTTCAGTGCTTTTTGTGCAAGGGGAAAATCACGATTTTCTCATTTCTACTTTGGACTTCTCTTAAGACGAGAGAGTTTCATCAAAACGTATGGTTTTCCTGATTCTCCGTTCCAGAGAGAACTTGAATCCACAGGTGGTTCTCAAATATGGTCTTTGACCAAGAAGGAATCTGGAGTTCAAAAATTGCATTCTCCATTCATCGTAATAGGCGTCGTATGAAGGGTAACATGAGCACTACGATGTTGCAGCAAACTGGATGAGTGTCCTGGACTGCATTTAGAATTCAGTGCTGAGCTCTCATGGGTTGCTAAAACAACGCTGTAGTTAGCTTTCCCCTTCCTTGTACTTTTTCAATGCTTTTTGTGCAAGGGGAAAGGGCGATTTTTCTCATTTCTTCTTTGCACTTCTCTTAAGACAGAGAGAGTTTCATCAAAACGTACGGTTTTCCTGATTCTCCTTTCCAGAGACAACTCGAATCGACAGGTGGTTTTTCAGTATGGTCTTTGACCATGCAAGAATCTCAAGTTCTGAAAGTCGTTTTCTCCGTTCAGTGTAACAGGCCTCAGATGAAGGGTAATACGAGTAGTACGATGTTGCAGCAAACTGGATGAGTGTCCTGGAATGCTTTTAAAGATTTCAGTGCTGACCTCTCATGGGATTGCTAAGACAACACTGTAGTTAGCTTTCCCCTTCTTTGTACTTTTGCGATGCCCTCCATTTTGTGCAATGGGGCAGAATCACAATGTTTCTCATTTGTTTGTTGGATTTCTCCAAGGATGAGAGAGTTTCATCAAAACATATGTTTTCCTGTTGCTCCTGCAGTGACAGAACTTGAATCGATAGCTGGTGTTCAAATATGGTCTTTTTCCAAGCAGGAATCTGCAGTTCGAAAAGTTGAATTCTCCATTCAGTGTCATAGACCTCATATGAAGGGTAATATGAGTACTATGATGTTGCAGCAAACTGGATGAGTGTCCTGGACTGCATTTACAATTCAGTGCTGAACTCTCATGGGTTTGCTAAAGGAACGCTGTAGTTAACTTTCCCCTTCTTTGTACTTTTTCAGTGCTTTTTGTGCAAGGGGAAAATCACGATTTTCTCATTTCTACTTTGGACTTCTCTTAAGACGAGAGAGTTTCATCAAAACGTATGGTTTTCCTGATTCTCCGTTCCAGAGAGAACTTGAATCCACAGGTGGTTCTCAAATATGGTCTTTGACCAAGAAGGAATCTGGAGTTCAAAAATTGCATTCTCCATTCATCGTAATAGGCGTCGTATGAAGGGTAACATGAGCACTACGATGTTGCAGCAAACTGGATGAGTGTCCTGGACTGCATTTAGAATTCAGTGCTGAGCTCTCATGGGTTGCTAAAACAACGCTGTAGTTAGCTTTCCCCTTCCTTGTACTTTTTCAATGCTTTTTGTGCAAGGGGAAAGGGCGATTTTTCTCATTTCTTCTTTGCACTTCTCTTAAGACAGAGAGAGTTTCATCAAAACGTACGGTTTTCCTGATTCTCCTTTCCAGAGACAACTCGAATCGACAGGTGGTTTTTCAGTATGGTCTTTGACGATGCAAGAATCTCAAGTTCTGAAAGTCGTTTTCTCCGTTCAGTGTAACAGGCCTCAGATGAAGGGTAATACGAGTAGTACGATGTTGCAGCAAACTGGATGAGTGTCCTGGAATGCTTTTAAAGATTTCAGTGCTGACCTCTCATGGGATTGCTAAGACAACACTGTAGTTAGCTTTCCCCTTCTTTGTACTTTTGCGATGCCCTCCATTTTGTGCAATGGGGCAGAATCACAATGTTTCTCATTTGTTTGTTGGATTTCTCCAAGGATGAGAGAGTTTCATCAAAACATATGTTTTCCTGTTGCTCCTGCAGTGACAGAACTTGAATCGATAGCTGGTGTTCAAATATGGTCTTTTTCCAAGCAGGAATCTGCAGTTCGAAAAGTTGAATTCTCCATTCAGTGTCATAGACCTCATATGAAGGGTAATATGAGTACTATGATGTTGCAGCAAACTGGATGAGTGTCCTGGACTGCATTTACAATTCAGTGCTGAACTCTCATGGGTTTGCTAAAAGAACGCTGTAGTTAACTTTCCCCTTCTTTGTACTTTTTCAGTGCTTTTTGTGCAAGGGGAAAATCACGATTTTCTCATTTCTACTTTGGACTTCTCTTAAGACGAGAGAGTTTCATCAAAACGTATGGTTTTCCTGATTCTCCGTTCCAGAGAGAACTTGAATCCACAGGTGGTTCTCAAATATGGTCTTTGACCAAGAAGGAATCTGGAGTTCAAAAATTGCATTCTCCATTCATTGTAATAGGCGTCGTATGAAGGGTAACATGAGCACTACGATGTTGCAGCAAACTGGATGAGTGTCCTGGACTGCATTTAGAATTCAGTGCTGAGCTCTCATGGGTTGCTAAAACAACGCTGTAGTTAGCTTTCCCCTTCCTTGTACTTTTTCAATGCTTTTTGTGCAAGGGGAAAGGGCGATTTTTCTCATTTCTTCTTTGCACTTCACTTAAGACAGAGAGAGTTTCATCAAAACGTACGGTTTTCCTGATTCTCCTTTCCAGAGATAACTCGAATCGACAGGTGGTTTTTCAGTATGGTCTTTGACCATGCAAGAATCTCAAGTTCTGAAAGTCGTTTTCTCCGTTCAGTGTAACAGGCCTCAGATGAAGGGTAATACGAGTAGTACGATGTTGCAGCAAACTGGATGAGTGTCCTGGAATGCTTTTAAAGATTTCAGTGCTGACCTCTCATGGGATTGCTAAGACAACACTGTAGTTAGCTTTCCCCTTCTTTGTACTTTTGCGATGCCCTCCATTTTGTGCAATGGGGCAGAATCACAATGTTTCTCATTTGTTTGTTGGATTTCCCTAAGATGAGAGAGTTTCATCAAAACATATGTTTTCCTGTTGCTCCTGCAGTGACAGAACTTGAATCGATAGCTGGTGTTCAAATATGGTCTTTTTCCAAGCAGGAATCTGCAGTTCGAAAAGTTGAATTCTCCATTTAGTGTCATAGACCTCATATGAAGGGTAATATGAGTACTATGATGTTGCAGCAAACTGGATGAGTGTCCTGGACTGCATTTACAATTCAGTGCTGAACTCTCATGGGTTTGCTAAAGGAACGCTGTAGTTAACTTTCCCCTTCTTTGTACTTTTTCAGTGCTTTTTGTGCAAGGGGAAAATCACGATTTTCTCTTTGGACTTCTCTTAAGACGAGAGAGTTTCATCAAAACGTATGGTTTTCCTGATTCTCCGTTCCAGAGAGAACTTGAATCCACAGGTGGTTCTCAAATATGGTCTTTGACCAAGAAGGAATCTGGAGTTCAAAAATTGCATTCTCCATTCATTGTAATAGGCGTCGTATGAAGGGTAACATGAGCACTACGATGTTGCAGCAAACTGGATGAGTGTCCTGGACTGCATTTAGAATTCAGTGCTGAGCTCTCATGGGTTGCTAAAACAACGCTGTAGCTTTCCCCTTCCTTGTACTTTTTCAATGCTTTTTGTGCAAGGGGAAAGGGCGATTTTTCTCATTTCTTCTTTGCACTTCTCTTAAGACAGAGAGAGTTTCATCAAAACATACGGTTTTCCTGATTCTCCTTTCCAGAGACAACTCGAATCGACAGGTGGTTTTTCAGTATGGTCTTTGACCATGCAAGAATCTCAAGTTCTGAAAGTCGTTTTCTCCGTTCAGTGTAACAGGTCTCAGATGAAGGGTAATACGAGTAGTACGATGTTGCAGCAAACTGGATGAGTGTCCTGGAATGCTTTTAAAGATTTCAGTGCTGACCTCTCATGGGATTGCTAAGACAACACTGTAGTTAGCTTTCCCCTTCTTTGTACTTTTGCGATGCCCTCCATTTTGTGCAATGGGGCAGAATCACAATGTTTCTCATTTGTTTGTTGGATTTCTCCAAGGATGAGAGAGTTTCATCAAAACATATGTTTTCCTGTTGCTCCTGCAGTGACAGAACTTGAATCGATAGCTGGTGTTCAAATATGGTCTTTTTCCAAGCAGGAATCTGCAGTTCGAAAAGTTGAATTCTCCATTCAGTGTCATAGACCTCATATGAAGGGTAATATGAGTACTATGATGTTGCAGCAAACTGGATGAGTGTCCTGGACTGCATTTACAATTCAGTGCTGAACTCTCATGGGTTTGCTAAAGGAACGCTGTAGTTAACTTTCCCCTTCTTTGTACTTTTTCAGTGCTTTTTGTGCAAGGGGAAAATCACGATTTTCTCTTTGGACTTCTCTTAAGACGAGAGAGTTTCATCAAAACGTATGGTTTTCCTGATTCTCCGTTCCAGAGAGAACTTGAATCCACAGGTGGTTCTCAAATATGGTCTTTGACCAAGAAGGAATCTGGAGTTCAAAAATTGCATTCTCCATTCATTGTAATAGGCGTCGTATGAAGGGTAACATGAGCACTACGATGTTGCAGCAAACTGGATGAGTGTCCTGGACTGCATTTAGAATTCAGTGCTGAGCTCTCATGGGTTGCTAAAACAACGCTGTAGTTAGCTTTCCCCTTCCTTGTACTTTTTCAATGCTTTTTGTGCAAGGGGAAAGGGCGATTTTTCTCATTTCTTCTTTGCACTTCTCTTAAGACAGAGAGAGTTTCATCAAAACATACGGTTTTCCTGATTCTCCTTTCCAGAGACAACTCGAATCGACAGGTGGTTTTTCAGTATGGTCTTTGACCATGCAAGAATCTCAAGTTCTGAAAGTCGTTTTCTCCGTTCAGTGTAACAGGTCTCAGATGAAGGGTAATACGAGTAGTACGATGTTGCAGCAAACTGGATGAGTGTCCTGGAATGCTTTTAAAGATTTCAGTGCTGACCTCTCATGGGATTGCTAAGACAACACTGTAGTTAGCTTTCCCCTTCTTTGTACTTTTGCGATGCCCTCCATTTTGTGCAATGGGGCAGAATCACAATGTTTCTCATTTGTTTGTTGGATTTCTCCAAGGATGAGAGAGTTTCATCAAAACATATGTTTTCCTGTTGCTCCTGCAGTGACAGAACTTGAATCGATAGCTGGTGTTCAAATATGGTCTTTTTCCAAGCAGGAATCTGCAGTTCGAAAAGTTGAATTCTCCATTCAGTGTAACAGGCCTCATATGAAGGGTAATACGAGTAGTACGATGTTGCAGCAAACTGGATGAGTGTCCTGGAATGCTTTTAAAGATTTCAGTGCTGACCTCTCATGGGATTGCTAAGACAACACTGTAGTTAGCTTTCCCCTTCTTTGTACTTTTTCAGTGCTTTTTGTGCAAGGGGAAAATCACGATTTTCTCATTTCTACTTTGGACTTCTCTTAAGACGAGAGAGTTTCATCAAAACGTATGGTTTTCCTGATTCTCCGTTCCAGAGAGAACTTGAATCCACAGGTGGTTCTCAAATATGGTCTTTGACCAAGAAGGAATCTGGAGTTCAAAAATTGCATTCTCCATTCATCGTAATAGGCGTCGTATGAAGGGTAACATGAGCACTACGATGTTGCAGAAAACTGGATGAGTGTCCTGGACTGCATTTAGAATTCAGTGCTGAGCTCTCATGGGTTGCTAAAACAACGCTGTAGTTAGCTTTCCCCTTCCTTGTACTTTTTCAATGCTTTTTGTGCAAGGGGAAAGGGCGATTTTTCTCATTTCTTCTTTGCACTTCTCTTAAGACAGAGAGAGTTTCATCAAAACGTACGGTTTTCCTGATTCTCCTTTCCAGAGACAACTCGAATCGACAGGTTGTTTTTCAGTATGGTCTTTGACCATGCAAGAATCTCAAGTTCTGAAAGTCGTTTTCTCCGTTCAGTGTAACAGGCCTCAGATGAAGGGTAATACGAGTAGTACGATGTTGCAGCAAACTGGATGAGTGTCCTGGAATGCTTTTAAAGATTTCAGTGCTGACCTCTCATGGGATTGCTAAGACAACACTGTAGTTAGCGTTCCCCTTCTTTGTACTTTTGCGATGCCCTCCATTTTGTGCAATGGGGCAGAATCACAATGTTTCTCATTTGTTTGTTGGATTTCTCCAAGGATGAGAGAGTTTCATCAAAACATATGTTTTCCTGTTGCTCCTGCAGTGAAAGAACTTGAATCGATAGCTGGTGTTCAAATATGGTCTTTTTCCAAGCAGGAATCTGCAGTTCCAAAAGTTGAATTCTCCATTCAGTGTCATAGACCTCATATGAAGGGTAATATGAGTACTATGATGTTGCAGCAAACTGGATGAGTGTCCTGGACTGCATTTACAATTCAGTGCTGAACTCTCATGGGTTTGCTAAAAGAACGCTTTAGTTAACTTTCCCCTTCTTTGTACTTTTTCAGTGCTTTTTGTGCAAGGGGAAAATCACGATTTTCTCATTTCTACTTTGGACTTTTCTTAAGACGAGAGAGTTTCATCAAAACGTATGGTTTTCCTGATTCTCCGTTCCAGAGAGAACTTGAATCCACAGGTGGTTCTCAAATATGGTCTTTGACCAAGAAGGAATCTGGAGTTCAAAAATTGCATTCTCCATTCATTGTAATAGGCGTCGTATGAAGGGTAACATGAGCACTACGATGTTGCAGCAAACTGGATGAGTGTCCTGGACTGCATTTAGAATTCAGTGCTGAGCTCTCATGGGTTGCTAAAACAACGCTGTAGTTAGCTTTCCCCTTCCTTGTACTTTTTCAATGCTTTTTGTGCAAGGGGAAAGGGCGATTTTTCTCATTTCTTCTTTGCACTTCTCTTAAGACAGAGAGAGTTTCATCAAAACGTACGGTTTTCCTGATTCTCCTTTCCAGAGACAACTCGAATCGACAGGTGGTTTTTCAGTATGGTCTTTGACCATGCAAGAATCTCAAGTTCTGAAAGTCGTTTTCTCCGTTCAGTGTAACAGGCCTCAGATGAAGGGTAATACGAGTAGTACGATGTTGCAGCAAACTGGATGAGTGTCCTGGAATGCTTTTAAAGATTTCAGTGCTGACCTCTCATGGGATTGCTAAGACAACACTGTAGTTAGCTTTCCCCTTCTTTGTACTTTTTCAGTGCTTTTTGTGCAAGGGGAAAATCACGATTTTCTCATTTCTACTTTGGACTTCTCTTAAGACGAGAGAGTTTCATCAAAACGTATGGTTTTCCTGATTCTCCGTTCCAGAGAGAACTTGAATCCACAGGTGGTTCTCAAATATGGTCTTTGACCAAGAAGGAATCTGGAGTTCAAAAATTGCATTCTCCATTCATTGTAATAGGCGTCGTATGAAGGGTAACATGAGCACTACGATGTTGCAGCAAACTGGATGAGTGTCCTGGACTGCATTTAGAATTCAGTGCTGAGCTCTCATGGGTTGCTAAAACAACGCTGTAGTTAGCTTTCCCCTTCCTTGTACTTTTTCAATGCTTTTTGTGCAAGGGGAAAGGGCGATTTTTCTCATTTCTTCTTTGCACTTCACTTAAGACAGAGAGAGTTTCATCAAAACGTACGGTTTTCCTGATTCTCCTTTCCAGAGATAACTCGAATCGACAGGTGGTTTTTCAGTATGGTCTTTGACCATGCAAGAATCTCAAGTTCTGAAAGTCGTTTTCTCCGTTCAGTGTAACAGGCCTCAGATGAAGGGTAATACGAGTAGTACGATGTTGCAGCAAACTGGATGAGTGTCCTGGAATGCTTTTAAAGATTTCAGTGCTGACCTCTCATGGGATTGCTAAGACAACACTGTAGTTAGCTTTCCCCTTCTTTGTACTTTTGCGATGCCCTCCATTTTGTGCAATGGGGCAGAATCACAATGTTTCTCATTTGTTTGTTGGATTTCCCTAAGATGAGAGAGTTTCATCAAAACATATGTTTTCCTGTTGCTCCTGCAGTGACAGAACTTGAATCGATAGCTGGTGTTCAAATATGGTCTTTTTCCAAGCAGGAATCTGCAGTTCGAAAAGTTGAATTCTCCATTTAGTGTCATAGACCTCATATGAAGGGTAATATGAGTACTATGATGTTGCAGCAAACTGGATGAGTGTCCTGGACTGCATTTACAATTCAGTGCTGAACTCTCATGGGTTTGCTAAAGGAACGCTGTAGTTAACTTTCCCCTTCTTTGTACTTTTTCAGTGCTTTTTGTGCAAGGGGAAAATCACGATTTTCTCTTTGGACTTCTCTTAAGACGAGAGAGTTTCATCAAAACGTATGGTTTTCCTGATTCTCCGTTCCAGAGAGAACTTGAATCCACAGGTGGTTCTCAAATATGGTCTTTGACCAAGAAGGAATCTGGAGTTCAAAAATTGCATTCTCCATTCATTGTAATAGGCGTCGTATGAAGGGTAACATGAGCACTACGATGTTGCAGCAAACTGGATGAGTGTCCTGGACTGCATTTAGAATTCAGTGCTGAGCTCTCATGGGTTGCTAAAACAACGCTGTAGCTTTCCCCTTCCTTGTACTTTTTCAATGCTTTTTGTGCAAGGGGAAAGGGCGATTTTTCTCATTTCTTCTTTGCACTTCTCTTAAGACAGAGAGAGTTTCATCAAAACATACGGTTTTCCTGATTCTCCTTTCCAGAGACAACTCGAATCGACAGGTGGTTTTTCAGTATGGTCTTTGACCATGCAAGAATCTCAAGTTCTGAAAGTCGTTTTCTCCGTTCAGTGTAACAGGTCTCAGATGAAGGGTAATACGAGTAGTACGATGTTGCAGCAAACTGGATGAGTGTCCTGGAATGCTTTTAAAGATTTCAGTGCTGACCTCTCATGGGATTGCTAAGACAACACTGTAGTTAGCTTTCCCCTTCTTTGTACTTTTGCGATGCCCTCCATTTTGTGCAATGGGGCAGAATCACAATGTTTCTCATTTGTTTGTTGGATTTCTCCAAGGATGAGAGAGTTTCATCAAAACATATGTTTTCCTGTTGCTCCTGCAGTGACAGAACTTGAATCGATAGCTGGTGTTCAAATATGGTCTTTTTCCAAGCAGGAATCTGCAGTTCGAAAAGTTGAATTCTCCATTCAGTGTCATAGACCTCATATGAAGGGTAATATGAGTACTATGATGTTGCAGCAAACTGGATGAGTGTCCTGGACTGCATTTACAATTCAGTGCTGAACTCTCATGGGTTTGCTAAAGGAACGCTGTAGTTAACTTTCCCCTTCTTTGTACTTTTTCAGTGCTTTTTGTGCAAGGGGAAAATCACGATTTTCTCTTTGGACTTCTCTTAAGACGAGAGAGTTTCATCAAAACGTATGGTTTTCCTGATTCTCCGTTCCAGAGAGAACTTGAATCCACAGGTGGTTCTCAAATATGGTCTTTGACCAAGAAGGAATCTGGAGTTCAAAAATTGCATTCTCCATTCATTGTAATAGGCGTCGTATGAAGGGTAACATGAGCACTACGATGTTGCAGCAAACTGGATGAGTGTCCTGGACTGCATTTAGAATTCAGTGCTGAGCTCTCATGGGTTGCTAAAACAACGCTGTAGTTAGCTTTCCCCTTCCTTGTACTTTTTCAATGCTTTTTGTGCAAGGGGAAAGGGCGATTTTTCTCATTTCTTCTTTGCACTTCTCTTAAGACAGAGAGAGTTTCATCAAAACATACGGTTTTCCTGATTCTCCTTTCCAGAGACAACTCGAATCGACAGGTGGTTTTTCAGTATGGTCTTTGACCATGCAAGAATCTCAAGTTCTGAAAGTCGTTTTCTCCGTTCAGTGTAACAGGTCTCAGATGAAGGGTAATACGAGTAGTACGATGTTGCAGCAAACTGGATGAGTGTCCTGGAATGCTTTTAAAGATTTCAGTGCTGACCTCTCATGGGATTGCTAAGACAACACTGTAGTTAGCTTTCCCCTTCTTTGTACTTTTGCGATGCCCTCCATTTTGTGCAATGGGGCAGAATCACAATGTTTCTCATTTGTTTGTTGGATTTCTCCAAGGATGAGAGAGTTTCATCAAAACATATGTTTTCCTGTTGCTCCTGCAGTGACAGAACTTGAATCGATAGCTGGTGTTCAAATATGGTCTTTTTCCAAGCAGGAATCTGCAGTTCGAAAAGTTGAATTCTCCATTCAGTGTAACAGGCCTCATATGAAGGGTAATACGAGTAGTACGATGTTGCAGCAAACTGGATGAGTGTCCTGGAATGCTTTTAAAGATTTCAGTGCTGACCTCTCATGGGATTGCTAAGACAACACTGTAGTTAGCTTTCCCCTTCTTTGTACTTTTTCAGTGCTTTTTGTGCAAGGGGAAAATCACGATTTTCTCATTTCTACTTTGGACTTCTCTTAAGACGAGAGAGTTTCATCAAAACGTATGGTTTTCCTGATTCTCCGTTCCAGAGAGAACTTGAATCCACAGGTGGTTCTCAAATATGGTCTTTGACCAAGAAGGAATCTGGAGTTCAAAAATTGCATTCTCCATTCATCGTAATAGGCGTCGTATGAAGGGTAACATGAGCACTACGATGTTGCAGAAAACTGGATGAGTGTCCTGGACTGCATTTAGAATTCAGTGCTGAGCTCTCATGGGTTGCTAAAACAACGCTGTAGTTAGCTTTCCCCTTCCTTGTACTTTTTCAATGCTTTTTGTGCAAGGGGAAAGGGCGATTTTTCTCATTTCTTCTTTGCACTTCTCTTAAGACAGAGAGAGTTTCATCAAAACGTACGGTTTTCCTGATTCTCCTTTCCAGAGACAACTCGAATCGACAGGTTGTTTTTCAGTATGGTCTTTGACCATGCAAGAATCTCAAGTTCTGAAAGTCGTTTTCTCCGTTCAGTGTAACAGGCCTCAGATGAAGGGTAATACGAGTAGTACGATGTTGCAGCAAACTGGATGAGTGTCCTGGAATGCTTTTAAAGATTTCAGTGCTGACCTCTCATGGGATTGCTAAGACAACACTGTAGTTAGCGTTCCCCTTCTTTGTACTTTTGCGATGCCCTCCATTTTGTGCAATGGGGCAGAATCACAATGTTTCTCATTTGTTTGTTGGATTTCTCCAAGGATGAGAGAGTTTCATCAAAACATATGTTTTCCTGTTGCTCCTGCAGTGACAGAACTTGAATCGATAGCTGGTGTTCAAATATGGTCTTTTTCCAAGCAGGAATCTGCAGTTCCAAAAGTTGAATTCTCCATTCAGTGTCATAGACCTCATATGAAGGGTAATATGAGTACTATGATGTTGCAGCAAACTGGATGAGTGTCCTGGACTGCATTTACAATTCAGTGCTGAACTCTCATGGGTTTGCTAAAAGAACGCTTTAGTTAACTTTCCCCTTCTTTGTACTTTTTCAGTGCTTTTTGTGCAAGGGGAAAATCACGATTTTCTCATTTCTACTTTGGACTTTTCTTAAGACGAGAGAGTTTCATCAAAACGTATGGTTTTCCTGATTCTCCGTTCCAGAGAGAACTTGAATCCACAGGTGGTTCTCAAATATGGTCTTTGACCAAGAAGGAATCTGGAGTTCAAAAATTGCATTCTCCATTCATTGTAATAGGCGTCGTATGAAGGGTAACATGAGCACTACGATGTTGCAGCAAACTGGATGAGTGTCCTGGACTGCATTTAGAATTCAGTGCTGAGCTCTCATGGGTTGCTAAAACAACGCTGTAGTTAGCTTTCCCCTTCCTTGTACTTTTTCAATGCTTTTTGTGCAAGGGGAAAGGGCGATTTTTCTCATTTCTTCTTTGCACTTCTCTTAAGACAGAGAGAGTTTCATCAAAACGTACGGTTTTCCTGATTCTCCTTTCCAGAGACAACTCGAATCGACAGGTGGTTTTTCAGTATGGTCTTTGACCATGCAAGAATCTCAAGTTCTGAAAGTCGTTTTCTCCGTTCAGTGTAACAGGCCTCAGATGAAGGGTAATACGAGTAGTACGATGTTGCAGCAAACTGGATGAGTGTCCTGGAATGCTTTTAAAGATTTCAGTGCTGACCTCTCATGGGATTGCTAAGACAACACTGTAGTTAGCTTTCCCCTTCTTTGTACTTTTTCAGTGCTTTTTGTGCAAGGGGAAAATCACGATTTTCTCATTTCTACTTTGGACTTCTCTTAAGACGAGAGAGTTTCATCAAAACGTATGGTTTTCCTGATTCTCCGTTCCAGAGAGAACTTGAATCCACAGGTGGTTCTCAAATATGGTCTTTGACCAAGAAGGAATCTGGAGTTCAAAAATTGCATTCTCCATTCATTGTAATAGGCGTCGTATGAAGGGTAACATGAGCACTACGATGTTGCAGCAAACTGGATGAGTGTCCTGGACTGCATTTAGAATTCAGTGCTGAGCTCTCATGGGTTGCTAAAACAACGCTGTAGTTAACGCTGAAGCTAACCCTTCTTTGTACTTTTTCAGTGCTTTTTGTGCAAGGGGAAAATCACAATTTTTCTCATTTCTACTTTGGACTTCTCTTAAGACGAGAGAGTTTCATCAAAAGGTATGGTTTTCCTGATTCTCCGTTCCAGAGAGAACTTGAATCCACAGGTGGTTCTCAAATATGGTCTTTGACCAAGAAGGAATCTGGAGTTCAAAAATTGCATTCTCCATTCATTGTAATAGGCGTCGTATGAAGGGTAACATGAGCACTACGATGTTGCAGCAAACTGGATGAGTGTCCTGGAATGCTTTTAAAGATTTCAGTGCTGACCTCTGATTGAATTGCTAAGACAACACTGTAGTTAGCTTTCCCCTTCTTTGTACTTTTGCGATGCCCTCCATTTTGTGCAATGGGGCAGAATCACAATGTTTCTCATTTGTTTGTTGGATTTCTCTAAAGATGAGAGAGTTTCATCAAAATATATGTCTTCCTGGTGCTCCTCCAGAGACAGAACTTGAATCGATAGCTGGTTTTCAAATATGGTCTTTTTCCAAGCAGGAATCTGCAGTTCGAAAAGTTGAATTCTCCATTCAGTGTCATAGACCTCAAATGAAGGGCAATATGAGTACTATGATGTTGCAGCAAACTGGATGAGTGTCCTGGACTGCATTTAGAATTCAGTGCTGAACTCTCATGGGTTTGCTAAAAGAACGCTGTAGTTAACGCTGAAGCTAACCCTTCTTTGTACTTTTTCAGTGCTTTTTGTGCAAGGGGAAAATCACAATTTTTCTCATTTCTACTTTGGACTTCTCTTAAGACGAGAGAGTTTCATCAAAATGTATGGTTTTCCTGATTCTCCGTTCCAGAGAGAACTTGAATCCACAGGTGGTTCTCAAATATGGTCTTTGACCAAGAAGGAATCTGGAGTTCAAAAATTGCTTCTCCATTCATTGTAATAGGCGTCGTATGAAGGGTAACATGAGTACTACGATGTTGCAGCAAACTGGATGAGTGTCCTGGACTGCATTTAGAATTCAGTGCTGAGCTCTCATGGGTTGCTAAAAGAACGCTGTAGTTAGCTTTCCCCTTCCTTGTACTTTTTCAATGCTTTTTGTGCAAGGGGAAAATGGCAATTTTTCTCATTTCTTCCTTGGACTTCTCTTAAGACAGAGAGAGTTTCATCAAAACGTACGGTTTTCCTGATTCTCCTTTCCAGAGACAACTCGAATCGAAAGGTGGTTTTTCAGTATGGTCTTTGACCATGCAAGAATCTCGAGTTCTGAAAGTCGAATTCTCCGTTCAGTGTAACAGGACTCACATGAAGGGTAACACGAGTACTATGATGTTGCAGCAAACTGGATGAGTGTCCTGGAATGCTTTTAAAGATTTCAGTGCTGACCTCTCATGGGATTGCTAAGACAACACTGTAGTTAGCTTTCCCCTTCTTTGTACTTTTGCGATGCCCTCCATTTTGTGCAATGGGGCAGAATCACAATGTTTCTCATTTGTTTGTTGGATTTCCCTAAGATGAGAGAGTTTCATCAAAACATATGTTTTCCTGTTGCTCCTGCAGTGACAGAACTTGAATCGATAGCTGGTGTTCAAATATGGTCTTTTTCCAAGCAGGAATCTGCAGTTCGAAAAGTTGAATTCTCCATTCAGTGTCATAGACCTCATATGAAGGGTAATATGAGTACTATGATGTTGCAGCAAACTGGATGAGTGTCCTGGACTGCATTTACAATTCAGTGCTGAACTCTCATGGGTTTGCTAAAAGAACGCTGTAGTTAACTTTCCCCTTCTTTGTACTTTTTCAGTGCTTTTTGTGCAAGGGGAAAATCACGATTTTCTCATTTCTACTTTGGACTTCTCTTAAGACGAGAGAGTTTCATCAAAACGTATGGTTTTCCTGATTCTCCGTTCCAGAGAGAACTTGAATCCACAGGTGGTTCTCAAATATGGTCTTTGACCAAGAAGGAATCTGGAGTTCAAAAATTGCATTCTCCATTCATTGTAATAGGCGTCGTATGAAGGGTAACATGAGCACTACGATGTTGCAGCAAACTGGATGAGTGTCCTGGACTGCATTTAGAATTCAGTGCTGAGCTCTCATGGGTTGCTAAAACAACGCTGTAGTTAGCTTTCCCCTTCCTTGTACTTTTTCAATGCTTTTTGTGCAAGGGGAAAGGGCGATTTTTCTCATTTCTTCTTTGCACTTCTCTTAAGACAGAGAGAGTTTCATCAAAACGTACGGTTTTCCTGATTCTCCTTTCCAGAGACAACTCGAATCGACAGGTGGTTTTTCAGTATGGTCTTTGACCATGCAAGAATCTCAAGTTCTGAAAGTCGTTTTCTCCGTTCAGTGTAACAGGCCTCAGATGAAGGGTAATACGAGTAGTACGATGTTGCAGCAAACTGGATGAGTGTCCTGGAATGCTTTTAAAGATTTCAGTGCTGACCTCTCATGGGATTGCTAAGACAACACTGTAGTTAGCTTTCCCCTTCTTTGTACTTTTGCGATGCCCTCCATTTTGTGCAATGGGGCAGAATCACAATGTTTCTCATTTGTTTGTTGGATTTCCCTAAGATGAGAGAGTTTCATCAAAACATATGTTTTCCTGTTGCTCCTGCAGTGACAGAACTTGAATCGATAGCTGGTGTTCAAATATGGTCTTTTTCCAAGCAGGAATCTGCAGTTCGAAAAGTTGAATTCTCCATTCAGTGTCATAGACCTCATATGAAGGGTAATATGAGTACTATGATGTTGCAGCAAACTGGATGAGTGTCCTGGACTGCATTTACAATTCAGTGCTGAACTCTCATGGGTTTGCTAAAAGAACGCTGTAGTTAACTTTCCCCTTCTTTGTACTTTTTCAGTGCTTTTTGTGCAAGGGGAAAATCACGATTTTCTCATTTCTACTTTGGACTTCTCTTAAGACGAGAGAGTTTCATAAAAACGTATGGTTTTCCTGATTCTCCGTTCCAGAGAGAACTTGAATCCACAGGTGGTTCTCAAATATGGTCTTTGACCAAGAAGGAATCTGGAGTTCAAAAATTGCATTCTCCATTCATTGTAATAGGCGTCGTATGAAGGGTAACATGAGCACTACGATGTTGCAGCAAACTGGATGAGTGTCCTGGACTGCATTTAGAATTCAGTGCTGAGCTCTCATGGGTTGCTAAAACAACGCTGTAGTTAGCTTTCCCCTTCCTTGTACTTTTTCAATGCTTTTTGTGCAAGGGGAAAGGGCGATTTTTCTCATTTCTTCTTTGCACTTCTCTTAAGACAGAGAGAGTTTCATCAAAACGTACGGTTTTCCTGATTCTCCTTTCCAGAGACAACTCGAATCGACAGGTGGTTTTTCAGTATGGTCTTTGACCATGCAAGAATCTCAAGTTCTGAAAGTCGTTTTCTCCGTTCAGTGTAACAGGCCTCAGATGAAGGGTAATACGAGTAGTACGATGTTGCAGCAAACTGGATGAGTGTCCTGGAATGCTTTTAAAGATTTCAGTGCTGACCTCTCATGGGATTGCTAAGACAACACTGTAGTTAGCTTTCCCCTTCTTTGTACGTTTGCGATGCCCTCCATTTTGTGCAATGGGGCAGAATCACAATGTTTCTCATTTGTTTGTTGGATTTCTCCAAGGATGAGAGAGTTTCATCAAAACATATGTTTTCCTGTTGCTCCTGCAGTGACAGAACTTGAATCGATAGCTGGTGTTCAAATATGGTCTTTTTCCAAGCAGGAATCTGCAGTTCGAAAAGTTGAATTCTCCATTCAGTGTCATAGACCTCGTATGAAGGGTAATATGAGTACTATGATGTTGCAGCAAACTGGATGAGTGTCCTGGACTGCATTTACAATTCAGTGCTGAACTCTCATGGGTTTGCTAAAGGAACGCTGTAGTTAACTTTCCCCTTCTTTGTACTTTTTCAGTGCTTTTTGTGCAAGGGGAAAATCACGATTTTTCTCATTTCTACTTTGGACTTCTCTTAAGACGAGAGAGTTTCATCAGAATGTATGGTTTTCCTGATTCTCCGTTCCAGAGAGAACTTGAATTCACAGGTGGTTCTCAAATATGGTCTTTGACCAAGAAGGAATCTGGAGTTCAAAAATTGCTTCTCCATTCATTGTAATAGGCGTCGTATGAAGGGTAACATGAGTACTACGATGTTGCAGCAAACTGGATGAGTGTCCTGGACTGCATTTAGAATTCAGTGCTGAGCTCTCATGGGTTGCTAAAACAACGCTGTAGTTAACGCTGAAGCTAACCCTTCTTTGTACTTTTTCAGTGCTTTTTGTGCAAGGGGAAAATCACAATTTTTCTCATTTCTACTTTGGACTTCTCTTAAGACGAGAGAGTTTCATCAAAAGGTATGGTTTTCCTGATTCTCCGTTCCAGAGAGAACTTGAATCCACAGGTGGTTCTCAAATATGGTCTTTGACCAAGAAGGAATCTGGAGTTCAAAAATTGCATTCTCCATTCATTGTAATAGGCGTCGTATGAAGGGTAACATGAGCACTACGATGTTGCAGCAAACTGGATGAGTGTCCTGGAATGCTTTTAAAGATTTCAGTGCTGACCTCTGATTGAATTGCTAAGACAACACTGTAGTTAGCTTTCCCCTTCTTTGTACTTTTGCGATGCCCTCCATTTTGTGCAATGGGGCAGAATCACAATGTTTCTCATTTGTTTGTTGGATTTCTCTAAAGATGAGAGAGTTTCATCAAAATATATGTCTTCCTGGTGCTCCTCCAGAGACAGAACTTGAATCGATAGCTGGTTTTCAAATATGGTCTTTTTCCAAGCAGGAATCTGCAGTTCGAAAAGTTGAATTCTCCATTCAGTGTCATAGACCTCAAATGAAGGGCAATATGAGTACTATGATGTTGCAGCAAACTGGATGAGTGTCCTGGACTGCATTTAGAATTCAGTGCTGAACTCTCATGGGTTTGCTAAAAGAACGCTGTAGTTAACGCTGAAGCTAACCCTTCTTTGTACTTTTTCAGTGCTTTTTGTGCAAGGGGAAAATCACAATTTTTCTCATTTCTACTTTGGACTTCTCTTAAGACGAGAGAGTTTCATCAAAATGTATGGTTTTCCTGATTCTCCGTTCCAGAGAGAACTTGAATCCACAGGTGGTTCTCAAATATGGTCTTTGACCAAGAAGGAATCTGGAGTTCAAAAATTGCATTCTCCATTCATTGTAATAGGCGTCGTATGAAGGGTAACATGAGCACTACGATGTTGCAGCAAACTGGATGAGTGTCCTGGACTGCATTTAGAATTCAGTGCTGAGCTCTCATGGGTTGCTAAAACAACGCTGTAGTTAGCTTTCCCCTTCCTTGTACTTTTTCAATGCTTTTTGTGCAAGGGGAAAGGGCGATTTTTCTCATTTCTTCTTTGCACTTCTCTTAAGACAGAGAGAGTTTCATCAAAACGTACGGTTTTCCTGATTCTCCTTTCCAGAGACAACTCGAATCGACAGGTGGTTTTTCAGTATGGTCTTTGACCATGCAAGAATCTCATGTTCTGAAAGTCGTTTTCTCCGTTCAGTGTAACAGGCCTCAGATGAAGGGTAATACGAGTAGTACGATGTTGCAGCAAACTGGATGAGTGTCCTGGAATGCTTTTAAAGATTTCAGTGCTGACCTCTCATGGGATTGCTAAGACAACACTGTAGTTAGCTTTCCCCTTCTTTGTACTTTTGCGATGCCCTCCATTTTGTGCAATGGGGCAGAATCACAATGTTTCTCATTTGTTTGTTGGATTTCTCCATGGATGAGAGAGTTTCATCAAAACATATGTTTTCCTGTTGCTCCTGCAGTGACAGAACTTGAATCGATAGCTGGTGTTCAAATATGGTCTTTTTCCAAGCAGGAATCTGCAGTTCGAAAAGTTGAATTCTCCATTCAGTGTCATAGACCTCGTATGAAGGGTAATATGAGTACTATGATGTTGCAGCAAACTGGATGAGTGTCCTGGACTGCATTTACAATTCAGTGCTGAACTCTCATGGGTTTGCTAAAGGAACGCTGTAGTTAACTTTCCCCTTCTTTGTACTTTTTCAGTGCTTTTTGTGCAAGGGGAAAATCACGATTTTTCTCATTTCTACTTTGGACTTCTCTTAAGACGAGAGAGTTTCATCAGAATGTATGGTTTTCCTGATTCTCCGTTCCAGAGAGAACTTGAATTCACAGGTGGTTCTCAAATATGGTCTTTGACCAAGAAGGAATCTGGAGTTCAAAAATTGCTTCTCCATTCATTGTAATAGGCGTCGTATGAAGGGTAACATGAGTACTACGATGTTGCAGCAAACTGGATGAGTGTCCTGGACTGCATTTAGAATTCAGTGCTGAGCTCTCATGGGTTGCTAAAACAACGCTGTAGTTAACGCTGAAGCTAACCCTTCTTTGTACTTTTTCAGTGCTTTTTGTGCAAGGGGAAAATCACAATTTTTCTCATTTCTACTTTGGACTTCTCTTAAGACGAGAGAGTTTCATCAAAAGGTATGGTTTTCCTGATTCTCCGTTCCAGAGAGAACTTGAATCCACAGGTGGTTCTCAAATATGGTCTTTGACCAAGAAGGAATCTGGAGTTCAAAAATTGCATTCTCCATTCATTGTAATAGGCGTCGTATGAAGGGTAACATGAGCACTACGATGTTGCAGCAAACTGGATGAGTGTCCTGGAATGCTTTTAAAGATTTCAGTGCTGACCTCTGATTGAATTGCTAAGACAACACTGTAGTTAGCTTTCCCCTTCTTTGTACTTTTGCGATGCCCTCCATTTTGTGCAATGGGGCAGAATCACAATGTTTCTCATTTGTTTGTTGGATTTCTCTAAAGATGAGAGAGTTTCATCAAAATATATGTCTTCCTGGTGCTCCTCCAGAGACAGAACTTGAATCGATAGCTGGTTTTCAAATATGGTCTTTTTCCAAGCAGGAATCTGCAGTTCGAAAAGTTGAATTCTCCATTCAGTGTCATAGACCTCAAATGAAGGGCAATATGAGTACTATGATGTTGCAGCAAACTGGATGAGTGTCCTGGACTGCATTTAGAATTCAGTGCTGAACTCTCATGGGTTTGCTAAAAGAACGCTGTAGTTAACGCTGAAGCTAACCCTTCTTTGTACTTTTTCAGTGCTTTTTGTGCAAGGGGAAAATCACAATTTTTCTCATTTCTACTTTGGACTTCTCTTAAGACGAGAGAGTTTCATCAAAATGTATGGTTTTCCTGATTCTCCGTTCCAGAGAGAACTTGAATCCACAGGTGGTTCTCAAATATGGTCTTTGACCAAGAAGGAATCTGGAGTTCAAAAATTGCATTCTCCATTCATTGTAATAGGCGTCGTATGAAGGGTAACATGAGCACTACGATGTTGCAGCAAACTGGATGAGTGTCCTGGACTGCATTTAGAATTCAGTGCTGAGCTCTCATGGGTTGCTAAAACAACGCTGTAGTTAGCTTTCCCCTTCCTTGTACTTTTTCAATGCTTTTTGTGCAAGGGGAAAGGGCGATTTTTCTCATTTCTTCTTTGCACTTCTCTTAAGACAGAGAGAGTTTCATCAAAACGTACGGTTTTCCTGATTCTCCTTTCCAGAGACAACTCGAATCGACAGGTGGTTTTTCAGTATGGTCTTTGACCATGCAAGAATCTCATGTTCTGAAAGTCGTTTTCTCCGTTCAGTGTAACAGGCCTCAGATGAAGGGTAATACGAGTAGTACGATGTTGCAGCAAACTGGATGAGTGTCCTGGAATGCTTTTAAAGATTTCAGTGCTGACCTCTCATGGGATTGCTAAGACAACACTGTAGTTAGCTTTCCCCTTCTTTGTACTTTTGCGATGCCCTCCATTTTGTGCAATGGGGCAGAATCACAATGTTTCTCATTTGTTTGTTGGATTTCTCCATGGATGAGAGAGTTTCATCAAAACATATGTTTTCCTGTTGCTCCTGCAGTGACAGAACTTGAATCGATAGCTGGTGTTCAAATATGGTCTTTTTCCAAGCAGGAATCTGCAGTTCGAAAAGTTGAATTCTCCATTCAGTGTCATAGACCTCATATGAAGGGTAATATGAGTACTATGATGTTGCAGCAAACTGGATGAGTGTCCTGGACTGCATTTACAATTCAGTGCTGAACTCTCATGGGTTTGCTAAAAGAACGCTGTAGTTAACTTTCCCCTTCTTTGTACTTTTTCAGTGCTTTTTGTGCAAGGGGAAAATCACGATTTTCTCATTTCTACTTTGGACTTCTCTTAAGACGAGAGAGTTTCATCAAAACGTATGGTTTTCCTGATTCTCCGTTCCAGAGAGAACTTGAATCCACAGGTGGTTCTCAAATATGGTCTTTGACCAAGAAGGAATCTGGAGTTCAAAAATTGCATTCTCCATTCATTGTAATAGGCGTCGTATGAAGGGTAACATGAGCACTACGATGTTGCAGCAAACTGGATGAGTGTCCTGGACTGCATTTAGAATTCAGTGCTGAGCTCTCATGGGTTGCTAAAACAACGCTGTAGTTAGCTTTCCCCTTCCTTGTACTTTTTCAATGCTTTTTGTGCAAGGGGAAAGGGCGATTTTTCTCATTTCTTCTTTGCACTTCTCTTAAGACAGAGAGAGTTTCATCAAAACGTACGGTTTTCCTGATTCTCCTTTCCAGAGACAACTCGAATCGACAGGTGGTTTTTCAGTATGGTCTTTGACCATGCAAGAATCTCAAGTTCTGAAAGTCGTTTTCTCCGTTCAGTGTAACAGGCCTCAGATGAAGGGTAATACGAGTAGTACGATGTTGCAGCAAACTGGATGAGTGTCCTGGAATGCTTTTAAAGATTTCAGTGCTGACCTCTCATGGGATTGCTAAGACAACACTGTAGTTAGCTTTCCCCTTCTTTGTACGTTTGCGATGCCCTCCATTTTGTGCAATGGGGCAGAATCACAATGTTTCTCATTTGTTTGTTGGATTTCTCCAAGGATGAGAGAGTTTCATCAAAACATATGTTTTCCTGTTGCTCCTGCAGTGACAGAACTTGAATCGATAGCTGGTGTTCAAATATGGTCTTTTTCCAAGCAGGAATCTGCAGTTCGAAAAGTTGAATTCTCCATTCAGTGTCATAGACCTCATATGAAGGGTAATATGAGTACTATGATGTTGCAGCAAACTGGATGAGTGTCCTGGACTGCATTTACAATTCAGTGCTGAACTCTCATGGGTTTGCTAAAGGAACGCTGTAGTTAACTTTCCCCTTCTTTGTACTTTTTCAGTGCTTTTTGTGCAAGGGGAAAATCACGATTTTTCTCATTTCTACTTTGGACTTCTCTTAAGACGAGAGAGTTTCATCAGAATGTATGGTTTTCCTGATTCTCCGTTCCAGAGAGAACTTGAATTCACAGGTGGTTCTCAAATATGGTCTTTGACCAAGAAGGAATCTGGAGTTCAAAAATTGCTTCTCCATTCATTGTAATAGGCGTCGTATGAAGGGTAACATGAGTACTACGATGTTGCAGCAAACTGGATGAGTGTCCTGGACTGCATTTAGAATTCAGTGCTGAGCTCTCATGGGTTGCTAAAACAACGCTGTAGTTAACGCTGAAGCTAACCCTTCTTTGTACTTTTTCAGTGCTTTTTGTGCAAGGGGAAAATCACAATTTTTCTCATTTCTACTTTGGACTTCTCTTAAGACGAGAGAGTTTCATCAAAAGGTATGGTTTTCCTGATTCTCCGTTCCAGAGAGAACTTGAATCCACAGGTGGTTCTCAAATATGGTCTTTGACCAAGAAGGAATCTGGAGTTCAAAAATTGCATTCTCCATTCATTGTAATAGGCGTCGTATGAAGGGTAACATGAGTACTACGATGTTGCAGCAAACTGGATGAGTGTCCTGGACTGCATTTAGAATTCAGTGCTGAGCTCTCATGGGTTGCTAAAATAACGCTGTAGTTAGCTTTCCCCTTCCTTGTACTTTTTCAATGCTTTTTGTGCAAGGGGAAAGGGCGATTTTTCTCATTTCTTCTTTGCACTTCTCTTAAGACGAGAGAGTTTCATCAAAAGGTATGGTTTTCCTGATTCTCCGTTCCAGAGAGAACTTGAATCCACAGGTGGTTCTCAAATATGGTCTTTGACCAAGAAGGAATCTGGAGTTCAAAAATTGCATTCTCCATTCATTGTAATAGGCGTCGTATGAAGGGTAACATGAGCACTACGATGTTGCAGCAAACTGGATGAGTGTCCTGGAATGCTTTTAAAGATTTCAGTGCTGACCTCTGATTGAATTGCTAAGACAACACTGTAGTTAGCTTTCCCCTTCTTTGTACTTTTGCGATGCCCTCCATTTTGTGCAATGGGGCAGAATCACAATGTTTCTCATTTGTTTGTTGGATTTCTCTAAAGATGAGAGAGTTTCATCAAAATATATGTCTTCCTGGTGCTCCTCCAGAGACAGAACTTGAATCGATAGCTGGTTTTCAAATATGGTCTTTTTCCAAGCAGGAATCTGCAGTTCGAAAAGTTGAATTCTCCATTCAGTGTCATAGACCTCAAATGAAGGGCAATATGAGTACTATGATGTTGCAGCAAACTGGATGAGTGTCCTGGACTGCATTTAGAATTCAGTGCTGAACTCTCATGGGTTTGCTAAAAGAACGCTGTAGTTAACGCTGAAGCTAACCCTTCTTTGTACTTTTTCAGTGCTTTTTGTGCAAGGGGAAAATCACAATTTTTCTCATTTCTACTTTGGACTTCTCTTAAGACGAGAGAGTTTCATCAAAATGTATGGTTTTCCTGATTCTCCGTTCCAGAGAGAACTTGAATCCACAGGTGGTTCTCAAATATGGTCTTTGACCAAGAAGGAATCTGGAGTTCAAAAATTGCATTCTCCATTCATTGTAATAGGCGTCGTATGAAGGGTAACATGAGCACTACGATGTTGCAGCAAACTGGATGAGTGTCCTGGACTGCATTTAGAATTCAGTGCTGAGCTCTCATGGGTTGCTAAAACAACGCTGTAGTTAGCTTTCCCCTTCCTTGTACTTTTTCAATGCTTTTTGTGCAAGGGGAAAGGGCGATTTTTCTCATTTCTTCTTTGCACTTCTCTTAAGACAGAGAGAGTTTCATCAAAACGTACGGTTTTCCTGATTCTCCTTTCCAGAGACAACTCGAATCGACAGGTGGTTTTTCAGTATGGTCTTTGACCATGCAAGAATCTCATGTTCTGAAAGTCGTTTTCTCCGTTCAGTGTAACAGGCCTCAGATGAAGGGTAATACGAGTAGTACGATGTTGCAGCAAACTGGATGAGTGTCCTGGAATGCTTTTAAAGATTTCAGTGCTGACCTCTCATGGGATTGCTAAGACAACACTGTAGTTAGCTTTCCCCTTCTTTGTACTTTTGCGATGCCCTCCATTTTGTGCAATGGGGCAGAATCACAATGTTTCTCATTTGTTTGTTGGATTTCTCCATGGATGAGAGAGTTTCATCAAAACATATGTTTTCCTGTTGCTCCTGCAGTGACAGAACTTGAATCGATAGCTGGTGTTCAAATATGGTCTTTTTCCAAGCAGGAATCTGCAGTTCGAAAAGTTGAATTCTCCATTCAGTGTCATAGACCTCATATGAAGGGTAATATGAGTACTATGATGTTGCAGCAAACTGGATGAGTGTCCTGGACTGCATTTACAATTCAGTGCTGAACTCTCATGGGTTTGCTAAAAGAACGCTGTAGTTAACTTTCCCCTTCTTTGTACTTTTTCAGTGCTTTTTGTGCAAGGGGAAAATCACGATTTTCTCATTTCTACTTTGGACTTCTCTTAAGACGAGAGAGTTTCATCAAAACGTATGGTTTTCCTGATTCTCCGTTCCAGAGAGAACTTGAATCCACAGGTGGTTCTCAAATATGGTCTTTGACCAAGAAGGAATCTGGAGTTCAAAAATTGCATTCTCCATTCATTGTAATAGGCGTCGTATGAAGGGTAACATGAGCACTACGATGTTGCAGCAAACTGGATGAGTGTCCTGGACTGCATTTAGAATTCAGTGCTGAGCTCTCATGGGTTGCTAAAACAACGCTGTAGTTAGCTTTCCCCTTCCTTGTACTTTTTCAATGCTTTTTGTGCAAGGGGAAAGGGCGATTTTTCTCATTTCTTCTTTGCACTTCTCTTAAGACAGAGAGAGTTTCATCAAAACGTACGGTTTTCCTGATTCTCCTTTCCAGAGACAACTCGAATCGACAGGTGGTTTTTCAGTATGGTCTTTGACCATGCAAGAATCTCAAGTTCTGAAAGTCGTTTTCTCCGTTCAGTGTAACAGGCCTCAGATGAAGGGTAATACGAGTAGTACGATGTTGCAGCAAACTGGATGAGTGTCCTGGAATGCTTTTAAAGATTTCAGTGCTGACCTCTCATGGGATTGCTAAGACAACACTGTAGTTAGCTTTCCCCTTCTTTGTACGTTTGCGATGCCCTCCATTTTGTGCAATGGGGCAGAATCACAATGTTTCTCATTTGTTTGTTGGATTTCTCCAAGGATGAGAGAGTTTCATCAAAACATATGTTTTCCTGTTGCTCCTGCAGTGACAGAACTTGAATCGATAGCTGGTGTTCAAATATGGTCTTTTTCCAAGCAGGAATCTGCAGTTCGAAAAGTTGAATTCTCCATTCAGTGTCATAGACCTCATATGAAGGGTAATATGAGTACTATGATGTTGCAGCAAACTGGATGAGTGTCCTGGACTGCATTTACAATTCAGTGCTGAACTCTCATGGGTTTGCTAAAGGAACGCTGTAGTTAACTTTCCCCTTCTTTGTACTTTTTCAGTGCTTTTTGTGCAAGGGGAAAATCACGATTTTTCTCATTTCTACTTTGGACTTCTCTTAAGACGAGAGAGTTTCATCAGAATGTATGGTTTTCCTGATTCTCCGTTCCAGAGAGAACTTGAATTCACAGGTGGTTCTCAAATATGGTCTTTGACCAAGAAGGAATCTGGAGTTCAAAAATTGCTTCTCCATTCATTGTAATAGGCGTCGTATGAAGGGTAACATGAGTACTACGATGTTGCAGCAAACTGGATGAGTGTCCTGGACTGCATTTAGAATTCAGTGCTGAGCTCTCATGGGTTGCTAAAACAACGCTGTAGTTAACGCTGAAGCTAACCCTTCTTTGTACTTTTTCAGTGCTTTTTGTGCAAGGGGAAAATCACAATTTTTCTCATTTCTACTTTGGACTTCTCTTAAGACGAGAGAGTTTCATCAAAAGGTATGGTTTTCCTGATTCTCCGTTCCAGAGAGAACTTGAATCCACAGGTGGTTCTCAAATATGGTCTTTGACCAAGAAGGAATCTGGAGTTCAAAAATTGCATTCTCCATTCATTGTAATAGGCGTCGTATGAAGGGTAACATGAGTACTACGATGTTGCAGCAAACTGGATGAGTGTCCTGGACTGCATTTAGAATTCAGTGCTGAGCTCTCATGGGTTGCTAAAATAACGCTGTAGTTAGCTTTCCCCTTCCTTGTACTTTTTCAATGCTTTTTGTGCAAGGGGAAAATGGCAATTTTTCTCATTTCTTCTTTGGACTTCTCTTAAGACAGAGAGAGTTTCATCAAAACGTACGGTTTTCCTGATTCTCCTTTCCAGAGACAACTCGAATCGAAAGGTGGTTTTTCAGTATGGTCTTTGACCATGCAAGAATCTCAAGTTCTGAAAGTCGAATTCTCCGTTCAGTGTAACAGGACTCACATGAAGGGTAACACGAGTACTATGATGTTGCAGCAAACTGGATGAGTGTCCTGGAATGCTTTTAAAGATTTCAGTGCTGACCTCTGATTGAATTGCTAAGACAACACTGTAGTTAGCTTTCCCCTTCTTTGTACGTTTGCGATGCCCTCCATTTTGTGCAATGGGGCAGAATCACAATGTTTCTCATTTGTTTGTTGGATTTCTCCAAGGATGAGAGAGTTTCATCAAAACATATGTTTTCCTGTTGCTCCTGCAGTGACAGAACTTGAATCGATAGCTGGTGTTCAAATATGGTCTTTTTCCAAGCAGGAATCTGCAGTTCGAAAAGTTGAATTCTCCATTCAGTGTCATAGACCTCATATGAAGGGTAATATGAGTACTATGATGTTGCAGCAAACTGGATGAGTGTCCTGGACTGCATTTACAATTCAGTGCTGAACTCTCATGGGTTTGCTAAAGGAACGCTGTAGTTAACTTTCCCCTTCTTTGTACTTTTTCAGTGCTTTTTGTGCAAGGGGAAAATCACGATTTTTCTCATTTCTACTTTGGACTTCTCTTAAGACGAGAGAGTTTCATCAGAATGTATGGTTTTCCTGATTCTCCGTTCCAGAGAGAACTTGAATTCACAGGTGGTTCTCAAATATGGTCTTTGACCAAGAAGGAATCTGGAGTTCAAAAATTGCTTCTCCATTCATTGTAATAGGCGTCGTATGAAGGGTAACATGAGTACTACGATGTTGCAGCAAACTGGATGAGTGTCCTGGACTGCATTTAGAATTCAGTGCTGAGCTCTCATGGGTTGCTAAAACAACGCTGTAGTTAACGCTGAAGCTAACCCTTCTTTGTACTTTTTCAGTGCTTTTTGTGCAAGGGGAAAATCACAATTTTTCTCATTTCTACTTTGGACTTCTCTTAAGACGAGAGAGTTTCATCAAAAGGTATGTTTTTCCTGATTCTCCGTTCCAGAGAGAACTTGAATCCACAGGTGGTTCTCAAATATGGTCTTTGACCAAGAAGGAATCTGGAGTTCAAAAATTGCATTCTCCATTCATTGTAATAGGCGTCGTATGAAGGGTAACATGAGCACTACGATGTTGCAGCAAACTGGATGAGTGTCCTGGAATGCTTTTAAAGATTTCAGTGCTGACCTCTGATTGAATTGCTAAGACAACACTGTAGTTAGCTTTCCCCTTCTTTGTACTTTTGCGATGCCCTCCATTTTGTGCAATGGGGCAGAATCACAATGTTTCTCATTTGTTTGTTGGATTTCTCTAAAGATGAGAGAGTTTCATCAAAATATATGTCTTCCTGGTGCTCCTCCAGAGACAGAACTTGAATCGATAGCTGGTTTTCAAATATGGTCTTTTTCCAAGCAGGAATCTGCAGTTCGAAAAGTTGAATTCTCCATTCAGTGTCATAGACCTCAAATGAAGGGCAATATGAGTACTATGATGTTGCAGCAAACTGGATGAGTGTCCTGGACTGCATTTAGAATTCAGTGCTGAACTCTCATGGGTTTGCTAAAAGAACGCTGTAGTTAACGCTGAAGCTAACCCTTCTTTGTACTTTTTCAGTGCTTTTTGTGCAAGGGGAAAATCACAATTTTTCTCATTTCTACTTTGGACTTCTCTTAAGACGAGAGAGTTTCATCAAAATGTATGGTTTTCCTGATTCTCCGTTCCAGAGAGAACTTGAATCCACAGGTGGTTCTCAAATATGGTCTTTGACCAAGAAGGAATCTGGAGTTCAAAAATTGCATTCTCCATTCATTGTAATAGGCGTCGTATGAAGGGTAACATGAGTACTACGATGTTGCAGCAAACTGGATGAGTGTCCTGGACTGCATTTAGAATTCAGTGCTGAGCTCTCATGGGTTGCTAAAATAACGCTGTAGTTAGCTTTCCCCTTCCTTGTACTTTTTCAATGCTTTTTGTGCAAGGGGAAAGGGCGATTTTTCTCATTTCTTCTTTGGACTTCTCTTAAGACAGAGAGAGTTTCATCAAAACGTACGGTTTTCCTGATTCTCCTTTCCAGAAACAACTCGAATCGAAAGGTGGTTTTTCAGTATGGTCCTTGACCATGCAAGAATCTCAAGTTCTGAACGTCGAATTCTCCGTTCAGTGTAACAGGCCTCAGATGAAGGGTAACACGAGTACTACGATGTTGCAGCAAACTGGATGAGTGTCCTGGAATGCTTTTAAATATTTCAGTGCTGACCTCTGATTGAATTGCTAAGACAACACTGTAGTTAGCTTTCCCCTTCTTTGTACTTTTGCGATGCCCTCCATTTTGTGCAATGGGGCAGAATCACAATGTTTCTCATTTGTTTGTTGGATTTCTCTAAAGATGAGAGAGTTTCATCAAAATATATGTCTTCCTGGTGCTCCTCCAGAGACAGAACTTGAATCGATAGCTGGTTTTCAAATATGGTCTTTTTCCAAGCAGGAATCTGCAGTTCGAAAAGTTGAATTCTCCATTCAGTGTCATAGACCTCAAATGAAGGGCAATATGAGTACTATGATGTTGCAGCAAACTGGATGAGTGTCCTGGACTGCATTTAGAATTCAGTGCTGAACTCTCATGGGTTTGCTAAAAGAACGCTGTAGTTAACGCTGAAGCTAACCCTTCTTTGTACTTTTTCAGTGCTTTTTGTGCAAGGGGAAAATCACAATTTTTCTCATTTCTACTTTGGACTTCTCTTAAGACGAGAGAGTTTCATCAAAATGTATGGTTTTCCTGATTCTCCGTTCCAGAGAGAACTTGAATCCACAGGTGGTTCTCAAATATGGTCTTTGACCAAGAAGGAATCTGGAGTTCAAAAATTGCTTCTCCATTCATTGTAATAGGCGTCGTATGAAGGGTAACATGAGTACTACGATGTTGCAGCAAACTGGATGAGTGTCCTGGACTGCATTTAGAATTCAGTGCTGAGCTCTCATGGGTTGCTAAAACAACGCTGTAGTTAGCTTTCCCCTTCCTTCTACTTTTTCAATGCTTTTTGTGCAAGGGGAAAATGGCAATTTTTCTCATTTCTTCTTTGGACTTCTCTTAAGACAGAGAGAGTTTCATCAAAACGTACGGTTTTCCTGATTCTCCTTTCCAGAAACAACTCGAATCGAAAGGTGGTTTTTCAGTATGGTCCTTGACCATGCAAGAATCTCAAGTTCTGAACGTCGAATTCTCCGTTCAGTGTAACAGGCCTCAGATGAAGGGTAACACGAGTACTACGATGTTGCAGCAAACTGGATGAGTGTCCTGGAATGCTTTTAAAGATTTCAGTGCTGACCTCTCATGGGATTGCTAAGACAACACTGTAGTTAGCTTTCCCCTTCTTTGTACTTTTGCGATGCCCTCCATTTTGTGCAATGGGGCAGAATCACAATGTTTCTCATTTGTTTGTTGGATTTCTCTAAAGATGAGAGAGTTTCATCAAAATATATGTCTTCCTGGTGCTCCTCCAGAGACAGAACTTGAATCGATAGCTGGTTTTCAAATATGGTCTTTTTCCAAGCAGGAATCTGCAGTTCGAAAAGTTGAATTCTCCATTCAGTGTCATAGACCTCAAATGAAGGGCAATATGAGTACTATGATGTTGCAGCAAACTGGATGAGTGTCCTGGACTGCATTTAGAATTCAGTGCTGAACTCTCATGGGTTTGCTAAAAGAACGCTGTAGTTAACGCTGAAGCTAACCCTTCTTTGTACTTTTTCAGTGCTTTTTGTGCAAGGGGAAAATCACAATTTTTCTCATTTCTACTTTGGACTTCTCTTAAGACGAGAGAGTTTCATCAAAATGTATGGTTTTCCTGATTCTCCGTTCCAGAGAGAACTTGAATCCACAGGTGGTTCTCAAATATGGTCTTTGACCAAGAAGGAATCTGGAGTTCAAAAATTGCTTCTCCATTCATTGTAAGAGGCGTCGTATGAAGGGTAACATGAGTACTACGATGTTGCAGCAAACTGGATGAGTGTCCTGGACTGCATTTAGAATTCAGTGCTGAGCTCTCATGGGTTGCTAAAACAACGCTGTAGTTAGCTTTCCCCTTCCTTCTACTTTTTCAATGCTTTTTGTGCAAGGGGAAAATGGCAATTTTTCTCATTTCTTCTTTGGACTTCTCTTAAGACAGAGAGAGTTTCATCAAAACGTACGGTTTTCCTGATTCTCCTTTCCAGAAACAACTCGAATCGAAAGGTGGTTTTTCAGTATGGTCCTTGACCATGCAAGAATCTCAAGTTCTGAACGTCGAATTCTCCGTTCAGTGTAACAGGCCTCAGATGAAGGGTAACACGAGTACTACGATGTTGCAGCAAACTGGATGAGTGTCCTGGAATGCTTTTAAAGATTTCAGTGCTGACCTCTCATGGGATTGCTAAGACAACACTGTAGTTAGCTTTCCCCTTCTTTGTACTTTTGCGATGCCCTCCATTTTGTGCAATGGGGCAGAATCACAATGTTTCTCATTTGTTTGTTGGATTTCTCTAAAGATGAGAGAGTTTCATCAAAATATATGTCTTCCTGGTGCTCCTCCAGAGACAGAACTTGAATCGATAGCTGGTTTTCAAATATGGTCTTTTTCCAAGCAGGAATCTGCAGTTCGAAAAGTTGAATTCTCCATTCAGTGTCATAGACCTCAAATGAAGGGCAATATGAGTACTATGATGTTGCAGCAAACTGGATGAGTGTCCTGGACTGCATTTATAATTCAGTGCTGAACTCTCATGGGTTTGCTAAAAGAACGCTGTAGTTAACGCTGAAGCTAACCCTTCTTTGTACTTTTTCAGTGCTTTTTGTGCAAGGGGAAAATCACAATTTTTCTCATTTCTACTTTGGACTTCTCTTAAGACGAGAGAGTTTCATCAAAATGTATGGTTTTCCTGATTCTCCGTTCCAGAGAGAACTTGAATCCACAGGTGGTTCTCAAATATGGTCTTTGACCAAGAAGGAATCTGGAGTTCAAAAATTGCTTCTCGATTCATTGTAATAGGCGTCGTATGAAGGGTAACATGAGTACTACGATGTTGCAGCAAACTGGATGAGTGTCCTGGACTGCATTTAGAATTCAGTGCTGAGCTCTCATGGGTTGCTAAAACAACGCTGTAGTTAGCTTTCCCCTTCCTTCTACTTTTTCAATGCTTTTTGTGCAAGGGGAAAATGGCAATTTTTCTCATTTCTTCTTTGGACTTCTCTTAAGACAGAGAGAGTTTCATCAAAACGTACGGTTTTCCTGATTCTCCTTTCCAGAAACAACTCGAATCGAAAGGTGGTTTTTCAGGATGGTCCTTGACCATGCAAGAATCTCAAGTTCTGAACGTCGAATTCTCCGTTCAGCGTAACAGGCCTCAGATGAAGGGTAACACGAGTACTACGATGTTGCAGCAAACTGGATGAGTGTCCTGGAATGCTTTTAAAGATTTCAGTGCTGACCTCTCATGGGATTGCTAAGACAACACTGTAGTTAGCTTTCCCCTTCTTTGTACTTTTGCGATGCCCTCCATTTTGTGCAATGGGGCAGAATCACAATGTTTCTCATTTGTTTGTTGGATTTCTCTAAAGATGAGAGAGTTTCATCAAAATATATGTCTTCCTGGTGCTCCTCCAGAGACAGAACTTGAATCGATAGCTGGTTTTCAAATATGGTCTTTTTCCAAGCAGGAATCTGCAGTTCGAAAAGTTGAATTCTCCATTCAGTGTCATAGACCTCAAATGAAGGGCAATATGAGTACTATGATGTTGCAGCAAACTGGATGAGTGTCCTGGACTGCATTTAGAATTCAGTGCTGAACTCTCATGGGTTTGCTAAAAGAACGCTGTAGTTAACGCTGAAGCTAACCCTTCTTTGTACTTTTTCAGTGCTTTTTGTGCAAGGGGAAAATCACAATTTTTCTCATTTCTACTTTGGACTTCTCTTAGGACGAGAGAGTTTCATCAAAAGGTATGGTTTTCCTGATTCTCCGTTCCAGAGAGAACTTGAATCCACAGGTGGTTCTCAAATATGGTCTTTGACCAAGAAGGAATCTGGAGTTGAAAAATTGCTTCTCCATTCATTGTAATAGGCGTCGTATGAAGGGTAACATGAGTACTACGATGTTGCAGCAAACTGGATGAGTGTCCTGGACTGCATTTAGAATTCAGTGCTGAGCTCTCATGGGTTGCTAAAACAACGCTGTAGTTAGCTTTCCCCTTCCTTGTACTTTTTCAATCCTTTTTCTGCAAGGGGAAAATGGCAATTTTTCTCATTTCTTCTTTGGACTTCTCTTAAGACAGAGAGAGTTTCATCAAAACGTACGGTTTTCCTGATTCTCCTTTCCAGAAACAACTCGAATCGAAAGGTGGTTTTTCAGTATGGTCCTTGACCATGCAAGAATCTCAAGTTCTGAACGTCGAATTCTCCGTTCAGTGTAACAGGCCTCAGATGAAGGGTAACACGAGTACTACGATGTTGCAGCAAACTGGATGAGTGTCCTGGAATGCTTTTAAAGATTTCAGTGCTGACCTCTGATTGAATTGCTAAGACAACACTGTAGTTAGCTTTCCCCTTCTTTGTACTTTTGCGATGCCCTCCATTTTGTGCAATGGGGCAAAATCACAATTTTTCAAATTTGTTTGTTGGATTTCTCTAAAGATGAGAGAGTTTCATCAAAATATATGTCTTCCTGGTACTCCTCCAGTGACAGAACTTGAATCGATAGCTGGTGTTCAAATATGGTCTTTTTCCAAGCAGGAATCTGCAGTTCGAAAAGTTGAATTCTCCATTCAGTGTCATAGACCTCATATGAAGGGTAATATGAGTACTATGATGTTGCAGCAAACTGGATGAGTGTCCTGGACTGCATTTAGAATTCAGTGCTGTGCTCTCATGGGTTGCTAAAACAACGCTGTAGTTAGCTTTCCCCTTCCTTGTACTTTTTCAATGCTTTTTGTGCAAGGGGAAAATGGCAATTTTTTCTCATTCCTTCTTTGGACTTCTCTTAAGACAGAGAGAGTTTCATCAAAACGTACGGTTTTCCTGATTCTCCTTTCCAGAGACAACTCGAATCGAAAGGTGGTTTTTCAGTATGGTCTTTCACCATGCAGGAATCTCAAGTTCTGAAAGTCGAATTCTCCGTTCAGTGTAACAGGACTCAGATGAAGGGTAACACGAGTACTACGATGTTGCAGCAAACTGGATGAGTGTCCTGGAATGCTTTTAAAGATTTCAGTGCTGACCTCTGATTGAATTGCTAAGACAACACTGTAGTTAGATTTCCCCTTCTTTGTACTTTTGCGATGCCCTCCATTTTGTGCAATGGGGCAGAATCACAATGTTTCTCATTTGTTTGTTGGATTTCTCTAAAGATGAGAGAGTTTCATCAAAACATATGTTTTCCTGTTGCTCCTCCAGTGACAGAACTTGAATCGATAGCTGGTGTTCAAATATGGTCTTTTTCCAAGCAGGAATCTGCAGTTCGAAAAGTTGAATTCTCCATTCAGTGTCATAGACCTCATATGAAGGGTAGTATGAGTCCTATTATGTTGCAGCAAACTGGATGAGTGTCCTGGACTGCATTTACAATTCAGTGCTGAACTCTCATGGGTTTGCTAAAAGAACACTGTAGTTAACTTTCCCCTTCTTTGTACTTTTTCAGTGCTTTTTGTGCAAGGGGAAAATCACGATTTTTCTCATTTCTACTTTGGACTTCTCTTAAGACGAGAGAGTTTCATCAAAAGGTATGGTTTTCCTGATTCTCCGTTCCAGAGAGAACTTGAATCCACAGGTGGTTCTCAAATATGGTCTTTGACCAAGAAGGAATCTGGAGTTCAAAAATTGCTTCTCCATTCATTGTAATAGGCGTCGTATGAAGGGTAACATTAGTACTACGATGTTGCAGCAAACTGGATGAGTGTCCTGGACTGCATTTAGAATTCAGTGCTGAGCTCTCATGGGTTGCTAAAACAACGCTGTAGTTAGCTTTCCCCTTCCTTGTACTTTTTCAATGCTTTTTGTGCAAGGGGAAAATGGCAATTTTTCTCATTTCTTCTTTGCACTTCTCTTAAGACAGAGAGAGTTTCATCAAAACGTACGGTTTTCCTGATTCTCCTTTCCAGAGACAACTCGAATCGAAAGGTGGTTTTTCAGTATGGTCTTTGACCATGCAAGAATCTCAAGTTCTGAAAGTCGAATTCTCCGTTCAGTGTAACAGGACTCACATGAAGGGTAACACGAGTACTACGATGTTGCAGCAAACTGGATGAGTGTCCTGGAATGCTTTTAAAGATTTCACTGCTGACCTCTGATTGAATTGCTAAGACAACACTGTAGTTAGCTTTCCCCTTCTTTGTACTTTTGCGATGCCCTCCATTTTGTGCAATGGGGCAGAATCACAATGTTTCTCATTTTTTTGTTGGATTTCTCTAAAGATGAGAGAGTTTCATCAAAATATATGTCTTCCTGGTACTCCTCCAGAGACAGAACTTGAATCGATAGCTGGTTTTAAAATATGGTCTTTTTCCAAGCAGGAATCTGCAGTTCGAAAAGTTGAATTCTCCATTCAGTGTCATAGACCTCATATGAAGGGTAATATGAGTACTATGATGTTGCAGCAAACTGGATGAGTGTCCTGGACTGCATTTACAATTCAGTGCTGAACTCTCATGGGTTTGCTAAAAGAACGCTGTAGTTAACTTTCCCCTTCTTTGTACTTTTTCAATGCTTTTTGTGCACAGGGAAAATCGCGACTTTTCTCATTTCTACTTTGGACTTCTCTTAAGGCTAGAGAGTTTCATCAAAATGTATGGTTTTCCTGATTCTCCGTTCCAGAGAGAACTTGAATCCACAGGTGGTTCTCAAATATGGTCTTTGACCAAGAAGGAATCTGGAGTTCAAAAATTGCTTCTCCATTCATTGTAATAGGCGTCGTATGAAGGGTAACATGAGCACTACGATATTGCAGCAAACTGGATGAGTGTCCTGGACTGCATTTAGAATTCAGTGCTGAGCTATCATGGGTTGCTAAAACAACGCTGGAGTTAGCTTTCCCCTTCTTTGTACTTTTTCAATGCTTTCTGTGCAAGGGGAAAATTGCGATTTTTCTCATTTCTTCTTTGGACTTCTCTTAAGACAGAGAGAGTTTCATCACAACGTACGGTTTTCCTGATTCTCCTTTCCAGAGACAACTCGAATCGAAAGGTGGTGTTTCAGTATAGTCTTTGACCATGCAAGAATCTCAAGTTCTGAAAGTCGAATTCTCCGTTCAGTGTAACAGGACTCACATGAAGGGTAACACGAGTACTACGATGTTGCAGCAAACTGGATGAGTGTCCTGGAATGCTTTTAAAGATTTCAGTGCTGACCTCTGATTGAATTGCTAAGACAACACTGTAGTTAGCTTTCCCCTTCTTTGTACTTTTGCGATGCCCTCCATTTTGTGCAATGGGGCAAAATCACAATTTTTCACATTTGTTTGTTGGATTTCTCTAAAGATGAGAGAGTTTCATCAAAATATATGTCTTCCTGGTACTCCTCCAGTGACAGAACTTGAATCGATAGCTGGTGTTCAAATATGGTCTTTTTCCAAGCAGGAATCTGCAGTTGGAAAAGTTGAATTCTCCATTCAGTGTCATAGACCTCATATGAAGGGTAATATGAGTACTATGATGTTGCAGCAAACTGGATGAGTGTCCTGGACTGCATTTAGAATTCAGTGCTGTGCTCTCATGGGTTGCTAAAACAACGCTGTAGTTAACGCTGAAGCTAACCCTTCTTTGTACTTTTTCAGTGCTTTTTGTGCAAGGGGAAAATCACAATTTTTCTCATTTCTACTTTGGACTTCTCTTAAGACGAGAGAGTTTCATCAAAAGGTATGGTTTTCCTGATTCTCCGTTCCAGAGAGAACTTGAATCCACAGGTGGTTCTCAAATATAGTCTTTGACCAAGAAGGAATCTGGAGTTCAAAAATTGCTTCTCCATTCAGTGTCATAGACCTCGTATGAAGGGTAATATGAGTACTATGATGTTGCAGCAAACTGGATGAGTGTCCTGGACTGCATTTAGAATTCAGTGCTGAGCTATCATGGGTTGCTAAAACAACGCTGGAGTTAGCTTTCCCCTTCCTTGTACTTTTTCAATCCTTTTTGTGCAAGGGGAAAATGGCAATTTTTCTCATTTCTTCTTTGGACTTCTCTTAAGACAGAGAGAGTTTCATCAAAACGTACGGTTTTCCTGATTCTCCTTTCCAGAAACAACTCGAATCGAAAGGTGGTTTTTCAGTATGGTCCTTGACCATGCAAGAATCTCAAGTTCTGAACGTCGAATTCTCCGTTCAGTGTAACAGGCCTCAGATGAAGGGTAACACGAGTACTACGATGTTGCAGCAAACTGGATGAGTGTCCTGGAATGCTTTTAAAGATTTCAGTGCTGACCTCTCATGGGATTGCTAAGACAACACTGTAGTTAGCTTTCCCCTTCTTTGTACTTTTGCGATGCCCTCCATTTTGTGCAATGGGGCAGAATCACAATGTTTCTCATTTGTTTGTTGGGTTTCTCTAAAGATGAGAGAGTTTCATCAAAACATATGTTTTCCTGTTGCTCCTCCAGTGACAGAACTTGAATCGATAGCTGGTGTTCAAATACGGTCTTTTTCCAAGCAGGAATCTGCAGTTCGAAAAGTTGAATTCTCCATTCAGTGTCATAGACCTCATATGAAGGGTAATATGAGTACTATGATGTTGCAGCAAACTGGATGAGTGTCCTGGACTGCATTTACAATTCAGTGCTGAACTCTCATGGGTTTGCTAAAAGAACGCTGTAGTTAACTTTCCCCTTCTTTGTACTTTTTCAATGCTTTTTGTGCACAGGGAAAATCGCGACTTTTCTCATTTCTACTTTGGACTTCTCTTAAGGCTAGAGAGTTTCATCAAAATGTATGGTTTTCCTGATTCTCCGTTCCAGAGAGAACTTGAATCCACAGGTGGTTCTCAAATATGGTCTTTGACCAAGAAGGAATCTGGAGTTCAAAAATTGCTTCTCCATTCATTGTAATAGGCGTCGTATGAAGGGTAACATGAGCACTACGATATTGCAGCAAACTGGATGAGTGTCCTGGACTGCATTTAGAATTCAGTGCTGAGCTATCATGGGTTGCTAAAACAACGCTGGAGTTAGCTTTCCCCTTCTTTGTACTTTTTCAATGCTTTCTGTGCAAGGGGAAAATGGCGATTTTTCTCATTTCTTCTTTGGACTTCTCTTAAGAGAGAGAGAGTTTCATCACAACGTACGGTTTTCCTGATTCTCCTTTCCAGAGACAACTCGAATCGAAAGGTGGTGTTTCAGTATAGTCTTTGACCATGCAAGAATCTCAAGTTCTGAAAGTCGAATTCTCCGTTCAGTGTAACAGGCCTCAGATGAAGGGTAACACGAGTACTACGATGTTGCAGCAAACTGGATGAGTGTCCTGGAATGCTTTTAAAGATTTCAGTGCTGACCTCTGATTGAATTGCTAAGACAACACTGTAGTTAGCTTTCCCCTTCTTTGTACTTTTGCGATGCCCTCCATTTTGTGCAATGGGGCAAAATCACAATTTTTCACATTTGTTTGTTGGATTTCTCTAAAGATGAGAGAGTTTCATCAAAATATATGTCTTCCTGGTACTCCTCCAGTGACAGAACTTGAATCGATAGCTGGTGTTCAAATATGGTCTTTTTCCAAGCAGGAATCTGCAGTTCGAAAAGTTGAATTCTCCATTCAGTGTCATAGACCTCATATGAAGGGTAATATGAGTACTATGATGTTGCAGCAAACTGGATGAGTGTCCTGGACTGCATTTAGAATTCAGTGCTGTGCTCTCATGGG
Source organism: Candoia aspera (assembly GCF_035149785.1). NCBI lineage: Eukaryota > Metazoa > Chordata > Lepidosauria > Squamata > Candoiidae > Candoia > Candoia aspera. Next base: position 168,569,601 of record NC_086153.1, on the reverse strand, counting down.
TTGCTAAAACAACGCTGTAGTTAACGCTGAAGCTAACCCTTCTTTGTACTTTTTCAGTGCTTTTTGTGCAAGGGGAAAATCACAATTTTTCTCATTTCTACTTTGGACTTCTCTTAAGACGAGAGAGTTTCATCAAAAGGTATGGTTTTCCTGATTCTCCGTTCCAGAGAGAACTTGAATCCACAGGTGGTTCTCAAATATAGTCTTTGACCAAGAAGGAATCTGGAGTTCAAAAATTGCTTCTCCATTCAGTGTCATAGACCTCGTATGAAGGGTAATATGAGTACTATGATGTTGCAGCAAACTGGATGAGTGTCCTGGACTGCATTTAGAATTCAGTGCTGAGCTATCATGGGTTGCTAAAACAACGCTGGAGTTCGCTTTCCCCTTCCTTGTACTTTTTCAATCCTTTTTGTGCAAGGGGAAAATGGCAATTTTTCTCATTTCTTCTTTGGACTTCTCTTAAGACAGAGAGAGTTTCATCAAAACGTACGGTTTTCCTGATTCTCCTTTCCAGAAACAACTCGAATCGAAAGGTGGTTTTTCAGTATGGTCCTTGACCATGCAAGAATCTCAAGTTCTGAACGTCGAATTCTCCGTTCAGTGTAACAGGCCTCAGATGAAGGGTAACACGAGTACTACGATGTTGCAGCAAACTGGATGAGTGTCCTGGAATGCTTTTAAAGATTTCAGTGCTGACCTCTGATTGAATTGCTAAGACAACACTGTAGTTAGCTTTCCCCTTCTTTGTACTTTTGCGATGCCCTCCATTTTGTGCAATGGGGCAGAATCACAATGTTTCTCATTTGTTTGTTGGATTTCTCTAAAGATGAGAGAGTTTCATCAAAATATATCTCTTCCTGGTGCTCCTCCAGAGACAGAACTTGAATCGATAGCTGGTTTTCAAATATGGTCTTTTTCCAAGCAGGAATCTGCAGTTCGAAAAGTTGAATTCTCCATTCAGTGTCATAGACCTCAAATGAAGGGCAATATGAGTACTATGATGTTGCAGCAAACTGGATGAGTGTCCTGGACTGCATTTATAATTCAGTGCTGAACTCTCATGGGTTTGCTAAAAGAACGCTGTAGTTAACGCTGAAGCTAACCCTTCTTTGTACTTTTTCAGTGCTTTTTGTGCAAGGGGAAAATCACAATTTTTCTCATTTCTACTTTGGACTTCTCTTAAGACGAGAGAGTTTCATCAAAAGGTATGGTTTTCCTGATTCTGCGTTCCAGAGAGAACTTGAATCCACAGGTGGTTCTCAAATATGGTCTTTGACCAAGAAGGAATCTGGAGTTCAAAAATTGCTTCTCCATTCATTGTAAGAGGCGTCGTATGAAGGGTAACATGAGTACTACGATGTTGCAGCAAACTGGATGAGTGTCGTGGACTGCATTTAGAATTCAGTGCTGAGCTATCATGGGTTGCTAAAACAACGCTGGAGTTAGCTTTCCCCTTCCTTGTACTTTTTCAATCCTTTTTGTGCAAGGGGAAAATGGCAATTTTTCTCATTTCTTCTTTGCACTTCTCTTAAGACAGAGAGTTTTTCATCAAAACGTACGGTTTTCCTGATTCTCCTTTCCAGAGACAACTCGAATCGAAAGGTGGTTTTTCAGTATGGTCTTTGACCATGCAAGAATCTCAAGTTCTGAAAGTCGAATTCTCCGTTCAGTGTAACAGGACTCACATGAAGGGTAACACGAGTACTACGATGTTGCAGCAAACTGGATGAGTGTCCTGGAATGCTTTTAAAGATTTCACTGCTGACCTCTGATTGAATTGCTAAGACAACACTGTAGTTAGCTTTCCCCTTCTTTGTACTTTTGCGATGCCCTCCATTTTGTGCAATGGGGCAGAATCACAATGTTTCTCATTTTTTTGTTGGATTTCTCTAAAGATGAGAGAGTTTCATCAAAATATATGTCTTCCTGGTACTCCTCCAGAGACAGAACTTGAATCGATAGCTGGTTTTCAAATATGGTCTTTTTCCAAGCAGGAATCTGCAGTTCGAAAAGTTGAATTCTCCATTCAGTGTCATAGACCTCATATGAAGGGTAATATGAGTACTATGATGTTGCAGCAAACTGGATGAGTGTCCTGGACTGCATTTACAATTCAGTGCTGAACTCTCATGGGTTTGCTAAAAGAACGCTGTAGTTAACTTTCCCCTTCTTTGTACTTTTTCAATGCTTTTTGTGCACAGGGAAAATCGCGACTTTTCTCATTTCTACTTTGGACTTCTCTTAAGGCTAGAGAGTTTCATCAAAATGTATGGTTTTCCTGATTCTCCGTTCCAGAGAGAACTTGAATCCACAGGTGGTTCTCAAATATGGTCTTTGACCAAGAAGGAATCTGGAGTTCAAAAATTGCTTCTCCATTCATTGTAATAGGCGTCGTATGAAGGGTAACATGAGCACTACGATATTGCAGCAAACTGGATGAGTGTCCTGGACTGCATTTAGAATTCAGTGCTGAGCTATCATGGGTTGCTAAAACAACGCTGGAGTTAGCTTTCCCCTTCTTTGTACTTTTTCAATGCTTTCTGTGCAAGGGGAAAATTGCGATTTTTCTCATTTCTTCTTTGGACTTCTCTTAAGACAGAGAGAGTTTCATCACAACGTACGGTTTTCCTGATTCTCCTTTCCAGAGACAACTCGAATCGAAAGGTGGTGTTTCAGTATAGTCTTTGACCATGCAAGAATCTCAAGTTCTGAAAGTCGAATTCTCCGTTCAGTGTAACAGGCCTCAGATGAAGGGTAACACGAGTACTACGATGTTGCAGCAAACTGGATGAGTGTCCTGGAATGCTTTTAAAGATTTCAGTGCTGACCTCTGATTGAATTGCTAAGACAACACTGTAGTTAGCTTTCCCCTTCTTTGTACTTTTGCGATGCCCTCCATTTTGTGCAATGGGGCAAAATCACAATTTTTCACATTTGTTTGTTGGATTTCTCTAAAGATGAGAGAGTTTCATCAAAATATATGTCTTCCTGGTACTCCTCCAGTGACAGAACTTGAATCGATAGCTGGTGTTCAAATATGGTCTTTTTCCAAGCAGGAATCTGCAGTTGGAAAAGTTGAATTCTCCATTCAGTGTCATAGACCTCATATGAAGGGTAATATGAGTACTATGATGTTGCAGCAAACTGGATGAGTGTCCTGGACTGCATTTAGAATTCAGTGCTGTGCTCTCATGGGTTGCTAAAACAACGCTGTAGTTAACGCTGAAGCTAACCCTTCTTTGTACTTTTTCAGTGCTTTTTGTGCAAGGGGAAAATCACAATTTTTCTCATTTCTACTTTGGACTTCTCTTAAGACGAGAGAGTTTCATCAAAAGGTATGGTATTCCTGATTCTCCGTTCCAGAGAGAACTTGAATCCACAGGTGGTTCTCAAATATAGTCTTTGACCAAGAAGGAATCTGGAGTTCAAAAATTGCTTCTCCATTCAGTGTCATAGACCTCGTATGAAGGGTAATATGAGTACTATGATGTTGCAGCAAACTGGATGAGTGTCCTGGACTGCATTTAGAATTCAGTGCTGAGCTATCATGGGTTGCTAAAACAACGCTGGAGTTAGCTTTCCCCTTCCTTGTACTTTTTCAATCCTTTTTGTGCAAGGGGAAAATGGCAATTTTTCTCATTTCTTCTTTGGACTTCTCTTAAGACAGAGAGAGTTTCATCAAAACGTACGGTTTTCCTGATTCTCCTTTCCAGAAACAACTCGAATCGAAAGGTGGTTTTTCAGTATGGTCCTTGACCATGCAAGAATCTCAAGTTCTGAACGTCGAATTCTCCGTTCAGTGTAACAGGCCTCAGATGAAGGGTAACACGAGTACTACGATGTTGCAGCAAACTGGATGAGTGTCCTGGAATGCTTTTAAAGATTTCAGTGCTGACCTCTCATGGGATTGCTAAGACAACACTGTAGTTAGCTTTCCCCTTCTTTGTACTTTTGCGATGCCCTCCATTTTGTGCAATGGGGCAGAATCACAATGTTTCTCATTTGTTTGTTGGGTTTCTCTAAAGATGAGAGGGTTTCATCAAAACATATGTTTTCCTGTTGCTCCTCCAGTGACAGAACTTGAATCGATAGCTGGTGTTCAAATACGGTCTTTTTCCAAGCAGGAATCTGCAGTTCGAAAAGTTGAATTCTCCATTCAGTGTCATAGACCTCATATGAAGGGTAATATGAGTACTATGATGTTGCAGCAAACTGGATGAGTGTCCTGGACTGCATTTACAATTCAGTGCTGAACTCTCATGGGTTTGCTAAAAGAACGCTGTAGTTAACTTTCCCCTTCTTTGTACTTTTTCAATGCTTTTTGTGCACAGGGAAAATCGCGACTTTTCTCATTTCTACTTTGGACTTCTCTTAAGGCTAGAGAGTTTCATCAAAATGTATGGTTTTCCTGATTCTCCGTTCCAGAGAGAACTTGAATCCACAGGTGGTTCTCAAATATGGTCTTTGACCAAGAAGGAATCTGGAGTTCAAAAATTGCTTCTCCATTCATTGTAATAGGCGTCGTATGAAGGGTAACATGAGCACTACGATATTGCAGCAAACTGGATGAGTGTCCTGGACTGCATTTAGAATTCAGTGCTGAGCTATCATGGGTTGCTAAAACAACGCTGGAGTTAGCTTTCCCCTTCTTTGTACTTTTTCAATGCTTTCTGTGCAAGGGGAAAATGGCGATTTTTCTCATTTCTTCTTTGGACTTCTCTTAAGAGAGAGAGAGTTTCATCACAACGTACGGTTTTCCTGATTCTCCTTTCCAGAGACAACTCGAATCGAAAGGTGGTGTTTCAGTATAGTCTTTGACCATGCAAGAATCTCAAGTTCTGAAAGTCGAATTCTCCGTTCAGTGTAACAGGCCTCAGATGAAGGGTAACACGAGTACTACGATGTTGCAGCAAACTGGATGAGTGTCCTGGAATGCTTTTAAAGATTTCAGTGCTGACCTCTGATTGAATTGCTAAGACAACACTGTAGTTAGCTTTCCCCTTCTTTGTACTTTTGCGATGCCCTCCATTTTGTGCAATGGGGCAAAATCACAATTTTTCACATTTGTTTGTTGGATTTCTCTAAAGATGAGAGAGTTTCATCAAAATATATGTCTTCCTGGTACTCCTCCAGTGACAGAACTTGAATCGATAGCTGGTGTTCAAATATGGTCTTTTTCCAAGCAGGAATCTGCAGTTCGAAAAGTTGAATTCTCCATTCAGTGTCATAGACCTCATATGAAGGGTAATATGAGTACTATGATGTTGCAGCAAACTGGATGAGTGTCCTGGACTGCATTTAGAATTCAGTGCTGTGCTCTCATGGGTTGCTAAAACAACGCTGTAGTTAACGCTGAAGCTAACCCTTCTTTGTACTTTTTCAGTGCTTTTTGTGCAAGGGGAAAATCACAATTTTTCTCATTTCTACTTTGGACTTCTCTTAAGACGAGAGAGTTTCATCAAAAGGTATGGTTTTCCTGATTCTCCGTTCCAGAGAGAACTTGAATCCACAGGTGGTTCTCAAATATAGTCTTTGACCAAGAAGGAATCTGGAGTTCAAAAATTGCTTCTCCATTCAGTGTCATAGACCTCGTATGAAGGGTAATATGAGTACTATGATGTTGCAGCAAACTGGATGAGTGTCCTGGACTGCATTTAGAATTCAGTGCTGAGCTATCATGGGTTGCTAAAACAACGCTGGAGTTCGCTTTCCCCTTCCTTGTACTTTTTCAATCCTTTTTGTGCAAGGGGAAAATGGCAATTTTTCTCATTTCTTCTTTGGACTTCTCTTAAGACAGAGAGAGTTTCATCAAAACGTACGGTTTTCCTGATTCTCCTTTCCAGAAACAACTCGAATCGAAAGGTGGTTTTTCAGTATGGTCCTTGACCATGCAAGAATCTCAAGTTCTGAACGTCGAATTCTCCGTTCAGTGTAACAGGCCTCAGATGAAGGGTAACACGAGTACTACGATGTTGCAGCAAACTGGATGAGTGTCCTGGAATGCTTTTAAAGATTTCAGTGCTGACCTCTGATTGAATTGCTAAGACAACACTGTAGTTAGCTTTCCCCTTCTTTGTACTTTTGCGATGCCCTCCATTTTGTGCAATGGGGCAGAATCACAATGTTTCTCATTTGTTTGTTGGATTTCTCTAAAGATGAGAGAGTTTCATCAAAATATATCTCTTCCTGGTGCTCCTCCAGAGACAGAACTTGAATCGATAGCTGGTTTTCAAATATGGTCTTTTTCCAAGCAGGAATCTGCAGTTCGAAAAGTTGAATTCTCCATTCAGTGTCATAGACCTCAAATGAAGGGCAATATGAGTACTATGATGTTGCAGCAAACTGGATGAGTGTCCTGGACTGCATTTATAATTCAGTGCTGAACTCTCATGGGTTTGCTAAAAGAACGCTGTAGTTAACGCTGAAGCTAACCCTTCTTTGTACTTTTTCAGTGCTTTTTGTGCAAGGGGAAAATCACAATTTTTCTCATTTCTACTTTGGACTTCTCTTAAGACGAGAGAGTTTCATCAAAAGGTATGGTTTTCCTGATTCTGCGTTCCAGAGAGAACTTGAATCCACAGGTGGTTCTCAAATATGGTCTTTGACCAAGAAGGAATCTGGAGTTCAAAAATTGCTTCTCCATTCATTGTAAGAGGCGTCGTATGAAGGGTAACATGAGTACTACGATGTTGCAGCAAACTGGATGAGTGTCGTGGACTGCATTTAGAATTCAGTGCTGAGCTATCATGGGTTGCTAAAACAACGCTGGAGTTAGCTTTCCCCTTCCTTGTACTTTTTCAATCCTTTTTGTGCAAGGGGAAAATGGCAATTTTTCTCATTTCTTCTTTGGACTTCTCTTAAGACAGAGAGAGTTTCATCAAAACGTACGGTTTTCCTGATTCTCCTTTCCAGAAACAACTCGAATCAAAAGGTGGTTTTTCAGTATGGTCCTTGACCATGCAAGAATCTCACGTTCTGAACGTCGAATTCTCCGTTCAGTGTAACAGGCCTCAGATGAAGGGTAACACGAGTACTACGATGTTGCAGCAAACTGGATGAGTGTCCTGGAATGCTTTTAAAGATTTCAGTGCTGACCTCTCATGGGATTGCTAAGACAACACTGTAGTTAGCTTTCCCCTTCTTTGTACTTTTGCGATGCCCTCCATTTTGTGCAATGGGGCAGAATCACAATGTTTCTCATTTGTTTGTTGGGTTTCTCTAAAGATGAGAGGGTTTCATCAAAACATATGTTTTCCTGTTGCTCCTCCAGTGACAGAACTTGAATCGATAGCTGGTGTTCAAATACGGTCTTTTTCCAAGCAGGAATCTGCAGTTCGAAAAGTTGAATTCTCCATTCAGTGTCATAGACCTCATATGAAGGGTAATATGAGTACTATGATGTTGCAGCAAACTGGATGAGTGTCCTGGACTGCATTTACAATTCAGTGCTGAACTCTCATGGGTTTGCTAAAAGAACGCTGTAGTTAACTTTCCCCTTCTTTGTACTTTTTCAATGCTTTTTGTGCACAGGGAAAATCGCGACTTTTCTCATTTCTACTTTGGACTTCTCTTAAGGCTAGAGAGTTTCATCAAAATGTATGGTTTTCCTGATTCTCCGTTCCAGAGAGAACTTGAATCCACAGGTGGTTCTCAAATATGGTCTTTGACCAAGAAGGAATCTGGAGTTCAAAAATTGCTTCTCCATTCATTGTAATAGGCGTCGTATGAAGGGTAACATGAGCACTACGATATTGCAGCAAACTGGATGAGTGTCCTGGACTGCATTTAGAATTCAGTGCTGAGCTATCATGGGTTGCTAAAACAACGCTGGAGTTAGCTTTCCCCTTCTTTGTACTTTTTCAATGCTTTCTGTGCAAGGGGAAAATGGCGATTTTTCTCATTTCTTCTTTGGACTTCTCTTAAGAGAGAGAGAGTTTCATCACAACGTACGGTTTTCCTGATTCTCCTTTCCAGAGACAACTCGAATCGAAAGGTGGTGTTTCAGTATAGTCTTTGACCATGCAAGAATCTCAAGTTCTGAAAGTCGAATTCTCCGTTCAGTGTAACAGGCCTCAGATGAAGGGTAACACGAGTACTACGATGTTGCAGCAAACTGGATGAGTGTCCTGGAATGCTTTTAAAGATTTCAGTGCTGACCTCTGATTGAATTGCTAAGACAACACTGTAGTTAGCTTTCCCCTTCTTTGTACTTTTGCGATGCCCTCCATTTTGTGCAATGGGGCAAAATCACAATTTTTCACATTTGTTTGTTGGATTTCTCTAAAGATGAGAGAGTTTCATCAAAATATATGTCTTCCTGGTACTCCTCCAGTGACAGAACTTGAATCGATAGCTGGTGTTCAAATATGGTCTTTTTCCAAGCAGGAATCTGCAGTTGGAAAAGTTGAATTCTCCATTCAGTGTCATAGACCTCATATGAAGGGTAATATGAGTACTATGATGTTGCAGCAAACTGGATGAGTGTCCTGGACTGCATTTAGAATTCAGTGCTGTGCTCTCATGGGTTGCTAAAACAACGCTGTAGTTAACGCTGAAGCTAACCCTTCTTTGTACTTTTTCAGTGCTTTTTGTGCAAGGGGAAAATCACAATTTTTCTCATTTCTACTTTGGACTTCTCTTAAGACGAGAGAGTTTCATCAAAAGGTATGGTTTTCCTGATTCTCCGTTCCAGAGAGAACTTGAATCCACAGGTGGTTCTCAAATATAGTCTTTGACCAAGAAGGAATCTGGAGTTCAAAAATTGCTTCTCCATTCAGTGTCATAGACCTCGTATGAAGGGTAATATGAGTACTATGATGTTGCAGCAAACTGGATGAGTGTCCTGGACTGCATTTAGAATTCAGTGCTGAGCTATCATGGGTTGCTAAAACAACGCTGGAGTTAGCTTTCCCCTTCCTTGTACTTTTTCAATCCTTTTTGTGCAAGGGGAAAATGGCAATTTTTCTCATTTCTTCTTTGGACTTCTCTTAAGACAGAGAGAGTTTCATCAAAACGTACGGTTTTCCTGATTCTCCTTTCCAGAAACAACTCGAATCGAAAGGTGGTTTTTCAGTATGGTCCTTGACCATGCAAGAATCTCAAGTTCTGAACGTCGAATTCTCCGTTCAGTGTAACAGGCCTCAGATGAAGGGTAACACGAGTACTACGATGTTGCAGCAAACTGGATGAGTGTCCTGGAATGCTTTTAAAGATTTCAGTGCTGACCTCTGATTGAATTGCTAAGACAACACTGTAGTTAGCTTTCCCCTTCTTTGTACTTTTGCGATGCCCTCCATTTTGTGCAATGGGGCAGAATCACAATGTTTCTCATTTGTTTGTTGGGTTTCTCTAAAGATGAGAGAGTTTCATCAAAACATATGTTTTCCTGTTGCTCCTCCAGTGACAGAACTTGAATCGATAGCTGGTGTTCAAATACGGTCTTTTTCCAAGCAGGAATCTGCAGTTCGAAAAGTTGAATTCTCCATTCAGTGTCATAGACCTCATATGAAGGGTAATATGAGTACTATGATGTTGCAGCAAACTGGATGAGTGTCCTGGACTGCATTTACAATTCAGTGCTGAACTCTCATGGGTTTGCTAAAAGAACGCTGTAGTTAACTTTCCCCTTCTTTGTACTTTTTCAATGCTTTTTGTGCACAGGGAAAATCGCGACTTTTCTCATTTCTACTTTGGACTTCTCTTAAGGCTAGAGAGTTTCATCAAAATGTATGGTTTTCCTGATTCTCCGTTCCAGAGAGAACTTGAATCCACAGGTGGTTCTCAAATATGGTCTTTGACCAAGAAGGAATCTGGAGTTCAAAAATTGCTTCTCCATTCATTGTAATAGGCGTCGTATGAAGGGTAACATGAGCACTACGATATTGCAGCAAACTGGATGAGTGTCCTGGACTGCATTTAGAATTCAGTGCTGAGCTATCATGGGTTGCTAAAACAACGCTGGAGTTAGCTTTCCCCTTCTTTGTACTTTTTCAATGCTTTCTGTGCAAGGGGAAAATGGCGATTTTTCTCATTTCTTCTTTGGACTTCTCTTAAGAGAGAGAGAGTTTCATCACAACGTACGGTTTTCCTGATTCTCCTTTCCAGAGACAACTCGAATCGAAAGGTGGTGTTTCAGTATAGTCTTTGACCATGCAAGAATCTCAAGTTCTGAAAGTCGAATTCTCCGTTCAGTGTAACAGGCCTCAGATGAAGGGTAACACGAGTACTACGATGTTGCAGCAAACTGGATGAGTGTCCTGGAATGCTTTTAAAGATTTCAGTGCTGACCTCTGATTGAATTGCTAAGACAACACTGTAGTTAGCTTTCCCCTTCTTTGTACTTTTGCGATGCCCTCCATTTTGTGCAATGGGGCAAAATCACAATTTTTCACATTTGTTTGTTGGATTTCTCTAAAGATGAGAGAGTTTCATCAAAATATATGTCTTCCTGGTACTCCTCCAGTGACAGAACTTGAATCGATAGCTGGTGTTCAAATATGGTCTTTTTCCAAGCAGGAATCTGCAGTTCGAAAAGTTGAATTCTCCATTCAGTGTCATAGACCTCATATGAAGGGTAATATGAGTACTATGATGTTGCAGCAAACTGGATGAGTGTCCTGGACTGCATTTAGAATTCAGTGCTGTGCTCTCATGGGTTGCTAAAACAACGCTGTAGTTAACGCTGAAGCTAACCCTTCTTTGTACTTTTTCAGTGCTTTTTGTGCAAGGGGAAAATCACAATTTTTCTCATTTCTACTTTGGACTTCTCTTAAGACGAGAGAGTTTCATCAAAAGGTATGGTTTTCCTGATTCTCCGTTCCAGAGAGAACTTGAATCCACAGGTGGTTCTCAAATATAGTCTTTGACCAAGAAGGAATCTGGAGTTCAAAAATTGCTTCTCCATTCAGTGTCATAGACCTCGTATGAAGGGTAATATGAGTACTATGATGTTGCAGCAAACTGGATGAGTGTCCTGGACTGCATTTAGAATTCAGTGCTGAGCTATCATGGGTTGCTAAAACAACGCTGGAGTTCGCTTTCCCCTTCCTTGTACTTTTTCAATCCTTTTTGTGCAAGGGGAAAATGGCAATTTTTCTCATTTCTTCTTTGGACTTCTCTTAAGACAGAGAGAGTTTCATCAAAACGTACGGTTTTCCTGATTCTCCTTTCCAGAAACAACTCGAATCGAAAGGTGGTTTTTCAGTATGGTCCTTGACCATGCAAGAATCTCAAGTTCTGAACGTCGAATTCTCCGTTCAGTGTAACAGGCCTCAGATGAAGGGTAACACGAGTACTACGATGTTGCAGCAAACTGGATGAGTGTCCTGGAATGCTTTTAAAGATTTCAGTGCTGACCTCTGATTGAATTGCTAAGACAACACTGTAGTTAGCTTTCCCCTTCTTTGTACTTTTGCGATGCCCTCCATTTTGTGCAATGGGGCTGAATCACAATGTTTCTCATTTGTTTGTTGGATTTCTCTAAAGATGAGAGAGTTTCATCAAAATATATCTCTTCCTGGTGCTCCTCCAGAGACAGAACTTGAATCGATAGCTGGTTTTCAAATATGGTCTTTTTCCAAGCAGGAATCTGCAGTTCGAAAAGTTGAATTCTCCATTCAGTGTCATAGACCTCAAATGAAGGGCAATATGAGTACTATGATGTTGCAGCAAACTGGATGAGTGTCCTGGACTGCATTTATAATTCAGTGCTGAACTCTCATGGGTTTGCTAAAAGAACGCTGTAGTTAACGCTGAAGCTAACCCTTCTTTGTACTTTTTCAGTGCTTTTTGTGCAAGGGGAAAATCACAATTTTTCTCATTTCTACTTTGGACTTCTCTTAAGACGAGAGAGTTTCATCAAAAGGTATGGTTTTCCTGATTCTGCGTTCCAGAGAGAACTTGAATCCACAGGTGGTTCTCAAATATGGTCTTTGACCAAGAAGGAATCTGGAGTTCAAAAATTGCTTCTCCATTCATTGTAAGAGGCGTCGTATGAAGGGTAACATGAGTACTACGATGTTGCAGCAAACTGGATGAGTGTCGTGGACTGCATTTAGAATTCAGTGCTGAGCTATCATGGGTTGCTAAAACAACGCTGGAGTTAGCTTTCCCCTTCCTTGTACTTTTTCAATCCTTTTTGTGCAAGGGGAAAATGGCAATTTTTCTCATTTCTTCTTTGGACTTCTCTTAAGACAGAGAGAGTTTCATCAAAACGTACGGTTTTCCTGATTCTCCTTTCCAGAAACAACTCGAATCAAAAGGTGGTTTTTCAGTATGGTCCTTGACCATGCAAGAATCTCACGTTCTGAACGTCGAATTCTCCGTTCAGTGTAACAGGCCTCAGATGAAGGGTAACACGAGTACTACGATGTTGCAGCAAACTGGATGAGTGTCCTGGAATGCTTTTAAAGATTTCAGTGCTGACCTCTCATGGGATTGCTAAGACAACACTGTAGTTAGCTTTCCCCTTCTTTGTACTTTTGCGATGCCCTCCATTTTGTGCAATGGGGCAGAATCACAATGTTTCTCATTTGTTTGTTGGGTTTCTCTAAAGATGAGAGAGTTTCATCAAAACATATGTTTTCCTGTTGCTCCTCCAGTGACAGAACTTGAATCGATAGCTGGTGTTCAAATACGGTCTTTTTCCAAGCAGGAATCTGCAGTTCGAAAAGTTGAATTCTCCATTCAGTGTCATAGACCTCATATGAAGGGTAATATGAGTACTATGATGTTGCAGCAAACTGGATGAGTGTCCTGGACTGCATTTACAATTCAGTGCTGAACTCTCATGGGTTTGCTAAAAGAACGCTGTAGTTAACTTTCCCCTTCTTTGTACTTTTTCAATGCTTTTTGTGCACAGGGAAAATCGCGACTTTTCTCATTTCTACTTTGGACTTCTCTTAAGGCTAGAGAGTTTCATCAAAATGTATGGTTTTCCTGATTCTCCGTTCCAGAGAGAACTTGAATCCACAGGTGGTTCTCAAATATGGTCTTTGACCAAGAAGGAATCTGGAGTTCAAAAATTGCTTCTCCATTCATTGTAATAGGCGTCGTATGAAGGGTAACATGAGCACTACGATATTGCAGCAAACTGGATGAGTGTCCTGGACTGCATTTAGAATTCAGTGCTGAGCTATCATGGGTTGCTAAAACAACGCTGGAGTTAGCTTTCCCCTTCTTTGTACTTTTTCAATGCTTTCTGTGCAAGGGGAAAATGGCGATTTTTCTCATTTCTTCTTTGGACTTCTCTTAAGAGAGAGAGAGTTTCATCACAACGTACGGTTTTCCTGATTCTCCTTTCCAGAGACAACTCGAATCGAAAGGTGGTGTTTCAGTATAGTCTTTGACCATGCAAGAATCTCAAGTTCTGAAAGTCGAATTCTCCGTTCAGTGTAACAGGCCTCAGATGAAGGGTAACACGAGTACTACGATGTTGCAGCAAACTGGATGAGTGTCCTGGAATGCTTTTAAAGATTTCAGTGCTGACCTCTGATTGAATTGCTAAGACAACACTGTAGTTAGCTTTCCCCTTCTTTGTACTTTTGCGATGCCCTCCATTTTGTGCAATGGGGCAAAATCACAATTTTTCACATTTGTTTGTTGGATTTCTCTAAAGATGAGAGAGTTTCATCAAAATATATGTCTTCCTGGTACTCCTCCAGTGACAGAACTTGAATCGATAGCTGGTGTTCAAATATGGTCTTTTTCCAAGCAGGAATCTGCAGTTGGAAAAGTTGAATTCTCCATTCAGTGTCATAGACCTCATATGAAGGGTAATATGAGTACTATGATGTTGCAGCAAACTGGATGAGTGTCCTGGACTGCATTTAGAATTCAGTGCTGTGCTCTCATGGGTTGCTAAAACAACGCTGTAGTTAACGCTGAAGCTAACCCTTCTTTGTACTTTTTCAGTGCTTTTTGTGCAAGGGGAAAATCACAATTTTTCTCATTTCTACTTTGGACTTCTCTTAAGACGAGAGAGTTTCATCAAAAGGTATGGTTTTCCTGATTCTCCGTTCCAGAGAGAACTTGAATCCACAGGTGGTTCTCAAATATAGTCTTTGACCAAGAAGGAATCTGGAGTTCAAAAATTGCTTCTCCATTCAGTGTCATAGACCTCGTATGAAGGGTAATATGAGTACTATGATGTTGCAGCAAACTGGATGAGTGTCCTGGACTGCATTTAGAATTCAGTGCTGAGCTATCATGGGTTGCTAAAACAACGCTGGAGTTCGCTTTTCCCTTCCTTGTACTTTTTCAATCCTTTTTGTGCAAGGGGAAAATGGCAATTTTTCTCATTTCTTCTTTGGACTTCTCTTAAGACAGAGAGAGTTTCATCAAAACGTACGGTTTTCCTGATTCTCCTTTCCAGAAACAACTCGAATCGAAAGGTGGTTTTTCAGTATGGTCCTTGACCATGCAAGAATCTCAAGTTCTGAACGTCGAATTCTCCGTTCAGTGTAACAGGCCTCAGATGAAGGGTAACACGAGTACTACGATGTTGCAGCAAACTGGATGAGTGTCCTGGAATGCTTTTAAAGATTTCAGTGCTGACCTCTGATTGAATTGCTAAGACAACACTGTAGTTAGCTTTCCCCTTCTTTGTACTTTTGCGATGCCCTCCATTTTGTGCAATGGGGCAAAATCACAATTTTTCACATTTGTTTGTTGGATTTCTCTAAAGATGAGAGAGTTTCATCAAAATATATGTCTTCCTGGTACTCCTCCAGTGACAGAACTTGAATCGATAGCTGGTGTTCAAATATGGTCTTTTTCCAAGCAGGAATCTGCAGTTCGAAAAGTTGAATTCTCCATTCAGTGTCATAGACCTCATATGAAGGGTAATATGAGTACTATGATGTTGCAGCAAACTGGATGAGTGTCCTGGACTGCATTTAGAATTCAGTGCTGTGCTCTCATGGGTTGCTAAAACAACGCTGTAGTTAACGCTGAAGCTAACCCTTCTTTGTACTTTTTCAGTGCTTTTTGTGCAAGGGGAAAATCACAATTTTTCTCATTTCTACTTTGGACTTCTCTTAAGACGAGAGAGTTTCATCAAAAGGTATGGTTTTCCTGATTCTCCGTTCCAGAGAGAACTTGAATCCACAGGTGGTTCTCAAATATAGTCTTTGACCAAGAAGGAATCTGGAGTTCAAAAATTGCTTCTCCATTCAGTGTCATAGACCTCGTATGAAGGGTAATATGAGTACTATGATGTTGCAGCAAACTGGATGAGTGTCCTGGACTGCATTTAGAATTCAGTGCTGAGCTATCATGGGTTGCTAAAACAACGCTGGAGTTCGCTTTCCCCTTCCTTGTACTTTTTCAATCCTTTTTGTGCAAGGGGAAAATGGCAATTTTTCTCATTTCTTCTTTGGACTTCTCTTAAGACAGAGAGAGTTTCATCAAAACGTACGGTTTTCCTGATTCTCCTTTCCAGAAACAACTCGAATCGAAAGGTGGTTTTTCAGTATGGTCCTTGACCATGCAAGAATCTCAAGTTCTGAACGTCGAATTCTCCGTTCAGTGTAACAGGCCTCAGATGAAGGGTAACACGAGTACTACGATGTTGCAGCAAACTGGATGAGTGTCCTGGAATGCTTTTAAAGATTTCAGTGCTGACCTCTGATTGAATTGCTAAGACAACACTGTAGTTAGCTTTCCCCTTCTTTGTACTTTTGCGATGCCCTCCATTTTGTGCAATGGGGCAGAATCACAATGTTTCTCATTTGTTTGTTGGATTTCTCTAAAGATGAGAGAGTTTCATCAAAATATATCTCTTCCTGGTGCTCCTCCAGAGACAGAACTTGAATCGATAGCTGGTTTTCAAATATGGTCTTTTTCCAAGCAGGAATCTGCAGTTCGAAAAGTTGAATTCTCCATTCAGTGTCATAGACCTCAAATGAAGGGCAATATGAGTACTATGATGTTGCAGCAAACTGGATGAGTGTCCTGGACTGCATTTATAATTCAGTGCTGAACTCTCATGGGTTTGCTAAAAGAACGCTGTAGTTAACGCTGAAGCTAACCCTTCTTTGTACTTTTTCAGTGCTTTTTGTGCAAGGGGAAAATCACAATTTTTCTCATTTCTACTTTGGACTTCTCTTAAGACGAGAGAGTTTCATCAAAAGGTATGGTTTTCCTGATTCTGCGTTCCAGAGAGAACTTGAATCCACAGGTGGTTCTCAAATATGGTCTTTGACCAAGAAGGAATCTGGAGTTCAAAAATTGCTTCTCCATTCATTGTAATAGGCGTCGTATGAAGGGTAACATGAGCACTACGATATTGCAGCAAACTGGATGAGTGTCCTGGACTGCATTTAGAATTCAGTGCTGAGCTATCATGGGTTGCTAAAACAACGCTGGAGTTAGCTTTCCCCTTCTTTGTACTTTTTCAATGCTTTCTGTGCAAGGGGAAAATGGCGATTTTTCTCATTTCTTCTTTGGACTTCTCTTAAGAGAGAGAGAGTTTCATCACAACGTACGGTTTTCCTGATTCTCCTTTCCAGAGACAACTCGAATCGAAAGGTGGTGTTTCAGTATAGTCTTTGACCATGCAAGAATCTCAAGTTCTGAAAGTCGAATTCTCCGTTCAGTGTAACAGGCCTCAGATGAAGGGTAACACGAGTACTACGATGTTGCAGCAAACTGGATGAGTGTCCTGGAATGCTTTTAAAGATTTCAGTGCTGACCTCTGATTGAATTGCTAAGACAACACTGTAGTTAGCTTTCCCCTTCTTTGTACTTTTGCGATGCCCTCCATTTTGTGCAATGGGGCAAAATCACAATTTTTCACATTTGTTTGTTGGATTTCTCTAAAGATGAGAGAGTTTCATCAAAATATATGTCTTCCTGGTACTCCTCCAGTGACAGAACTTGAATCGATAGCTGGTGTTCAAATATGGTCTTTTTCCAAGCAGGAATCTGCAGTTGGAAAAGTTGAATTCTCCATTCAGTGTCATAGACCTCATATGAAGGGTAATATGAGTACTATGATGTTGCAGCAAACTGGATGAGTGTCCTGGACTGCATTTAGAATTCAGTGCTGTGCTCTCATGGGTTGCTAAAACAACGCTGTAGTTAACGCTGAAGCTAACCCTTCTTTGTACTTTTTCAGTGCTTTTTGTGCAAGGGGAAAATCACAATTTTTCTCATTTCTACTTTGGACTTCTCTTAAGACGAGAGAGTTTCATCAAAAGGTATGGTTTTCCTGATTCTCCGTTCCAGAGAGAACTTGAATCCACAGGTGGTTCTCAAATATAGTCTTTGACCAAGAAGGAATCTGGAGTTCAAAAATTGCTTCTCCATTCAGTGTCATAGACCTCGTATGAAGGGTAATATGAGTACTATGATGTTGCAGCAAACTGGATGAGTGTCCTGGACTGCATTTAGAATTCAGTGCTGAGCTATCATGGGTTGCTAAAACAACGCTGGAGTTCGCTTTCCCCTTCCTTGTACTTTTTCAATCCTTTTTGTGCAAGGGGAAAATGGCAATTTTTCTCATTTCTTCTTTGGACTTCTCTTAAGACAGAGAGAGTTTCATCAAAACGTACGGTTTTCCTGATTCTCCTTTCCAGAAACAACTCGAATCGAAAGGTGGTTTTTCAGTATGGTCCTTGACCATGCAAGAATCTCAAGTTCTGAACGTCGAATTCTCCGTTCAGTGTAACAGGCCTCAGATGAAGGGTAACACGAGTACTACGATGTTGCAGCAAACTGGATGAGTGTCCTGGAATGCTTTTAAAGATTTCAGTGCTGACCTCTGATTGAATTGCTAAGAC
Organism: Candoia aspera; assembly: GCF_035149785.1. NCBI lineage: Eukaryota > Metazoa > Chordata > Lepidosauria > Squamata > Candoiidae > Candoia > Candoia aspera. Next base: position 168,551,818 of record NC_086153.1, on the reverse strand, counting down.
AACACTGTAGTTAGCTTTCCCCTTCTTTGTACTTTTGCGATGCCCTCCATTTTGTGCAATGGGGCAGAATCACAATGTTTCTCATTTGTTTGTTGGATTTCTCTAAAGATGAGAGAGTTTCATCAAAATATATGTCTTCCTGGTGCTCCTCCAGAGACAGAACTTGAATCGATAGCTGGTTTTCAAATATGGTCTTTTTCCAAGCAGGAATCTGCAGTTCGAAAAGTTGAATTCTCCATTCAGTGTCATAGACCTCAAATGAAGGGCAATATGAGTACTATGATGTTGCAGCAAACTGGATGAGTGTCCTGGACTGCATTTAGAATTCAGTGCTGAACTCTCATGGGTTTGCTAAAAGAACGCTGTAGTTAACGCTGAAGCTAACCCTTCTTTGTACTTTTTCAGTGCTTTTTGTGCAAGGGGAAAATCACAATTTTTCTCATTTCTACTTTGGACTTCTCTTAAGACGAGAGAGTTTCATCAAAAGGTATGGTTTTCCTGATTCTGCGTTCCAGAGAGAACTTGAATCCACAGGTGGTTCTCAAATATGGTCTTTGACCAAGAAGGAATCTGGAGTTCAAAAATTGCTTCTCCATTCATTGTAATAGGCGTCGTATGAAGGGTAACATGAGCACTACGATATTGCAGCAAACTGGATGAGTGTCCTGGACTGCATTTAGAATTCAGTGCTGAGCTATCATGGGTTGCTAAAACAACGCTGGAGTTAGCTTTCCCCTTCTTTGTACTTTTTCAATGCTTTCTGTGCAAGGGGAAAATGGCGATTTTTCTCATTTCTTCTTTGGACTTCTCTTAAGAGAGAGAGAGTTTCATCACAACGTACGGTTTTCCTGATTCTCCTTTCCAGAGACAACTCGAATCGAAAGGTGGTGTTTCAGTATAGTCTTTGACCATGCAAGAATCTCAAGTTCTGAAAGTCGAATTCTCCGTTCAGTGTAACAGGCCTCAGATGAAGGGTAACACGAGTACTACGATGTTGCAGCAAACTGGATGAGTGTCCTGGAATGCTTTTAAAGATTTCAGTGCTGACCTCTGATTGAATTGCTAAGACAACACTGTAGTTAGCTTTCCCCTTCTTTGTACTTTTGCGATGCCCTCCATTTTGTGCAATGGGGCAAAATCACAATTTTTCACATTTGTTTGTTGGATTTCTCTAAAGATGAGAGAGTTTCATCAAAATATATGTCTTCCTGGTACTCCTCCAGTGACAGAACTTGAATCGATAGCTGGTGTTCAAATATGGTCTTTTTCCAAGCAGGAATCTGCAGTTGGAAAAGTTGAATTCTCCATTCAGTGTCATAGACCTCATATGAAGGGTAATATGAGTACTATGATGTTGCAGCAAACTGGATGAGTGTCCTGGACTGCATTTAGAATTCAGTGCTGTGCTCTCATGGGTTGCTAAAACAACGCTGTAGTTAACGCTGAAGCTAACCCTTCTTTGTACTTTTTCAGTGCTTTTTGTGCAAGGGGAAAATCACAATTTTTCTCATTTCTACTTTGGACTTCTCTTAAGACGAGAGAGTTTCATCAAAAGGTATGGTTTTCCTGATTCTCCGTTCCAGAGAGAACTTGAATCCACAGGTGGTTCTCAAATATAGTCTTTGACCAAGAAGGAATCTGGAGTTCAAAAATTGCTTCTCCATTCAGTGTCATAGACCTCGTATGAAGGGTAATATGAGTACTATGATGTTGCAGCAAACTGGATGAGTGTCCTGGACTGCATTTAGAATTCAGTGCTGAGCTATCATGGGTTGCTAAAACAACGCTGGAGTTCGCTTTCCCCTTCCTTGTACTTTTTCAATCCTTTTTGTGCAAGGGGAAAATGGCAATTTTTCTCATTTCTTCTTTGGACTTCTCTTAAGACAGAGAGAGTTTCATCAAAACGTACGGTTTTCCTGATTCTCCTTTCCAGAAACAACTCGAATCGAAAGGTGGTTTTTCAGTATGGTCCTTGACCATGCAAGAATCTCAAGTTCTGAACGTCGAATTCTCCGTTCAGTGTAACAGGCCTCAGATGAAGGGTAACACGAGTACTACGATGTTGCAGCAAACTGGATGAGTGTCCTGGAATGCTTTTAAAGATTTCAGTGCTGACCTCTGATTGAATTGCTAAGACAACACTGTAGTTAGCTTTCCCCTTCTTTGTACTTTTGCGATGCCCTCCATTTTGTGCAATGGGGCAGAATCACAATGTTTCTCATTTGTTTGTTGGATTTCTCTAAAGATGAGAGAGTTTCATCAAAATATATGTCTTCCTGGTGCTCCTCCAGAGACAGAACTTGAATCGATAGCTGGTTTTCAAATATGGTCTTTTTCCAAGCAGGAATCTGCAGTTCGAAAAGTTGAATTCTCCATTCAGTGTCATAGACCTCAAATGAAGGGCAATATGAGTACTATGATGTTGCAGCAAACTGGATGAGTGTCCTGGACTGCATTTAGAATTCAGTGCTGAACTCTCATGGGTTTGCTAAAAGAACGCTGTAGTTAACGCTGAAGCTAACCCTTCTTTGTACTTTTTCAGTGCTTTTTGTGCAAGGGGAAAATCACAATTTTTCTCATTTCTACTTTGGACTTCTCTTAAGACGAGAGAGTTTCATCAAAAGGTATGGTTTTCCTGATTCTCCGTTCCAGAGAGAACTTGAATCCACAGGTGGTTCTCAAATATAGTCTTTGACCAAGAAGGAATCTGGAGTTCAAAAATTGCTTCTCCATTCAGTGTCATAGACCTCGTATGAAGGGTAATATGAGTACTATGATGTTGCAGCAAACTGGATGAGTGTCCTGGACTGCATTTAGAATTCAGTGCTGAGCTATCATGGGTTGCTAAAACAACGCTGGAGTTCGCTTTCCCCTTCCTTGTACTTTTTCAATCCTTTTTGTGCAAGGGGAAAATGGCAATTTTTCTCATTTCTTCTTTGGACTTCTCTTAAGACAGAGAGAGTTTCATCAAAACGTACGGTTTTCCTGATTCTCCTTTCCAGAAACAACTCGAATCGAAAGGTGGTTTTTCAGTATGGTCCTTGACCATGCAAGAATCTCAAGTTCTGAACGTCGAATTCTCCGTTCAGTGTAACAGGCCTCAGATGAAGGGTAACACGAGTACTACGATGTTGCAGCAAACTGGATGAGTGTCCTGGAATGCTTTTAAAGATTTCAGTGCTGACCTCTGATTGAATTGCTAAGACAACACTGTAGTTAGCTTTCCCCTTCTTTGTACTTTTGCGATGCCCTCCATTTTGTGCAATGGGGCAGAATCACAATGTTTCTCATTTGTTTGTTGGATTTCTCTAAAGATGAGAGAGTTTCATCAAAATATATCTCTTCCTGGTGCTCCTCCAGAGACAGAACTTGAATCGATAGCTGGTTTTCAAATATGGTCTTTTTCCAAGCAGGAATCTGCAGTTCGAAAAGTTGAATTCTCCACTCAGTGTCATAGACCTCAAATGAAGGGCAATATGAGTACTATGATGTTGCAGCAAACTGGATGAGTGTCCTGGACTGCATTTATAATTCAGTGCTGAACTCTCATGGGTTTGCTAAAAGAACGCTGTAGTTAACGCTGAAGCTAACCCTTCTTTGTACTTTTTCAGTGCTTTTTGTGCAAGGGGAAAATCACAATTTTTCTCATTTCTACTTTGGACTTCTCTTAAGACGAGAGAGTTTCATCAAAAGGTATGGTTTTCCTGATTCTCCGTTCCAGAGAGAACTTGAATCCACAGGTGGTTCTCAAATATGGTCTTTGACCAAGAAGGAATCTGGAGTTCAAAAATTGCTTCTCCATTCATTGTAAGAGGCGTCGTATGAAGGGTAACATGAGCACTACGATGTTGCAGCAAACTGGATGAGTGTCCTGGACTGCATTTAGAATTCAGTGCTGAGCTATCATGGGTTGCTAAAACAACGCTGGAGTTAGCTTTCCCCTTCTTTGTACTTTTTCAATGCTTTCTGTGCAAGGGGAAAATGGCGATTTTTCTCATTTCTTCTTTGGACTTCTCTTAAGACAGAGAGAGTTTCATCACAACGTACGGTTTTCCTGATTCTCCTTTCCAGAGACAACTCGAATCGAAAGGTGGTGTTTCAGTATAGTCTTTGACCATGCAAGAATCTCAAGTTCTGAAAGTCGAATTCTCCGTTCAGTGTAACAGGCCTCAGATGAAGGGTAACACGAGTACTACGATGTTGCAGCAAACTGGATGAGTGTCCTGGAATGCTTTTAAAGATTTCAGTGCTGACCTCTGATTGAATTGCTAAGACAACACTGTAGTTAGCTTTCCCCTTCTTTGTACTTTTGCGATGCCCTCCATTTTGTGCAATGGGGCAAAATCACAATTTTTCACATTTGTTTGTTGGATTTCTCTAAAGATGAGAGAGTTTCATCAAAATATATGTCTTCCTGGTACTCCTCCAGTGACAGAACTTGAATCGATAGCTGGTGTTCAAATATGGTCTTTTTCCAAGCAGGAATCTGCAGTTCGAAAAGTTGAATTCTCCATTCAGTGTCATAGACCTCATATGAAGGGTAATATGAGTACTATGATGTTGCAGCAAACTGGATGAGTGTCCTGGACTGCATTTAGAATTCAGTGCTGTGCTCTCATGGGTTGCTAAAACAACGCTGTAGTTAACGCTGAAGCTAACCCTTCTTTGTACTTTTTCAGTGCTTTTTGTGCAAGGGGAAAATCACAATTTTTCTCATTTCTACTTTGGACTTCTCTTAAGACGAGAGAGTTTCATCAAAAGGTATGGTTTTCCTGATTCTCCGTTCCAGAGAGAACTTGAATCCACAGGTGGTTCTCAAATATAGTCTTTGACCAAGAAGGAATCTGGAGTTCAAAAATTGCTTCTCCATTCAGTGTCATAGACCTCGTATGAAGGGTAATATGAGTACTACGATGTTGCAGCAAACTGGATGAGTGTCCTGGACTGCATTTAGAATTCAGTGCTGAGCTATCATGGGTTGCTAAAACAACGCTGGAGTTCGCTTTCCCCTTCCTTGTACTTTTTCAATCCTTTTTGTGCAAGGGGAAAATGGCAATTTTTCTCATTTCTTCTTTGGACTTCTCTTAAGACAGAGAGAGTTTCATCAAAACGTACGGTTTTCCTGATTCTCCTTTCCAGAAACAACTCGAATCGAAAGGTGGTTTTTCAGTATGGTCCTTGACCATGCAAGAATCTCAAGTTCTGAACGTCGAATTCTCCGTTCAGTGTAACAGGCCTCAGATGAAGGGTAACACGAGTACTACGATGTTGCAGCAAACTGGATGAGTGTCCTGGAATGCTTTTAAAGATTTCAGTGCTGACCTCTGATTGAATTGCTAAGACAACACTGTAGTTAGCTTTCCCCTTCTTTGTACTTTTGCGATGCCCTCCATTTTGTGCAATGGGGCAGAATCACAATGTTTCTCATTTGTTTGTTGGATTTCTCTAAAGATGAGAGAGTTTCATCAAAATATATCTCTTCCTGGTGCTCCTCCAGAGACAGAACTTGAATCGATAGCTGGTTTTCAAATATGGTCTTTTTCCAAGCAGGAATCTGCAGTTCGAAAAGTTGAATTCTCCATTCAGTGTCATAGACCTCAAATGAAGGGCAATATGAGTACTATGATGTTGCAGCAAACTGGATGAGTGTCCTGGACTGCATTTAGAATTCAGTGCTGAACTCTCATGGGTTTGCTAAAAGAACGCTGTAGTTAACGCTGAAGCTAACCCTTCTTTGTACTTTTTCAGTGCTTTTTGTGCAAGGGGAAAATCACAATTTTTCTCATTTCTACTTTGGACTTCTCTTAAGACGAGAGAGTTTCATCAAAAGGTATGGTTTTCCTGATTCTCCGTTCCAGAGAGAACTTGAATCCACAGGTGGTTCTCAAATATGGTCTTTGACCAAGAAGGAATCTGGAGTTCAAAAATTGCTTCTCCATTCATTGTAAGAGGCGTCGTATGAAGGGTAACATGAGCACTACGCTGTTGCAGCAAACTGGATGAGTGTCCTGGACTGCATTTAGAATTCAGTGCTGAGCTATCATGGGTTGCTAAAACAACGCTGGAGTTAGCTTTCCCCTTCCTTGTACTTTTTCAATCCTTTTTGTGCAAGGGGAAAATGGCAATTTTTCTCATTTCTTCTTTGGACTTCTCTTAAGACAGAGAGAGTTTCATCAAAACGTACGGTTTTCCTGATTCTCCTTTCCAGAAACAACTCGAATCGAAAGGTGGTTTTTCAGTATGGTCCTTGACCATGCAAGAATCTCAAGTTCTGAACGTCGAATTCTCCGTTCAGTGTAACAGGCCTCAGATGAAGGGTAACACGAGTACTACGATGTTGCAGCAAACTGGATGAGTGTCCTGGAATGCTTTTAAAGATTTCAGTGCTGACCTCTCATGGGATTGCTAAGACAACACTGTAGTTAGCTTTCCCCTTCTTTGTACTTTTGCGATGCCCTCCATTTTGTGCAATGGGGCAGAATCACAATGTTTCTCATTTGTTTGTTGGATTTCTCTAAAGATGAGAGAGTTTCATCAAAACATATGTTTTCCTGTTGCTCCTCCAGTGACAGAACTTGAATCGATAGCTGGTGTTCAAATACGGTCTTTTTCCAAGCAGGAATCTGCAGTTCGAAAAGTTGAATTCTCCATTCAGTGTCATAGACCTCAAATGAAGGGCAATATGAGTACTATGATGTTGCAGCAAACTGGATGAGTGTCCTGGACTGCATTTAGAATTCAGTGCTGAACTCTCATGGGTTTGCTAAAAGAACGCTGTAGTTAACGCTGAAGCTAACCCTTCTTTGTACTTTTTCAGTGCTTTTTGTGCAAGGGGAAAATCACAATTTTTCTCATTTCTACTTTGGACTTCTCTTAAGACGAGAGAGTTTCATCAAAAGGTATGGTTTTCCTGATTCTCCGTTCCAGAGAGAACTTGAATCCACAGGTGGTTCTCAAATATGGTCTTTGACCAAGAAGGAATCTGGAGTTCAAAAATTGCTTCTCCATTCATTGTAAGAGGCGTCGTATGAAGGGTAACATGAGCACTACGCTGTTGCAGCAAACTGGATGAGTGTCCTGGACTGCATTTAGAATTCAGTGCTGAGCTATCATGGGTTGCTAAAACAACGCTGGAGTTAGCTTTCCCCTTCCTTGTACTTTTTCAATCCTTTTTGTGCAAGGGGAAAATGGCAATTTTTCTCATTTCTTCTTTGGACTTCTCTTAAGACAGAGAGAGTTTCATCAAAACGTACGGTTTTCCTGATTCTCCTTTCCAGAAACAACTCGAATCGAAAGGTGGTTTTTCAGTATGGTCCTTGACCATGCAAGAATCTCAAGTTCTGAACGTCGAATTCTCCGTTCAGTGTAACAGGCCTCAGATGAAGGGTAACACGAGTACTACGATGTTGCAGCAAACTGGATGAGTGTCCTGGAATGCTTTTAAAGATTTCAGTGCTGACCTCTCATGGGATTGCTAAGACAACACTGTAGTTAGCTTTCCCCTTCTTTGTACTTTTGCGATGCCCTCCATTTTGTGCAATGGGGCAGAATCACAATGTTTCTCATTTGTTTGTTGGATTTCTCTAAAGATGAGAGAGTTTCATCAAAACATATGTTTTCCTGTTGCTCCTCCAGTGACAGAACTTGAATCGATAGCTGGTGTTCAAATACGGTCTTTTTCCAAGCAGGAATCTGCAGTTCGAAAAGTTGAATTCTCCATTCAGTGTCATAGACCTCAAATGAAGGGCAATATGAGTACTATGATGTTGCAGCAAACTGGATGAGTGTCCTGGACTGCATTTATAATTCAGTGCTGAACTCTCATGGGTTTGCTAAAAGAACGCTGTAGTTAACGCTGAAGCTAACCCTTCTTTGTACTTTTTCAGTGCTTTTTGTGCAAGGGGAAAATCACAATTTTTCTCATTTCTACTTTGGACTTCTCTTAAGACGAGAGAGTTTCATCAAAAGGTATGGTTTTCCTGATTCTGCGTTCCAGAGAGAACTTGAATCCACAGGTGGTTCTCAAATATGGTCTTTGACCAAGAAGGAATCTGGAGTTCAAAAATTGCTTCTCCATTCATTGTAAGAGGCGTCGTATGAAGGGTAACATGAGCACTACGATGTTGCAGCAAACTGGATGAGTGTCCTGGACTGCATTTAGAATTCAGTGCTGAGCTATCATGGGTTGCTAAAACAACGCTGGAGTTAGCTTTCCCCTTCTTTGTACTTTTTCAATGCTTTCTGTGCAAGGGGAAAATGGCGATTTTTCTCATTTCTTCTTTGGACTTCTCTTAAGACAGAGAGAGTTTCATCACAACGTACGGTTTTCCTGATTCTCCTTTCCAGAGACAACTCGAATCGAAAGGTGGTGTTTCAGTATAGTCTTTGACCATGCAAGAATCTCAAGTTCTGAAAGTCGAATTCTCCGTTCAGTGTAACAGGCCTCAGATGAAGGGTAACACGAGTACTACGATGTTGCAGCAAACTGGATGAGTGTCCTGGAATGCTTTTAAAGATTTCAGTGCTGACCTCTGATTGAATTGCTAAGACAACACTGTAGTTAGCTTTCCCCTTCTTTGTACTTTTGCGATGCCCTCCATTTTGTGCAATGGGGCAAAATCACAATTTTTCACATTTGTTTGTTGGATTTCTCTAAAGATTAGAGAGTTTCATCAAAATATATGTCTTCCTGGTACTCCTCCAGTGACAGAACTTGAATCGATAGCTGGTGTTCAAATATGGTCTTTTTCCAAGCAGGAATCTGCAGTTCGAAAAGTTGAATTCTCCATTCAGTGTCATAGACCTCATATGAAGGGTAATATGAGTACTATGATGTTGCAGCAAACTGGATGAGTGTCCTGGACTGCATTTAGAATTCAGTGCTGTGCTCTCATGGGTTGCTAAAACAACGCTGTAGTTAACGCTGAAGCTAACCCTTCTTTGTACTTTTTCAGTGCTTTTTGTGCAAGGGGAAAATCACAATTTTTCTCATTTCTACTTTGGACTTCTCTTAAGACGAGAGAGTTTCATCAAAAGGTATGGTTTTCCTGATTCTCCGTTCCAGAGAGAACTTGAATCCACAGGTGGTTCTCAAATATAGTCTTTGACCAAGAAGGAATCTGGAGTTCAAAAATTGCTTCTCCATTCAGTGTCATAGACCTCGTATGAAGGGTAATATGAGTACTACGATGTTGCAGCAAACTGGATGAGTGTCCTGGACTGCATTTAGAATTCAGTGCTGAGCTATCATGGGTTGCTCAAACAACGCTGGAGTTCGCTTTCCCCTTCCTTGTACTTTTTCAATCCTTTTTGTGCAAGGGGAAAATGGCAATTTTTCTCATTTCTTCTTTGGACTTCTCTTAAGACAGAGAGAGTTTCATCAAAACGTACGGTTTTCCTGATTCTCCTTTCCAGAAACAACTCGAATCGAAAGGTGGTTTTTCAGTATGGTCCTTGACCATGCAAGAATCTCAAGTTCTGAACGTCGAATTCTCCGTTCAGTGTAACAGGCCTCAGATGAAGGGTAACACGAGTACTACGATGTTGCAGCAAACTGGATGAGTGTCCTGGAATGCTTTTAAAGATTTCAGTGCTGACCTCTGATTGAATTGCTAAGACAACACTGTAGTTAGCTTTCCCCTTCTTTGTACTTTTGCGATGCCCTCCATTTTGTGCAATGGGGCAGAATCACAATGTTTCTCATTTGTTTGTTGGATTTCTCTAAAGATGAGAGAGTTTCATCAAAATATATCTCTTCCTGGTGCTCCTCCAGAGACAGAACTTGAATCGATAGCTGGTTTTCAAATATGGTCTTTTTCCAAGCAGGAATCTGCAGCTCGAAAAGTTGAATTCTCCATTCAGTGTCATAGACCTCAAATGAAGGGCAATATGAGTACTATGATGTTGCAGCAAACTGGATGAGTGTCCTGGACTGCATTTAGAATTCAGTGCTGAACTCTCATGGGTTTGCTAAAAGAACGCTGTAGTTAACGCTGAAGCTAACCCTTCTTTGTACTTTTTCAGTGCTTTTTGTGCAAGGGGAAAATCACAATTTTTCTCATTTCTACTTTGGACTTCTCTTAAGACGAGAGAGTTTCATCAAAAGGTATGGTTTTCCTGATTCTCCGTTCCAGAGAGAACTTGAATCCACAGGTGGTTCTCAAATATGGTCTTTGACCAAGAAGGAATCTGGAGTTCAAAAATTGCTTCTCCATTCATTGTAAGAGGCGTCGTATGAAGGGTAACATGAGCACTACGCTGTTGCAGCAAACTGGATGAGTGTCCTGGACTGCATTTAGAATTCAGTGCTGAGCTATCATGGGTTGCTAAAACAACGCTGGAGTTAGCTTTCCCCTTCCTTGTACTTTTTCAATCCTTTTTGTGCAAGGGGAAAATGGCAATTTTTCTCATTTCTTCTTTGGACTTCTCTTAAGACAGAGAGAGTTTCATCAAAACGTACGGTTTTCCTGATTCTCCTTTCCAGAAACAACTCGAATCGAAAGGTGGTTTTTCAGTATGGTCCTTGACCATGCAAGAATCTCAAGTTCTGAACGTCGAATTCTCCGTTCAGTGTAACAGGCCTCAGATGAAGGGTAACACGAGTACTACGATGTTGCAGCAAACTGGATGAGTGTCCTGGAATGCTTTTAAAGATTTCAGTGCTGACCTCTGATTGAATTGCTAAGACAACACTGTAGTTAGCTTTCCCCTTCTTTGTACTTTTGCGATACCCTCCATTTTGTGCAATGGGGCAGAATCACAATGTTTCTCATTTGTTTGTTGGATTTCTCTAAAGATGAGAGAGTTTCATCAAAATATATCTCTTCCTGGTGCTCCTCCAGAGACAGAACTTGAATCGATAGCTGGTGTTCAAATATGGTCTTTTTCCAAGCAGGAATCTGCAGTTCGAAAAGTTGAATTCTCCATTCAGTGTCATAGACCTCAAATGAAGGGCAATATGAGTACTATGATGTTGCAGCAAACTGGATGAGTGTCCTGGACTGCATTTATAATTCAGTGCTGAACTCTCATGGGTTTGCTAAAAGAACGCTGTAGTTAACGCTGAAGCTAACCCTTCTTTGTACTTTTTCAGTGCTTTTTGTGCAAGGGGAAAATCACAATTTTTCTCATTTCTACTTTGGACTTCTCTTAGGACGAGAGAGTTTCATCAAAAGGTATGGTTTTCCTGATTCTCCGTTCCAGAGAGAACTTGAATCCACAGGTGGTTCTCAAATATGGTCTTTGACCAAGAAGGAATCTGGAGTTCAAAAATTGCTTCTCCATTCATTGTAAGAGGCGTCGTATGAAGGGTAACATGAGCACTACGATGTTGCAGCAAACTGGATGAGTGTCCTGGACTGCATTTAGAATTCAGTGCTGAGCTATCATGGGTTGCTAAAACAACGCTGGAGTTAGCTTTCCCCTTCCTTGTACTTTTTCAATCCTTTTTGTGCAAGGGGAAAATGGCAATTTTTCTCATTTCTTCTTTGGACTTCTCTTAAGACAGAGAGAGTTTCATCAAAACGTACGGTTTTCCTGATTCTCCTTTCCAGAAACAACTCGAATCGAAAGGTGGTTTTTCAGTATGGTCCTTGACCATGCAAGAATCTCAAGTTCTGAACGTCGAATTCTCCGTTCAGTGTAACAGGCCTCAGATGAAGGGTAACACGAGTACTACGATGTTGCAGCAAACTGGATGAGTGTCCTGGAATGCTTTTAAAGATTTCAGTGCTGACCTCTGATTGAATTGCTAAGACAACACTGTAGTTAGCTTTCCCCTTCTTTGTACTTTTGCGATGCCCTCCATTTTGTGCAATGGGGCAGAATCACAATGTTTCTCATTTGTTTGTTGGATTTCTCTAAAGATGAGAGAGTTTCATCAAAATATATCTCTTCCTGGTGCTCCTCCAGAGACAGAACTTGAATCGATAGCTGGTGTTCAAATATGGTCTTTTTCCAAGCAGGAATCTGCAGTTCGAAAAGTTGAATTCTCCATTCAGTGTCATAGACCTCAAATGAAGGGCAATATGAGTACTATGATGTTGCAGCAAACTGGATGAGTGTCCTGGACTGCATTTAGAATTCAGTGCTGAACTCTCATGGGTTTGCTAAAAGAACGCTGTAGTTAACGCTGAAGCTAACCCTTCTTTGTACTTTTTCAGTGCTTTTTGTGCAAGGGGAAAATCACAATTTTTCTCATTTCTACTTTGGACTTCTCTTAGGACGAGAGAGTTTCATCAAAAGGTATGGTTTTCCTGATTCTCCGTTCCAGAGAGAACTTGAATCCACAGGTGGTTCTCAAATATGGTCTTTGACCAAGAAGGAATCTGGAGTTCAAAAATTGCTTCTCCATTCATTGTAAGAGGCGTCGTATGAAGGGTAACATGAGCACTACGATGTTGCAGCAAACTGGATGAGTGTCCTGGACTGCATTTAGAATTCAGTGCTGAGCTATCATGGGTTGCTAAAACAACGCTGGAGTTAGCTTTCCCCTTCCTTGTACTTTTTCAATCCTTTTTGTGCAAGGGGAAAATGGCAATTTTTCTCATTTCTTCTTTGGACTTCTCTTAAGACAGAGAGAGTTTCATCAAAACGTACGGTTTTCCTGATTCTCCTTTCCAGAAACAACTCGAATCGAAAGGTGGTTTTTCAGTATGGTCCTTGACCATGCAAGAATCTCAAGTTCTGAACGTCGAATTCTCCGTTCAGTGTAACAGGCCTCAGATGAAGGGTAACACGAGTACTACGATGTTGCAGCAAACTGGATGAGTGTCCTGGAATGCTTTTAAAGATTTCAGTGCTGACCTCTGATTGAATTGCTAAGACAACACTGTAGTTAGCTTTCCCCTTCTTTGTACTTTTGCGATGCCCTCCATTTTGTGCAATGGGGCAGAATCACAATGTTTCTCATTTGTTTGTTGGATTTCTCTAAAGATGAGAGAGTTTCATCAAAATATATCTCTTCCTGGTGCTCGTCCAGAGACAGAACTTGAATCGATAGCTGGTGTTCAAATATGGTCTTTTTCCAAGCAGGAATCTGCAGTTCGAAAAGTTGAATTCTCCATTCAGTGTCATAGACCTCAAATGAAGGGCAATATGAGTACTATGATGTTGCAGCAAACTGGATGAGTGTCCTGGACTGCATTTATAATTCAGTGCTGAACTCTCATGGGTTTGCTAAAAGAACGCTGTAGTTAACGCTGAAGCTAACCCTTCTTTGTACTTTTTCAGTGCTTTTTGTGCAAGGGGAAAATCACAATTTTTCTCATTTCTACTTTGGACTTCTCTTAAGACGAGAGAGTTTCATCAAAAGGTATGGTTTTCCTGATTCTGCGTTCCAGAGAGAACTTGAATCCACAGGTGGTTCTCAAATATGGTCTTTGACCAAGAAGGAATCTGGAGTTCAAAAATTGCTTCTCCATTCATTGTAAGAGGCGTCGTATGAAGGGTAACATGAGTACTACGATGTTGCAGCAAACTGGATGAGTGTCCTGGACTGCATTTAGAATTCAGTGCTGAGCTATCATGGGTTGCTAAAACAACGCTGGAGTTAGCTTTCCCCTTCCTTGTACTTTTTCAATCCTTTTTGTGCAAGGGGAAAATGGCAATTTTTCTCATTTCTTCTTTGGACTTCTCTTAAGACAGAGAGAGTTTCATCAAAACGTACGGTTTTCCTGATTCTCCTTTCCAGAAACAACTCGAATCGAAAGGTGGTTTTTCAGTATGGTCCTTGACCATGCAAGAATCTCAAGTTCTGAACGTCGAATTCTCCGTTCAGTGTAACAGGCCTCAGATGAAGGGTAACACGAGTACTACGATGTTGCAGCAAACTGGATGAGTGTCCTGGAATGCTTTTAAAGATTTCAGTGCTGACCTCTGATTGAATTGCTAAGACAACACTGTAGTTAGCTTTCCCCTTCTTTGTACTTTTGCGATGCCCTCCATTTTGTGCAATGGGGCAGAATCACAATGTTTCTCATTTGTTTGTTGGATTTCTCTAAAGATGAGAGAGTTTCATCAAAATATATGTCTTCCTGGTGCTCCTCCAGAGACAGAACTTGAATCGATAGCTGGTTTTCAAATATGGTCTTTTTCCAAGCAGGAATCTGCAGTTCGAAAAGTTGAATTCTCCATTCAGTGTCATAGACCTCAAATGAAGGGCAATATGAGTACTATGATGTTGCAGCAAACTGGATGAGTGTCCTGGACTGCATTTAGAATTCAGTGCTGAACTCTCATGGGTTTGCTAAAAGAACGCTGTAGTTAACGCTGAAGCTAACCCTTCTTTGTACTTTTTCAGTGCTTTTTGTGCAAGGGGAAAATCACAATTTTTCTCATTTCTACTTTGGACTTCTCTTAAGACGAGAGAGTTTCATCAAAAGGTATGGTTTTCCTGATTCTCCGTTCCAGAGAGAACTTGAATCCACAGGTGGTTCTCAAATATGGTCTTTGACCAAGAAGGAATCTGGAGTTCAAAAATTGCATTCTCCATTCATTGTAAGAGGCGTCGTATGAAGGGTAACATGAGCACTACGATGTTGCAGCAAACTGGATGAGTGTCCTGGACTGCATTTAGAATTCAGTGCTGAGCTATCATGGGTTGCTAAAACAACGCTGGAGTTAGCTTTCCCCTTCCTTGTACTTTTTCAATCCTTTTTGTGCAAGGGGAAAATGGCAATTTTTCTCATTTCTTCTTTGGACTTCTCTTAAGACAGAGAGAGTTTCATCAAAACGTACGGTTTTCCTGATTCTCCTTTCCAGAAACAACTCGAATCGAAAGGTGGTTTTTCAGTATGGTCCTTGACCATGCAAGAATCTCAAGTTCTGAACGTCGAATTCTCCGTTCAGTGTAACAGGCCTCAGATGAAGGGTAACACGAGTACTACGATGTTGCAGCAAACTGGATGAGTGTCCTGGAATGCTTTTAAAGATTTCAGTGCTGACCTCTGATTGAATTGCTAAGACAACACTGTAGTTAGCTTTCCCCTTCTTTGTACTTTTGCGATGCCCTCCATTTTGTGCAATGGGGCAGAATCACAATGTTTCTCATTTGTTTGTTGGATTTCTCTAATGATGAGAGAGTTTCATCAAAATATATCTCTTCCTGGTGCTCCTCCAGAGACAGAACTTGAATCGATAGCTGGTTTTCAAATATGGTCTTTTTCCAAGCAGGAATCTGCAGTTCGAAAAGTTGAATTCTCCATTCAGTGTCATAGACCTCAAATGAAGGGCAATATGAGTACTATGATGTTGCAGCAAACTGGATGAGTGTCCTGGACTGCATTTAGAATTCAGTGCTGAACTCTCATGGGTTTGCTAAAAGAACGCTGTAGTTAACGCTGAAGCTAACCCTTCTTTGTACTTTTTCAGTGCTTTTTGTGCAAGGGGAAAATCACAATTTTTCTCATTTCTACTTTCGACTTCTCTTAAGACGAGAGAGTTTCATCAAAAGGTATGGTTTTCCTGATTCTCCGTTCCAGAGAGAACTTGAATCCACAGGTGGTTCTCAAATATGGTCTTTGACCAAGAAGGAATCTGGAGTTCAAAAATTGCATTCTCCATTCATTGTAAGAGGCGTCGTATGAAGGGTAACATGAGCACTACGATGTTGCAGCAAACTGGATGAGTGTCCTGGACTGCATTTAGAATTCAGTGCTGAGCTATCATGGGTTGCTAAAACAACGCTGGAGTTAGCTTTCCCCTTCCTTGTACTTTTTCAATCCTTTTTGTGCAAGGGGAAAATGGCAATTTTTCTCATTTCTTCTTTGGACTTCTCTTAAGACAGAGAGAGTTTCATCAAAACGTACGGTTTTCCTGATTCTCCTTTCCAGAAACAACTCGAATCGAAAGGTGGTTTTTCAGTATGGTCCTTGACCATGCAAGAATCTCAAGTTCTGAACGTCGAATTCTCCGTTCAGTGTAACAGGCCTCAGATGAAGGGTAACACGAGTACTACGATGTTGCAGCAAACTGGATGAGTGTCCTGGAATGCTTTTAAAGATTTCAGTGCTGACCTCTGATTGAATTGCTAAGACAACACTGTAGTTAGCTTTCCCCTTCTTTGTACTTTTGCGATGCCCTCCATTTTGTGCAATGGGGCAGAATCACAATGTTTCTCATTTGTTTGTTGGATTTCTCTAAAGATGAGAGAGTTTCATCAAAATATATCTCTTCCTGGTGCTCCTCCAGAGACAGAACTTGAATCGATAGCTGGTGTTCAAATATGGTCTTTTTCCAAGCAGGAATCTGCAGTTCGAAAAGTTGAATTCTCCATTCAGTGTCATAGACCTCAAATGAAGGGCAATATGAGTACTATGATGTTGCAGCAAACTGGATGAGTGTCCTGGACTGCATTTATAATTCAGTGCTGAACTCTCATGGGTTTGCTAAAAGAACGCTGTAGTTAACGCTGAAGCTAACCCTTCTTTGTACTTTTTCAGTGCTTTTTGTGCAAGGGGAAAATCACAATTTTTCTCATTTCTACTTTGGACTTCTCTTAGGACGAGAGAGTTTCATCAAAAGGTATGGTTTTCCTGATTCTCCGTTCCAGAGAGAACTTGAATCCACAGGTGGTTCTCAAATATGGTCTTTGACCAAGAAGGAATCTGGAGTTCAAAAATTGCTTCTCCATTCATTGTAAGAGGCGTCGTATGAAGGGTAACATGAGCACTACGATGTTGCAGCAAACTGGATGAGTGTCCTGGACTGCATTTAGAATTCAGTGCTGAGCTATCATGGGTTGCTAAAACAACGCTGGAGTTAGCTTTCCCCTTCCTTGTACTTTTTCAATCCTTTTTGTGCAAGGGGAAAATGGCAATTTTTCTCATTTCTTCTTTGGACTTCTCTTAAGACAGAGAGAGTTTCATCAAAACGTACGGTTTTCCTGATTCTCCTTTCCAGAAACAACTCGAATCGAAAGGTCGTTTTTCAGTATGGTCCTTGACCATGCAAGAATCTCAAGTTCTGAACGTCGAATTCTCCGTTCAGTGTAACAGGCCTCAGATGAAGGGTAACACGAGTACTACGATGTTGCAGCAAACTGGATGAGTGTCCTGGAATGCTTTTAAAGATTTCAGTGCTGACCTCTGATTGAATTGCTAAGACAACACTGTAGTTAGCTTTCCCCTTCTTTGTACTTTTGCGATGCCCTCCATTTTGTGCAATGGGGCAGAATCACAATGTTTCTCATTTGTTTGTTGGATTTCTCTAAAGATGAGAGAGTTTCATCAAAATATATGTCTTCCTGGTGCTCCTCCAGAGACAGAACTTGAATCGATAGCTGGTGTTCAAATATGGTCTTTTTCCAAGCAGGAATCTGCAGTTCGAAAAGTTGAATTCTCCATTCAGTGTCATAGACCTCAAATGAAGGGCAATATGAGTACTATGATGTTGCAGCAAACTGGATGAGTGTCCTGGACTGCATTTAGAATTCAGTGCTGAACTCTCATGGGTTTGCTAAAAGAACGCTGTAGTTAACGCTGAAGCTAACCCTTCTTTGTACTTTTTCAGTGCTTTTTGTGCAAGGGGAAAATCACAATTTTTCTCATTTCTACTTTGGACTTCTCTTAGGACGAGAGAGTTTCATCAAAAGGTATGGTTTTCCTGATTCTCCGTTCCAGAGAGAACTTGAATCCACAGGTGGTTCTCAAATATGGTCTTTGACCAAGAAGGAATCTGGAGTTCAAAAATTGCTTCTCCATTCATTGTAAGATGCGTCGTATGAAGGGTAACATGAGCACTACGATGTTGCAGCAAACTGGATGAGTGTCCTGGACTGCATTTAGAATTCAGTGCTGAGCTATCATGGGTTGCTAAAACAACGCTGGAGTTAGCTTTCCCCTTCCTTGTACTTTTTCAATCCTTTTTGTGCAAGGGGAAAATGGCAATTTTTCTCATTTCTTCTTTGGACTTCTCTTAAGACAGAGAGAGTTTCATCAAAACGTACGGTTTTCCTGATTCTCCTTTCCAGAGACAACTCGAATCGAAAGGTGGTTTTTCAGTATGGTCTTTGACCATGCAAGAATCTCAAGTTCTGAAAGTCGAATTCTCCGTTCAGTGTAACAGGACTCAGATGAAGGGTAACACGAGTACTACGATGTTGCAGCAAACTGGATGAGTGTCCTGGAATGCTTTTAAAGATTTCAGTGCTGACCTCTGATTGAATTGCTAAGACAACACTGTAGTTAGCTTTCCCCTTCTTTGTACTTTTGCGATGCCCTCCATTTTCTGCAATGGGGCAGAATCACAATGTTTCTCATTTTTTTGTTGGATTTCTCTAAAGATGAGAGAGTTTCATCAAAATATATGTCTTCCTGGTACTCCTCCAGAGACAGAACTTGAATCGATAGCTGGTTTTCAAATATGGTCTTTTTCCAAGCAGGAATCTGCAGTTCGAAAAGTTGAATTCTCCATTCAGTGTCATAGACCTCATATGAAGGGTAATATGAGTACTATGACGTTGCAGCAAACTGGATGAGTGTCCTGGACTGCATTTACAATTCAGTGCTGAACTCTCATGGGTTTGCTAAAAGAACGCTGTAGTTAACTTTCCCCTTCTTTGTACTTTTTCAATGCTTTTTGTGCACAGGGAAGATCGCGACTTTTCTCATTTCTACTTTGGACTTCTCTTAAGGCTAGAGAGTTTCATCAAAATGTATGGTTTTCCTGATTCTCCGTTCCAGAGAGAACTTGAATCCACAGGTGGTTCTCAAATATGGTCTTTGACCAAGAAGGAATCTGGAGTTCAAAAATTGCTTCTCCATTCATTGTAATAGGCGTCGTATGAAGGGTAACATGAGCACTACGATATTGCAGCAAACTGGATGAGTGTCCTGGACTGCATTTAGAATTCAGTGCTGAGCTATCATGGGTTGCTAAAACAACGCTGGAGTTAGCTTTCCCCTTCCTTGTACTTTTTCAATCCTTTTTGTGCAAGGGGAAAATGGCAATTTTTCTCATTTCTTCTTTGGACTTCTCTTAAGACAGAGAGA
Source organism: Candoia aspera (assembly GCF_035149785.1). Lineage (NCBI taxonomy): Eukaryota > Metazoa > Chordata > Lepidosauria > Squamata > Candoiidae > Candoia > Candoia aspera. The sequence goes on along the minus strand of NC_086153.1, from coordinate 168,532,829 downwards.
GTTTCATCAAAACGTACGGTTTTCCTGATTCTCCTTTCCAGAAACAACTCGAATCGAAAGGTGGTTTTTCAGTATGGTCCTTGACCATGCAAGAATCTCAAGTTCTGAACGTCGAATTCTCCGTTCAGTGTAACAGGCCTCAGATGAAGGGTAACACGAGTACTACGATGTTGCAGCAAACTGGATGAGTGTCCTGGAATGCTTTTAAAGATTTCAGTGCTGACCTCTGATTGAATTGCTAAGACAACACTGTAGTTAGCTTTCCCCTTCTTTGTACTTTTGCGATGCCCTCCATTTTGTGCAATGGGGCAGAATCACAATGTTTCTCATTTGTTTGTTGGATTTCTCTAAAGATGAGAGAGTTTCATCAAAATATATGTCTTCCTGGTGCTCCTCCAGAGACAGAACTTGAATCGATAGCTGGTGTTCAAATATGGTCTTTTTCCAAGCAGGAATCTGCAGTTCGAAAAGTTGAATTCTCCATTCAGTGTCATAGACCTCAAATGAAGGGCAATATGAGTACTATGATGTTGCAGCAAACTGGATGAGTGTCCTGGACTGCATTTAGAATTCAGTGCTGAACTCTCATGGGTTTGCTAAAAGAACGCTGTAGTTAACGCTGAAGCTAACCCTTCTTTGTACTTTTTCAGTGCTTTTTGTGCAAGGGGAAAATCACAATTTTTCTCATTTCTACTTTGGACTTCTCTTAGGACGAGAGAGTTTCATCAAAAGGTATGGTTTTCCTGATTCTCCGTTCCAGAGAGAACTTGAATCCACAGGTGGTTCTCAAATATGGTCTTTGACCAAGAAGGAATCTGGAGTTCAAAAATTGCTTCTCCATTCATTGTAAGAGGCGTCGTATGAAGGGTAACATGAGCACTACGATGTTGCAGCAAACTGGATGAGTGTCCTGGACTGCATTTAGAATTCAGTGCTGAGCTATCATGGGTTGCTAAAACAACGCTGGAGTTAGCTTTCCCCTTCCTTGTACTTTTTCAATCCTTTTTGTGCAAGGGGAAAATGGCAATTTTTCTCATTTCTTCTTTGGACTTCTCTTAAGACAGAGAGAGTTTCATCAAAACGTACGGTTTTCCTGATTCTCCTTTCCAGAGACAACTCGAATCGAAAGGTGGTTTTTCAGTATGGTCTTTGACCATGCAAGAATCTCAAGTTCTGAAAGTCGAATTCTCCGTTCAGTGTAACAGGACTCAGATGAAGGGTAACACGAGTACTACGATGTTGCAGCAAACTGGATGAGTGTCCTGGAATGCTTTTAAAGATTTCAGTGCTGACCTCTGATTGAATTGCTAAGACAACACTGTAGTTAGCTTTCCCCTTCTTTGTACTTTTGCGATGCCCTCCATTTTCTGCAATGGGGCAGAATCACAATGTTTCTCATTTTTTTGTTGGATTTCTCTAAAGATGAGAGAGTTTCATCAAAATATATGTCTTCCTGGTACTCCTCCAGAGACAGAACTTGAATCGATAGCTGGTTTTCAAATATGGTCTTTTTCCAAGCAGGAATCTGCAGTTCGAAAAGTTGAATTCTCCATTCAGTGTCATAGACCTCATATGAAGGGTAATATGAGTACTATGACGTTGCAGCAAACTGGATGAGTGTCCTGGACTGCATTTACAATTCAGTGCTGAACTCTCATGGGTTTGCTAAAAGAACGCTGTAGTTAACTTTCCCCTTCTTTGTACTTTTTCAATGCTTTTTGTGCACAGGGAAGATCGCGACTTTTCTCATTTCTACTTTGGACTTCTCTTAAGGCTAGAGAGTTTCATCAAAATGTATGGTTTTCCTGATTCTCCGTTCCAGAGAGAACTTGAATCCACAGGTGGTTCTCAAATATGGTCTTTGACCAAGAAGGAATCTGGAGTTCAAAAATTGCTTCTCCATTCATTGTAATAGGCGTCGTATGAAGGGTAACATGAGCACTACGATATTGCAGCAAACTGGATGAGTGTCCTGGACTGCATTTAGAATTCAGTGCTGAGCTATCATGGGTTGCTAAAACAACGCTGGAGTTAGCTTTCCCCTTCCTTGTACTTTTTCAATCCTTTTTGTGCAAGGGGAAAATGGCAATTTTTCTCATTTCTTCTTTGGACTTCTCTTAAGACAGAGAGAGTTTCATCAAAACGTACGGTTTTCCTGATTCTCCTTTCCAGAAACAACTCGAATCGAAAGGTGGTTTTTCAGTATGGTCCTTGACCATGCAAGAATCTCAAGTTCTGAACGTCGAATTCTCCGTTCAGTGTAACAGGCCTCAGATGAAGGGTAACACGAGTACTACGATGTTGCAGCAAACTGGATGAGTGTCCTGGAATGCTTTTAAAGATTTCAGTGCTGACCTCTGATTGAATTGCTAAGACAACACTGTAGTTAGCTTTCCCCTTCTTTGTACTTTTGCGATGCCCTCCATTTTGTGCAATGGGGCAGAATCACAATGTTTCTCATTTGTTTGTTGGATTTCTCTAAAGATGAGAGAGTTTCATCAAAATATATGTCTTCCTGGTGCTCCTCCAGAGACAGAACTTGAATCGATAGCTGGTGTTCAAATATGGTCTTTTTCCAAGCAGGAATCTGCAGTTCGAAAAGTTGAATTCTCCATTCAGTGTCATAGACCTCAAATGAAGGGCAATATGAGTACTATGATGTTGCAGCAAACTGGATGAGTGTCCTGGACTGCATTTAGAATTCAGTGCTGAACTCTCATGGGTTTGCTAAAAGAACGCTGTAGTTAACGCTGAAGCTAACCCTTCTTTGTACTTTTTCAGTGCTTTTTGTGCAAGGGGAAAATCACAATTTTTCTCATTTCTACTTTGGACTTCTCTTAGGACGAGAGAGTTTCATCAAAAGGTATGGTTTTCCTGATTCTCCGTTCCAGAGAGAACTTGAATCCACAGGTGGTTCTCAAATATGGTCTTTGACCAAGAAGGAATCTGGAGTTCAAAAATTGCTTCTCCATTCATTGTAAGAGGCGTCGTATGAAGGGTAACATGAGCACTACGATGTTGCAGCAAACTGGATGAGTGTCCTGGACTGCATTTAGAATTCAGTGCTGAGCTATCATGGGTTGCTAAAACAACGCTGGAGTTAGCTTTCCCCTTCCTTGTACTTTTTCAATCCTTTTTGTGCAAGGGGAAAATGGCAATTTTTCTCATTTCTTCTTTGGACTTCTCTTAAGACAGAGAGAGTTTCATCAAAACGTACGGTTTTCCTGATTCTCCTTTCCAGAGACAACTCGAATCGAAAGGTGGTTTTTCAGTATGGTCTTTGACCATGCAAGAATCTCAAGTTCTGAAAGTCGAATTCTCCGTTCAGTGTAACAGGACTCAGATGAAGGGTAACACGAGTACTACGATGTTGCAGCAAACTGGATGAGTGTCCTGGAATGCTTTTAAAGATTTCAGTGCTGACCTCTGATTGAATTGCTAAGACAACACTGTAGTTAGCTTTCCCCTTCTTTGTACTTTTGCGATGCCCTCCATTTTCTGCAATGGGGCAGAATCACAATGTTTCTCATTTTTTTGTTGGATTTCTCTAAAGATGAGAGAGTTTCATCAAAATATATGTCTTCCTGGTACTCCTCCAGAGACAGAACTTGAATCGATAGCTGGTTTTCAAATATGGTCTTTTTCCAAGCAGGAATCTGCAGTTCGAAAAGTTGAATTCTCCATTCAGTGTCATAGACCTCATATGAAGGGTAATATGAGTACTATGACGTTGCAGCAAACTGGATGAGTGTCCTGGACTGCATTTACAATTCAGTGCTGAACTCTCATGGGTTTGCTAAAAGAACGCTGTAGTTAACTTTCCCCTTCTTTGTACTTTTTCAATGCTTTTTGTGCACAGGGAAGATCGCGACTTTTCTCATTTCTACTTTGGACTTCTCTTAAGGCTAGAGAGTTTCATCAAAATGTATGGTTTTCCTGATTCTCCGTTCCAGAGAGAACTTGAATCCACAGGTGGTTCTCAAATATGGTCTTTGACCAAGAAGGAATCTGGAGTTCAAAAATTGCTTCTCCATTCATTGTAATAGGCGTCGTATGAAGGGTAACATGAGCACTACGATATTGCAGCAAACTGGATGAGTGTCCTGGACTGCATTTAGAATTCAGTGCTGAGCTATCATGGGTTGCTAAAACAACGCTGGAGTTAGCTTTCCCCTTCCTTGTACTTTTTCAATCCTTTTTGTGCAAGGGGAAAATGGCAATTTTTCTCATTTCTTCTTTGGACTTCTCTTAAGACAGAGAGAGTTTCATCAAAACGTACGGTTTTCCTGATTCTCCTTTCCAGAAACAACTCGAATCGAAAGGTGGTTTTTCAGTATGGTCCTTGACCATGCAAGAATCTCAAGTTCTGAACGTCGAATTCTCCGTTCAGTGTAACAGGCCTCAGATGAAGGGTAACACGAGTACTACGATGTTGCAGCAAACTGGATGAGTGTCCTGGAATGCTTTTAAAGATTTCAGTGCTGACCTCTGATTGAATTGCTAAGACAACACTGTAGTTAGCTTTCCCCTTCTTTGTACTTTTGCGATGCCCTCCATTTTGTGCAATGGGGCAGAATCACAATGTTTCTCATTTGTTTGTTGGATTTCTCTAAAGATGAGAGAGTTTCATCAAAATATATGTCTTCCTGGTGCTCCTCCAGAGACAGAACTTGAATCGATAGCTGGTTTTCAAATATGGTCTTTTTCCAAGCAGGAATCTGCAGTTCGAAAAGTTGAATTCTCCATTCAGTGTCATAGACCTCAAATGAAGGGCAATATGAGTACTATGATGTTGCAGCAAACTGGATGAGTGTCCTGGACTGCATTTAGAATTCAGTGCTGAACTCTCATGGGTTTGCTAAAAGAACGCTGTAGTTAACGCTGAAGCTAACCCTTCTTTGTACTTTTTCAGTGCTTTTTGTGCAAGGGGAAAATCACAATTTTTCTCATTTCTACTTTGGACTTCTCTTAAGACGAGAGAGTTTCATCAAAATGTATGGTTTTCCTGATTCTCCGTTCCAGAGAGAACTTGAATCCACAGGTGGTTCTCAAATATGGTCTTTGACCAAGAAGGAATCTGGAGTTCAAAAATTGCTTCTCCATTCATTGTAAGAGGCGTCGTATGAAGGGTAACATGAGCACTACGATATTGCAGCAAACTGGATGAGTGTCCTGGACTGCATTTAGAATTCAGTGCTGAGCTATCATGGGTTGCTAAAACAACGCTGGAGTTAGCTTTCCCCTTCCTTGTACTTTTTCAATGCTTTTTGTGCAAGGGGAAAATGGCGATTTTTCTCATTTCTTCTTTGGACTTCTCTTAAGACAGAGAGAGTTTCATCACAACGTACGGTTTTCATGAACCTCCTTTCCAGAGACAACTCAAATCGAAAGGTGGTGTTTCAGTATAGTCTTTGACCATGCAAGAATCTCAAGTTCTGAAAGTCGAATTCTCCGTTCAGTGTAACAGGCCTCAGATGAAGGGTAACACGAGTACTACGATGTTGCAAGAAATTGGATGAGTGTCCTGGAATGCTTTTAAAGATTTCAGTGCTGACCTCTGATTGAATTGCTAAGACAACACTGTAGTTAGCTTTCCCCTTCTTTGTACTTTTGCGATGCCCTCCATTTTGTGCAATGGGGCAAAATCACAATTTTTCACATTTGTTTGTTGGATTTCTCTAAAGATGAGAGAGTTTCATCAAAATATATGTCTTCCTGGTACTCCTCCAGAGACAGAACTTGAATCGATAGCTGGTGTTCAAATATGGTCTTTTTCCAAGCAGGAATCTGCAGTTCGAAAGGTTGAATTCTCCATTCAGTGTCATAGACCTCATATGAAGGGTAATATGAGTACTATGATGTTGCAGCAAACTGGATGAGTGTCCTGGACTGCATTTAGAATTCAGTGCTGTGTTCTCATGGGTTGCTAAAACAACGCTGTAGTTAGCGTTCCCCTTCCTTGTACTTTTTCAGTGCTTTTTGTGCAAGGGGAAAATCACAATTTTTCTCATTTCTACTTTGGACTTCTCTTAAGACGAGAGAGTTTCATCAAAATGTATGGTTTTCCTGATTCTCCGTTCCAGAGAGAACTTGAATCCACAGGTGGTTCTCAAATATGGTCTTTGACCAAGAAGGAATCTGGAGTTCAAAAATTGCTTCTCCATTCATTGTAAGAGGCGTCGTATGAAGGGTAACATGAGTACTACGATGTTGCAGCAAACTGGATGAGTGTCCTGGACTGCATTTAGAATTCAGTGCTGAGCTCTCATGGGTTGCTAAAACAACGCTGTAGTTAGCTTTCCCCTTCCTTGTACTTTTTCAATCCTTTTTGTGCAAGGGGAAAATGGCAATTTTTCTCATTTCTTCTTTGGACTTCTCTTAAGACAGAGAGAGTTTCATCAAAACGTACGGTTTTCCTGATTCTCCTTTCCAGAGACAACTCGAATCGAAAGGTGGTTTTTCAGTATGGTCTTTGACCATGCAAGAATCTCAAGTTCTGAAAGTCGAATTCTCCGTTCAGTGTAACAGGACTCAGATGAAGGGTAACACGACTACTACGATGTTGCAGCAAACTGGATGAGTGTCCTGGAATGCTTTTAAAGATTTCAGTGCTGACCTCTGATTGAATTGCTAAGACAACACTGTAGTTAGCTTTCCCCTTCTTTGTACTTTTGCGATGCCCTCCATTTTCTGCAATGGGGCAGAATCACAATGTTTCTCATTTGTTTGTTGGATTTCTCTAAAGATGAGAGAGTTTCATCAAAATATATGTCTTCCTGGTACTCCTCCAGAGACAGAACTTGAATCGATAGCTGGTTTTCAAATATGGTCTTTTTCCAAGCAGGAATCTGCAGTTCGAAAAGTTGAATTCTCCATTCAGTGTCATAGACCTCATATGAAGGGTAATATGAGTACTATGATGTTGCAGCAAACTGGATGAGTGTCCTGGACTGCATTTACAATTCAGTGCTGAACTCTCATGGGTTTGCTAAAAGAACGCTGTAGTTAACTTTCCCCTTCTTTGTACTTTTTCAATGCTTTTTGTGCACAGGGAAGATCGCGACTTTTCTCATTTCTACTTTGGACTTCTCTTAAGGCTAGAGAGTTTCATCAAAATGTATGGTTTTCCTGATTCTCCGTTCCAGAGAGAACTTGAATCCACAGGTGGTTCTCAAATATGGTCTTTGACCAAGAAGGAATCTGGAGTTCAAAAATTGCTTCTCCATTCATTGTAATAGGCGTCGTATGAAGGGTAACATGAGCACTACGATATTGCAGCAAACTGGATGAGTGTCCTGGACTGCATTTAGAATTCAGTGCTGAGCTATCATGGGTTGCTAAAACAACGCTGGAGTTAGCTTTCCCCTTCCTTGTACTTTTTCAATGCTTTTTGTGCAAGGGGAAAATGGCGATTTTTCTCATTTCTTCTTTGGACTTCTCTTAAGACAGAGAGAGTTTCATCACAACGTACGGTTTTCCTGATTCTCCTTTCCAGAGACAACTCGAATCGAAAGGTGGTGTTTCAGTATAGTCTTTGACCATGCAAGAATCTCAAGTTCTGAAAGTCGAATTCTCCGTTCAGTGTAACAGGCCTCAGATGAAGGGTAACACGAGTACTACGATGTTGCAAGAAACTGGATGAGTGTCCTGGAATGCTTTTAAAGATTTCAGTGCTGACCTCTGATTGAATTGCTAAGACAACACTGTAGTTAGCTTTCCCCTTCTTTGTACTTTTGCGATGCCCTCCATTTTGTGCAATGGGGCAAAATCACAATTTTTCACATTTGTTTGTTGGATTTCTCTAAAGATGAGAGAGTTTCATCAAAATATATGTCTTCCTGGTACTCCTCCAGAGACAGAACCTGAATCGATAGCTTGTGTCAAATATGGTCTCTTTCCAAGCAGGAATCTGCAGTTCGAAAAGTTGAATTCTCCATTCAGTGTCATAGACCTCATATGAAGGGTAATATGAGTACTATGATGTTGCAGCAAACTGGATGAGTGTCCTGGACTGCATTTAGAATTCAGTGCTGAGCTCTCATGGGTTGCTAAAACAACGCTGTAGTTAGCTTTCCCCTTCCTTGTACTTTTTCAATCCTTTTTGTGCAAGGGGAAAATGGCAATTTTTCTCATTTCTTCTTTGGACTTCTCTTAAGACAGAGAGAGTTTCATCAAAACGTACGGTTTTCCTGATTCTCCTTTCCAGAGACAACTCGAATCGAAAGGTGGTTTTTCAGTATGGTCTTTGACCATGCAAGAATCTCAAGTTCTGAAAGTCGAATTCTCCGTTCAGTGTAACAGGACTCAGATGAAGGGTAACACGAGTACTACGATGTTGCAGCAAACTGGATGAGTGTCCTGGAATGCTTTTAAAGATTTCAGTGCTGACCTCTGATTGAATTGCTAAGACAACACTGTAGTTAGCTTTCCCCTTCTTTGTACTTTTGCGATGCCCTCCATTTTCTGCAATGGGGCAGAATCACAAAGTTTCTCATTTTTTTGTTGGATTTCTCTAAAGATGAGAGAGTTTCATCAAAATATATGTCTTCCTGGTACTCCTCCAGAGACAGAACTTGAATCGATAGCTGGTTTTCAAATATGGTCTTTTTCCAAGCAGGAATCTGCAGTTCGAAAAGTTGAATTCTCCATTCAGTGTCATAGACCTCAAATGAAGGGCAATATGAGTACTATGATGTTGCAGCAAACTGGATGAGTGTCCTGGACTGCATTTATAATTCAGTGCTGAACTCTCATGGGTTTGCTAAAAGAACGCTGTAGTTAACGCTGAAGCTAACCCTTCTTTGTACTTTTTCAGTGCTTTTTGTGCAAGGGGAAAATCACAATTTTTCTCATTTCTACTTTGGACTTCTCTTAAGACGAGAGAGTTTCATCAAAAGGTATGGTTTTCCTGATTCTCCGTTCCAGAGAGAACTTGAATCCACAGGTGGTTCTCAAATATGGTCTTTTTCCAAGCAGGAATCTGCAGTTCGAAAAGTTGAATTCTCCATTCAGTGTCATAGACCTCATATGAAGGGTAATATGAGGACTATGATGTTGCAGCAAACTGGATGAGTGTCCTGGACTGCATTTAGAATTCAGTGCTGAACTCTCATGGGTTTGCTAAAAGAACGCTGTAGCTAACCTTCCCCTTCTTTGTACTTTTTCAATGCTTTTTGTGCACAGGGAAAATCGTGACTTTTCTCATTTCTACTTTGGACTTCTCTTAAGGCTAGAGAGTTTCATCAAAATGTATGGTTTTCCTGATTCTCCGTTCCAGAGAGAACTTGAATCCACAGGTGGTTCTCAAATATGGTCTTTGACCAAGAAGGAATCTGGAGTTCAAAAATTGCTTCTCCATTCATTGTAATAGGCGTTGTATGAAGGGTAACATGAGCACTACGATATTGCAGCAAACTGGATGAGTGTCCTGGACTGCATTTAGAATTCAGTGCTGAGCTATCATGGGTTGCTAAAACAACGCTGGAGTTAGCTTTCCCCTTCCTTGTACTTTTTCAATGCTTTTTGTGCAAGGGGAAAATGGCGATTTTTCTCATTTCTTCTTTGGACTTCTCTTAAGACAGAGAGAGTTTCATCACAACGTACGGTTTTCCTGATTCTCCTTTCCAGAGACAACTCGAATCGAAAGGTGGTGTTTCAGTATAGTCTTTGACCATGCAAGAATCTCAAGTTCTGAAAGTCGAATTCTCCGTTCAGTGTAACAGGCCTCAGATGAAGGGTAACACGAGTACTACGATGTTGCCAGAAACTGGATGAGTGTCCTGGAATGCTTTTAAAGATTTCAGTGCTGACCTCTGATTGAATTGCTAAGACAACACTGTAGTTAGCTTTCCCCTTCTTTGTACTTTTGCGATGCCCTCCATTTTGTGCAATGGGGCAAAATCACAATTTTTCACATTTGTTTGTTGGATTTCTCTAAAGATGAGAGAGTTTCATCAAAATATATGTCTTCCTGGTACTCCTCCAGAGACAGAACTTGAATCGATAGCTTGTGTCAAATATGGTCTCTTTCCAAGCAGGAATCTGCAGTTCGAAAAGTTGAATTCTCCATTCAGTGTCATAGACCTCATATGAAGGGTAATATGAGTACTATGATGTTGCAGCAAACTGGATGAGTGTCCTGGACTGCATTTAGAATTCAGTGCTGTGCTCTCATGGGTTGCTAAAACAACGCTGGAGTTAGCTTTCCCCTTCCTTGTACTTTTTCAATGCTTTTTGTGCAAGGGGAAAATGGCAATTTTTTCTCATTCCTTCTTTGGACTTCTCTTAAGACAGAGAGAGTTTCATCAAAACGTACGGTTTTCCTGATTCTCCTTTCCAGAGACAACTCGAATCGAAAGGTGGTTTTTCAGTATGGTCTTTCACCATGCAGGAATCTCAAGTTCTGAAAGTCGAATTCTCCGTTCAGTGTAACAGGACTCAGATGAAGGGTAACACGAGTACTACGATGTTGCAGCAAACCGGATGTGTGTCCTAGAATGCTTTTAAAGATTTCAGTGCTGACCTCTGATTGAATTGCTAAGACAACACTGTAGTTAGATTTCCCCTTCTTTGTACTTTTGCGATGCCCTCCATTTTGTGCAATGGGGCAGAATCACAATGTTTCTCATTTGTTTGTTGGATTTCTCTAAAGATGAGAGAGTTTCATCAAAATATATGTCTTCCTGGTACTCCTCCAGAGACAGAACTTGAATCGATAGCTGGTGTTCAAATATGGTCTTTTTCCAAGCAGGAATCTGCAGTTCGAAAAGTTGAATTCTCCATTCAGTGTCATAGACCTCAAATGAAGGGCAATATGAGTACTATGATGTTGCAGCAAACTGGATGAGTGTCCTGGACTGCATTTAGAATTCAGTGCTGAACTCTCATGGGTTTGCTAAAAGAACGCTGTAGCTAACCTTCCCCTTCTTTGTACTTTTTCAATGCTTTTTGTGCACAGGGAAAATCGTGACTTTTCTCATTTCTACTTTGGACTTCTCTTAAGGCTAGAGAGTTTCATCAAAATGTATGGTTTTCCTGATTCTCCGTTCCAGAGAGAACTTGAATCTACAGGTGGTTCTCAAATATGGTCTTTGACCAAGAAGGAATCTGGAGTTCAAAAATTGCTTCTCCATTCATTGTAATAGGCGTCGTATGAAGGGTAACATGAGCACTACGATATTGCAGCAAACTGGATGAGTGTCCTGGACTGCATTTAGAATTCAGTGCTGAGCTATCATGGGTTGCTAAAACAACGCTGGAGTTAGCTTTCCCCTTCCTTGTACTTTTTCAATGCTTTTTGTGCAAGGGGAAAATGGCGATTTTTCTCATTTCTTCTTTGGACTTCTCTTAAGACAGAGAGAGTTTCATCACAACGTACGGTTTTCCTGATTCTCCTTTCCAGAGACAACTCGAATCGAAAGGTGGTGTTTCAGTATAGTCTTTGACCATGCAAGAATCTCAAGTTCTGAAAGTCGAATTCTCCGTTCAGTGTAACAGGCCTCAGATGAAGGGTAACACGAGTACTACGATGTTGCCAGAAACTGGATGAGTGTCCTGGAATGCTTTTAAAGATTTCAGTGCTGACCTCTGATTGAATTGCTAAGACAACACTGTAGTTAGCTTTCCCCTTCTTTGTACTTTTGCGATGCCCTCCATTTTGTGCAATGGGGCAAAATCACAATTTTTCACATTTGTTTGTTGGATTTCTCTAAAGATGAGAGAGTTTCATCAAAATATATGTCTTCCTGGTACTCCTCCAGAGACAGAACTTGAATCGATAGCTTGTGTCAAATATGGTCTCTTTCCAAGCAGGAATCTGCAGTTCGAAAAGTTGAATTCTCCATTCAGTGTCATAGACCTCATATGAAGGGTAATATGAGTACTATGATGTTGCAGCAAACTGGATGAGTGTCCTGGACTGCATTTAGAATTCAGTGCTGTGCTCTCATGGGTTGCTAAAACAACGCTGGAGTTAGCTTTCCCCTTCCTTGTACTTTTTCAATGCTTTTTGTGCAAGGGGAAAATGGCAATTTTTTCTCATTCCTTCTTTGGACTTCTCTTAAGACAGAGAGAGTTTCATCACAACGTACGGTTTTCCTGATTCTCCTTTCCAGAGACAACTCGAATCGAAAGGTGGTGTTTCAGTATAGTCTTTGACCATGCAAGAATCTCAAGTTCTGAAAGTCGAATTCTCCGTTCAGTGTAACAGGCCTCAGATGAAGGGTAACACGAGTACTACGATGTTGCAAGAAACTGGATGAGTGTCCTGGAATGCTTTTAAAGATTTCAGTGCTGACCTCTGATTGAATTGCTAAGACAACACTGTAGTTAGCTTTCCCCTTCTTTGTACTTTTGCGATGCCCTCCATTTTGTGCAATGGGGCAAAATCACAATTTTTCACATTTGTTTGTTGGATTTCTCTAAAGATGAGAGAGTTTCATCAACATATATGTCTTCCTGGTACTCCTCCAGAGACAGAACCTGAATCGATAGCTTGTGTCAAATATGGTCTCTTTCCAAGCAGGAATCTGCAGTTCGAAAAGTTGAATTCTCCATTCAGTGTCATAGACCTCATATGAAGGGTAATATGAGTACTATGATGTTGCAGCAAACTGGATGAGTGTCCTGGACTGCATTTAGAATTCAGTGCTGAGCTCTCATGGGTTGCTAAAACAACGCTGTAGTTAGCTTTCCCCTTCCTTGTACTTTTTCAATCCTTTTTGTGCAAGGGGAAAATGGCAATTTTTCTCATTTCTTCTTTGGACTTCTCTTAAGACAGAGAGAGTTTCATCAAAACGTACGGTTTTCCTGATTCTCCTTTCCAGAGACAACTCGAATCGAAAGGTGGTTTTTCAGTATGGTCTTTGACCATGCAAGAATCTCAAGTTCTGAAAGTCGAATTCTCCGTTCAGTGTAACAGGACTCAGATGAAGGGTAACACGAGTACTACGATGTTGCAGCAAACTGGATGAGTGTCCTGGAATGCTTTTAAAGATTTCAGTGCTGACCTCTGATTGAATTGCTAAGACAACACTGTAGTTAGCTTTCCCCTTCTTTGTACTTTTGCGATGCCCTCCATTTTCTGCAATGGGGCAGAATCACAATGTTTCTCATTTTTTTGTTGGATTTCTCTAAAGATGAGAGAGTTTCATCAAAATATATGTCTTCCTGGTACTCCTCCAGAGACAGAACTTGAATCGATAGCTGGTTTTCAAATATGGTCTTTTTCCAAGCAGGAATCTGCAGTTCGAAAAGTTGAATTCTCCATTCAGTGTCATAGACCTCAAATGAAGGGCAATATGAGTACTATGATGTTGCAGCAAACTGGATGAGTGTCCTGGACTGCATTTATAATTCAGTGCTGAAATCTCATGGGTTTGCTAAAAGAACGCTGTAGTTAACGCTGAAGCTAACCCTTCTTTGTACTTTTTCAGTGCTTTTTGTGCAAGGGGAAAATCACAATTTTTCTCATTTCTACTTTGGACTTCTCTTAAGACGAGAGAGTTTCATCAAAAGGTATGGTTTTCCTGATTCTCCGTTCCAGAGAGAACTTGAATCCACAGGTGGTTCTCAAATATGGTCTTTTTCCAAGCAGGAATCTGCAGTTCGAAAAGTTGAATTCTCCATTCAGTGTCATAGACCTCATATGAAGGGTTATATGAGGACTATGATGTTGCAGCAAACTGGATGAGTGTCCTGGACTGCATTTAGAATTCAGTGCTGAACTCTCATGGGTTTGCTAAAAGAACGCTGTAGCTAACCTTCCCCTTCTTTGTACTTTTTCAATGCTTTTTGTGCACAGGGAAAATCGTGACTTTTCTCATTTCTACTTTGGACTTCTCTTAAGGCTAGAGAGTTTCATCAAAATGTATGGTTTTCCTGATTCTCCGTTCCAGAGAGAACTTGAATCCACAGGTGGTTCTCAAATATGGTCTTTGACCAAGAAGGAATCTGGAGTTCAAAAATTGCTTCTCCATTCATTGTAATAGGCGTTGTATGAAGGGTAACATGAGCACTACGATATTGCAGCAAACTGGATGAGTGTCCTGGACTGCATTTAGAATTCAGTGCTGAGCTATCATGGGTTGCTAAAACAACGCTGGAGTTAGCTTTCCCCTTCCTTGTACTTTTTCAATGCTTTTTGTGCAAGGGGAAAATGGCGATTTTTCTCATTTCTTCTTTGGACTTCTCTTAAGACAGAGAGAGTTTCATCACAACGTACGGTTTTCCTGATTCTCCTTTCCAGAGACATCTCGAATCGAAAGGTGGTGTTTCAGTATAGTCTTTGACCATGCAAGAATCTCAAGTTCTGAAAGTCGAATTCTCCGTTCAGTGTAACAGGCCTCAGATGAAGGGTAACACGAGTACTACGATGTTGCCAGAAACTGGATGAGTGTCCTGGAATGCTTTTAAAGATTTCAGTGCTGACCTCTGATTGAATTGCTAAGACAACACTGTAGTTAGCTTTCCCCTTCTTTGTACTTTTGCGATGCCCTCCATTTTGTGCAATGGGGCAAAATCACAATTTTTCACATTTGTTTGTTGGATTTCTCTAAAGATGAGAGAGTTTCATCAAAATATATGTCTTCCTGGTACTCCTCCAGAGACAGAACTTGAATCGATAGCTTGTGTCAAATATGGTCTCTTTCCAAGCAGGAATCTGCAGTTCGAAAAGTTGAATTCTCCATTCAGTGTCATAGACCTCATATGAAGGGTAATATGAGTAGTATGATGTTGCAGCAAACTGGATGAGTGTCCTGGACTGCATTTAGAATTCAGTGCTGTGCTCTCATGGGTTGCTAAAACAACGCTGGAGTTAGCTTTCCCCTTCCTTGTACTTTTTCAATGCTTTTTGTGCAAGGGGAAAATGGCAATTTTTTCTCATTCCTTCTTTGGACTTCTCTTAAGACAGAGAGAGTTTCATCAAAACGTACGGTTTTCCTGATTCTCCTTTCCAGAGACAACTCGAATCGAAAGGTGGTTTTTCAGTATGGTCTTTCACCATGCAGGAATCTCAAGTTCTGAAAGTCGAATTCTCCGTTCAGTGTAACAGGACTCAGATGAAGGGTAACACGAGTACTACGATGTTGCAGCAAACCGGATGTGTGTCCTAGAATGCTTTTAAAGATTTCAGTGCTGACCTCTGATTGAATTGCTAAGACAACACTGTAGTTAGATTTCCCCTTCTTTGTACTTTTGCGATGCCCTCCATTTTGTGCAATGGGGCAGAATCACAATGTTTCTCATTTGTTTGTTGGATTTCTCTAAAGATGAGAGAGTTTCATCAAAATATATGTCTTCCTGGTACTCCTCCAGAGACAGAACTTGAATTGATAGCTGGTGTTCAAATATGGTCTTTTTCCAAGCAGGAATCTGCAGTTCGAAAAGTTGAATTCTCCATTCAGTGTCATAGACCTCAAATGAAGGGCAATATGAGTACTATGATGTTGCAGCAAACTGGATGAGTGTCCTGGACTGCATTTAGAATTCAGTGCTGAACTCTCATGGGTTTGCTAAAAGAACGCTGTAGTTAACGCTGAAGCTAACCCTTCTTTGTACTTTTTCAGTGCTTTTTGTGCAAGGGGAAAATCACAATTTTTCTCATTTCTACTTTGGACTTCTCTTAAGACGAGAGAGTTTCATCAAAAGGTATGGTTTTCCTGATTCTCCGTTCCAGAGAGAACTTGAATCCACAGGTGGTTCTCAAATATGGTCTTTGACCAAGAAGGAATCTGGAGTTCAAAAATTGCTTCTCCATTCATTGTAAGAGGCGTCGTATGAAGGGTAACATGAGTACTACGATGTTGCAGCAAACTGGATGAGTGTCCTGGACTGCATTTAGAATTCAGTGCTGAGCTATCATGGGTTGCTAAAACAACGCTGGAGTTAGCTTTCCCCTTCCTTGTACTTTTTCAATCCTTTTTGTGCAAGGGGAAAATGGCAATTTTTCTCATTTCTTCTTTGGACTTCTCTTAAGACAGAGGGAGTTTCATCAAAACGTACGGTTTTCCTGATTCTCCTTTCCAGAAACAACTCGAATCGAAAGGTGGTTTTTCAGTATGGTCCTTGACCATGCAAGAATCTCAAGTTCTGAACGTCGAATTCTCCGTTCAGTGTAACAGGCCTCAGATGAAGGGTAACACGAGTACTACGATGTTGCAGCAAACTGGATGAGTGTCCTGGAATGCTTTTAAAGATTTCAGTGCTGACCTCTGATTGAATTGCTAAGACAACACTGTAGTTAGCTTTCCCCTTCTTTGTACTTTTGCGATGCCCTCCATTTTGTGCAATGGGGCAGAATCACAATGTTTCTCATTTGTTTGTTGGATTTCTCTAAAGATGAGAGAGTTTCATCAAAATATATGTCTTCCTGGTGCTCCTCCAGAGACAGAACTTGAATCGATAGCTGGTTTTCAAATATGGTCTTTTTCCAAGCAGGAATCTGCAGTTCGAAAAGTTGAATTCTCCATTCAGTGTCATAGACCTCAAATGAAGGGCAATATGAGTACTATGATGTTGCAGCAAACTGGATGAGTGTCCTGGACTGCATTTAGAATTCAGTGCTGAGCTATCATGGGTTGCTAAAACAACGCTGGAGTTAGCTTTCCCCTTCCTTGTACTTTTTCAATCCTTTTTGTGCAAGGGGAAAATGGCAATTTTTCTCATTTCTTCTTTGGACTTCTCTTAAGACAGAGAGAGTTTCATCAAAACGTACGGTTTTCCTGATTCTCCTTTCTAGAGACAACTCGAATCGAAAGGTGGTTTTTCAGTATGGTCTTTGACCATGCAAGAATCTCAAGTTCTGAAAGTCGAATTCTCCGTTCAGTGTAACAGGACTCAGATGAAGGGTAACACGGGTACTACGATGTTGCAGCAAACTGGATGAGTGTCCTGGAATGCTTTTAAAGACTTCAGTGCTGACCTCTGATTGAATTGCTAAGACAACACTGTAGTTAGCTTTCCCCTTCTTTGTACTTTTGCGATGCCCTCCATTTTGTGCAATGGGGCAGAATCACAATGTTTCTCATTTTTTTGTTGGATTTCTCTAAAGATGAGAGAGTTTCATCAAAATATATGTCTTCCTGGTACTCCTCCAGAGACAGAACTTGAATCGATAGCTGATTTTCAAATATGGTCTTTTTCCAAGCAGGAATCTGCAGTTCGAAAAGTTGAATTCTCCATTCAGTGTCATAGACCTCATATGAAGGGTAATATGAGTACTATGATGTTGCAGCAAACTGGATGAGTGTCCTGGACTGCATTTACAATTCAGTGCTGAACTCTCATGGGTTTGCTAAAAGAACGCTGTAGTTAACTTTCCCCTTCTTTGTACTTTTTCAATGCTTTTTGTGCACAGGGAAAATCGCGACTTTTCTCATTTCTACTTTGGACTTCTCTTAAGGCTAGAGAGTTTCATCAAAATGTATGGTTTTCCTGATTCTCCGTTCCAGAGAGAACTTGAATCCACAGGTGGTTCTCAAATATGGTCTTTGACCAAGAAGGAATCTGGAGTTCAAAAATTGCTTCTCCATTCATTGTAATAGGCGTCGTATGAAGGGTAACATGAGCACTACGATATTGCAGCAAACTGGATGAGTGTCCTGGACTGCATTTAGAATTCAGTGCTGAGCTATCATGGGTTGCTAAAACAACGCTGGAGTTAGCTTTCCCCTTCCTTGTACTTTTTCAATGCTTTTTGTGCAAGGGGAAAATGGCGATTTTTCTCATTTCTTCTTTGGACTTCTCTTAAGACAGAGAGAGTTTCATCACAACGTACGGTTTTCCTGATTCTCCTTTCCAGAGACAACTCGAATCGAAAGGTGGTGTTTCAGTATAGTCTTTGACCATGCAAGAATCTCAAGTTCTGAACGTCGAATTCTCCGTTCAGTGTAACAGGCCTCAGATGAAGGGTAACACGAGTACTACGATGTTCCAGCAAACTGGATGAGTGTCCTGGAATGCTTTTAAAGATTTCAGTGCTGACCTCTGATTGAATTGCTAAGACAACACTGTAGTTAGCTTTCCCCTTCTTTGTACTTTTGCGATGCCCTCCATTTTGTGCAATGGGGCAGAATCACAATGTTTCTCATTTGTTTGTTGGATTTCTCTAAAGATGAGAGAGTTTCATCAAAACATATGTTTTCCTGTTGCTCCTCCAGTGACAGAACTTGAATCGATAGCTGGTGTTCAAATATGGTCTTTTTCCAAGCAGGAATCTGCAGTTCGAAAAGTTGAATTCTCCATTCAGTGTCATAGACCTCAAATGAAGGGCAATATGAGTACTATGATGTTGCAGCAAACTGGATGAGTGTCCTGGACTGCATTTATAATTCAGTGCTGAACTCTCATGGGTTTGCTAAAAGAACGCTGTAGTTAACGCTGAAGCTAACCCTTCTTTGTACTTTTTCAGTGCTTTTTGTGCAAGGGGAAAATCACAATTTTTCTCATTTCTACTTTGGACTTCTCTTAAGACGAGAGAGTTTCATCAAAAGGTATGGTTTTCCTGATTCTCCGTTCCAGAGAGAACTTGAATCCACAGGTGGTTCTCAAATATGGTCTTTTTCCAAGCAGGAATCTGCAGTTCGAAAAGTTGAATTCTCCATTCAGTGTCATAGACCTCATATGAAGGGTAATATGAGGACTATGATGTTGCAGCAAACTGGATGAGTGTCCTGGACTGCATTTAGAATTCAGTGCTGAACTCTCATGGGTTTGCTAAAAGAACGCTGTAGCTAACCTTCCCCTTCTTTGTACTTTTTCAATGCTTTTTGTGCACAGGGAAAATCGTGACTTTTCTCATTTCTACTTTGGACTTCTCTTAAGGCTAGAGAGTTTCATCAAAATGTATGGTTTTCCTGATTCTCCGTTCCAGAGAGAACTTGAATCCACAGGTGGTTCTCAAATATGGTCTTTGACCAAGAAGGAATCTGGAGTTCAAAAATTGCTTCTCCATTCATTGTAATAGGCGTAGTATGAAGGGTAACATGAGCACTACGATATTGCAGCAAACTGGATGAGTGTCCTGGACTGCATTTAGAATTCAGTGCTGAGCTATCATGGGTTGCTAAAACAACGCTGGAGTTAGCTTTCCCCTTCCTTGTACTTTTTCAATGCTTTTTGTGCAAGGGGAAAATGGCGATTTTTCTCATTTCTTCTTTGGACTTCTCTTAAGACAGAGAGAGTTTCATCACAACGTACGGTTTTCCTGATTCTCCTTTCCAGAGACATCTCGAATCGAAAGGTGGTGTTTCAGTATAGTCTTTGACCATGCAAGAATCTCATGTTCTGAAAGTCGAATTCTCCGTTCAGTGTAACAGGCCTCAGATGAAGGGTAACACGAGTACTACGATGTTGCAAGAAACTGGATGAGTGTCCTGGAATGCTTTTAAAGATTTCAGTGCTGACCTCTGATTGAATTGCTAAGACAACACTGTAGTTAGCTTTCCCCTTCTTTGTACTTTTGCGATGCCCTCCATTTTGTGCAATGGGGCAAAATCACAATTTTTCACATTTGTTTGTTGGATTTCTCTAAAGATGAGAGAGTTTCATCAAAATATATGTCTTCCTGGTACTCCTCCAGAGACAGAACTTGAATCGATAGCTTGTGTCAAATATGGTCTCTTTCCAAGCAGGAATCTGCAGTTCGAAAAGTTGAATTCTCCATTCAGTGTCATAGACCTCATATGAAGGGTAATATGAGTACTATGATGTTGCAGCAAACTGGATGAGTGTCCTGGACTGCATTTAGAATTCAGTGCTGTGCTCTCATGGGTTGCTAAAACAACGCTGGAGTTAGCTTTCCCCTTCCTTGTACTTTTTCAATGCTTTTTGTGCAAGGGGAAAATGGCAATTTTTTCTCATTCCTTCTTTGGACTTCTCTTAAGACAGAGAGAGTTTCATCAAAACGTACGGTTTTCATGATTCTCCTTTCCAGAGACAACTCGAATCGAAAGGTGGTTTTTCAGTATGGTCTTTCACCATGCAGGAATCTCAAGTTCTGAAAGTCGAATTCTCCGTTCAGTGTAACAGGCCTCAGATGAAGGGTAACACGAGTACTACGATGTTGCAGCAAACTGGATGAGTGTCCTGGAATGCTTTTAAAGATTTCAGTGCTGACCTCTCATGGGATTGCTAAGACTACACTGTAGTTAGCTTTCCCCTTCTTTGTACTTTTGCGATGCCCTCCATTTTGTGCAATGGGGCAGAATCACAATGTTTCTCATTTGTTTGTTGGATTTCTCTAAAGATGAGAGAGTTTCATCAAAACATATGTCTTCCTGGTGCTCCTCCAGAGACAGAACTTGAATCGATAGCTGGTTTTCAAATATGGTCTTTTTCCAAGCAGGAATCTGCAGTTCGAAAAGTTGAATTCTCCATTCAGTGTCATAGACCTCAAATGAAGGGCAATATGAGTACTATGATGTTGCAGCAAACTGGATGAGTGTCCTGGACTGCATTTATAATTCAGTGCTGAACTCTCATGGGTTTGCTAAAAGAACGCTGTAGTTAACGCTGAAGCTAACCCTTCTTTGTACTTTTTCAGTGCTTTTTGTGCAAGGGGAAAATCACAATTTTTCTCATTTCTACTTTGGACTTCTCTTAAGACGAGAGAGTTTCATCAAAAGGTATGGTTTTCCTGATTCTCCGTTCCAGAGAGAACTTGAATCCACAGGTGGTTCTCAAATATGGTCTTTGACCAAGAAGGAATCTGGAGTTCAAAAATTGCTTCTCCATTCATTGTAAGAGGCGTCGTATGAAGGGTAACATGAGTACTACGATGTTGCAGCAAACTGGATGAGTGTCCTGGACTGCATTTAGAATTCAGTGCTGAGCTCTCATGGGTTGCTAAAACAACGCTGTAGTTAGCTTTCCCCTTCCTTGTACTTTTTCAATCCTTTTTGTGCAAGGGGAAAATGGCAATTTTTCTCATTTCTTCTTTGGACTTCTCTTAAGACAGAGAGAGTTTCATCAAAACGTACGGTTTTCCTGATTCTCCTTTCTAGAGACAACTCGAATCGAAAGGTGGTTTTTCAGTATGGTCTTTGACCATGCAAGAATCTCAAGTTCTGAAAGTCGAATTCTCCGTTCAGTGTAACAGGACTCAGATGAAGGGTAACACGGGTACTACGATGTTGCAGCAAACTGGATGAGTGTCCTGGAATGCTTTTAAAGACTTCAGTGCTGACCTCTGATTGAATTGCTAAGACAACACTGTAGTTAGCTTTCCCCTTCTTTGTACTTTTGCGATGCCCTCCATTTTGTGCAATGGGGCAGAATCACAATGTTTCTCATTTTTTTGTTGGATTTCTCTAAAGATGAGAGAGTTTCATCAAAATATATGTCTTCCTGGTACTCCTCCAGAGACAGAACTTGAATCGATAGCTGATTTTCAAATATGGTCTTTTTCCAAGCAGGAATCTGCAGTTCGAAAAGTTGAATTCTCCATTCAGTGTCATAGACCTCATATGAAGGGTAATATGAGTACTATGATGTTGCAGCAAACTGGATGAGTGTCCTGGACTGCATTTACAATTCAGTGCTGAACTCTCATGGGTTTGCTAAAAGAACGCTGTAGTTAACTTTCCCCTTCTTTGTACTTTTTCAATGCTTTTTGTGCACAGGGAAAATCGCGACTTTTCTCATTTCTACTTTGGACTTCTCTTAAGGCTAGAGAGTTTCATCAAAATGTATGGTTTTCCTGATTCTCCGTTCCAGAGAGAACTTGAATCCACAGGTGGTTCTCAAATATGGTCTTTGACCAAGAAGGAATCTGGAGTTCAAAAATTGCTTCTCCATTCATTGTAATAGGCGTCGTATGAAGGGTAACATGAGCACTACGATATTGCAGCAAACTGGATGAGTGTCCTGGACTGCATTTAGAATTCAGTGCTGAGCTATCATGGGTTGCTAAAACAACGCTGGAGTTAGCTTTCCCCTTCCTTGTACTTTTTCAATGCTTTTTGTGCAAGGGGAAAATGGCGATTTTTCTCATTTCTTCTTTGGACTTCTCTTAAGACAGAGAGAGTTTCATCACAACGTACGGTTTTCCTGATTCTCCTTTCCAGAGACAACTCGAATCGAAAGGTGGTGTTTCAGTATAGTCTTTGACCATGCAAGAATCTCAAGTTCTGAACGTCGAATTCTCCGTTCAGTGTAACAGGCCTCAGATGAAGGGTAACACGAGTACTACGATGTTCCAGCAAACTGGATGAGTGTCCTGGAATGCTTTTAAAGATTTCAGTGCTGACCTCTGATTGAATTGCTAAGACAACACTGTAGTTAGCTTTCCCCTTCTTTGTACTTTTGCGATGCCCTCCATTTTGTGCAATGGGGCAGAATCACAATGTTTCTCATTTGTTTGTTGGATTTCTCTAAAGATGAGAGAGTTTCATCAAAACATATGTTTTCCTGTTGCTCCTCCAGTGACAGAACTTGAATCGATAGCTGGTGTTCAAATATGGTCTTTTTCCAAGCAGGAATCTGCAGTTCGAAAAGTTGAATTCTCCATTCAGTGTCATAGACCTCATATGAAGGGTAATATGAGTACTATGATGTTGCAGCAAACTGGATGAGTGTCCTGGACTGCATTTACAATTCAGTGCTGAACTCTCATGGGTTTGCTAAAAGAACGCTGTAGTTAACTTTCCCCTTCTTTGTACTTTTTCAATGCTTTTTGTGCACAGGGAAAATCGCGACTTTTCTCATTTCTACTTTGGACTTCTCTTAAGGCTAGAGAGTTTCATCAAAATGTATGGTTTTCCTGATTCTCCGTTCCAGAGAGAACTTGAATCCACAGGTGGTTCTCAAATATGGTCTTTGACCAAGAAGGAATCTGGAGTTCAAAAATTGCTTCTCCATTCATTGTAATAGGCGTCGTATGAAGGGTAACATGAGCACTACGATATTGCAGCAAACTGGATGAGTGTCCTGGACTGCATTTAGAATTCAGTGCTGAGCTATCATGGGTTGCTAAAACAACGCTGGAGTTAGCTTTCCCCTTCCTTGTACTTTTTCAATGCTTTTTGTGCAAGGGGAAAATGGCGATTTTTCTCATTTCTTCTTTGGACTTCTCTTAAGACAGAGAGAGTTTCATCACAACGTACGGTTTTCCTGATTCTCCTTTCCAGAGACAACTCGAATCGAAAGGTGGTGTTTCAGTATAGTCTTTGACCATGCAAGAATCTCAAGTTCTGAACGTCGAATTCTCCGTTCAGTGTAACAGGCCTCAGATGAAGGGTAACACGAGTACTACGATGTTCCAGCAAACTGGATGAGTGTCCTGGAATGCTTTTAAAGATTTCAGTGCTGACCTCTGATTGAATTGCTAAGACAACACTGTAGTTAGCTTTCCCCTTCTTTGTACTTTTGCGATGCCCTCCATTTTGTGCAATGGGGCAGAATCACAATGTTTCTCATTTGTTTGTTGGATTTCTCTAAAGATGAGAGAGTTTCATCAAAACATATGTTTTCCTGTTGCTCCTCCAGTGACAGAACTTGAATCGATAGCTGGTGTTCAAATATGGTCTTTTTCCAAGCAGGAATCTGCAGTTCGAAAAGTTGAATTCTCCATTCAGTGTCATAGACCTCAAATGAAGGGCAATATGAGTACTATGATGTTGCAGCAAACTGGATGAGTGTCCTGGACTGCATTTATAATTCAGTGCTGAACTCTCATGGGTTTGCTAAAAGAACGCTGTAGTTAACGCTGAAGCTAACCCTTCTTTGTACTTTTTCAGTGCTTTTTGTGCAAGGGGAAAATCACAATTTTTCTCATTTCTACTTTGGACTTCTCTTAAGACGAGAGAGTTTCATCAAAAGGTATGGTTTTCCTGATTCTCCGTTCCAGAGAGAACTTGAATCCACAGGTGGTTCTCAAATATGGTCTTTTTCCAAGCAGGAATCTGCAGTTCGAAAAGTTGAATTCTCCATTCAGTGTCATAGACCTCATATGAAGGGTAATATGAGGACTATGATGTTGCAGCAAACTGGATGAGTGTCCTGGACTGCATTTAGAATTCAGTGCTGAACTCTCATGGGTTTGCTAAAAGAACGCTGTAGCTAACCTTCCCCTTCTTTGTACTTTTTCAATGCTTTTTGTGCACAGGGAAAATCGTGACTTTTCTCATTTCTACTTTGGACTTCTCTTAAGGCTAGAGAGTTTCATCAAAATGTATGGTTTTCCTGATTCTCCGTTCCAGAGAGAACTTGAATCCACAGGTGGTTCTCAAATATGGTCTTTGACCAAGAAGGAATCTGGAGTTCAAAAATTGCTTCTCCATTCATTGTAATAGGCGTAGTATGAAGGGTAACATGAGCACTACGATATTGCAGCAAACTGGATGAGTGTCCTGGACTGCATTTAGAATTCAGTGCTGAGCTATCATGGGTTGCTAAAACAACGCTGGAGTTAGCTTTCCCCTTCCTTGTACTTTTTCAATGCTTTTTGTGCAAGGGGAAAATGGCGATTTTTCTCATTTCTTCTTTGGACTTCTCTTAAGACAGAGAGAGTTTCATCACAACGTACGGTTTTCCTGATTCTCCTTTCCAGAGACATCTCGAATCGAAAGGTGGTGTTTCAGTATAGTCTTTGACCATGCAAGAATCTCATGTTCTGAAAGTCGAATTCTCCGTTCAGTGTAACAGGCCTCAGATGAAGGGTAACACGAGTACTACGATGTTGCAAGAAACTGGATGAGTGTCCTGGAATGCTTTTAAAGATTTCAGTGCTGACCTCTGATTGAATTGCTAAGACAACACTGTAGTTAGCTTTCCCCTTCTTTGTACTTTTGCGATGCCCTCCATTTTGTGCAATGGGGCAAAATCACAATTTTTCACATTTGTTTGTTGGATTTCTCTAAAGATGAGAGAGTTTCATCAAAATATATGTCTTCCTGGTACTCCTCCAGAGACAGAACTTGAATCGATAGCTTGTGTCAAATATGGTCTCTTTCCAAGCAGGAATCTGCAGTTCGAAAAGTTGAATTCTCCATTCAGTGTCATAGACCTCATATGAAGGGTAATATGAGTACTATGATGTTGCAGCAAACTGGATGAGTGTCCTGGACTGCATTTAGAATTCAGTGCTGTGCTCTCATGGGTTGCTAAAACAACGCTGGAGTTAGCTTTCCCCTTCCTTGTACTTTTTCAATGCTTTTTGTGCAAGGGGAAAATGGCAATTTTTTCTCATTCCTTCTTTGGACTTCTCTTAAGACAGAGAGAGTTTCATCAAAACGTACGGTTTTCATGATTCTCCTTTCCAGAGACAACTCGAATCGAAAGGTGGTTTTTCAGTATGGTCTTTCACCATGCAGGAATCTCAAGTTCTGAAAGTCGAATTCTCCGTTCAGTGTAACAGGCCTCAGATGAAGGGTAACACGAGTACTACGATGTTGCAGCAAACTGGATGAGTGTCCTGGAATGCTTTTAAAGATTTCAGTGCTGACCTCTCATGGGATTGCTAAGACTACACTGTAGTTAGCTTTCCCCTTCTTTGTACTTTTGCGATGCCCTCCATTTTGTGCAATGGGGCAGAATCACAATGTTTCTCATTTGTTTGTTGGATTTCTCTAAAGATGAGAGAGTTTCATCAAAACATATGTCTTCCTGGTGCTCCTCCAGAGACAGAACTTGAATCGATAGCTGGTTTTCAAATATGGTCTTTTTCCAAGCAGGAATCTGCAGTTCGAAAAGTTGAATTCTCCATTCAGTGTCATAGACCTCAAATGAAGGGCAATATGAGTACTATGATGTTGCAGCAAACTGGATGAGTGTCCTGGACTGCATTTATAATTCAGTGCTGAACTCTCATGGGTTTGCTAAAAGAACGCTGTAGTTAACGCTGAAGCTAACCCTTCTTTGTACTTTTTCAGTGCTTTTTGTGCAAGGGGAAAATCACAATTTTTCTCATTTCTACTTTGGACTTCTCTTAAGACGAGAGAGTTTCATCAAAAGGTATGGTTTTCCTGATTCTCCGTTCCAGAGAGAACTTGAATCCACAGGTGGTTCTCAAATATGGTCTTTGACCAAGAAGGAATCTGGAGTTCAAAAATTGCTTCTCCATTCATTGTAAGAGGCGTCGTATGAAGGGTAACATGAGTACTACGATGTTGCAGCAAACTGGATGAGTGTCCTGGACTGCATTTAGAATTCAGTGCTGAGCTCTCATGGGTTGCTAAAACAACGCTGTAGTTAGCTTTCCCCTTCCTTGTACTTTTTCAATCCTTTTTGTGCAAGGGGAAAATGGCAATTTTTCTCATTTCTTCTTTGGACTTCTCTTAAGACAGAGAGAGTTTCATCAAAACGTACGGTTTTCCTGATTCTCCTTTCTAGAGACAACTCGAATCGAAAGGTGGTTTTTCAGTATGGTCTTTGACCATGCAAGAATCTCAAGTTCTGAAAGTCGAATTCTCCGTTCAGTGTAACAGGACTCAGATGAAGGGTAACACGGGTACTACGATGTTGCAGCAAACTGGATGAGTGTCCTGGAATGCTTTTAAAGACTTCAGTGCTGACCTCTGATTGAATTGCTAAGACAACACTGTAGTTAGCTTTCCCCTTCTTTGTACTTTTGCGATGCCCTCCATTTTGTGCAATGGGGCAGAATCACAATGTTTCTCATTTTTTTGTTGGATTTCTCTAAAGATGAGAGAGTTTCATCAAAATATATGTCTTCCTGGTACTCCTCCAGAGACAGAACTTGAATCGATAGCTGATTTTCAAATATGGTCTTTTTCCAAGCAGGAATCTGCAGTTCGAAAAGTTGAATTCTCCATTCAGTGTCATAGACCTCATATGAAGGGTAATATGAGTACTATGATGTTGCAGCAAACTGGATGAGTGTCCTGGACTGCATTTACAATTCAGTGCTGAACTCTCATGGGTTTGCTAAAAGAACGCTGTAGTTAACTTTCCCCTTCTTTGTACTTTTTCAATGCTTTTTGTGCACAGGGAAAATCGCGACTTTTCTCATTTCTACTTTGGACTTCTCTTAAGGCTAGAGAGTTTCATCAAAATGTATGGTTTTCCTGATTCTCCGTTCCAGAGAGAACTTGAATCCACAGGTGGTTCTCAAATATGGTCTTTGACCAAGAAGGAATCTGGAGTTCAAAAATTGCTTCTCCATTCATTGTAATAGGCGTCGTATGAAGGGTAACATGAGCACTACGATATTGCAGCAAACTGGATGAGTGTCCTGGACTGCATTTAGAATTCAGTGCTGAGCTATCATGGGTTGCTAAAACAACGCTGGAGTTAGCTTTCCCCTTCCTTGTACTTTTTCAATGCTTTTTGTGCAAGGGGAAAATGGCGATTTTTCTCATTTCTTCTTTGGACTTCTCTTAAGACAGAGAGAGTTTCATCACAACGTACGGTTTTCCTGATTCTCCTTTCCAGAGACAACTCGAATCGAAAGGTGGTGTTTCAGTATAGTCTTTGACCATGCAAGAATCTCAAGTTCTGAACGTCGAATTCTCCGTTCAGTGTAACAGGCCTCAGATGAAGGGTAACACGAGTACTACGATGTTCCAGCAAACTGGATGAGTGTCCTGGAATGCTTTTAAAGATTTCAGTGCTGACCTCTGATTGAATTGCTAAGACAACACTGTAGTTAGCTTTCCCCTTCTTTGTACTTTTGCGATGCCCTCCATTTTGTGCAATGGGGCAGAATCACAATGTTTCTCATTTGTTTGTTGGATTTCTCTAAAGATGAGAGAGTTTCATCAAAACATATGTTTTCCTGTTGCTCCTCCAGTGACAGAACTTGAATCGATAGCTGGTGTTCAAATATGGTCTTTTTCCAAGCAGGAATCTGCAGTTCGAAAAGTTGAATTCTCCATTCAGTGTCATAGACCTCAAATGAAGGGCAATATGAGTACTATGATGTTGCAGCAAACTGGATGAGTGTCCTGGACTGCATTTATAATTCAGTGCTGAACTCTCATGGGTTTGCTAAAAGAACGCTGTAGTTAACGCTGAAGCTAACCCTTCTTTGTACTTTTTCAGTGCTTTTTGTGCAAGGGGAAAATCACAATTTTTCTCATTTCTACTTTGGACTTCTCTTAAGACGAGAGAGTTTCATCAAAAGGTATGGTTTTCCTGATTCTCCGTTCCAGAGAGAACTTGAATCCACAGGTGGTTCTCAAATATGGTCTTTTTCCAAGCAGGAATCTGCAGTTCGAAAAGTTGAATTCTCCATTCAGTGTCATAGACCTCATATGAAGGGTAATATGAGGACTATGATGTTGCAGCAAACTGGATGAGTGTCCTGGACTGCATTTAGAATTCAGTGCTGAACTCTCATGGGTTTGCTAAAAGAACGCTGTAGCTAACCTTCCCCTTCTTTGTACTTTTTCAATGCTTTTTGTGCACAGGGAAAATCGTGACTTTTCTCATTTCTACTTTGGACTTCTCTTAAGGCTAGAGAGTTTCATCAAAATGTATGGTTTTCCTGATTCTCCGTTCCAGAGAGAACTTGAATCCACAGGTGGTTCTCAAATATGGTCTTTGACCAAGAAGGAATCTGGAGTTCAAAAATTGCTTCTCCATTCATTGTAATAGGCGTTGTATGAAGGGTAACATGAGCACTACGATATTGCAGCAAACTGGATGAGTGTCCTGGACTGCATTTAGAATTCAGTGCTGAGCTATCATGGGTTGCTAAAACAACGCTGGAGTTAGCTTTCCCCTTCCTTGTACTTTTTCAATGCTTTTTGTGCAAGGGGAAAATGGCGATTTTTCTCATTTCTTCTTTGGACTTCTCTTAAGACAGAGAGAGTTTCATCACAACGTACGGTTTTCCTGATTCTCCTTTCCAGAGACATCTCGAATCGAAAGGTGGTGTTTCAGTATAGTCTTTGACCATGCAAGAATCTCATGTTCTGAAAGTCGAATTCTCCGTTCAGTGTAACAGGCCTCAGATGAAGGGTAACACGAGTACTACGATGTTGCCAGAAACTGGATGAGTGTCCTGGAATGCTTTTAAAGATTTCAGTGCTGACCTCTGATTGAATTGCTAAGACAACACTGTAGTTAGCTTTCCCCTTCTTTGTACTTTTGCGATGCCCTCCATTTTGTGCAATGGGGCAAAATCACAATTTTTCACATTTGTTTGTTGGATTTCTCTAAAGATGAGAGAGTTTCATCAAAATATATGTCTTCCTGGTACTCCTCCAGAGACAGAACTTGAATCGATAGCTTGTGTCAAATATGGTCTCTTTCCAAGCAGGAATCTGCAGTTCGAAAAGTTGAATTCTCCATTCAGTGTCATAGACCTCATATGAAGGGTAATATGAGTACTATGATGTTGCAGCAAACTGGATGAGTGTCCTGGACTGCATTTAGAATTCAGTGCTGTGCTCTCATGGGTTGCTAAAACAACGCTGGAGTTAGCTTTCCCCTTCCTTGTACTTTTTCAATGCTTTTTGTGCAAGGGGAAAATGGCAATTTTTTCTCATTCCTTCTTTGGACTTCTCTTAAGACAGAGAGAGTTTCATCAAAACGTACGGTTTTCATGATTCTCCTTTCCAGAGACAACTCGAATCGAAAGGTGGTTTTTCAGTATGGTCTTTCACCATGCAGGAATCTCAAGTTCTGAAAGTCGAATTCTCCGTTCAGTGTAACAGGACTGAGATGAAGGGTAACACGAGTACTACGATGTTGCAGCAAACCGGATGTGTGTCCTAGAATGCTTTTAAAGATTTCAGTGCTGACCTCTGATTGAATTGCTAAGACAACACTGTAGTTAGATTTCCCCTTCTTTGTACTTTTGCGATGCCCTCCATTTTGTGCAATGGGGCAGAATCACAATGTTTCTCATTTGTTTGTTGGATTTCTCTAAAGATGAGAGAGTTTCATCAAAACATATGTTTTCCTGTTGCTCCTCCAGTGACAGAACTTGAATCGATAGCTGGTGTTCAAATATGGTCTTTTTCCAAGCAGGAATCTGCAATTCGAAAAGTTGAATTCTCCATTCAGTGTCATAGACCTCAAATGAAGGGCAATATGAGTACTATGATGTTGCAGCAAACTGGATGAGTGTCCTGGACTGCATTTAGAATTCAGTGCTGAACTCTCATGGGTTTGCTAAAAGAACGCTGTAGTTAACGCTGAAGCTAACCCTTCTTTGTACTTTTTCAGTGCTTTTTGTGCAAGGGGAAAATCACAATTTTTCTCATTTCTACTTTGGACTTCTCTTAAGACGAGAGAGTTTCATCAAAAGGTATGGTTTTCCTGATTCTCCGTTCCAGAGAGAACTTGAATCCACAGGTGGTTCTCAAATATGGTCTTTGACCAAGAAGGAATCTGGAGTTCAAAAATTGCTTCTCCATTCATTGTAAGAGGCGTCGTATGAAGGGTAACATGAGTACTACGATGTTGCAGCAAACTGGATGAGTGTCCTGGACTGCATTTAGAATTCAGTGCTGAGCTATCATGGGTTGCTAAAACAACGCTGGAGTTAGCTTTCCCCTTCCTTGTACTTTTTCAATCCTTTTTGTGCAAGGGGAAAATGGCAATTTTTCTCATTTCTTCTTTAGACTTCTCTTAAGACAGAGGGAGTTTCATCAAAACGTACGGTTTTCCTGATTCTCCTTTCCAGAAACAACTCGAATCGAAAGGTGGTTTTTCAGTATGGTCCTTGACCATGCAAGAATCTCAAGTTCTGAACGTCGAATTCTCCGTTCAGTGTAACAGGCCTCAGATGAAGGGTAACACGAGTACTACGATGTTGCAGCAAACTGGATGAGTGTCCTGGAATGCTTTTAAAGATTTCAGTGCTGACCTCTGATTGAATTGCTAAGACAACACTGTAGTTAGCTTTCCCCTTCTTTGTACTTTTGCGATGCCCTCCATTTTGTGCAATGGGGCAGAATCACAATGTTTCTCATTTGTTTGTTGGATTTCTCTAAAGATGAGAGAGTTTCATCAAAATATATGTCTTCCTGGTGCTCCTCCAGAGACAGAACTTGAATCGATAGCTGGTTTTCAAATATGGTCTTTTTCCAAGCAGGAATCTGCAGTTCGAAAAGTTGAATTCTCCATTCAGTGTCATAGACCTCAAATGAAGGGCAATATGAGTACTATGATGTTGCAGCAAACTGGATGAGTGTCCTGGACTGCATTTAGAATTCAGTGCTGAACTCTCATGGGTTTGCTAAAAGAACGCTGTAGTTAACGCTGAAGCTAACCCTTCTTTGTACTTTTTCAGTGCTTTTTGTGCAAGGGGAAAATGGCAATTTTTCTCATTTCTTCTTTGGACTTCTCTTAAGACGAGAGAGTTTCATCAAAATGTATGGTTTTCCTGATTCTCCGTTCCAGAGAGAACTTGAATCCACAGGTGGTTCTCAAATATGGTCTTTGACCAAGAAGGAATCTGGAGTTCAAAAATTGCTTCTCCATTCATTGTAATAGGCGTCGTATGAAGGGTAACATGAGCACTACGATATTGCAGCAAACTGGATGAGTGTCCTGGACTGCTTTTAGAATTTAGTGCTGAGCTATCATGGGTTGCTAAAACAACGCTGTAGTTAGCTTTCCCCTTCCTTGTACTTTTTCAATGCTTTTTGTGCAAGGGGAAAATGGCGATTTTTCTCATTTCTTCTTTGGACTTCTCTTAAGACAGAGAGTGTTTCATCAAAACGTACGGTTTTCCTGATTCTCCTTTCCAGAAACAACTCGAATCGAAAGGTGGTTTTTCAGTATGGTCCTTGACCATGCAAGAATCTCAAGTTCTGAACGTCGAATTCTCCGTTCAGTGTAACAGGCCTCAGATGAAGGGTAACACGTGTACTACGATGTTGCAGCAAACTGGATGAGTGTCCTGGAATGCTTTTAAAGATTTCAGTGCTGACCTCTGATTGAATTGCTAAGACAACACTGTAGTTAGCTTTCCCCTTCTTTGTACTTTTGTGATGCCCTCCATTTTGTGCAATGGGGCAGAATCACAATGTTTCTCATTTGTTTGTTGGATTTCTCTAAAGATGAGAGAGTTTCATCAAGATATATGTCTTCCTGGTGCTCCTCCAGAGACAGAACTTGAATCGATAGCTGGTGTTCAAATATGGTCTTTTTCCAAGCAGGAATCTGCAGTTCGAAAAGTTGAATTCTCCATTCAGTGTCATAGACCTCAAATGAAGGGCAATATGAGTACTATGATGTTGCAGCAAACTTGATGAGTGTCCTGGACTGCATTTAGAATTCAGTGCTGAACTCTCATGGGTTTGCTAAAAGAACGCTGTAGTTAACGCTGAAGCTAACCCTTCTTTGTACTTTTTCAGTGCTTTTTGTGCAAGGGGAAAATGGCGATTTTTCTCATTTCTACTTTGGACTTCTCTTAAGACGAGAGAGTTTCATCAAAATGTATGGTTTTCCTGATTCTCCGTTCCAGAGAGAACTTGAATCCACAGGTGGTTCTCAAATATGGTCTTTGACCAAGAAGGAATCTGGAGTTCAAAAATTGCTTCTCCATTCATTGTAATAGGCGTCGTATGAAGGGTAACATGAGCACTACGATGTTGCATCAAACTGGATGAGTGTCCTGGACTGCATTTAGAATTCAGTGCTGAACTCTCATGTGTTTGCTAAAAGAACGCTGTAGTTAACATTCCCCTTCTTTGTTCTTTTTCAATGCTTTTTGTGCAAGGGGAAAATGGCGATTTTTCTCATTTCTTGTTTGGACTTCTCTTAAGAGAGAGAGAGTTTCATCAAAACATGGTTTTCCTGATTGTCATTCCTAGACAGAACTTTTATCCACAGGTAGTTTTCAGTTATAGCACGAATCTTGAGTTCTAAAATTTGGATTCTCCATTCAGTGTAATTCACCTCGTATGAAAGGTAACATGGGTACTACGATGTTACACAAAATAGTATGAGTGTCCTGGACTGCATGTAGATGTCAGTTCTGAATTCTCATGGGATTTTGCAAGGAACGTGCTGTAGTTAACTTTCCCCTTTTTTTCACTTTTGCTATGCCCTCCTTTTTGTGCAATGTGGCAAAATCGCGATTCTTCTCATTTGTTGTTTGGATTTCTCTTAAAGCAGAGAAAGTTTCATCAAAGCATATGGTTTTGCTTATTTTCCTTTCCAGATAGAACTTGAATTGACAGCTGGTTTTCAAATATGTTCTTTGAGTAGAAATCCTGAGCTCTATAAGGTGAATTCTGCCTTTAGTGTAATAGGCCTCATAGGAATGGTAACACGAGTCATTTCTGTGACATTCCACGAAACTAGATAAGGGTTCTGTAGAGTTTTTGATTACCAGGAGAAGCCCAAAGATTGATCGTATGCTGCAACCCAGGGATCTTTCAGTCTACAGTTACCTGTTGTCCTCTTTTGCAGTGGTCATGCTCAACACCAGCCTTCACAATCCCAGTATCCAAGACAAGCCCACAGTTGAGTTCATCAGTATGAACCCTGGTGTCAATGATGGGGGCAGGGGGTGGGACGTGCCTGAGGGAATCTGTACAACAGCATCCATAATGAGCCATTCATGATCCCAGAGGCTATGATTAGCCACCTCTTCCCAAACACCCTATAAAAAGACTATTATGGTGACTGAAATGCTCAGGAATTCATGGTCCAGTGAATAGACAGAAGTTGTCATTTATTTTAAAATGACAATTGTTACAATGACTTTGAACTATACAGTTTAACCAACAGAAAATTACCAGTTAAGTAAAATAGTAATACATCTGATCTATAACGTAATTTGTTCCATTTACTTATTTATGAAGCCTTGAAGTTAGAGAAAGTTGGGAGGATAGAAGCCAAATCATGCTGCTATACTTGAACCAAGACTGTTCAACAGAAGGGGTGGTGTTTTCTTGGACTTTTAGTCTTCACAAGAGTAAAAACCTCTCTTGATGTGACAGACTACTTTTTGATTCAGAGTATTTGAAAAGAACTTGAGTCAAGCTTCCGTGAAATGAAGTGAAACAAAGTTGTGTTAAAATATATTTTAATTGCATGGTTTTTGACAAGCATTTAAAAAA
The DNA here is from genome assembly GCF_035149785.1 of Candoia aspera. Classification (NCBI taxonomy): domain Eukaryota; kingdom Metazoa; phylum Chordata; class Lepidosauria; order Squamata; family Candoiidae; genus Candoia; species Candoia aspera. The sequence continues at coordinate 168,498,846 of NC_086153.1, read as the reverse complement.
ATATAGTGAAATATTTGTAGAGTATGTATGTTAAGGGTGATACTTATTTGGCTGAACAATACATAACTCTGTTGTAAGTACATTTTAATAAAATCAGAAAAAATATCAATCACCTTAACAGATCAGGCTTTTGTAGGTTCCAAAGCTCTCAGGGTAATAATGCAATTCTCTATGGAAGCTGTTAGTTTTTACATTATAACTTGTACAAGATCTGAAGCAATTTCACAAAAATGGCAAAAATGCAGCTCCCACCCTAGTTAGTTACAGAAGTTGCAGTTAATTTCATTTAAAAAAATCAACATGCTTCCTTTTAAAATTCCATTAATTGCTTTGACTCTAATTCTGTTTTTCATAAATGCTACTACTAGTTATGTAACTGAGTCTATAAAACCTGAGGCCTCTATATTTTGGCAGGAAAGAGATACCGAAAACTTTCCTGTTTTTTTTCCTGTCTAGCATTTGTCTGGATTTTTGCAGCTCAGATCTGGTAACCCACAGTTATTCTTGCAAATTCCACAACTGCTCACACTGATCCAGAGAAAAGTAAGACTGTTCCTGCAAGTACAGGAACATCAGCTTGATATTTGCCAATACCACAGAACATGCCTAGACTGTCATCTGTTTATAACTCTAGAATATGTTACATCACCTTGTATAAAATGTTTCTCTTAAGTACATATAGAGATAATATTCCTTGGCCTAGCTTTCCAACACCATGTAAAAGAAGCCCATATTGAACCTGAATCAGATTGCATTTATTCTGTTCCTATAGCACTTCTAGCATTCTAACCCTCATTTTTTTATTCCACACATTATGCAAAGTTGTCCATTAGTGCCACAAACTTAATTAATTATCTCATGTGAACCAATTTTGACTAGAACACCGTCTACTTCAGCCCTTGAATGGATGAGTTTTTTCTTATTGGAAGTGAAATAATAAAGTAAAAAGAGGTGAAAGACAGAATTGACAGATAGTGATCAATAACAAAACAGTAGTTGGGTATAATTCATTCTTACACAGTTGAGTTGTTTATCACAAAGAGAAATTGTCTCCATGATAAATGGTGTTAATTTTACGGATGAAATCCAGCTCAGCAGCCTCATGATGAATCTATGAAACTTTTTTGTGATAAACTTGCCACATGATAGCTGTTAGTGTAAAAATAGGGACTCTGATTTTGACTGTGTATAAAAGGAGGAAAAAACCCCCAATTCCAAATGTATAACATGAAAGCTTGCAAAAAGATATCTTTCAGTTCCTTATGACAAAATTTAAACTGGTTTTCATTAGACAGAGCTTGAATAGAATGAATAGAGAGTTGGGCTTTTAAAAGTAAGTATTCCCCTATTAAATTTTAATTGAATTAAACTTGGATGAAAACCTCTTTTCTAGCAAACTAGTTTCTGATTTAATGAAACTGAACTCCCAAATAGAAAAAGCAGTGTTGGATGATCTAAGTTGATTGAAAGGTAGAATATTTCAAGGAGTAAAATAGTTTTGGGGATGAGATAAATTAAAAGCTGCATTAGCTACAATGCCAGATTCAAAATCTTGTCTGAAAAAGAAAGCTTTTTGTGTACAAAAGCAGCACATATGTGTGGCATACAAGATACATGCAAGTTATGTGTAGGGTACACAGAAATTTTATTTGGGCTGGGAAAAATTATTTTTATTATTTAATTGTTATTAAAAATTATTAAGGCAGATTTTTACACCATATTTTATATCAGTGTGGTAAGTTCTGGGGGTCATATGCAGCAGCAGCAGCAGCAGGGAAATGTCCCTTGGAATACAGTAGCCTTCTCCTAACATATATAAAAACACCTCATCATTTGGAAATATTTAATATTTTCTGCAATATGAGAAAGAATTTTAGATATGAACTAAACATTCAGCCATAAGAATTTCTCCCCACCAGAAAAAAAAAGGAAAGGAATGAGAGAGAGTTCCCGAATTAAATATATTGGAAGTGGTTTCACAAAACTTTTTCTTGAAAGCAGCAGTACTAGATTTATTTACTTTAATATAGCTTTATATGGTTAAATGAAGCCACAGAGCTGATACCATTTCAATTCTTGGTTGCCTATATTAATTCTACATATCATACAACATATACTGCTGACACCAATATTGACCTAGAACTTGCAAATGAACAAAGAACTGACAACTGTCAAGTCAAGCACTTCTGTTTGGCCAATTAGGTTTCCAATTATAAATAGGCCTAATACTTAGTAAATCTATGTTCTAGGTTACACACAGTTCAAAAACTGCAAGTGGCCTACACATAATGGAACTCTTTTTCCCTTTAAAGGAGATCCCATCTAGATCGCAAAAACAGTTCAAATTTTTTTCTGGCCTGCTAATTTTTATGTGGTATGTTTATTTTTATACAATAGCACTTAATCATGAGATATATCCTCCAACATTGAACTGATGCAGCCCTAAAACAGCAAGGAAAAGAAATCTTCCATATTTTTAAATACAGCTGAACACTATAAACTTTTAAAGAGTCATCTGCTGTTAGAGATGACAAATATACATTATTGTTAGATAAACTGTGTGGTAATGAAGGGAGGTAATACTTCATTCCATAAATGGCACCCGTTAAGGTTTATTTAGATAGCCAGTTTGGTGTATTGCTTAAGGCACTGGGCTAGAAACCAGGAGACCGTGAGTTCTAGTCCTGCCTTAGGCACAAAGCCAGCTGGGAGACCTTGGGCCCCTCACTCTCTCTCTCAGCCATAGGAAGCAGGCAATGGCAAACCACTTCCAAAAATCTTGCCAAGAAAACGGCTGGGACTTGTCCAGGCAGTCTCCGAGAATCAGACACAATTGAACAGATTAAAAAAAAAGTTTTATTTATTTTTAATGAAAATTGTTTAGGGCATACTTGTTTTGCTTTTCTGCACTTAGATCTGAAGCATACAGAGTGAAACACATCTTTTACATCAACACTACCTTGCAGTGCTAAATTCTCGGTTACAAAAAAATCAGCTAAATTGAAAAAGTGTGTCTATCCTTTCTTATAAAAGGATACATAAAAGGAAATCATACGGAACAGTTATGTCATTGACAAGATCACAAGAGGTGCTGGAGTAAAAACTGATTGAAAGACACTTCTCAGAATAACACATTAAAATCCAAATCCTTACCAGGAGACATTGTATTTGTGCTTCTATATATCAATGATTCAAAGTGATAATTTAAAAACGAAGAAACTGTTTTCCAATGTTAGCTAAAAATGACAATGTCTTTATCAAAATGATTTCAGCTTTCAGTTTTGGTACTTCCAAATGTCTAAAAAATGTCCAATTTTAAACATAATAAAAGTTGTCCACTACAGAATATAGAACAGCCCATGGCCTTGGAATCCTCTGCATAGGGGAAGAGAAGTTTTTAGTTCAGGAATCATACTCCGAATGTTGGCTTTTCAGAACTGCTTTTTCTAGAACTGAGTTAATAATGAATAGCAACCAGATCTGATGAGGCTAACGTCCCCATCAGATGGCATAATCATCATACTCTTCTTGTGGGCTAAAAGCAGCTGCTCGTAGTATATCCAAGGAATTTACTAAAATCAGGGTGCCTGTGAGATGTTTCCAACGTTTTGTAATAGGATTCTTCATCTTATCAAGACCAATGTGCAGCTCTTGGGTAACATCACGGTAACTGTCTCCCATCTGATTACTCCATGTAAGCATGAAGTCATAGGCTGGTTTCCACATTGCCTGTCAGACAAGAAACCAACATTAACAAAGACCACAAGGATTGTTTACCACTAATTCTACATAGTGGTAAAAATCAGAAGGAATCTGGTTGCAATTTTTCAATTAACAAATGTTATTAAAAGGTGCTAGCAGACTCCTACTTTTTAAACTCCATTCACTAACATGGTTCTCCTTGAACAATAATTTTATAGAAAGACATTTTAAATATTTTAATTTATTTATTTACCAAATTTGTCACCGCCCATCTCCTCTGCGTGGAGGAACTCTGGGCAGTTTACAATATAAAACAATAAATATATAATAAAATTTCAATATAAAACACACTATAAAACAATTTCACAGAGCTACCAAATATAATAAAATTCAGATTTATTTAAGAGGGGGAAAAATCAGTTGAACACCGTATGAAACTCCTTTTCCAAGTTACTGTATTAATTCAGTGTTCCAATATGGCCTGAACATACCACAAGGCATATTTTTTACCTCACTATCTACTGCACCATTCTTGTCTCGATGGGGGGCTTCATAGGCATCCATTTGTTGCTTGGAAACTTTGGCCAATTTCTCAGCAAGTTCCCTCCAGCGTTGAGACACTTCTACAGCTGTAGTCAGAAGAACAAAATCCTGAATTAGCCTGACAACCAAGCCTTGACAGTCCATTTTCAATAATGCCTGAGAAAAGAGAAAAGACCAGATCAGTCAATGATGTTCTGGAGAATATGTTGAAAGTTGGTAATTGGCAAGATACATCTCCACACACCTGTTGTGCTTATATACCTTAAATACACTTTTCTTAAATTCATTACTACATTAATAACAAAGAATACATACAGTCCTAAGAGTGGCAGTCATACATTATTGAAAAATGAATAATTTACCAGTTCTACCTTTAGGAAAGAAGGGTGATTGATACAGAGTTTAATGTAGTTTGAAAAAGCCAAAGTCTGGGTAGAATTGTTCAGAGTTGTTCCAGAAGACAGGACAAGAAACAATGGGTTTAAATTACAAGGAAGTAGATTTTGGATAGACATCAGAGAACATTTTCTAATTGTAGTAGCTGTTGAACTGTCTCAAGAGGTGGTGGACTCTCCTTTACTGGAAGTATTGAAACCGCGGCCAGATGGCCAAGGGTTGGGCCTAATCAGTGGAATCATACACTGGGCAAGGTCACATGCAGCTCTTACAGTTTATGCTTAGGATCAGGTGAGGTCCAGGCAACACAGGTAAAGGCTGGCACAATTCTTGTTGCCATAGACTTTGAATCTGTATTTCTCCAATGGACCTGGATTTTTTTTATTTAAAATATTTATTCTCATTAAGTGAAATCTGAAGCAGTTTACAATTAAATGTAGCCCACATTGCTGGATGCACAATCAAAATTTCACTCCAGAACTTTCAAACAATTTTATTCTTAAAAAATACTGAAGTGAGTTATTTTGGTGATTCCATGTGTGTAAAACAAAAACAGCCTCCATCTAGGATGGATCTAGTGTTCTAAATTTGATAGAAAAAATGTTTCTCTTTCTCAAGAGAAAAAAAAAATATAATACAAATAAAAGGGATAGCACACCTTTCTGCTACTAAATTTATGACCCAAATTTATTATGAGAAGCCACACTAAAGTTGTAAAAAAGCAATTGGCAGAGCAAGCCCCCTATTCTGCTGACAGCAGTCTGGCATGTTCATGTGCTCTGTCTGCCTTCTGTTCCCACTTTTCCCCCACCAAACAACTAATTTAAATTCTTGTTATTTCTTTTGGACGGAATCCCCTCCTGTCCTAGTCTTTGCCTTTTGGGTGGTGGTGGTGGTGGTGGGGGGCTCTTTGAGCAAAGGCTGGCAGGGAGTTGGAAGGAGAAAAGTGGAACATTTAAAAAGTTTTTGGCCTCTGGGATTCTATCACTGGTCTGTATGCCAAGCATATTACTGAGTCAGTTACGAAGTTGAACGTGGATTAGGACCAGATTCAGGTTCAAGTTTACTGTCAGCCATGGAACCTCACTGGGTTACATTGGCCCCATCACTGTATCTCATCCCAACCTAACTGAACGTGTGTGATTGTAGTGTGCCACTATGCCACCTAGAGCTCCTGTAGAAAAGGCACAGGAATAGAATCAAGAATATTTAGTTTGGTAATAGTTACACATGTGAAAAGGAATGATTCAGCAGTACAACTGCACTACAAAAATGCAAATTCCCACTCCCCTTGAATTCCATTTCCCATGAGCTTTTCTTACTAATTCTACTTTATTATTGCTGTAAGTTTATTAAAATCTGCTTTTGTCCAAGGGCTGGGTGGTACCTTTGGTCCTCTAACCCGACCTCCTGCCCAGTGCAGGAATCCTCTATTAAAGCACACCTGGCAGAAATGCATCCAGCCTCTGGCTGAACATCACCAAGTAAAGATCCCACCATCTCCTGAGGCAGACTGTCCATCAATAAACTGCTCTTACAGTTAAGAATTTTTCCTTGATCTCCATTAAAAATCTACTTCCTTGTAATTTAATCTCATTGCTTCTTGTCATGTCTTCTAAGCAACTCTGAATAATTCTGACCAGTCTTTGCTTTCTAAAACTACATTATGTTTGGTTGGCTCTTTTTCCTATGTGAGAGTTAATATTATTATTCATTTTTCAATACTACGACTGCCACTCTAGATATTAGGGCTGTGCCTTAATTCCCATGCTAAATTGCTAAAGCACCTCCTAAAAGTAACCTTACAAAAAGAAAGTGGTGCATTGCTGCTAATGTGCAGATTGCATGCTTTGCTTGCCCAGAGTGACTGTTGGTTATGGACAATACTTGGTCAGATGCAATTCTGCATGTTGTAAAGCAGCTAATTTAGTTAACAATATCTAACTAAACTAAACTAAAGTTAACATTGTCTATCGGAACTTGCTCCAGTTCTGATAGACAATGAACTCAAAACAAAAATGGAAATGAAATATAAACAATTAATATCAGTAAGCCTACTCCTAAATTAATCTAAGTGCTTAACACATGTTGGAACAAAACAGCTTTGACTTGTCTATGAAATGCCAGCAAGATCAAAGCCATCTGGGGTGGGGAGTGGGGTGGGGGGGAGATTCCATAAAGCAGGTGCTGCAGCTGAAAAGAGCTGAACTGTGATTTTGCAACCCTATGACCTTGTAAAGAGGGGGACCTGCAATAGGCCTCTCTTCAAATGGGCAGTTTCAATTCGAGTAAGGATCCTACTAATCCAAAGGTTCCTTTGTAGATGGTTTACCACAATCTTCTCAAGGTCACTTCACAAGGGTGGGAAAGTTGAAAATGGATAGTTGTTCTCAAAAACAGCTGGTTCCAAGGAAGGCCTTTTCAAGAGAGGGTACACCACTGCCCTTTAAGAGTAGGCAACATTACAACCTTCCCCAGGGAAGTGCTGACAATGTCCTGGAACCAGCAGCTCAAGCTGTGCTTGGCCACCCCAAGAAGGCAGGCACAGAATAAGCCTGCAGGTGGCAAAATTCAAACTACAGAGGGCCCTGGCTCAGTCTCCACAAATTCCAAAAAATCCCATACTTAATCCTGGATATAAAACATTGTCTCACTCATCACAATAGTCTCTGGTGTCCAATCAAGAATGGGAATTAGTGACTTTATTCAGCAAAAAAAATGGCAGAGTGATACATTATGCCTGCAGGAGCTTCCCCCAAAGGCTCTGGGTTATTTTGAACAGGGCTGCTAAGCAAAAATCTGCAGATTGTTTTATTTAATTTATATAGTCAATTTATATTTTATTCAATTTGCTATGCTATGCTATGCTATGCTATGCTATGCTATGCTATGCTATGCTATGCTATGCACACAGAGAACTGATGCTTTGCCACTCATATTGCTGCTGTGTAAGCTAAAAAAAATCCTCTTACTGGCAAGAGTTGAGGCAGGTTGGACTAAAATGATGGGCTGGGGCAAACATGCCTTGAACAACTGTTTGTTATACACAGAGTGCTGTGCATACATAGAAACTATTTTCAGTGAGGAAAGTGCTACTTAGAAACAAATGCCAGTTCTCTTCGCAAGTCAGCAACATGAAGCACATTTCAAGGGATTGATACAGTCCTTAGGCATATGGTAAACGCAATTCTGTCACGTAATAAACTATTTTCTATACACTTGAGAAGTGACATTATTGTCCAGCTATAGTACAGGTAGTACTCTTTCAGCAACTGCATCGTTTAGTGACCGTTCACAGTTACAACTGTAATAAAAAAGTAACTTTACAACCAATTCTTGCAGTTATGACCTTTGCAGGTCTGTAAACCAAAGGAAAGCTGAAGTAAGATCATAAGCACAGTTGCGGTTTCCCCTAATGACTGCTTCACTTAAAAACCTTAGGCATAAAGCCAGCTGGTGATCTTGGGCCAATCACTCTCTATCACCCCTAGGAAGCAGGCAATAGCAAACCACTTCTGAAAAACCTTGCCAAGATTAACTGCAGGGACTAATCCAGGTAGTTGCCAGGAGTCCTAATTTTAGGACAAGTAGCAGGAAAAGTACAACCAAATGTTTAATATAAGCGTTAATTTTTTTTTTAAAGGTTTTTTTTAGCTGAACTATTTTAGAAGCAAGCAGTAGGTTTCTGTCTTGGTTATTAGAACCTGTACCTTTATTCATGGTTACATGCTGTACACACATTGCCAAAACCCAGTTATTTCCCCATTCATTTAACTTCACTCCTAGCCCAACAAAATGCTAAATTGGCAGTGAGAATACTTACCGACATCAGTTCTTTCTGGAAAGATTTCTTATCTTTACTTTCTGAATTATTACAGTCCTCCTTCAATTTCTCCAATACGGAAGCAACACATTCTGGCTCACTGTCCAGTTCTGCTCGACAGAAAAAAGCAAGTGGCAAGTTTCCATATCCCAGAGCATCTGCAAATGCACGCCAGCTACTAATATTTTCCATGAGCAAAGTCCTTACTGAAGCATAGATATAGGTAAGAAATTTGCAAGGTCTCAGGATTTGCTCCAGCAACATACTTGTAGTAAGCTCAGGTCCAAAGAAATAATTTGGCTTGACTTTTCCAACAATTAAAACATTTTTAGTATGGACTAGGCCAATTTTACCATGATAGTAACCAATGTACCATTCCTTGGTCCAGAGCTGACCTTTCAATTTGATTTTCTCCTCACTTAGCAAAGCTATAGCATCTCCTTTCTTATACTCCAAGAGATAATGGTTCTTATTTTGCCTCACTACTGTTTTCAGCATTTTGCCATATTTTAAGCCAGCTACAGTCCGATCTTGGAAAATTGGGTATTTGCTGGTGGTTGCAAGAGGGGACAAAATTATTTTCCCAATCTCATTTTTCTTCAGAAACCTTCGCTGTCCAGTAGACCTAGTAGCATTTTTAGGAGGTGGATGAGGTGTCTGCACACAGAATTGAGTCAGTATAATATCTTTGTCATCCTTGACTTGTATTCTTAAAGTAAAGTCAGACAGCTCATTAGGATCATGTGACATGATGGGGAAGATGAGGCGACTGACTTTGCCAAGCTTCATTTGGAATCCTCTCACCATTTTTGTCTTGTCACTGGCTTTCACCTCATAATTAGGCATATTTGAAAACATACGAAGTTTTAGGTCTTGTGGCCTTACTAAGGAGAACTGGTGCTTTCCCCACAAATGCAGCACCACTGGTGCTGCACAGTGTACTTGACGTGTAACTTCATTCACTAGAAGAGTCTTTGGGGCACAGTCATGTCCAAAGACAGCAACCACAGTTTTAAAAGAAGGGTGTATGTGCTTTGGACCATAGACCCCAACTGTAACTTTTTTATCGATATAATCCCAAACTGTGTAGGGATATGAAATGTTCTGTCCTTGGGCTACAACAGCGATATACATGCAGGGCTCCAGGTTCTCCAACTGAACCTTGATTGTGTCTCCATAACAGTAACTCAGCTCCACTGGAACATATGGGCCTTCCTTCACATCACTCCGCAGGCACTGTATTCCTACTAAATTCTTGCTCACAATGTCATTGTTAACTTCTGCTGAAATTTTCATTTCCAATATAATGGGTGTTCTGATTTCCATGTTGCTCAGCTTAATTTCTAGCACAGGACTTATAGTACTGCATTTGTCACTATTGAGCTCCAGAGGCGGATCTAATAGAGCTTTCATGGAGATCTGTTGTGTATCGCCATCAGCCACATGTCCTTCAGGAATATGAATATTAATATTTGTATCTGGAAGCTGAACTGCACCACCTGAACTATCCAGTTTGCAAACTATGTTGGTTTCCACTGGTTGTGTCTGACCCCAACCAGGGTTTTGACCCAGCAGATCCAAGTCATGGCATGATCTTGCTAGTTTCCGATGACTTAGCCATGCAACTCTGAAATCTTCTCTACTCTGGAATTGTTCTGGGGTAGGAGATTTCAATCCAGTGAAGAAACCTGATGAAGATGGGCTTTCTGATTTTGCCTGAAGTACAGAGAGCTCTGATAAACTATATGAGCGTTTGCTTCTAAAAAAAAGATTGTCTCGTCTGCTTGGTTGCTCAAAGTCAAATCCATTCACTGATGGCACTTTATCAAGATTATTGCCTACACTACTATATGCTGCAGAACTTGACCCTGTATATGTAGGCACTGTCTCAAACAGTAACAAATCCACTGTGATTTGGGGGGAACCCTCTTTGTCTTTTTCTGATATTCCTTTCATATTTCCATTCAGAAAAGGGTTAGTAGTTTGAGTATTGTTAAAAAAAGGATTGTTTTTAGCTAAGTTCCACTTTACATCTGACCAGTCTCCAAGCAGATCCAGCTCTTTTGCTCCTTCATCAGAGCTTTCAAGGAGATTGTCTATCATTCCACTGTCAGTTAATGAAGAGTTCCAATAGTTTATGGGCTGCACATAGGAGGATGGGATATAGCCCATTTCTGTGGTATTGTGTGCATACCACCACTCACCTCCTGAGGTATCTAAGACATAAAGATGGTCTCCCTTGGAAAACTTCAATGTAGTAAAGTTGTTTGGACAATAGTCTTTAATAGCTACAACTTCCTTTGCAGTTCCAAATGATGTAGGACTATCTGTCATCAAGGCACCAGGAGAAGGCACTACAAAGAAAATAGAGGACTTAAAATAAGAAACTGCAAATGACATAATCAATAAATACTAAACAAGTTACATCGAACAATGAAGCACTCCTATTAAATCAGGGTACAGAACTGGTGGCTCAAAGGCTTCATTTTAATACATTGGTCCACCCCTGAAAGAATTGGATGTACCTCCCAGAATCCCTCCAAACATCAAATTGTATTTGATAATGTGACAAAAGATATATACAGGGATAATTGCATTTATTTCATGCAACTTAAATTAAATAACAATACATTTGTCACAGCCCTGTGTAAATTAGCTGCCCAAAGTTGGGATTTTATAACTATGTGTCTATAATCTACAAATTTCTTCACTAGAATTTAGAAGCAAGCATACAGCTCCCCTAGAATACTTTAAACTATATAATCATTTTTGTTAATGTGTGAGAAAATTATTATTGTACAAGAAATTCTCTAGAAGGTTATCTGGCACTAGATTATGTTCAACCATCTGGGTATAGGTCCCACTGAACTCAACAGGATTGTCTGTGACTTCTGAATAGGCATGTACAGGATTTTTCCCTATTGGAAAATTATGCAGAATTTGTGATGAATCAGATGAGATTGATAGAAGATTTTACATATGTAGAACTTAAATAACCGCCCAGAGTCCCTCTTTTGGGGGAGATGGCCGGTAATTAAATTTGAATAATAAATAAAAATAAATACATATATATTTCATTTTCATATATTTTATATCATGTTACATTTCCTTGAAAAGTCGTGTTGGCTTTCTTACTCTTCCTTTCTAACAGGCCTTGGTAGATAGTTATGCCCACAGAAACAAGGTAAGGTGTACATTCCAAGGATAGCTTCTCCAGAGGGAAGGCATTGTTGAATAACCCAAGGACCCCTAGCAAGGATGGAAGGAAGTTCCTTATATGGAATGATGTTAAGATCATTCCTTAACATCAGGAATGATCCTGATGTTCCTAGAGTGAAGGAAGGAAATTCGTAATATGGAATGAGGTGGAGTATGGGTAACTGAGTACGGTGTGGTATTCTAAGGGAGTTGAATGGAATGCACAGTATATAATGTGCTGTAAGGAGGGAGTCCTGTGCAATCGCCCACCTAACAACTTGCTGTCGTCACTTTTGCTCTTGGGTGAAAAATAAAGAACTTAATTTCATGCAACTGCCTGTTTCTTTGGTCCCAGTTCTGAAACAAACCTGGTAAGGAAATAATAAAAAAATTCTAACAAGATTTTGACAAGCAACAAAGACATGACAGGAAAAATAAGACTGCCTTGGCCAGGAAGTGATCCTGTTTTATTATACTGATAGAATAACTGCAAAATTCTAATCTATATTTGCTATATATGCATTTGTAAGTATCACATAAGTGATCTTGGTGTAGTATTAAAGGCACTGGGCTAGAAACTGGAAGACTGCCATAGACACGAAGTCAGATAGGTGACTTTGGGCCAGTCACTCTCTCAGCCCCAGGAAGATGGTAATGGCAAAAGACTTCTGAAAATCTTGTCAAGAAAATTCCAGGTGTCAAGAGTTACAAATACACACACAAAGCATCAAATTGCCCCTATGTAACTGATTATTTTTATACAGTATTTGCCTAATTAGCTTGGGAATCTGAATGTAGACTAACGAGAGCCAAATTTGAACACACAGCAACAACATGCTGCCCTTTCTTAAATCAAAAGGACACTGCTTTCAGAATTCTTTCAAAGTTTCCTGTACAGAAATAAAGATTGCAAATAATTGATCTAAACCAAAAAAAGTTAATGATTTTACCCTAGAAACAGATAATTTATTCAATAAGGAAGCCTATGTGTGTGTTTTTTCCATGTTCCAATATGTAAAGTGTTTACACAGAGGCTCAGGGGAGCAACAGATTCAAGGGAAAAATCATAGGCCAAACATTACTGAATGTGAAATGCAATTTATTTTTGCAAAAAATGTGGAAAGAATGCACTTCACAGTTTTTGAAAAATGCACAGAACACTATGTACAACATGAATCACTGCATGATAATACAATGCTTCAATTTAGTTTGGATAAGGAGAAAATCTACACTTATAAAATTATTTGTATCCGGATCCTAGGAAGATAACAAGCCAAATCAGAAATAAAAGAAAAGATGAAGATAGTAATCTTGAGACTGAAAACTTTACAGAGCTCTTAATACATTTAAGGCTGAGGAACTGAAAAGTCATCATAATTAAAGGAGACCATAATTAAAGGAGACATCACATTTGCCTTACCTAAGCTGTAAAAAAACATGGAAGGGAGGAAAAGAGTGTGGCTCAACTTGACAAGCTGGCTGCTGCTGCTTACTCAAATAGTTCCTTCCAACTTCCACCAGTTCAATCAGTGCAGCAGTTGCCACAGCTCAAATGGCCATTCCTTGCTTCATGAAGGCCCAAACAGCACAGGAGTCAAGCAGCCCAGGCACACTTAGGCTCACCACTGACACAGAGCTTTTCCCTTTGTTTCACTCACCAAGACATGCTGGAGAGGCATGACTTTCTAGTTTTCCCCACTGGAAAGGGATTCAACCGGAATGACCAGACCAGAGCAAGCCATGTCAGAGCGGTCTAACTAGCCCAACACCACCTTATCCACATATTCCCGAGCATTCATAGGTTAACCACGCCTCCCAACTGGCTGCTGTGGCCACATACTGGCCTTTTCACAGATGTAACTGCTCAATTTAGCTCCCACCTAACTCCACATAAGCCCTTTGTATAAAAGGAAGGGCAAAGAAAAGAGAGGATGAAAGAAAAAGGCAGCCACGATGGAAGTGGAGGTGACATCAGGGCAGCAGCAGCAACAAGACTTGTCCCAATTGCTAGGGCAAGAGTAGCCTGAGCTGGAAGAAGAAAAGAAATTGAGAGGAAAGAGAAGGAATTTCTCTCTTTCTCCCCCCCTCTCCTCCCCAGAACCTTTCAAAGCCTTGAATGTTTGCTTTTAGCAGCAACACTCCCCAGAACTTGCTTGGAGCTCAGGCTTGAAGCTCAGCAGCAACCCTACATGGGAATTCAGCCTGAGACTCAGCAGCAATTTTCCCCCACAAATCGATGCCTGTGAACAGCTTCAAGGAACTAGGATCAGTGCCAATCAAGGCCAACAGCAAAAATTGCACCAAACCAGGAAGAAAACTCTAATCAGATCTGAATCTACCCAGGCACAAGAACTAAGGCAGTCCTCCTGAATACTTAGTTGCTAGAAGAGCAATATGGAGCTAAAAGGCAATATGGAGAGGACAACAAAGGGTAGGAAAAGTGGGGACAGGCAGCCCTACCTAATCTAGGGAGGTTAAACAAAACAAAGGGAAGATAGAATCCATTACAAGTAGACAGTGCAGGGCATATGACTTAATGAAGCTGCCAAATAAAGGGTCCTTTCTTAATCAGGTGGCAAGCTCCCAAGGGACTGTAATTAACAATTCAGAACGAAATAACTGACATCCTTGTTTACTGAATTTACTGAATATGGGGAGCAGATAGACTTCAGTCTGCCTTTATTCAGTTAGGATAGCTCCAAGAATAGGTGAAAAATGCTTAACAAGCTTTCATTAGCTATATCAAACTGGTACCTCTGGTAACTAGATAGATCAGATCAGAACTGAGGTGGTTGGGGTAGGAGCTAAACACTCTTTTGATTACTAAAAGGGACAGATTTCCCAATTAATATGCCCTGAGGACTCATCCTCTAAAGGGTAGGAGTAGGAGTAACCACTTGGGCACAAGCCTGAAAGTGGGCAAACGAAGCACACCAAAACCATAATTTGGCTTCTAAGTTATAGTAAACAACTTATAGTATGATCTGTAGAATCTGCAATATGTATATAATACCCCATTCTCTTCCCAGCATTTTCATTCTGATGTCATAGGATCTATATTTAACAGAGAAAAAGCTCACCTTTGACAGAACTGAAACTGGTTTCTGAAAATTCTTCACTCAGATCTATCAGCGTCCCCTCAGATTTGCATCGTGAGAGGCAACTGGCATTAGCAGCACGAATCCTCTGGGCTGCCATCTTAAGATATGTGCCGTTTCTTAAGAATCAGAAAATCTAACAGGTCATCTTCTCTAGAAGAGATGTGCCATTTATTTTCAAAGGTTGCAACTACCAACGTCATTCAATGTTTTCTTCCACAATAGATTCCTGAAGAGAAAAAAGAACACATTTTTTAAATATGCATTTTTGTCTGATTAAATTGAAAAAAACCTTGTTTGTTTGTCTGTCTGACTTACATGGCTGCCCATCTTACAAGACACAACTCTGGGAGGCTCACAGCAGTAAAACCAAAACACAATAAAACCCAAAACCTGGCACTGCTTCTCTGATGCAACCAACACAAGGCTCCAGGCTCACCCTATCCCAGTGCTTGGGGGAAGGGCCAGCTCTTTATGACCTTCCAGAAGGCTAAGAGGGTGGGGGCTTGCCAGATCTCAGGGGGAAGGATGTTCCAAAGGGCAGGGGGCTGCTACAGAAAAGGCCCTCTTCCTAGATGGCATCATGTAAGGGAAGGGACCTGGAGTGTGCCCACTCTATCTGAACTGGTGGAACAGGCAGATACCTTCAGGGAGAGGTGGTCCCACAAATAACCTGGCTCTGTGTCAGCAGGACTTTAAAGATAGTAACCAGTATTTTGAATTGCACCTGAAAAAATCTGGGAGCCAGTGCAGATGGCACATCAGAGGTATAATATGGGTGAACTTAGGGGTGCCCAACACTGCAAATGCAGCTGCATTCTGGACTAGGTGTAACTTCTGGGTGGTCTTCAAGGGCAACCCCATGTAAAGCACATTGCAGTAGTCCATCCAGGAAGTTACCAATGTATGAGTCACTGTGAGCAAGGCCTCCTGGTCCAGGAATGGGTGCAACTGGCATATGAGATGAATCTGTGTAAAGGCCCCTCTAGCCACAGCTACTATCTGCTCCTCAAGCAGGAGCCATGAGTCCAGGAAGACCGCCAAATTGCGCACCTGCTCTGTCAGGGGAAGTGCTACCCCAATTAAGAGTCAAAGATAACACATCAGCAGACCCTTAGGTGACAGGCATAAACTCAAAGCCACTCGGTCTTCTAGGGTTGAGTCAAGCTGGTTCCTCCCTCACAGCCCCCAGGTACTGGGCCAGCACTGCAACAGGTGTGTGGATGGAAATGTATAACTGGGTATCACTGACATACTGATGAAACCACAACTTGTGCTGTCAAATTACTTCATCCAACATCACATAGATGTTAAAGAGGAATAGCGAGAGCCCTGAGCCCTGAGGCACCCCACACTGCCATCAACACTGACTAGAACAAGCCACAGAAGAAGGAGAACCACCACTGCAAAATAGTGTTCCCAACTCCCAGTCCCTGGAGCCAATCCAGAAAACAAAAATTGTAAATGGTATTGAAAGCCGCCAAGAGATCCAAGAGGGCCAGGCCAATTGCACTACATCAGTCTAAGCACTCCAGAGGTCATCCACAAAAACCAGTGCTGTCTCAGGACTGTACCTTAGCCTGAATCCAGACTGAAAGGGGTCCATATAATCTGCTTCATCCAGGGCCCTCTGAAACTGAGTGCCAAACACTCTTTCAACAGCCTTCTCTAGAAAGGGGAGGTTGGTGACTGGATAAAAGTTATTCAAAACTGTTGGGCCCAAGGATAGCTTCCTGCAAAGAGGCATTAACTTGAACCCAACCACCTGTCACCTCCTGGGAGGCCTTGACCAACCAGGAGGAGCATGTTTTCATTGTAAACTAACAAATCTATGAATTATGGAAGAAGATCATTTAATTAGCAGACAGGGTTTGCCCAATTTAAAACTATCACATGACAAGCCCAGAACACATTTCCTTCACCAAAAAAACCCTTCCATATAATGAACTCACAGCAGTTATAGAAAGTTTGGGTGGATATATTGTCATGCAAATTTAATGTTCACATGTATTATCCAGTCTTCGATCACAGGGATCTAGATTCAAATCCCTACTCAGAAATTGCTATCACTTGGTGACTCTGAACTGGTCAGGTCAGTAGTTCAGCTAACCCCACTTCCTTGAAAAAAGGAAAGATGTAAACTTGACGAAGGGTCAGACACGACTTAATGGCTGAACAACAAAAAACTTGACAGTAAATTACATTAACAAGTTTATCACAGCCCTATAGGGTAGACCAGACCAAGAAATCAATGCCATATAGGTCTAAAACTACTTTTATTGGAACAGCTACAATAACAGAATCTTGCAAGTCTTCCTCCTTCACTTTACCTTTGTGTGAATTAGGGAGGGGGCCATCTGAGATGTTTCCTCAAAATAGTTTCTTGGAATGGACTTAAGCCATGCTTGTCTGATCATTACCTTGGCAGCTACTCTTCCTCCTGTTCTTCAAGGCCATTCCCCCTTCCCTCTACAGTTATGCTGCCAAATTCGAAAAATATGAACTAGTCCGAAGTTTCAGGACATTGCAGTATACCGATGATACAAATTAATGTAATATTTAAGAAAATAGAAACATAGTCTCACCCAGCCACATTAGAGACTAACTTGGAGTCTGGATAGAGAACACTCTTCCAGCAAAAATGTAGATTTTCTTTTATTTAATCTGCTTTCTAGTGATTAGGAATTATAAAGAATAATTTACATACTGTTAACCTCCCTAAGTCTTCGGGATAAAATAAACTATAAATAAATAAAATGAATAGATAAAAATATTTCATTCAACTCGCGGATCTCACAATTGTTCCAGTAGTGTGAGTACGGTTGCTCCCATACATCTATTATGTAGAGAGACAGCCTGATCCTCTGGCTGAAGGCAATATGTAGTCATCACAGCTAGAAGTCACTGACTGACCTGTAGCCTGGGAAATTATCTAATGGCCCACACCAAATCTTGTTCCACAGTTTGATTATACGCTATATGAAAAAATATTTCTTCTTACTGGTTTTAGATTTTCTGCTTGTCATTTTCTTTGGATGGTTCTAGTATTATGAGAGATGGAGAAAAAACTTATTTCTGTTCACCCTTTATTATGCAAAAATGTATAAACGTCTTTGTCCTATCCTAATACAGAAGGTATTACAAGCCCCCTGATCACCTTGATTGTCCTTTTCTGCATTTTCTCCAGTTTTCCCTATTGAGAAGTAGAGACAAGTGGAGCTTAGGAGGGTGGGGCTTTCTCGTGCGTAGCCTCATCGACCTCCGCTGTTCCTCTCTCCTTTCCGCTCTCCTTTCTCGAGCACTGGGAGGGGGCAGCAACTCTGAGTCTTCATCCTCACTAATCAGCGTCGCCTGTGCCTGCTGCTTGCTGACCAGCCCCACCTCCTCTGACTGCTCAGGCAGCCATTTATCTAGAGCTGTCTGCTCGCCCTCTGACTCTATGTGGCCGCCCATCATCATCTGACTCTGAGCCCGAGCCCCCCATGACAGCGCCACACACCCCACGGTCACGTGACTGCATTTTGGGCACTTGGCAACCGGCTTACATTTGTAACTAGTTGCCAAGCACCCATGATCATGTGATTGCCATTTGCAATCTTCTCCGCTGGCTTCCCCAGAAAGTCAATGGGGAAGCCAGCAGGGAAGGTTGCAAGTGGAGGGGACAGAGGGGAGCTGAAACCCTCCGTGGGGCTGCAGGAATGGAGCTGAAATCTTCAGGATTTAGCTTTAGTTTGTTCTCTTTCATCTAGACTCTTACATGTTGAAGTCTTCTCAGAATGGGTCTGGCTAGAGCTAAAAGGGGATACTGAATGGGACCAGGACAAAAAAAAAAGCAGATTAGCAGTTAGTGCTTAATAATTAAATGAAATTACATATTTTGCTTCCTGGATATTTTTCAGTTATCAACCTTTTTATGCTAACCAAACTGTAAATATTATACAGATAATTTCCAATATCAAAGCTGGCAAGACACACTGCCATTAATTTTCAGGCGCATTTGAAAAAGGATTCTAGGGAAGGGGCAGGCAACTTTTCAGTATTTGTACTTTTTAATTATTTTCACAGTAGCCAAAGGAAAGCAATGCATGTAAACAGGTAGAAAAAAATAGTACATCAATTATTTGGCTAATATTGTCTGCCAACAGATGTCTGGATAATTAAAGCCCCCTATCATTATAATTTCATGCCTTCTTGAAAAATATGCAATCTGCTTTTGGAAGGCATCATCCACAACTTCTTGGATGGGTGGCCAACACTAAACTCCAATAACAATACTGCTTTATTTGTTCCTCCATTTATTTCAATTCAGAAATCTTGGAGATTTCTTTAAGTAAATCCAGTTCACTTACTTGGATTGCTGAGAAGTGGATACTTTTAACATACAAGGCACCCCAGCCCTTTTCATTTTGTTCAAAAGGAACAGAAGGATTTAAAAAAAGGGGGGAGGGAGAGCGAACTGCCTTTTATGTTAAAAGTATCAACTTTTCAGAAATTTGGAACAAAATGTATCCCAGTATACTCCAGGCATGGGACTCATTCCACTATGCCTCTATTATACTTAGAGTATTAAATCATATTTGCCTTTCTGTACTAAGAGTTCAAGCTCATACTTTTATTTTCTATACTCTGAGCATTAACTTATAGACAATGTCAATTTCTTGCAGATTTTTCATGACATGACATGACATGACATACGTATATATGATTTAACAATACTAACTCCCCTTTCTAGTGCTCAGGTATTTATCTGAGCTCCTTGCTTCAGGGTTTTCTTCTCTAATTTAAAGCCTTCCTAACCAAACTTGCCAAGCACATTTTTACCAGAACTTCTGAGAAGCAACTCACCACACAGTTCATCATCTAAATAATTCAGATTATGGTCCCACAAACCAGATCTCTTGTTAACACCACACAGAATTCCCAGCAATTTCTGCAGTATAATGAAAAAAGATTAGATGCCCCAGGTCTGCAAACTATTCATATTACACTAGGTACAAACATATGTTATTGTTCACGCTTACCAAACAATTACTAATATTTTGCTAATGAAGATACAAGATTTTTATCTGAAATTTGAGATAAAAAGTAATGACTTTTAAAAACATACATTCTGGAAATCTTGAAATCTGCATTCAAAGTTTCCTGTTTCTCTGGATAGACTCATATGAACTGAACTACTACTAGGCCATCGGTTTTGATCATGGAATTACCAAAAGACCCTAAACATTCCTCTGGAAACTTTGCTCTGAATACTTGCGCCTGAGGAGTTTTGCAGATTTTAAAATGTACATATCACTGAAAGCAGTAGATTCAATAAATGTAATGAAAATCTTACTCAAGAGTTAAATAAATTGCTACCTTGCATAACATTCTTATGTGAGGCTATTAAAGACATAGAAACAAAAAATTAAGTACAAAGCAGATGCACCAAGAAATTATAGCATGAATCATTCATGATTTCTATTCCCACTTTGCAGCTGACATTCCTATAGGGTTTTTTTTTATCTTCAAGTGAACTAGATAAACTCATTTAGAGAAAGGCCCATGCTTTGGCTTTTTAAAGATGGAATGCTCAAGATTTGTATCAGGATTAAATATGATCATGAGATTTGTCATTTGATTTCAAAATGTAACATCACCTTAGTTAAGAGGCAGAATCCATGCTCTTCATGCGCATGTTTCCAGTTCCAAGCTTTCTATCCCTAGTGAAAAGAATCTCAGGACTTTTACCTAAAAAATATCTGCCAATTTGAAGAGGCAAAACTTGTTTAGATGGCACAATAAGTTGACCATAGCTTCTCACAGTATTTTTAACACTGAACAAGCGTTCCATACATTCCTGGAATTAGTGTAAGGGCATATTTACAAAATACAATAATGGATACTCATCTGAAGAAAAGGAGCAGGAGCTGGATAAGGAGACACTGCCTAATCATGAGGGCTCAGAGGAGTTGATGTCTTCCTTTCTGCAGTCTTGGATTCATCCAGACATAGCTTCCAAATCTACATGTATTGACAGTTCCACTTTGAAACTCAAAGAGAAAAGAGGTGGAAGAAGGCTATATTGCTTGATTTTTACTCACAAAACAACAGAAAGGCAGTGCGTGTATGTCTATTAGATGGGTTAAGGTAAAGGTAAAGGTTTCCCTTGACATTAAGTCCAGTCGTGTCCGACGCTAGGGGGCGGTGCTCATCTCCGTTTCAAAGCCGAAGAGCCCGCGTGTCATGATCACCATTGCGATGCTTGTGACATCGCAACGGCTCGCATGACAATACAGGGAAATGGGTCCCTGGCGGATTAAGGCAAAAGGCAACCATGAAACAAAAAGAAAGCAACAGGTGCTGGAAACTAAGTAACAACCAAAGCCGGCGGCACGGAACACAAAGATACAAAGTTGCCAAAAGGTAATTGACAAAACAACAGGAGAGGCGCGCCTGAGCTGTCAAAGGGATTAAGAGCCTGATCGCCCGGCAATGAATCATTACCGTTCAGGAAGGCAATCGAGGCGACGCCCGGGGCACGACAAGGACGAAACTGGTGGGACTCATGGGACGCACCTGGAATAAGGTGGGGTGGAGCGCTGACCGGCGCGGGCTATTTAAATCCCGTTCCGGCGCGCTCCCCTCACTCTCAGCTTTTTAAAGGCATGCACTCTGTTTTCTCAATAAAGCCAGAACCTAAGCCTACGCTAGCGTCTGTGTCTTTACTGGTTAGCAGGCAGAGCCTGACATAAAGCTGAGAGTCACAAAAATGAACCTCACCAGTCTCCACTGGGGAAAATTTTTTTTCTGCGGGAGAAAAACACCGGCGATGACGGAACCAGGGAAGACCATGGAGTCAGCGCTTCACACTGGAGGCGTGAAGGACGCCATGCAAGAGGAGGAGACGACCCGACAGCTGCTAGAGTCGGCGCACCCGAGATGGGACACGGGCTCCCTCCCTGCCCACACCGCGCCCCAGTTCCAGACCTGGAGCTCCAGCCCGGATTGGAGAGCCCCGACGGAAGACGAAGTCGGGGGCCAACAATTCTTCACGTGGGACGGCAAAGCAGGACCCCAGACGGGGACATCCTACACCACCTGGAGACTCCACTACCCCCAAACGCCCGAGCAACGAGTCGCAGGACTGCCAATCGGGCAGCAACCGGCAGCACCGAGGATGGACGACCCTGGCATACCAGACAGGGTCAGCACCCTGGAAGCCAAGGTACGAGCCCTGGAACACATGCTCCATGGCATCAGTGGTGAGCGAACTCACAAAGACTGCTGCTGCACAGGGGGCAAGAGGGGATCGGGGCACCCTACCCACCCCATCGACAACCACGAGAGGAAGGGGCCAAGCACGGGACTCTTTCGCAGGGCTTCGTGGTCCCAGCCCAGTGGGGGTCATCCCTAACCACCCACAGGTGGGGCTATTCACAGTTGGGGGATTCGCCAAGGACTTCCCCGTAAAGTTTGACGGAGATCCCACGAACCTGTCATTCTTCCTCACGAACGCCAGGAACTACACGGCCCAGTACGGACATTGCTTTGGGACGGAAGCGTCCAAAATCTCGGCAGTGGCCACAAAACTCAAAGGCAGGGCTGTGGACTGGTACGTCCAGATGTCCGAGTCCAGAGCCCAGCCCTGGCCACTTTTCACGACTTCCTGGCCGCGCTGAAACAATACTTCGAGGACCCCCTGGCAAAGGAAAGGGCCAAAAGTATCCTCAAAGGACTTCGCCAAGGGAAAAAAGCGGTGGCTGACTACGCCCTCGAGTTCAAGGTCCTAGCGGGCAAAATCCCGGAATGGTCTGAGGCCACCTTGATCAACATGTTCAAGGATGGCCTCAACCGTGAGGTGCTACAATGGGCACTCTATAGGGACGACCCAGACTCCCTACACGGGTGGATTTGTCTGGCCGGAAAGGCAGAGCACACCCAGCGCACTTTCATGCTAGCAACCGCAAACGACAGGACCCCTCCCAGCGCGAGAGGACCAGTCCCACAGTTGGGCCCGACCTGGGACGCAGAGCGACAACGGAGGTTTGCCCGCGGGCAATGTGCCAGGTGTGGGAAGACAGGCAGCGGACTGCTTCAAAGACAGGACGACAGATCGCCCGCCCAGACCAACTCAGACGGCGCCGCACAAGCCACCCAACCCTCCCAGATTGCTGACAGGAGCGCTAGCAACCCCAGACGAGGAAGCGGACGCCTACCTCGCAGGGGACGTGGTTGACGCCCAGGAGCAGCCGGCGGGAAACGCCTCCCACCTGCCCTAAGCAGCGCCGCCGGGCAGGTGGTAAAGGAGGGGCACAACAACCCCAGGGTGAGTGAAGATTGCTCCATCCTGGCAGGGCAAATAGAACTCACTTATGGCTCTAGAGCCATCGCGGTCAAAGCTCTGGTGGACTCTGGGTGCTCCAGAAATCTGATCCACCCAGACATTGTCACCGTACTCAAACTGCCCTGCTCCCCCCTCCCTAAACCGCTGGTGTTCCAACAACTCGACGGCTCTACAGCAGGGGGGGGGGGACCGGCCATCCAGGGTACAAGAAAGGTCACCCTGAAAATGGGCACCCACAGGAAGTCCATAGACTTTGTGGTAACCCCGGTGGGGAAGCCCATAGTGGTGCTGGGGATCCCCTGGCTAGCACGCCACAACCCCTGCATAAATTGGAGGACCCGCTCTATCATGTTCGAAGACGGAGTCTACCAAGCACCAGGTAAAGGTAAAGGTAAAGGTTTCCCTTGACGTAAAGTCCAGTCGTGTCCGACTCTAGGGGGCGGTGCTCATCTCCATTTCTAAGCCTTGGAGCCGGCGTTGTCATAGACACTTCCGGGTCATGTGGCCAGCATGACGACTCGGAACGCCGTTACCTTCCCGCCGAAGCGGTACCTATTGATCTACTCACATTTGCATGTTTTCGAACTGCTAGGTGAGCAGGAGCTGGGACGAGCAACGGGAGCTCACCCCGCCGCGCGGTTTCGAACCACCGACCTTCCGATCGACAGCTCAGCGGTTTAACCCGCAGCGCCACCGCGTCCCTATAAGCACCAACAAAGGAGAAATCCTCCGCTCTGATGGGGGGGAGGGCAGAGACCGTCGACCAAACCCACGCCCCCCCCCCCGAAGGACTGCCGGAGCAATACTTGGACTTCGCAGATGTCTTCGGAGAAGAGGAGGCGGACCAATTACCCCCCCATCGCAAGACAGACTGTGCAATCGAACTGCTCCCGGACGTCCCATTACCCAAGCCCAAAATCTACCCCACGACCCAGAGGGAATTGGCGGCGCTGCGAGAATTTTTGGACAAAAACCTCTCCAGGGGCTTCATCGAACCGGCGAACTCGCCGGTTGGAGCACCCGTCCTATTCCGAGAAAAGAAGGATGGCACCCTGAGACTATGCACAGATTACCGCAGATTAAATTCCACCTCCCTATCCAACAAATACCCCCTCCCCCTCGTAAAAGACATGCTGGCACACTTGTCAAAGGGAAGGGTGTTTTCCAAACTCGACCTCCGCGAGGCATACTACGGAATTCGCATCAGGGAGGGGGACGAGTGGAAAATGGCGTTCAACTGTCCCTTGGGCTCCTTCCAGTACAAGGTACTGCCTTTTGGTCTTGCGGGGGCCCCGGGGGTCTTCATGCAACTCATCAACGAGGTACTGCATGAACATCTGTTCAAGGGCATACTAGTTTACCTGGACGATGTCCTAATCTACACAAGGATTCAGAGGGAACACAAGAG
The DNA here is from genome assembly GCF_035149785.1 of Candoia aspera. Lineage (NCBI taxonomy): Eukaryota > Metazoa > Chordata > Lepidosauria > Squamata > Candoiidae > Candoia > Candoia aspera. The sequence goes on along the minus strand of NC_086153.1, from coordinate 168,474,352 downwards.
ATTAGTGAGACAAGTTCTCACTAAGCTCCGGAAAGCCAAACCCTACGCTAAGCTGTCCAAGTGCGAATTCCACAAGTCGCGCTTGGACTACTTAGGGTACAGAATCTCTGACAAGGGCACAGAAATGGACCCCGCGAAGGTTCAGGCAGTTTTGAGCTGGGAACGCCCACGCACCAGGCGCCAGCTTCAAAGCTTCCTTGGGTTCGCGAACTTCTATAGGTCCTTCGCGAGGGGGTTCGCGGAAATTGCCCTGCCCTTAACCGATTTACTAAAGACCAAAGGCATCGGGGAGACGCGCAAGGTCAAAAACCCAGGGGCCGTGCTTAATTGGACTCCCGCCTGTCAAACCGCTTTTGACAGGCTAAAAGCGCTGTTCACAGCGGAGCCCATTCTATCCCACCCGGACCCTAAACGGCCTTTTGTGGTGCAGGTGGACGCCTCTGACTTCTCAATTGGGGCCATCCTGCTGCAAAAGGATTCCGCTGGAATCCTGAAGCCATGCGCCTATCTCTCCAGGAAATTCTCAGAGACAGAGAGGCGCTGGCACGTGTGGGAAAAGGAAGCCTTTGCGGTTAAAGCAGCACTGGAGGCTTGGCGTCACCTTTTGGAAGGGGCGACTTGCCCGTTTGAGGTCTGGACAGACCACCACAATCTCGAGGCGCTCCGTATGCCCCAGCGCATCAGTCCCAAACAGATACGCTGGGCTTAGTTCTTCAGCCAGTTCAAATTCCAGCTGAAGTTCATCTCAGGGAAAAAGAATTTCCTGGCAGACGCACTCTCCTGACTACCCCAGGATGCAGAGCCTATCTCCGACATCGTAGGGACCGTGCTCTCTGATTACCAGCTGGGTCTGGCAGCTGTCACCCGGGGATGCGCTTGGGGACAGCCTGCCCCCCCCTTACAAGCAACTCTAGCGCAACCCGCCCCCAGGCTCAGGCAACCCCAAATGCCAGATGGGTTACGGGCAGATTTTATAACAGCAATAAAATCTGACCCCTGGCTCCTCGCCAACCCTAACAAAGTCACTATGGAACAGGACCTCGCATGGGCGGAGGGAAGGTTATACATCCCTGACTCACAAAGGCAGACGATCCTCAGCAGATCGCATAACAGCAAACAGGCTGGTCACTTCGGGTTCCTGAAAACCCTATACCTAACTCGGAGACAGTTTTGGTGGCCCTCGCTGAGGAAGGACGTCAAGATGTATGTGGCGTCCTGCCCGGTGTGCGCAATGGCCAAGCGACCGGCTGGCAAACCCCAGGGGCTGCTGCAACCCGTGGCTGAACCCTCCCGCCCTTGGGATGAAATCTCAATGGATTTCATTGTAGACTTACCGCCTAGCCAAAAGAAAACAGTCATTTGGGTAGTCAAAGACTACTTCTCAAAACAAGCCCATTTCATCCCCTGCGCCTCGATCCCGTCAGCACAACAGCTGGCGAAACTGTTCCTAGTATACGTGTACCGCCTACACAGCTGCCCCTCCCGCTTGGTGACCGATAGGGGCACACAGTTTACCTCGAGGTTTTGGCGGGCTTTTTTGAAACTGATAGGTACCCAGCAAGCCCTGTCAACCTCCTGGCATCCCCAGATGGACGGATCTACAGAGATCCTTAATGCCACACTGGAGCAATTCCTCCGCTCCTACATAAACTACCACCAGGACGACTGGGTGGACCTACTCCCGTTTGCAGAGGTCGCATACAACAATGCGATATACCAAAGCACGGGACAAATCCCCTTTGGGGTGGTGTCGGGTCGGGAGTTCGTCCCCATTCCTGAACTACCCCAGCAGTGGCCGCCTGTGATTGGGGTGCGAAACTCGCAGATTCCTGGCCAGTCATCAAGGACGTGCTTAAAGAGGCACAAACCGCATACAAACTGCAAGCGGACAAACACCGGCGCCAACAACCAACGTTTCGGGTAGGGGACCTGGTCTACCTATCCACCAGATTCATCAAATCACCGCAACCGTCTAAGAAACTGGCCCCCAAATTTATTGGGCCATTCCAGGTGACACAAATCGTGAACCCAGTCACGGTGCGCTTGGGCCTGCCCCATAATTTAAAGAGGCTGCACCCAGTGTTCCACTGCAGCTTACTCAAGCTGGCAAGTGACTCCTCCTGGTGGCACCCACGCACGCCCCCCCCCCACCAGTGATGATAGATGGACAGCAACACTTCGAAGAGAAGGAGGTACTTGACTCCCGCAAGCTGCGGGGCTCCCTCCAATACCTAGTAAAATGGAAACACTTCTCACACCCTGAGTGGGTCGCTGCCTGCGACATCCAGCTCCTGACCTGGTCCGCAACTTCCATACCGCCTATCCCTCCAAACCCGCGGCTTGACTTTCTAAAGGGGGGCAGTATGTCATGATCACCGTTGCGATGCTTGTGACATCGCAATGGCTCACATAACAATACAGGGAAATGGGTCCCTGGCGGATTAAGGCAAAAGGCAACCATGAAACAAAAAGAAAGCAACAGGTGCTGGAAACTAAGTAACAACCAAAGCCAGCGGCGCGGAAGACAAAGATACAAAGTTGCCAAAAGGTAATTGACAAAACAACAGGAGAGGCGCGCCTGAGCTGTCAAAGGGATTAAGAGCCTGATCGCCCGGCAATGAATCATTACCGTTCAGGAAGGCAATCGAGGCGACGCCCGGGGCACAGGGGGGCTGAACGACCTCTCACCTGACAAGGATGAAACTGGTGGGACTTGTGGGATGCACCTGGAATAAGGTGGGGTGGAGCGCTGACCGGCGTGGGCTATTTAAATCCCGTTCCAGTGTGCTCCCCTCACTCTCAGCTTTTTAAAGGCATGCATTCTGTTTTCTCAATAAAGCCAGAACCTAAGCCTACGCTAGCGTCTGTGTCTTTACTGGTTAGCAGGCAGAGCCTGACACGGCGTTTGTCCATAGACGCTTCTGTGGTCATGTGGCTGGCATGACTACACGGAACACCGTTACCTGCCCGCTGAAGCGGTACCTATTAACCTACTCACATTTGCATGTTTTCGAACTGCTAGGTTGGCAGGAGCTGGGACTAGCAACGGGAGCTCACCCCGTCACACGGATTCGAACCGCCGACCTTCTGATCGCTCAGCAGCTCAGCGGTTTAACCTGCAGCGCCATGTCCCATTAGGTGGGTTAGATTACAATAAATAAAATGTGTATTATTTAAGATATCACCAGCATTTAAACATAAGGATTTAATAATGATGTTTTCATTTCTAGGAGATCCTGCTGGAGTAGTTTTGTTCTATACTCAATCATAAGGTATTGTACTAATTGTAGGGTATTGATTCCCCACAAACTGGTGGAAGCATTTAAGGATCTTGCAGAAAATATAATTTCCCTTGTTACAGAATTGGTGTTACCAGTCTAACACAAGAAAGAAGCAACTATTTCCCAGGGACTACCAGACAAGCTGTAAATTTAAGACTAAATCAACATATATTATAGATTCATTCTTCAGAGCAAAACAGTGGTTCAGGAAGAATATTGCTTCATCACATCTCTTACTGTATACTGTTTCAGGGGATGAAGCGCAGTGGAAAGTGCCCCTTGCCCCAATGAGCAGAAATTTTTAAAAAAGCTTTAGCTATCACAAAAATAAAAAAGTTGCAGTATTCATTGATAAACATCTGGAAACAAACCCTTGGTTCATTTTTTACACAAGGGAAAATTTGCTTTTTAAATTTTCTTGGTAGGATACAATTGCTGCAGTTACTGTAAGTGATTGGGCAGAAGTGTATCTACAAAAAACAAAAGGTAACACCAAAAACAATAGTTTGCAATATTTCAATTTCTATTTCTTTTTCAAAAAATAATATTTTCCAAGTCCCTAAGCATTTTATGATGTATTCTGCCAATGCATGCTGATCTTGAGCCACATCAGTATGTGCTGATGGAAAGACTTGAGTAGTTTAAATATCTCACCAAATTCAGGGAAATATTTTAAATGGCCATTTATATTTACTTTATTCCATAATACAGATTTATATGTAAAAATATTAATTACCTGGTGAAAAAATGGAATAAAAATAAAAATCTTAGCTGTACCATTGATTTTTTTTTGGTGTAACTTAGATGAAAATATTGCCTTTTTACACAATCTCTTGAGTTCAATCTCTTGAGTTTCAGTGAGTTGCTGTTCTGTATGTTTACCTTTTCAATTTTTAAAAATGTATTGGTGAAATACAACACACAAACAACTCCATCATCAACAAAATAACACTATTGATTGTACAGTGAAAAAACTATATATATTAAAGTGATTAAAATAAACTAAACATAAAAGAAAAAGGACCTCATAAAAATAAGGTCCATGTAGTAGCAATAAAATATTAATTCAGTTCTTAAACTTATCATTAAATCTAAACCATATAGAAACATATTGTTTTATGTTAGCATTTTTAGAATGTAAGGACATTTCAAAAGTTGGTAACATACATATAACTTGACTCCATTCCTTAACATGAAGAAGTTTCTTTCCATTTATGCAAGATTATTCCTGTTGCCAAGTCCCAGGCCCAATAAAGCCAAAGTTCTTCATAAAATGACAAATTCCATATTTTTGGAATATAATTTAACATCACATTTACATCTTTAGCTGTTCTATTTTCCCCGCAGAATTGTATTAACTTTACAGCTTGCCTCTCAATAACCAAATGTATCGAGCCACTTTCCAGGCCAGGAAGAAAAATTCCTGTTTACTTTACCTTGACTCTAAAACTGGCCAAGATTTCAAAGAGGTCACATATTTACTCTCCAGTTCAGTCCAAAGAAGGTAATATTTAAAGACATTCTATTTCTATAGAAATATAGATGTTAAAATAGTTAAAATAATAAAATTATGGCCTCATCAGACCATAACACATTTTCCCAAATGCTTTTGTCAGACCTGATGTAGGTTTTTGCAAAATGTAGCCAGGCTTGGATGTTTTTCTTTGATCTTTTTGGCCATAATTCCAAAAAGTATGGTGCAAAAACAACACTGCGCATCACCAAAAGTATACCATACCCATAGTGAAACATGGTGGTGGCAGCATGATGCTTTAGGGCTGCTTTTCTTCAGCTGGAAGTGGGGCTTTAGTCAAGGTGGAGGGAAGCATGAACAGTTCCAAATATCAGTCAATTTTGGCACAAAACCTTCAAGCCTCTGCTAAAACGCTGAAGATGAGGAGGAATTTCACCAACACAATGACCCAAAGCATACCTCCAAATCAACAAAACAATGGCTTCACCAGAAGAAGATCAAAGTTTTGGAATGGCCCAGCCAGAATCTTGACCTACATCCAATTGAAAATCTGGGGGGTGACCTGAAGAGGGCTGTGCACAGGAGATGCCCTTGCAGTCTGCCAGATTTGAGCACTTCTGCAAGGAGGAGTGGGCAAAGATTCCCAAGGCAAGATGTGCCCTGTTGATAGACTCCTACCCCAGAAGACTGAATGCTGTCATAAACTCAAAAGGAGCTTCAACAATGTTTAAGGGTGTGCACACTTATGCAACCATGTTATTCTAGTTTTGTTTTTTTAAATTTTTTCACCCTAAAAGATTTGTTTGTTTTTCAATTGAATTGTACAGCTTGTATGTTATATTAAAGGTGGAAGAAATTCTGGAGTGATTTATCTTGGTCTGATTTTTTTACATCTCAAAAACCTGGCATTTTAACAGGGGTGTGTAGACTTTTTATATCCACTGTAGGTTATAAAGCTGAAATTCTCTGTATCTTTACCTAGGACATAGACGCCATTTCATATATATGCATATTGCTATGCTCAGTGGCTTTTGATACCATCGACCACGGTATCTTTCTGGATTGACTCAGGGAGTTGGGGGCGGACGGCGTGGTCTTGCGCTGGTTCGCCTCCTTCCTCTAGGGCTGGTCCCAGTCGGTGTTGATAGGGAGTGAAAGATCCAGCCCACGGCCCCTATTCTGTGGGGTTCCGCAGGGCTCGGTATTCTCTCCGCTCCTTTTTAACATCTACATGAAACCACTGGGCAAGATCATCCATCACTATGGGGTGAGGTATCACCAATATGCGGATGATACCCAATTATACATCTCTATCCCAGGTGAAGTAAGTGATGCTGTGACCACCCTCCAGTAAAAGCCTCCAGTAAAAGCCTTGAGCTGCTGCTTGTTTGTGGGTCTTTCTGCCTTCAGTCTTGTCTTCAGTAAGTGAAAAGCATGCTCTATTGGGTTGAGATCAGGTGACTGACTTGGCCATTGAAGAACATCCCACTTCTTTGCCTTGAGAAACTCTTGGGTAGCTTTTGCTGTACATTTTGGGTCATTATCCATCTGCAATATAAAGCGGCATCCTATCAGTTTGGCAGCATTTGGCTGAATCTGAGCAGAAAGTATACACTTTACAGAAAGCAGAAAGTATATACTATACACTTCAGAATTCATCCTGCTGCTTTTATCAGCAGTCAGGGCATCAATAAACACCAGTGACCTGGTTCCATTGGCAGCCATACATGCCCATGCCATAACGCTGCCTCCACCATGTTTGACAGATGATGTGCTATGCTCTGGATCATGAGCTGTTCTGTTCCTTCTCCATACTTTTCTCTTCCCATCATTCTGGTGCAAGTTAATCTTGGTTTCATCAGTCCAAAGAATCTTATTCCAGAACTGGGCAGGCGTTTTTAGGTGCTTGCTGGCAAAGTCTAATCTGGCCTTTCTGTTCTTGACCTTTACCAGTGGTTTGCACCTTGTTGTGAAGCCTCTGTATTTACATTCATAAAGCCATCTCTTGACTGTAGATGTTGACAATGACATGCCTACCTCCTCAAGAGCATTCTTGACCTTGCTAGATGTTGCAAAAGGGTTCCTCTTCACCATGAGCAGAATTCTGTGGTCATCCACTTTAGTTGTCTTCTGTGGTCTTCCAGGCCTTTTGCTGTTGCTGAACTTGCCAGTTAATTCCTTATTTTTCAGGATGTTCCAATCTGTTGTATTGGCCACTCCCAATGTTTTTGCTATCTCTCTGATGGGTTTATTTTGTTTTCTCAGCCTAATGATGGCCTCCTTCACTCGCATGGACACCTCTTTGGACCTCATGTTGAGAGTTCCAGTGAACAGCTACCAAATGCAAATGTAACACTCAGAACCACCTCCAGGCCTTTTATCTGCTTGAGTGGTCATAGGGTACCCAGGAAACAGGACACACCTGGCCATGCAGCCGCTTGTCAGCCATTCGTTCCATTACTTATGAGCCACCAACGATGTGTGTGTGGGTATGCCACTGGCTGTACTTCCTGAATGGTTAGTGCCCCACTTTTGTCAAACCCCTTGAATTACAGCTAAAAGTCCTGACTTCGCTCCCATCTGGGTGTGTTTTCTTTCAACTTCAATGTGGTGGTGTACAGAGGCCAAATGCCAAAACAGTTATCCTTGTTCCAGTATTTCTGGTCCTGACCGTATATTGAAAATATTGAAAATATCTATCCTAGTATATTGAAAAGAAATATTTAAATAAAATATGCTATAAAAATACTAGAGGTGTGATCTTGTCACGTTGCTCCATTGGTTCAGTCACTGATGCTTAATAGTGCATATTATGGCTAAGTGTGTTGGCTGCACAGAGTTAGTCAATGCAAAAAAGCCATAGGAGAAGCCTAATTTATTTTCTCCAACTATCCAAACTGTGAAGATCACACCCTGGCATTAAGACCTATAACTGTCTTCATTTTAAGAGAAACCAGAGTCTCCAACAAAGCCAATAACAGCACCAAGGCAATATTGTGCTTTTTTTACTCCAGGAGTCAGTAGCTGCATCTCAGCAGTCATAAAGCTGTTTAAAGCTAAACTTATTTTACAGAAGCTTTACAACTCACAGGTATGCTTCTATAACATCCTTAAACCCCTAGAGTTCACCTCTAGTTTTTGCATGCTGTGCCTCAAATGCACTGATTTGTGCTGAATCAGGAATGGTTCTCCTTGAGAAAGCCTGCTTTTGTCACCTCTCTTACTGGCTAAAACTTTTCTTCACCAACTGTTTGCTGGCCCTATTAATTCTTCGCAATGGAAGACAGGTCTGTGGTCTCTTTCCCCAGTTTCTGTTGCCTTTAGGTCTAGAGAGAGCCAGAGCAGAAATCTGTGAGTTTTTGATATAGCACAGCAGATTAACCTGGGGGATATTGGTGATTCTTACTGGCCAGTTCTTGACTGGAACCCATGTGTACCTGCCACATACCTTTTTAATCTCACCTCTGCAAAGCACCCCAGAGCTTTGTGCCTGGCCAGTCTCAACATCTTCCCCACAGTGATACTGGAGGGTGGGAGAGTCCCTTTTGTACTGAGAATCTGTGCTTGTGATTTGAGTGAGCCTGAAACCCTTGTCCACATTTTCTTCCATTGTCCCTTAGATGATAACATGCAATCTGTCCTTTTAATACCCTTCGTTAATGAAATTCAGTTCCACCTTGATATAGATCCTTCCTGCAGGATCAGAATTCAACTGTTATGAATAGAGTGGCTTTTATCAGCCACTATGGAAATCAGAAGGCAAATACTGGTTTTACCATGATGCTGTTGATATTTTGTTACCAGTTACTCTCTAATTTTATCTTTTGTTTTGCTTTTTAGGCTTTTATTTTATTTCTATCTTTATATATATATATATTTGTATACTTTATTTCTTTTTTTTAACTTGATGATCATAAACCATATTTACTATTAAATAAATATATTTATTTAAATAGTATAAACGTCACTTCATTGTGAAATGACGTTTTACCTCTTCCAATCATTATTTATTTTAAAGATGATCTCAAGGAGTTGCATTGATTCTTCGTTGTGCAACAAAAATCTTGTACATATGTCAAATACATATTTGTAGATGGGTTTCAGATAGGTAAATTGCTTCCCTCTAGCAATTTCCCCACAAACACCCCCCCCCACAAACAACTGCTGTAGCTCACATTTCTAATTCAGAAAAATGCAAGCACACATTGGGAGATTTTGTTTCTAAAGCAGGAAAAGGAGATGGAATCTATATCCATCTGAATCTTCAAGGACTGAAGAGAAAGGTCTTAACTACACTTACTGGAATCTTCAACTACTCGTTTGCTGCAGAAAAGATTTAACAATGTATTTTAAAAACAAACAAGGACATTTACCAAGAATGGATTGTCTGGTTTGCAATATCCTGCAGCCGCAGGATATAGCTTTAGATGAATTCTTTTTCCTTTCATAATTAAAAAAAATAGCATGGGAAACCATGTTATGTAACAGATAATTAAAAATAGATCCAAAGGACTTGTGACAAAACATTAAAAGAACGATCTGGTATTTTGCCCAATAACTTTTCTTTATACTGCTGTGGAAATGAGTAGATTTCTCACCATGTGCTTGGTGTTATATAAGATAACTCATTTGTTATATAAGATAACTCATTTGTTTCTTGAATCCTGTTACAGTTTTTACATTATAGTAGTGCTCACCAGATACCACTATGCTCTTTTTACCAACTGAGCATTTGCTGATGGATCAAGAGCTTTTACTTTTGAATCAACCATTACATATTGATGTTTATAATGCAACACTGTCTGATATTTACCTAATATTTCAGTCGACTCCCAATATTGGATGTTGCCTGTGTGAATACTCATATATTATTTGAAATATTGCAAATATTGCAAATCTGCAAAGGTTGACAGCTAGCACTGTGAGTAATCACAGCAAAATGTTTCCCTGTCTTTTGTAGAAAAGAAAGTAGTGCAGGAGAAAGCAACTTTGCTAACTGGATTAGAAAGCTTCTAAGTCACAAATTGGTATCCATGAGGATTTTGCCTGTGAAATAGCTTAGATTCCTAGCAACATTTTATATTTTGATACCTTTTATTGACAACAGCATTTTTCATAACAAAAAAAAAGCCTTAAGCATGTATAATCTTTCTAAATACAGTATAAAATGACTTTCTATCAACATAAAGAGAAGATCAAAATGATTCTGTATAATCAGAATCTTTTTTTCTTTTAAAACTTGAGTTTTTAGATATAATTGTTTTATTGCCTTTTTCTTTTTATATTTTACTTTTTGATTTTTTTGTATTATCATTTATTATTGTAAATAGCTGTTTCCTTTTTCTTTTATTATAGATTAAATAATCCTTCCATCAGTTTAGTTATTGGATTTGGTGTTTTACTGCAGCTCTCTTTCAATGTAGTCGCTAAGGTACATTTTAATGATACCTCTTTTCTATAACTTGCCACTGCGGTAAAATTATGTGAATGAAATGCTAGTTTTCTGGCACCTTCCTGCTCATTTATTTGGCAAGAGAGTTGGGATCTGAGGTTCAAATTTCTATTTCTCATTACTAATTAAAATGGTAATGTCATAAATATTTTTTTTTATTCTGAGTCAAGGCAAAATATATATATAAATTTGTTTCTGGCTTAAAACAGATTTTGAAGGATTTAATTTACATATTTTAAGCATGTTGGAAAGAGTAGAATGTCATGGCATGCATCAACACTTTTTTCAAATACTTTCTGGTGCTTGTACATATAACATTTTAGTAGAGTGGGTAACTGTTTCAGGGATTGATAGGAATCCATCCTCAAATCAGAATGAATCTTCTAATTATCTGCTCCAATTGTAGGCTATTTGATGGGTTTTGGACGAGAGAGATTCACTGATATTGCTATCATTTCTCATTGTGAGATGATGCCTTCTACTTGAAAAGCTTGCTGGTGTGACTAATGTATCATTGTGCATGTGTGTCTGCCATCTTATCTTTTGGCTTGAAAGCCAGGATAGGGAAAATTTCGCTGTCAAGAGCACATTTGGAATTTTTGGTACATTGCACTCACAAAATGGTTGATATGGGAAACTTCCTTATTCATAAAATGGTAGTTGGCATGGCTACTCTTTACAAAGACAAGTTAGCCTGCCAAGATGCTTTCTATCAGCCCTGTGTGTTCTTTTTTTATTAGGTCTTACATTTATATCCTACTTTAACTCTTCTCTAACTCTAAGGAATTCAAGGCAGCATATAAGAGGTACCCTGCATTTTAATTGGGTTAAACACCAGTTTCTCTGAGAGATAACAACAATCCCAAATCAATCTGTAAGTGTCATGGTTGATCAGAGAAGTGAACTTAGATCTTTCCATACTCTAATCACTATGCCACACTCACATTTCAGCATGTCAGTTTCCCATTTGACTTTTTGCTTGAAAGAATTCTTAAAAAAAAAAAAAATTCGTGGGCCTGAAGGTGTCTGGGAACATACTGGTGCCACTGGGTACCATACTGTCTAACTTTATTGTGAGCTGTACTTTCTCAATTTTGGCCTCACTGGTAGATACTAGCATATTAGGCACTGTCATCAGAGAGATCAAATTTTCAACTACAATAATCATTAAGAGTTTAAGATGCAAACTACTGATAACTGGGCTGTAAGTGATTGAAACATAATGGCCAATAAATCAAAAAGTGCCAAACAGTTCCATTATCATCTTTCCAAAATGTACTTTTATTCCTATTCTTGTTCGAGCCTAACTCAGGCCAGAAAGGAGTAGAAAATAATACCTTCATAATCCTTGATAACCTTGAAGCCCATACTGTCTTTTAAAAATTCCAAAGGTACAGAGACCATTATCACTCCTTGAAAATAAAATAAAAAAATAAACAGCAGTGTTACAAAACAGATTAAAACGGATTACAAAATATATTAAAGAAAGCTGAAACTTAGATTGGGATGCAGGACCAACAGTCATACTTTGACTGATGTACCAGGCTCTGCATTAAAAAAAGTAATAGGTGGGGCCAGGATACAAACTAAATTTGGTTTTATCTTCTTTAAATTATGTTGCATTTAATAATAACAATTATATATCATTACTCTTCCTTTTCTATATCTTTCCTGCTTCTAGTATATATATATCAGGAAACATAGAAAAGGAAGAGTGATGATATATAAAATATATGTGCTCCTTTTAAAGCAATCTTCTTCCCATATATCTGAAATTTTGGTACAAGACAAATATAACATCAATTACATTCTAACATTAATTGAGCTTCTAAGTAAATGTAATAAAAGGAAACTATTATTTAAATAAAAAATTATTAGAACTCAGAACAGATCTTTATGGTTTCTATAAATTATCACACTCATAATACTCCTTTCCCTATTTTCCAGGATTCTGTTTGAGAGTCCTCAGAGAAGTGGTCTACAAATCATATCCTATACATTGCCAAAATGCATGAAAAAACATGTCTCATTTTTTAAATCAGGAGACTGTAACCGAGTATTTACAGAGTGTGATCTATTACATGCTTGTTCAGATCTACAGTAAATTTACTCTCTCATGAGTAGAAGTATGATTGCAAATGTTTTGCTTTCTACAGAGCATATCCAAACATTTCAATGGGAAAATTTTCACCATCAAATTGTCCATACAGTTGGAACAGAATGTTGCTTTTATATTAACATTAATTATTGTGTAAAAGTGTTCAGTTGCTCTGTGTTTAAGGGTACTATTCCCAACAGTTTTCACCCATGGTGGCATTTATAGTATGTATTTCAAGAGTAAGTCTCAGTATTCTCCAATATGTTAATGGTATACTGTAGAATATCATCCAATATTTGTAAATTATCTATTTTTTATATGTTGGACAACTTCTTCAATGAGCAAAGAGAAAATTTTCAATGAGCAAAGGGAAAATTTTCACCATCAAATTGTCCATACAGTTGGAACAGAATGTTGCTTTTATATTAACATTAATTATTGTGTAAAAGTGTTCAGTTGCTCTGTGTTTAAGGGTACTATTCCCAACAGTTTTCACCCATGGTGGCATTTATAGTATGTATTTCAAGAGTAAGTCTCAGTATTCTCCAATATGTTAATGGTATACTGTAGAATATCATCCAATATTTGTAAATTATCTAATTTTTATATGTTGGACAACTTCTTCAATGAGCAAAGAGAATTTGTTATCCTATCTGAAATTAGATACCACAGAAGTTACTCTGAGCAGAAAGTTTACCTTCTCCTATACTATTGATAGAGCTAGCAGGGATGAGAAGATGAAATTGAACCATGATTTGCCCACTAGAATACAGATGTAAGTTACCTCCTGACTCCCCTCCACATGTTCATCTCATGGCTCATACTCTCATCTTACTTTCTATGAAAAGTCCAATGTTTTCTAAATTCTTAGGCTTCTAATTTATTATGGAATGTGGAAAAAAAAAAGGTGCTAGTGGCAATACCTGGTTAACCTTGTTGGGGCTTGGAAGTTAAGCAGAACTGGTGGTAATAGTTTGATAGGACACTAGAAAGGATACTGGAACTGTGGAGTACACCAGGAAGGAAAACAACAAGCAAACCCTCCCTGGAGAGGATAGGAACTGCTTCCATAGTGCTGACAAGGAAACTACATGGATTTATCCAGTAAGTCAAGTATGATTCAAAGAGACAGGCTGCTATAATTTGTGCAACTGGATGTTGGCAATTGCTTTCTGGGCCTTTCAAAATGCTGTAAATCTGAAACCAAATGCAGTTGTGACACATTTAGAAATATATATAATTGTTTTGAATAAATAATTATAAGAATTATAACATAATTCTTATAATTATTTATAATTTTTTAAAATAATTATAAGAATTATAAGTTTAACATCCTTTCCCTCCATTTTCTCAAGAAAGCAGCAGAACTAGGGCTAATTAAACAGTTAATATTAGAAAAACAATTTTTTTAAAAAACTTATTTTAAAACATGATAAACAAGGTCAATTTTCTTCCAGAGGCTCACACTTGATGTTTGGTCCCATCTGCTTTAATTGGACTTCCTTCCAAGTGTGGTTGCTGCCTCAGTGAACTGAAAAGGCTATAGACCAATCAAAACTTCAAACCCATGATAATAACGTGTACATTCCAGAAGCATTTCCCCGTTTCTCATTTAATTTTCTTTCCACATGGTAATGCCAGAGATTTGTTGGGTTACTATCAGGCTTCCCACATTGCTGCTGTTGCTTGTTTAACAAGGCAGAAAAAGTCACAACACCCACCAAATACTCGGTTTCCTTTGCGAAGAACTGACAAAGGACGAAAGTCATTGCTCTCGTTTCTTCCTTGAGAAGAAACAAAATGCAACATTTACCACAGCTAGCTACCGGAAACGCATAAAAAAGAGGGAAGAAAATTCAAGGCAAGCAATTGGAGCTCTTTGTGGGGGATGCAGGAGCTTCGCCTTTGTATCTCCCTTCTCTTTCTACAGCTAATTATTCCCTAATCCGACCTCTACGGATTTACTGGGAGCAACTACTGTATACAGATAACAGGGGTTATGTGCCCATATCCACATCCAATCCAATTTCTCTTATAGATGCTTTATATTAAACGGATACTTCTACTTCAGTCACAAAACACCGGAAGGAGTCTTTTTCTTAATTCTTATCCAGCTTGATTTTCCTCCTTGCCCTGGCAGGCTTCTTAGCTCACATCCGTGAAAACAGGCGTAGCAACAGAAGGGGCTGGAATGCCTAAATCGCTGCCGCGAGATACAGCAGCATTTATACTCAGAAGCATTTCTCCATCACACTTCAAACGTTGCGTCTGTCTTCAACCTGCCCGCTCCGAACTAGTCTTTTTTCCCCAGATTGCAGGGAGTTTTGCGTTGTTCTTCCCGTCACACCAGTACAGCGGACGTGTATTATTGAAGCACAGAAATCCAAAGCTTTCTTACCTTCTTCCCTAGAGCTCCCCTCCTCCGTCGCCGTATCCACGCCAGCACAACGCAATCAAGGCAGCAGCCCCAACTACCTCCTTGACCACAAATAGCGGGTTTCGCAGGCCTCTCCCTCTCGTCCGCTACAGCAGGAAACGGACCCGACTAGCAAGCAAGGCCCTCCTGGGAACCGAGCAGTCGACGTCCGCCCAGCGACCTCACTGATGTCACTGGGGGGAAACGCAGGAGGGAGGGCCGTCAAAGTGGCTACACCGGAGGGAGGGGCGGAGGTGGAATTCACGGGACTACCCTCAAGGGAAGTGGGGAAGGGCTGTGACGGTTCATTTGGTTGGGTACAGACCACAGACAAAGCTTTGGTAGGTTGCCCCACCAGGTAGGTTTTACAGTTCTTTCCAGAATCTGGGTATGGCAAGGGGAAATTATTTCCTTTTTTTTGTCCTGATATACCTAATACCATCCTATCTCTATAGTTTCTTATCTCTATGCTCCAGACCGTGGACGGGATCTGGGAAAAAATACTTGCGATGGCTTGCAAAGTTTGCTCTGTCAGGGCCAAATGAGCGCCCCTACATAGCCTCTTTTTCCTTCTCCCCTCTCGTGGAACTAAGGTGAACATTGGAAAGCTTCCTTTGTATCTATCTCTGCTTGAACAGATAGGTCTACTTGAAAGTAAGTTTTCTGCTTTCTCTGACAAATGCATTTATTCAAATATAAGCCGTCTTTTGCAGTTCCACTCCAAAAGGTTAGTCTTAGGAGAACAGATTGGCTCAACCGACTTTTACAATCCTGGTCTGCCTGAGGGGATCTAGTTAATTTCTCCCCTCTTAGCCCAATGTTTACTATTGCAGGGCTGTTGCAGGGCTGGAAGCCTGAATCTCTCAGCTACCTTCTCCTGGTCAGGCTAGGTAAGCTCCTATTGTCAGCTTTAGGAGGAGGTTTGCTGTGTAGGATTCTTTTCCCTCTGACCAAACCATGCTCCCCGTCTCTCTGCCTGCTGGTTTTTACCTGCTGTTGGCCAAAGCTCAGTTCCTTTTGTTCCTTGCCAATTGCTTCTCTCCTTGCCATCTCCTGCTTCCAGTTTTGGTGCCTTTTTTGTTGTTGTTGTTGCCTTAGTGCTACCCAAACTAGAGTCCCTCTTCTGGGGGGAGATGGGCAGTGGCAAAATTTATTTATTTCTCAAATGTATACTACCACCCATCTCTCAAACTGCATCAGTGTGTTCTTAGTGTGAAGAACTCTGGATCTGGTCTGTCCCATGCCAGTCCTTACTGCTGACCTGGTTCTGGGTCCTCTTCCTTCTGCCACATCTCTGGCTCAACATTCCCCTTGCCCACACCTATGGTCCCCTTTTTCAGCTTCCACCACACAGCCTTGTGCTAGATGTGGTTATCAAAAGGGAGCTGCTGAACCACTTCTCTCTCACCTAGTGTATGACAACATATCAGGGAACTGTGGTGGGAGAGGTAGGGGATGCAGCATGCTGAGCTGTCCTGTTTGCAAACAGTGGTATGACAGAAGTTGGACTCATCTTCTCTTGGCGAAAGGTGTGAACAGAAATCAAAAGGACTTACGCAGTTATCAAGTGCTGGTCTAGGATAACAAACTTTTTTTTTTGCTTCAGGATGCAAG
Source organism: Candoia aspera (assembly GCF_035149785.1). Classification (NCBI taxonomy): domain Eukaryota; kingdom Metazoa; phylum Chordata; class Lepidosauria; order Squamata; family Candoiidae; genus Candoia; species Candoia aspera. Next base: position 168,458,017 of record NC_086153.1, on the reverse strand, counting down.
CAGTCCCCCTAGTATCATTTTACTTTACTTTTTACTTTACTCTTTACTCTTTACTCTTCAAATTTATATGGCTGCCCATCTCACAAGAAGTGACTCTGGGTGGCGTACAACAAAAAAAAGTATTAAAACAACATGTCAAACACAGTCACATTAAAAAAATTAAACACACATGAGATTTGATCATCAGCAGAATCACCTCAAGATTTCTCTGCTCCCCTAAGACCCCCAGGCTTGATGACAAAGCCAGGTCTTGAGGGACTTCCAGAAAATGAGGGATGGAACTAACCTCATTTGGGGGGGGGTGTTCCATAAGGCAGCCCCCACAGGAGAGAAGGCCCCCCTCCTTGGGCCTGCCAAGTGTAGTTCCCTGAAAGATGGGACCCACAGCATGCCCCTCTTGCTGGATCTGATGGGATGAGCAGATGTAATTGGGGAAAGGCGGTCCCTCAATAACTTGGCCCCATGCCATGAAGGGCATTAAAGTCAAAACCAACACCTTGAATTGGACCTGGAAGCAGACTGGCAATCAATCCAGCTTGCAGAGCAGAGGTGTAACATGTGCTATTCTAGAAACATACATAACTGCCTGCGCCGCTGCATTTTGCACCAGCTGAAGCTTCCAGATACTCTTCAAGGGTACATAGAGCGCATTACAGTAATCCAATCAGGAGGTGACTAAGGCATGAGTAACTGTGACCAAAGTTTAACTTGTGAAATGAACATATTACATTCAAAAGTATTTTTTTTAAAAACAAATGGAAGTCTGAAATCCCCTAGTTCCATTCCAGTGTGTGGTGTGGTTGCTCTAATTTACATGCCCCATCCTATAGTTCTCATCCTCACAACACTGATATGGCCCCTGGAAATAACAAGGTTGCCCCCCCCCCCCCCCCGCTGCTTTAAGCAGCAGGAAAAGTGAGTTCCAGTGGAAATCTCAAGGGTCTATCTTGCAAGGCAGGCTGCACATGTTGGACTGAATTGCAGTGGTACCACTGAGGAGACTAATCAGGCTTAGCTTGAAGGAGAATCTTTTCACATCAGCCATATACTTGTCCTTTTTCACAGCACAATCCTATGTGTGTTTACCGCCCCCCCCCCCCACAACATAGGTTAGCTTGCTGTATTGTGCTAAAATCTCCTCACCTGGGAATCCTTTTAAACTTTTGGGGGGAGATGGACTGTGATAAAAATTTGATAAATAAATATGTCTTCACTCAGGCCGGACTCACCTATACAAGATGAAAGACTTGGTGGTATGTCTAATTCAAACCTCCCCTCCTTATTTAGAGGTTAAGAAGATAAGCACACTGCCAATTGAACCTAATCACTGTGAGAACAGAAATACCTCCTCCACTGCATCTAAAAGTAGTTTGTTAACTCTTTCCTCACAATACTTCATAAATTTCTTGTAGTTTTTGTATTTGTTGAAAAGAGTTAATAAAGCTTTATAAAAAAAAGAATACTTCATAAATCTGTTATTTCATGTTCTGTATTCTTGAATGAAGAAGAATAGGTCTTGACCATCTTCTGCATGGCATCCTTTCATTTATGCAAACAGTACTATTGTATTCCCCCCTAGGTTAAAATACTGCTATTTCCCTTCAACTTTTTCATAGAATTTAATTCTGGTTCTGGCTATCTTCCTCTAAATCTGAGTTCAGGAAATTGCCTGCTTAGGACAACAAACGCTTGAATTCAAATTGACCCAAAATAGATTTTGACAATTTCAAATATGTGTCTTTCTCAAGACAGAAACATTTTGAAGGCTGGTCATTCATGTGGGCAGGTCTATTAAAGATCTGGCAAAGCTTCCTTTTTAGTTCTCTAAGAAGTGCTAGCACGAACCAGGCTTTTGAAACATTAAAGTGTTTAATTGAAATAGTTCTCAAACAGAGGATCAAATAACCAGTGATGCTTCCAAAGAGAGTATTTTGGTGATCTTTTGGAGGCCTGTAGTATATGCATTTCTGGCTGAAAACACAGAAGTCAAAAATTACGTTATGATTCAGGTCCAAGGGCTTAACCACCTACAAAAACTTAATATTCCTGTCTGTATTTTTAATGGCATTTCTTTGGGCTACAGTGGCTCATGATGCATGAAATAGCTCCCCACTCAAAGGATTACTCCTATAGGTTGTTTTTACAGGCATAACTGGTGATACTTACAACCTGTTCCTCCATCAAGCCAGAAGGGAATGCAAGACGAAAGGAGCTGGCATTTAGCAGGAGTTTATCTTCTATTTGTGCAGCATAACTCTGCCCTTACTTTACTACTATTAGTGACAATTTTGTCAGCATTTTTGTAGCACTTCAAAATGTACTTGTTAAAATCTGAAATAAAGTCTTAAGAAGTGATTCCAGTGCTGATTATTTGAAATATATTGCATTGTTACAATACTATCATAGACAGTAATTCAAAAGTACTTTGGTATTGACAAATATGGGATGAGAATAAAGGCATAGCTGTTTAAACACGTTCATTTAAAGCAATATAAAACTTAATATATCTGAATGAGAGAGACAATCAATTCGTAAAGTAATGTTTTTTTCAAGCAACAAAATCCAGCCAGGGAAGTGATTTGCAATAGATAAATATAAATTTCTCACCCTGTGTCGTTTATTTAAATAAATGCATTTTAACTGATTTCCAAGGTTGATTTTCAAAAGCACCAATAAAACAATACCCCTGCTCCCCTGAATTACACTGCTGAAATTATGTAATTAGGAGTAGATTTTCAGTTTAGTTTTCTAGTAAAGAAAGATAAATTTCTTTGTCTAGAATTGGGGATCTTATTTTTTTTCCCAGGTTCAGATGGAGGGGACTTCAATAGCTACTTTAAAAAATGTAAATCTCACAACAATGAAAATGCCTGTCTCTGTTTCAGTGGTTTGCTCATTTTCTTATGGAATCCTATTCTTGAGTTTTTCTGGAACATGCTATAGTAGGTATACTATTACCTACTATATGAATCCACAGCCTGATTCATATTTTCTCTTCTGGTAGAGAAAATGCCTGCTGTCCTCTGTCATCATGCCTACTCTCCTCTGCCCCCTAAAAATAATGACAATGCTGATAGATGTTTCATGTAGCTACATACTGGACACTCTGTCAGATATATATTGAAGAGGAAGAAAGGTGCAAATTGAGTATCCACATGGAATACCTATAGCACTTTTTACATGAGCTGCATGATGGGGACATGCTAGTACAGACAACTAGCAAGAAGGTACTAACTGATCTAGCCATTATAGGCATTTTATGAATGAGGCCCAACTTGAATACTCTGGCATTTCCATGTCTTATGCATAGTGGATTAATTTTTGTCCTGAACTTTGAATGCTTTCTTTGCATACAAGTGATAAAAGGAACATTAACTTTAAATGGATTATAAGCCTTGTCAGTTCTTAAATCCTACAAGTTGTTGCTGTATATTTACTCGATTTATATCCTGTCTTTCTTTTAGGAGCTCAAGGCAGCATACATAGCACTCTCTCCCCCTATGTTTCCCTACAACAATTCTTTGAGGTAGGTTGGGCTGAGAGAGAGAGTGACTCACCTAAAGATACCCAGTGAACTTTTGTGGCTGAGGATATACTTGGACCTGGGTCTCCAGCTACCAGTCCAACACCTTAAACTCCACACCACGCTGGCTCTCTGTGTAACAGATGTAACTGTTGTCAAACAATTCCAGTGAGAATACTGTATGATCAAATATTTGCAAAATACAGATTATGTTTCATCTGTTAAACTGGGTAAAGGTATACAATATTTGCAAACAGATCTGTTGAAAACACAGATCGCTTGTATTGGCTCTCATCTTGTGAATATAGAGCAAAAGAGAACATTTTATGGCATTTCCAGGATTCCATTAAGAATTTCATGGGCTTGGCTTTGAGATCATCCTGTCTAACAACTGGATCTCAAGGTTTTTAATCCAGTTGACTATATATGGATGTGGAAAACAAACAGCTGTTTAGAATAGCAACTTAGCTAAATTCAGATAACCAATTTTTATTTTTGTAATCTTCACACCCAACAGAATCAAGCCATGTTTAAAATCTTGTACTTGTGAAACATTCTCTATGCATAGGTTATGAAAAATAGCCAGAATCCTCACATTTTAATTCAATCATTACACTTCTGGAAACATAGTTTCACAGCACTGTGAAACCTGAGGATTCACATACTTGCTAATAAAAGTTAATCCATTTGTTATCATCATAGTCTCTCCTGAGGAAACCCAGAAGCAGTACACATTATAAAACGATGCAATACATAATACGAATGCATCATTTAATTGTACAACAATTAAAACAATTTATCAAAATGAAAATGTAGTCTAAAATATGTTAACTAAAATGGTAGTTTGAAAGCTGTTTGGTCACTTCTGGTGGAAACATGGCAGACTAGCATGTCTCCACAAAACAGGGGAAGATGCAGAGGCAAAGACTGATAGCTGGGCAATATGCCCAAGCAAACAGAGGGAGAAAATGTAGAAGCAGTGAAAGACTTTGTATTTCTAGGTGCGAAGATTACTGCAGATGCTGACTGCAGTCAGGAAATCAGAAGACGCTTAATCCTTGGGAGAAGAGCAATGACAAATCTCGATAAAATAGTTAAGAGCAGAGACATCACACTGACAACAAAGGTCTGCATAGTTAAAGCAATGGTGTTCCCCGTAGTAACATATGGCTGCGAGAGCTGGACCATAAGGAAGGCTGAGAGAAGGAAGATAGATGCTTTTGAACTGTGGTGTTGGAGGAAAATTCTGAGAGTGCAAGAAGATCAAACCAGTCCATCCTCCAGGAAATAAAGCCAGACTGCTCACTTGAGGGAATGATATTAAAGGCAAAACTGAAATACTTTGGCCACATAATGAGAAGACAGGACCCCCTGGAGAAGATGCTGATGCTAGGGAGAGTGGAAGGCAAAAGGAAGAGGGGCCGACCAAGGGCAAGATGGATAGATGATATTCTAGATGGGGGTGTTGACGACAGACAGGAAGTTCTGGCGTGGGCTGGTCCATGAAGTCACGAAGAGTCGGAAGCGACTAAACGAATCAACAACAACAACAAATGGAGTTTCTCCAGACAAGAAGAAGCCATGAGATTGCCCACATGAGGGGGGGAGCAGCTCCTTGTGAGGAAGCCTGCAGAGTCCAGAAGGAACCTGCAGGTGAGCTGTGAGTAACAGACCAAGCTCACAGCCTGTTTAAAGGACACTGGGTGTGCCCAATCCACTTTCTAAAGCATGTTTAAACAGAGTAAATTTAAAGTGTAAGGAGACCTTCAGAACAGCAGAGCACCTAAAGCCACCTAGGTGAGTGTACCTTCAGTCTGGGAAAGAGTAATGTAAAAAGGAATAAGATTTTAAAATAATTAAATGCAAAAATCTTAATGGAATTTTGGAATGGGAAAGTTAAAAAATGGACTAAAGGGACAGTTCAGTTTGGAATATTGCCTTATTTAAATATTTTTTGAATTAAATAGATAATACATCTCTCAGTGGGAAAGAAGAAAGTTTAAACTTGTTAAGGAAGCTGATTGGGTGAAGTGTTAAAGATAAGTAGAAAAAGAAGGGAAACACAAAGTTCTGAGAAGATCATGTGATTACAGAAGTATGGAATGCTGAAAGGGAGTAAAGTGAGAAGTATAAGTATAAGGGGACATAGAAAAAAAAGCCTCTTTTATTTTTTACTCCCCTTTTATGGATTACAAATTTGAAACAAAAATGGTTATTACTTAAGGGAATGAAAGTTATAGAAGGGAAGAGAGGATTGTTGGACCAGAAGAATATATTTGTTTATGACAGATAAATTCACAGAAGAGGATACTATTTCATCAGCCAGAAAGATTATTATATGTGTATAAGATATATTGAAGTACCCACAATGGAAGATAAAATAGCAAGTATTTTTGCCGAATACTGAATCTTTAATGGACTTTTTGCTGAAAATGGAGAGCTAAAATGATGATTTTTAGACTGGACGATTAAAAAAGTGTTGAATAAGGGGATGAAAGAATTATGATTATGTATAGGAAGAAGGAGGGATAATAATTTTGATTGTAACTGCTGTAATGAAGATTGGAAGTCCCTTCCTTAATTATCTTTTTCTTCTTTAATTGTATTGTTTCCCACACTTTTTCCTTTTTCTTCTTTTCTTCATTCTTTTATATATTTATTATTTTCCTTTTATTGATGTAAAAATTCTCAACAAAAATCATATTTAAAAAAAAGCTGTGTGGTCCTAGACTAGTTTTTACTCTGCAAGTGCTCAATTGAACAAGAGTGCCTTAAGCTATCTTTGAAACAAGGAAGCATAAGGTCAAACCTATTTTTCCTAAGAGAGAGTTCTGTAATGCGATTCTACCATCAAGAAAGCCCCACTCCTAACCACTAACTGTGAGCCAGACCCACAAGGAGAACCATGAGCAGAGTCTCTCTTACCTATACTTAGTGCAGGGGTTGGGTGGTATTGGAAAAGACTGTCTTTCCGGTCTAAGCCATTTAGGGTTTTATAGACTAGGGTCACCAGTTTGAATTGGGCCAGGTAGCTCACAGGAGGCCAATGAAATGCTTTGAGGATTGATACCTATCAAATTTAGCCACTCTGTTTAAAAATCTGGCAGCTGCATTCTGCACTAGTTATGACTTGCAGATTGTTTTTTAGGATAATCTGTAGGAGAATGCAGCGCTGTAAGACTGTCAGGATATTAAGGTTCACGGAATAGGTCACAGAAATTGAGTATCCCAGTTCAGAAAGAGTCATAACTGGCAAACTAGTTGAAGATGCATACACCCTTCTTGCTGCTTAAGCTGTCTTTGCTGCCAGTGACAGTTTTGAATTAGGGAAGCTCCCAAAGGATAAACCTCATCCAGAAAATGTTACCTCCCTAAGGTTATTCTGTCTTATTCAGGTCCAGCTTCAGTACTTTGTTGCTGGGCAGTGAGGAAATAATTATCAATAGTCCATATCTTGGTTTGCAAATTCAGTCCATTTGACTTCTCGATGTTTCAGCTATAAGAATCACACACCTTTAGTTTGTCAGTGTTGGACACCACAAATACATGGCTGTTAACACGCATATAAGCAGGCACCTCTTCTCTTTCTGACAGTCCTTGCCAACACCCCCCCATCCCATTGCAGATTCCTGTTCTTCTACTGCATTCACACAATAACAGTCTAGAGTCCAAGCTTCTTTTACTGTTTTAATGACCAGCAAAAGAGCAAAGCTGCGAATGGAAAGTTCCTGCGCGAACCTACATTTAAAACTACAATCACATAATTACTTTTCCCACACTTCCCATTAAAGTATGTCACCCCCCTTCTCCATCCAGGTAGCTCTCTGGTGTATCTCCTCTCTCTGGCCTTGATGTGTGAACACCATAAATTCCTAGCCATAATAATCCACTTCACACTCCAACTCAGCACCCCCTCCCATCTGGCGACATGGAATCTGTTCCCAGTGATAAGAGACTAAAGGAAGATGCTCCGATAAGGGGTTCTGTGAACCTTTTGATCGGAGGGGTCTGACAGCAGAAATCTTCATTCCCTTCTGGACAAATGACTGTCCAGTCTTTTCTTGAAAATCTCTAATGATGGAGTACTCACAACTTCAGGAGGCAGGCTGTTCCATTGCTTAGTAGTTCTCACAGTCAGGAAATTTCTCCTTAGTTCAAGTTTGGATCTCTCGCTATAAAGCTTCTCATCAGAAATATAGGCATAGGATACACAAATGGATATATATGTATATTAAAGCAGCATTATAGAGTGAAAAAGCTAAAGGATTTACAGAATAAATATGAAATACTTTAGAAATATGTATGCATTATTATGGATCACCCCATTACTATCATTTTTCAGTTATATGAGCATTACAACAAAATTAAATGGGTACTATACTTTACTGGTATCAGTTTGTTGTTACCAAGTGAAATTTACAGTATGTTGAATGTGTACTGCTATCACAATCATATTTCACTCCTTTTAATCAGATTTTGTCTTCCTTCCCATTCATCTATTAATGAAGCCATGAAAATGTATTAACTGGAAGGAGGGTGTCATGGAGGATGTTGAATTTAATCACACTGTACATTTTGTAATTAAAAAAAAAATCCCAAATTCTCCCATTCCACTCTGAACTGAGGTGTCATACTGAGTCAGTGCACTGTTTTACTAGGTCATTCCAGGACAACGTCATTACAGTAGTTCATACTACTTCATGAAATTAAATAAGATACTGCAATTTGCTCAAAGGGTTAGTAAGACCTTCAGTTGCACAGAGAGAAATGTTTGCTGCATTACTGAGTAACACTAAGAATATTACATCATGGATTTTTATACATTCAGGCACACAACTGAATTTTTCAGATATAGTTTTTTCAGGTATAGTTAACTTAGCAATGTTCTTACTTGAAACACTACATCATGTGTGTCTAAGCTGCAATCTGGCCTTAGATCTACTCCACTTCAGTCTTAAATTCAGAAGTCTTCAGCAAATATTTCAAGGGTTATTCAAGTATTCAAGTATATGCTAATGACATCCTAGTGGGGGCATTCTAAACAAGAGCATGATAGGCATATACAGGAAGCTCTAGAGAGGACTCAATAACAAAAAAAATGTAAATTCTGAATCCAGGAAATCACCTCTTTGTGGGAACAGATATCAGAATTTAGGATCCAAATTGATCCAAAATAGATCAATTCCAATTTCATGTCTGTTTCTCAAGATAGGAAAAGAATCTAGAGATTTTTGGGACTGGTCACTCATGTGGGCAGGTATATTAAAAACCTGGAAAAACATCTCTTTTAGTTCTTAAGAAAAAAATCCATAGCATTGGAATGCCAACAGGCTTTTGAAACACTAAAATGTTTAATTGAAATAACTTAAGTTTTCCAGTGCTATGACAACAATGGGGAGACTGATGCTTAACCAAGAGGCATTGAAACAGTGCTTTTGCAAAAGTTTGGTTATTTTGGAGGCCTGTAGAGATGCATCTCTGGCTCTCAGAAGGCTAAAAATCTAATAGAGTTGTATGCAAGGATTTAGGCACCACTAGTCAAACAATAAACACCTAAGTGAATTGACAGAGCCCCTACATTTTTCTACAAGGTGCTTAATTTTATGTGTAGTTGTTCAGAGTTTCAAAATAAGAAAACCGAATATGGCAGCTATAGAAGTTCGGATACCCTTCCAGTTAGTATTCTGTAATGCCTTCATTTTGCAGAAATAAGTTTCCAGAGATTTCCTATAGCCAGATAAGAGTCTTTCTACTGCTGTTTCGGGTCCACCCCCCTTCCTTGCAAAACTCTTCTAGCTCAAAAATATTCATAGTTCTTTCATGCAATACACATTTGAGACCTTCCTGCAGATTTTCAATAATATTCAAGTCTGGGAACTGCAAGCCCATTCCAAAATCTTTACCTTTTTTTCCTGTAAGTACTTCATAGTTTCTTCACTGGCTGCAGGACACTACCTTTTAGAATGTGTTAATATTTAGTTTAATCCTTTCTTCTACCTGCACAATATCTCCTGTACTAAGGTCTGTTAGACATGTGCCAAACGCAATAAAGCTTGCCTAATGGTTGACAAGGTATTCTTCAAATGCTTCACTATTTCTGTGTGGTGGTATGGTGGTAGTGGTGTAGTGTGGTGGTAGCTGTACAGTTCAATTTTTATTTATTTCTTCCAAAATGTTTCAGGCTAATCAAATCTTCTTTTGCATAATTTAGACAATTATTTTTCTGATGAGGTCAGAGGAAAGGTTTCATTCTGAAAGCTCTCCCATGCAGATTTGTAAACAACATTGTACAGTAGACTCTCAGTTAACCGGCACCCATGGGGGATTGGTAGATGCCAGATAAATGTAGTTTCTGGTTGTTTGAGAGTTACTATTAAAAATAGGCCTAACTAATACTATACCCCATACTATACCATACCATAAACTCTGTATTGACTTGATACTAATATTGAAATACAGTAATTAAAAGCAAATTAAGACAACTTAATGTAACAGTTCTATTATAAAAACGGCTTTGTGAATGCAGTGTGCAATTTTAGTCAAATGGCAGTTGTCATGAGTGCCGTTGAGCTGAAGACATCAGCGCAATGGCACACATGACAATAGCAAGGAAACAGGGGAAGGGGCTCAAGATAAGTAGCCATCAACTCACAAAGACTGAAGGACAAGAAACAATGGCTAAACGGATCGCGAGGCACACCCAAGCTGTTAGCGCTAATGCAACGGAGATCGCCCAGCTGACAGCAATCACCGGAGGAATAGAGGAACCGATGATGGGCGATCCCGGAACGCCAGCGGGGCCTCGCAACCCCTCACCTACCGGCAGGACAACATGTTGGACAAAGGGGGGTGACGTAACCGCAAGTGAGGGGGCGCTGACCGGCGCGGGGTATTTAAACCCCGCACCGGCGCGCTCCTGTCACTCTCAGCTTTTTTCCTATACTGTACCTACACTGTGAATAAATCAGAGCCTGTTCCACAGAACCAGTGTCTGAGAATTATTCAGAGGTAGGCAGCGCATGACAGCAGTCAATAAACTTTTCAGCTTAATAAACTTCACTAACATAATTTTTTTAACTTCAAGTAACTTAGGAAAAAAACACACATGCACATTTAAAACTATTACAGTAGCAGTAGAGGGTTTACTGGGTAGACATCGGATCAGGATCATCAGGACCCGATGATGTAGCTGGGACAGGATCAGAAGTGGGTGGGGATGGTTTTGGATGATGCTATACTGGCAAACTTGCATGCAGCTTTCTTGAAAAATGCTTGCTTTGAGGCCCTACACCTCTCAAAGTCAGGTTTTGCATGATGTGCAGCTGCATAACATGCTGAGAAGTGAAGAAGGGTTGCTGTTCTGCAAAAGCTATTACAGTTTCAAATGCTGCAGTAGCCAGGATACTGTTTCCAACTCACACCCACTGTCATCACTCTCTTCCTTCTCTGCAACATTCATTTTTCCATGATTCACAACAGCTTCTATGATGTCTTCTGTATTTAGTGTATGAGTTACTGGAATAGCTTCATCTACAGCAAGCCAGTTGTCAAGTTCATCTCAAGACAAATTCATTTTGTCGTTAGCAGAGTCAACTAACTCACAGATTTCATCATAAACTCTGCTACTGGCAGCTGCATTATTGACTGGAAACCCCTTGAAGTCGACAGAGGAGGAGGAGGATTCCACAGACATCACAGCTGGCAACAACTTTCTCCAACATTTCCGTAATGTTTCACTTCTCACAGAATCCCAAGCACAACTGACATCTTTGAGATTATATTTCTTCTGAAAGTCCAGAATTGTCCCGTCAAAATTAGTCATTTTTTCCATGAAGTCACACCTGTAAAACATTTTTACATTCTGTATCACTCCCTGATCCATTGGTTGGATCAGACTTGTGACGTTAGCTTTTCAACATCTACATGGAACCACTGGGTGAGATCATCCATCACCACGGGGTGAGGTATCATCAATACGCTGATGATACTCAATTGTACATTTCCATCCCGGGTGAGGTAAGTGATGCTGTAACTGCCCTCTTGCGGTGCCTGGGGGCTGTGCGGGTCTGGATGGGGAACAACAGGCTTCAACTGAACGCTGGTAAGACCGAGTGGCTGTGGGTTAAGGGTTCCTCCGTATCTGGGACATTATCATCTCTGGCTCTGGATGGGGTTGCACTGCCCCAGACAGACCCGGTGCGTAATCTGGGGGTCCTCCTGGACTCACGGCTCCTGCTCAAAGAGCAGGTGGCAGCCATGGCCAGGAGAGCCTTCGCGCAGCTTCGTGTTGTGCACCAGTTATACCCTTTCCTGGATAGGGAGGCCCTTCAAACTGTCACTCATACCCTTGTTATCTCTATATAGACTATTGCAATGCACTCTACATGGGGCTACCCTTGAAAAGTATCCGGAAGCTTCAGCTGGTCCAGAATGCAGCCGCGCGTGAGCTGCATTGGGTACCAGTCTGCTTCCAGGTCCAATTCAAGGTGTTGGTTATCACCTTTAAAGCCCTACATGGCATGGGGCCAGGTTACCTGAGGGACCGCCTCTTCCCCATTACATCAGCCTGTCCCACCCAATTGTGCAGAGAGATGTCTCTAAGACAACTCTGTTTGGCGGGGACCAGGAAGCGGGCCTTCTCTGTGATGGTGCCGGCCCTGTGGAACATGCTGCCCCCGGAGGTGAGATTGACCCCATCGCTCCTGGCCTTTTGGAGGAGTTTGAAGACCTGGTTCTGCTGCCTCGCTTGGGATGGAGAGGGGAATAGATCTACATGGGGATGGCTGCTATAGATCACTCCTCCCACACTTGGGCTGTTTTAGATTCTTTTGCCACTTGGACTTTTTATTTTTTACTCTTATTTATATTATTTATTGCTGTAATTTTATATTGTATATTTTATTCATTGTATTATTGTTGTTTTAATTGATTACTGTAAACTGCCCAGAGTCCCCTGATGGGAGGAGATGTGGGGGGACAAATTGGATAAAAAAATAAGAAAATGTGCCGTTAACGAGCTCTTCCGCAGGAGGATGTGTGCAACAGTTATCCAGGAGCAACAGAACTTTACTGTTCTGGTATTTGTTTCTTTCGTAAATTTTCTTTAACACTGGGGACAAACAAATAATTAAACCACTTGGTAAAAAATTCTGCATCCATCCAACTGTTATTCTGTGCATGATAATCTACAGGAAGGTTAGCTATGCCTTTAAAGCACCTTGGTTTAGCAAATTTGCTGACCACACACAACTTTACCTTATGATTTCCCGATGCATTTGCACAAATGAGCACATTATTTAGCTTGAACCCATGAGCTACCTTCTCATTACTACCAGCTAAAATAGAATTAGGCAGACACTTCCACATTAATCCAGTCTCGTCTGCATTATAAATGTGCTCTGGGGTCAAGCCATTTTCTGCAACCAGTTCACTAAACATGTCACAAAATGAAGCTGCAGCCTCAAGATCAGCTGATTCCTGCTCACCTGACAAGTCCAGCTTACGGATGCCATGACGAACCTTGAATCAGGTAAGCCAGCTACTTGAAAATGAACACTGACTTTCAATGTTCATTTTCTCATTCTCTCACTTTTTCCTGCAACATGGGTCCAGAAAAACCACCACCTTCAGACCTTTTCAGCGAAAACCACTCATGCAGGGCCTGGTCAAGCACTTCCATTTTCAGTGTATAAAGTGTATGACACTTCTCCACACTCTTGTCACTCTCCGACTTAACATAAAACTCCTTTATCTTCTGAGACTGAGCCTTAATGTCATAGATGGTTGACAAACCGACATAAAATTCCTCCATGAGCACTGTATGACTCCCATCTTTCTCAAGCCTCTTGCATGTTTCCATCTTCTGCTTGAAAGTAAGCACTATGCATTTATGCTTGCTTAGGACCTGTTTCGGCATACTTGGGGTTGGGTGAGAACACAAAATTTGAATAACAATAGATCCCAACCGACCAGTATGTTTACACATGGTGAATTGACGGGAGTGGGAGACCAACATGTGCGCAAAGCATGGGTCTACGGTGCGGTGTGGCACGGTGTGCCAAGTTTAAATGTACATTTCTGCTAGGAATTGATTTTATTTTAATTTTTATTTAAAGTATTATTTCTTCTATTTTTTTGCCGGTTGCTTGAGAGTGCTGGTTGCTTGAGTTATTGTTAACTGAGAGTCTACTGTACTTGTGACAACTACTCCAGCATTAGCTAATCTTTTCAGCATGTCCTCTGTGAGTTCTGTTTTGCAGATCTGACCAGTTTTCAGGCAGTTCTAACAGAGATATTTCTTGGTTTTCAAATTAAAGTACTACACTTAGTTAATAAAGTAATGTGTTGCATCTCTCTGCTTTTGCCTCAAGATTATATTTGTATATTTTTATATATGTGTGCACTAGGAAACACAGGACAAGCTGCATATGCTTCACTCTGGGACACATGATCACTCTGGGACACATGAGAGAGGAGGACTTAGAATGGTGCAGCTGACAGCATTCTAAGCTGCTGCCAAACTGGCTCTTCCATAGGGATGCACTGAAGAATTTTTTCTGGAATGTTTTTCTCTTCACAGGTAGTCCTCACCTACCAACCACAATTGGGACTGGCAACTCCATCACTAAGAGGTGCAGTCATTAAGTGAAATGTCACATGACCACACCAACTTACTTACACACCAACTCAGTTCCCGCTGCAGTCATTAAGCGAATCACTGCAGGTTGTTAAGCACAATGTCACATGACCATGACTTAAGACTTCCTGCCAGCTTCCCCATTGACTTTGCTTGTCAGAAGCAGGCTGTGAAGGTTGCAAATGGTGATCATGTGACCACAGGTTGCCAAGCGCCTGAATCGTGATCATGTGACTGCAAGGATGCTGGGACAGCAGCAACTTCCAGGACCGGTCATAAGCCTCCTTTTTCAGTGCTGTTGTAACTTCAAATGGTCACTGAACGAGTGGACAGTAAGCGAAGACTCCCTGTAAGCCCAAGCCAAATCTGGCCCATTTTCAAACTCAATTTTTCTTTTACCAGCTTCTCCCAGTATACTAAGTTTGGTTTCATTCTATTTTAGGAGAGTTATCCTACTGACAGGAGAGAGATGGAGAGAGTCCTCCCTTCCTCCCTTCACATAATTCTTTTCAACATTCATTGGGTTGGAAAGAATAAAATGAAATAAGGTGAGACTGTACAACTCAAGACTATATAAAGATAGATCAAGTTGAACATTTGTAAGCTGCATTTCCATACCTCAACAACAATATGGTTATCATACGTTGTATACAAGATGGGCGGCAGAAAAATTTGACAAATAAATAAATAAATAAGTGGCAACAGACTTCAAAGCAAGTTACTTATTATACACAAACTCATATATTTAACTCTCACTTTTTGAAAGAGGTGATTTTCATCGGAGAGAAAGCAGATGAGAAACTGTTTCATCTGTGAAACTGTGAGCCCAGGGGTAGGATTCCCCTCTCTGAAATATGCCCATCCAGATTTCAGGTTTGGCACCAACCCAGATTCCAAGGGAGGTGGGGTAGAGTGGCTATTGTCATCTGTGAGTTCCTGCAGGTTCTCAGACAACTGAATGTAAGACCCTCTGGTTGAAGTTGGGCACTGGGAAACAGATGGGTTTGTTGCTGGTATACTGTAATGGGGTGTGCAAATAACTTTGAGGAACAGAAGGAAAACCGGCAGCCAAGGCAACGGTCAGATAAGAGAAATTTGAGTCCAAAGCAGGAATGGAATTTAAAAAAACATCTCAGACTGGACCTTCCCAATTCTCTGTAGGATAAAGGCAGGGAGGAAGGCGGCACAATCAAAATTGCAAGATTCTGTTAACGTAACCCTATAATAAAAATAATTTTAATATTCATAACTTTGGTGTTCAAGGCTGGTCTACCTCAAAAAGCTCAAATATACCTTTCCTCTGCACAATGACAGCCCTACCTGGCCTGCTAGATTCTATTGCTGGGCTGATATTGGAGATGCTGAGATTGTCCATCCTTGGGGATTTCATTTTGCAGCCAGATGATGAGTCTGGGCATCTCAGGAGTTCATGGCAGCCATGGACTTGTCTCAGTTTATTGAAGGCCCAATGTATACCAGGGTCACATGGATGTGGTTTCTGTCTCAGATAACAGAGGGGTGATCTGGTTTTAGAGGAATAGATTCATTCATTCATTCATTCATTCATTCATTCATTCATTCACCGCCCATCTCCACCTCATGGGGGACTCTGGGCAGTTTACAATAATAGATCCCTTATGAGATAGACTCCTTGTGGGATGATTGGCTATTAGATGTTTTTTTTTCTAGATGATTTCTTCAGGATGATTGTTTCAAATTGTCTTCTTCTATATGTTATCCAGAATCAAGTGGCTTATAAATATAAATGAATATTTAAATTAGCATATCCACATATTTAAATTTGGAAATAAACAATCACATTCTATCAAGATCCATGCAAATGCCTACCTCTTGCATGGTGTCATTCAATGCTATGGTGGACTCAAAGAATTATTCTACTACTCAACCTAACTGGGATCTTGCAAACTTGACAATGTTCAAAATTCTATAGGGTTATCATTTGCATTAGTCATTCGTAATATTCAAGTTTTTAAGAAACAAAAAATATTTCTAATATTTATCATAACTTTGAGTTGCTACTAAAATACTATTTTCTGTATTGTTTAAAAAATAGAGCAGGCTTTCTCCTTCAATTTCATATGAGGCTGATTATTCTTTTTTATTCTTTCAGTAGGATATAATGAAAATGACATTATGAGTCATACTGCCAGCATTGTATAATTGCTGGTAATGAGTGACTTCTTTTCAATTATTCTTAAAAGTAAAGTAGAAGATGGAAACAGTTCACTATCACAAACCCTTATTCTTTTGTTCAGCAGTTTTATTTTAAGAGCATGTTGAATGAGTGGCAGTGGCTTATTCCTTTACTTCATGGACAGCTGGAAGATGCATATTGTTAACATGTAGGATGATCTGTAAAAGCATGGTTTCAAATTTCTCTGCGTGAACGCATCTGTAAAAGCACTGCCTTTGCATGCAGAGGGAAAGAAAAAAAAGAAACAAACCCTTTGCTAACCCAACTAAGGGTTAATACTAAAAGATGGGTTGCTAAGCAACCAGGTGGTCTGAATTGCCTTGAAGGAGATTGTGAGCAGAAAATTAAATGTTTGGTGTTTATTTAGTTTTTTTTGGAGGAGGGAGTAGAAGCTGTTGTTCAGGGTGCACATATACATCTGCAAAGATGTGAACAATTATTAATTATTCTTACACCTGCACATCTATATACTTATATACTGTGTAGACGTGTGTGCCGTTAGCCTTGAGGCAGGGAGCAACTGAAATTGGATCCCTCAGCTACAGTGCTATAAATGGTAACATTTGGTGAGCTTTCAGACACTGTTAGGGAGGGCATGTTTCAAAATTATTTGGAAGAAGGGTTTTGGATCTTGTATACATACAGTATCTCTCTGCTATTTACTAAACAGAGTCTGAGAAAAATGCTACTGTCTTAAGAGTTATATAAGTAAAGATTTGCTACTTTAATTATTCATTTAAAAAGCAGCATATGGGATTTTTTTCAGGCCTTTGCAAAAGCCTGAAAAATGGCAGGCTGCTTTAAGTAGAGACATACTGTGTCATGTGATATCTGAAACATTTCTGAATGGTATATTAACCATTTCAAAACCTATACTGCCTCTTTCTTTGTACTTCAACAACATGCATTGGGGTATGGTTTATACTCATTTTACAAACATAGCAGTAAGTGTGGTAAAGGCATTCAGTTGAACACAGTAAGTTCCCCATAATCAGGAGCTACATTGAATTCCCAGCCAAAGGGAGGTTGAAAAAATGTCCAACTTATTTACAAATTGGAGGATGTAGATCCTCATGCTACATTCCCACTGGGGGGCTGACATGCAGGCATATTCCCCAACAAATGAATGAACCTAACTTACAGGTTTAATGCCTGCAAAGGGCTCTAGATGATCACTTGTTAACCTGCATTAGAATAAAGTCAATCTGGAAATAGCAAAACAAAAGACACTGTTCATATATTTCAGCAGATGTAAAAACTCAATTCCTCTCAGAAAATCCATTTTTTCCTCATTTTGTAATTACAGTATTTGCCCACAGGCCTCTCCTATGTACAACATCTCTGATATGCTATGAAATCTACTTGTCCTTTTCCTGAGCCTCAATGTTGCCATAGCAACGTAGGAAAAACAAGGCTACATGCACAAGGGGTTGTTATACAGAAAGACTGTCTGAGCCTGAGAAATGGCACTGGGGATTTCCATAGCTGAACTATGTAGTGTACCTAAATGATCTTTGATACTGTCTGTATTAAATGAAACAAGAGATCAACAACATCATTTTGTAATAGTTTCTAAGAACAGCTATTTTTCACTTTTGTCAAATGTTTTTATTCGAACATGATCCAGGTATCAAGCAGTGCCCCGTCATGTCTGGTGATTCTTTTTAGAGTAGTGAATTGATGGTTAATATGCCATTTTGAGAAGAGGAGCTCTTCAGCTATGAATAGAGAGGGATTCAAAAGGAAATTGTGTCAGACATAGTTGGATGAAATGCCACTCCCAGCTATGGAGGTAGCATTACCTCATGTGTGTGTTTGTGCACACTTCCCCTTACCCACTCATCAGTGAAAGCTTTCTTGATGCTAAATTCAACATTTAAAACAAAAGCACTACCCCATTAAACCCCATTAAAAAGCACCCTCTGTAATTCTGAAGAGATTTCAAGGTAGTATCTTGAAGTGGATGGAGAGGTTTGGATTTTGTTTTTGCTAAGTTTTAAAGAAAAGTAACTGTATTCTGTGTGAACCAGCTTTGAAACTGGTTCACATGATGAACTGGAATTACTGTAATCCAGAAGCAAGGATAAGGGAATTTATTATTGTTGTTGTTATTGTTATTATTTTGACATGGAATTGATCAGTTTTGCCCTCTCTCTGGAGCCAAATTCACATATGTGGGTGTGGGGAAGAGAGGGGATTCTCAGTTTGTGAGCAGCCACACACACACATCCAGTGACCAGCACTAGCACTCTGAATGTGAGTCCTTCTACAGTACTTCCCTATTGTATTATTAAACTAATGGATTTGGCCAAAATGGCAAAGCTAACAGCTTTAATAAGAGAGAATACTGTCTCCAGATTCCTTGCCACTTGGGAACCCCTTATAGACTACCTGCTTGTGACAGAAAAAAATGAAGCCTTAATTGTGGTTTTAGTGACTAAATGGTTTGCTTTGAAAGGAACAATATTAATATGGTCTAATTACAGGTAACAGATTACATCTCAAATTGTATTTATGCCTGCATGGGAGGAATGGGAAACCATCTTTCTTTTCTTTTCTTTTCTTTTCTTTTTTCTCTCTTTTCTAGTTTCTTCTTTGTTCTTTAGCTATCCTTTCTTTTCTATATTTATATATTGTATTGTAACTATATATGTTGAAATTGAATAAAGTCCTTAATTAAAAAAAAAAAAGTGGCAATGGACTCTGTGTTACACCAGACCAACAGATCCCTCTGCAAAAGGCTGCTGTCTGGTCTCTCCAGCAGCCCATGACAGAAACAGCATTGGTCACACTTATGGATGATCTCTGGCAGGAGCGGGATGGAGGCAGTGCATCCATCCTAGCTCTCCTTGACCTCTCAGTGGCTTTCAATACCATCGACCCTTGGGTCGGCTCAGGGAGTTAGAGGTGGGCGGCGTAGTTTTGCGCTGGTTCACTTCCTTCCTCCAGGGCCGGTCCCAGTTAGTGTTAATAGGGGAGGAGAGATCAGGCCAATGGCCCCTCCTTTGTGGGGTGAAGCAGGGTTCGGTACTCTATCCTCTCCTTTTTAACATCTACATGAAACCTCTGGGTGAGATCATCTGTCTCCACGAGATGAGGTATCATCAATATGCAGATGATACTCAACTATAGATCTCCACCCCGGGGGAAGTGATGCTGTGATTGCCCTCTCCAGGTGCCTGGGGGCTGTTGGGGTCTGGATGAGCTTCAGCTGAACCCAGGTAAGATGGAGTGGCTGTGGGTTAGTGGCCCCTCAGCTCCTAGGAACTTGCCATCTTTAGTTCTGGATGGGGTTGCACTGCCCCAGTCAGACCTGGTGAGTAACTTGGGGGTCCTTCTGGAGTCACGACACCTGCTCAAAGAGCAGGCGGCAGTCATGGCCAGAAGGGTCTTTGCACAACTTCGTATTGTGCGCCAGTTACGCCCCTTCCTGGAGTGAGAGGCCCTTCGGTCACTCACGCCCTGGTCATCTCCCATATAGACTACTATAATGCACTCTACATGGGGCTACCTTTGAAGTGTATCCAGAAGCTACAGCTGGTCCAAAATGAGCCGCACTGGTGATTTTAGGTGCTTCAAGATCAGCATGTATTACTCTTTTTCTCCGCGAGCTGCATTAGTTGCCAGTTTGCTTCTGGGTCCAATTCAAGGTGTTGGTTATTACCTTTAAAGCCCTACATGGCATGGGCCCAGGTTACCTAAGGGACCGTCTCATCCCCGTCACATCAACCCGTCCCACCCAGTCATGCAGAGAAGGCATGCTACGGTTCCATCTGACGGGGTCCAGGGGGTGGGCCTTCTCTGCAGCAGCTCCCACCCTTTGGAACATCCTTCCCCCGGAAATGTGGTTAGCCCTCTCTCTTCTGGACTTCAGAAAACAGCAGAAAACCTGGTTCTGTTACCATGCTTGGAGTGGGGAGAGGAAGAGCCATTTCTGGGGTTGGTTGGTTCCCCAGTCCTGCCGGGACCGGTCTTATCCCCTTACGGGTTGAATTAGATCTGCTATCACTTGGATTTTATTGTATTTTATATTGCTATTTATTGCTTATTGATATTATTTATGATTTTATTGAATTTTAACTTTTTGTTGTGAACCGGCCAGGTCCCCCATGTGTGGGAGATGGGCGGTGATAAAAATATGTTTGATTGATTGATTGATTGATAAATAAATAAAATGGCCATGGAGAAGACTGCTGGTTGACTGGAGAAACGGAGTACCTGTACCAGCTCAAAGTAGCCACAGGAAGTAGGCAAATTCCAACTCCCAAGCCATGTCATCAGCTCTGGCTTAAATATCATTGTATCACTGCTTCTTGTAATAGCCAATGGCTAAATATGTTGTAGGATCGTATGGCCTTTCCAGGGAAAACTAGAAAAAAAAGCCTCCTTTACAACTCCCACCCCCCAACCAGTAAATCACACATGTTGTGATTTTAAATCACTAAACCTGTTTCCTAGGCTAGGACTCAGCAGATGTCTCTCAGAAACTCTTTGCAACCCAGAGTAAAGTCAAATGCTATTGTGAGGGCTGAGCGTCTCTTTCACCCATGGCGATTCATTTCTTTCCACCCTTTCCACAACTTAGCCTTTGGCACCAGGTGGCCTTGAAATTAGAATCTACCAACTGCCAATTCTGGCCTGAGAACTGCTGGTTCCTGGAGTGTCTCTCAGAGTGACCCCACCATCCTCTACTTTCTCCCTCACATGTCTGAAGTTATTCCACCCTGATTCAAACTGAACTGGATGTCCCTCTCTCTCAGAATGGTCTCTTTAATTTTGGGTAGTGCAGCCATTGTATCAGTTGCCAACCACTTTCTTCATCCCAATATTCCCTTATTATATTTGTCAAATTCAGCTAATCCTCCTCCCCCTCCTCTGGTTTAAATTAGTGTGGCAGTCCATGCATCAAAAATGTTTAATCAAACATTTTTCCTTCTTTAAAAATGGATTCATTTCTCACTAATGTCTTGAGCTCAAATTTTGAGCTAATTTCCAAATGAATATTTTAATTCTTACATATGCAATAAGAGAGCCAGTATGGTGTAGTGGTTAGGGCATCAAGCAGAAACCGGGAGACTGTGAGTTCTAGTCCTGCCTTAGGCACAAAGCCAGTTGGGGGACCTTGGGCCAGTCACTCTCTCTCAGCCCTAGGAAGAAGGCAATGGCAAACCGCTTCTGAAAAACCTTACCAAGAAAACTGCAGGAACTTGTTCAGGCAGTCTCTGAGAACAGACGCAACTGAACAGATTAAAAAAAAACATATCCATTAAATGGATTAAATCTGTAATAAATGTGTTCAAATATGAGGTACTTCCAGATGAGGTACTTCCAGATGAGTCACTTCCATGTTAGAAAATTGTTTAACAAATGTGTCCCTGTGTGGATGAATTTAAGTGGTTCACTAGAGAACTGAGATGAAACAGACATATCCAGTATTGGACTATTTGGAATTGACAGTATTTAAAAAGTAGTAAAAAGGATAGGCAAAGTAGTGAAACAAGGCTATATATATGCTGAATATACCTTGAGAGAAGTTGGATTAGACAAAGATTAGGGTAAATAAAATGATGATAAAATTGGAGGAAGAAACTTCAATAATCTGCATTATACTAATGACACTACTGTACTCTGATAGCTGAAAATGCAAATGATCTAGAAGTTCTTGTAATGAAAGTCCAAGAAACAGTAAAAGAATAGGACTAAGATTAAATATAAAAAAGACTAAATTAATGACAACAGTATAGCAACCAGTCTTAGAAATAATAATGAAAATGTTGAAGTGGTATATAGCTTCTGCCTTTTGGGAATATCAACAATAATGGAACCAGCACACTATAGCACTTGGTGGGGTAGCAATGAAAAAGATTAAAATATAGTGTTAGTATTAATATTAGTATTCATATGAAAAAGATAAAAAATAATTAAACATATTCAGATGCTGTAACATGTCTTTACCTACAAAGGTCAAAATCACAGCAGTGACTTTCCATTAAAAAGTTGACTTTGAAGACATGGGATAGAAAGAATACTGATGCTTTTGCTGGAGAAGACTCCAGAATACCATGGATAGCCAAAAAAATAAACACTATAAAATTAACTATAAAAATAAACAAAATAAGCATAAATGAATCCAAAGTTCTCATTCAAAGCACAAATTACAAGGCTCAAATTGTCATATTTTGGACATATTAGGCTAAGACCTAGCTCTCTTGAGAAGTCTATAATGCTGGGAAAGATGGAAGGAAAGAGTAGAAGAGAATGACCAGCAGCAAGGTAGATGAACACAAATTGATGTTCCCAACTTGAAGGGAAACTTGATGGGAACAGATCATCCTGGAGAAGGTCTATCTTTGTGGTTGCTAAGAACTGACACCAACCTCATGGCACATAATCAATCAAAAACTACAGTATGCATACTTATTCTTTATGGAGGTGAAAAACATGCAATAACAACTTCAGAACATGGATAAAAATATAAATAAAAATCACTATAAGTTGTATTAAAAGTTATGTCAATATTTAGCCTTGAGTATAAAAAAGTATTATTCATTATTTTGGGTTGGGGGACAATTTCTTTTGGAATTTTCAGAATGTAAAACATGCCTACACTACACTGTACAGTATGTTCAGTAGCTCATTTATTTGTTTGAAATCATTTATTCTTACAATAATTATTTGTCTAGTCTGAAAAAGTGTAAACTTTCTAATCTTACAATAAAAATGGCTGATATGTCTAACTCGAATTTTATATGTTATTAATAATTATATGGCAGCCAGTTGTAGTGGTTTAAGACACCAGGTTAGAAAATGGGAAACCATGAGTTCTAGTCCTGCCTTAGGCATGAAGTCTGGGTGATTTTGGGCCAGTCACTCTCAGCCTAGGAAGAAGGCAATGGCAAACTACTTCCAAAAATCTTGCCAAAAAAATTTATCCATGCAGTCACCAGAAGCCAAGACTGACTCGAAGGCACACACATAAAAATAATAATTATGTGGCTAATAGAAGTTGTTTAAATTTACAAAAAGTAGAATTGTACATGCACACACACAAAAACATATATTTACATGGATACACACATGAATTATGTTTTCTTTGCAGTAATCAAATTCTATGAAAATGAACTTGGTTCATTTTCACTCTTCAGGGTGAGCAACAATTCTCATACCTATGATTCATTACCTGAACTTTTGTCTGTAGAAGTATACTTAACAAAGTTTTCTGAGAACTTTCAACAGTTCAAACAACTTTTTATTATTAGTAAAAAAATGTGAAATTTATTTTTTTTTCTTTCAATCTCTTCTATGCTACATAGTTGAATAAAAGATCGAACATTTAACCATTTTTTCAGTAATGATATTTAACAGCTCAGTGTTTGACTTTCCATGGCTCATGAAACACTAAAGAATCTATAGAGTTTGGAAAATGTCTTGCAGGGATCTACTATTACAGCATCCCTGACAGATGGCTATCCAGACTCCTTTTAAACACCTGCAGTGAAGGAGAGTTCACCATCTCCTGAGACAGTCAGTTCTACTGTTGAATGACTTGTACCATGAGGAGAGTCTTCCTGATGTCTAATCAAACATTTATTTCTTGCAATTTAAAGCTATTGTTTCTTATGTCATCTTGGTTGCTCTCCTCTGGACACATTCCAATCTGACAGTATCAATATCCTTCCTGAAATGAAACACCCAGAACTGGATGAAATAACCTAAGTACTGTATGACCAGTGCAGAATCGAGCAAAGTGACTTGATCTCTTGATCTTGATACCATACTTCTGTTGATGGACTGCATTTTTGGACTGCATTTTTGTTTTTTGCAGCTACATCATATTGTAGGCTCATGTTAGCGTGCGATCCACCAATATACCCAGTTCTTTTTCACTGATCCCCACTATAGTCTCCCCATCCTATACTCATATGTTTGATTTTCCCTATCCAATGGGAGGAGTTTACATTTCTCCATGTTGAGATTCAGCTTGCTGGTTTCTGCCCATTATTCCAGCTTATTAAAATCCTCCAAAGATCCTGTCCTCTAAGGTGTTTGCTATCCCTTCTAACTCTGTGATGTCTTCAAATGTTATTTTCTAACCATTTATAAAAACAAGATACGCTAATATTTATTGTTGTAACCCGCCCAGAGTCACTTGCTGAGATGGGCGGCTATAGAAATCAATCAATCAATCAATCAAATAAATAAATAAATAAATAAATATTGAACAGGAAATGCTATATTACTTGGCATTTCCTTCCAGCATGATTCAGAATCACTAATGTACATTTGTTGGATACAGTGCTTCAGTTGGCTTGCTATTCATCTAATGGTTGCATAGTACAGTCCACTTTTAGTCACTTTCTCTACGATGATTTCATGGGAGACTTAGTCAAATGCTCTACAGAAGTCAAGGTGCCTTATGTCTACCTCATTCCCATGGACAATGAAACCGGTCATTCTATCATAAATGGAGATTAAGTTGGTTTGACATGATTTATTATTGATAAACCCATACCAATTCCTGCTAAGCAATGCTCACAAACTGACTGACTGATTCTAGGGACTGATGTCTGGTACTGACCACAAGCTGACTGGTCTGTAGCTACCAGTGCTACTTATCTTTTGAAGACAAAAATACTGTATTTGTCCTTTCTCAAACCTCTGGCACTATGCCAATTCTTCATTTCTCATATACCTATGAGAAAGAGGCCCCAAAGTGACATTTCCAGTAGATGACTACTGGAAATAACTGATTTGGCCCTGGAGCCTTAAAAGCATTAATGGAAGCCAGATGTTTGGTCTAGTGGTTAAGGCAATGGGCTAGAAACCAGGAGACTGAGAGTTCTGAAAGCTGGCTGGGTGATCTTGGGCCAGTTTCTCTCAGCCCAGCTCACCTCACGGGGTTGTTGTGGTGGGGAAAATAGGAGGAGGAAGGAGTATTTGGTGTGTTCACCATCTTGAGTTATTTATAAAAATAATAAAGGTGGGATAGAAAATAAACAAACTACCCTCAGAAATACAGCAAGGAAAGACTAAATTTCCTCTCCGTTGTAGTATTGTATCTGTTATCCCCACCTTCCCTCCAGAAGACACATGATGCATGCTGTACATCCATATGAAAGCAGGTGGTTGGCCCTTTCCTCAGGGAAGGCACTGCTGCAAAAGTTCACAAGGCGAATTGATGAACTGGGTCTCTTTGCTGTCCTGAGCTCCTGAAGGGGAGGAGGAGAAATATTGGATGGCTATTTCACCCATATTACTAGCAGCTTTATTATTCATTAGCACGACTAATTCTCCTCTCCATTTTATCTTTCCGCGCGGGAGAATCGGCTAAAAGCATGACGCCTAAGTGAGCTTGGATGGCCTGGTAGGGATCAGCCATTGCTAGCCCCGGAGAAAGTGAGGACGGGCGGGAGCCGCCCAGGAATGTCCAGACAATGGGGCGAGAGTCCGTGCTGTTTTATAGGGTGGAGTAAGCCTCGGCGTCCTTGGGCCTTCCGGTTTCAGGTGAGCCAAGTCGAGACCCTTTTCAACAGATCGGGGAGAAGTCATGCAATCACCATCACCCTTCCCGACGACCTAAAGCTATGGGTAGTGTACTATTTTCGATTAGACTGTGCATGGGATTTCACACATCACTCGGTGCTTTTGGACACATGTACCTATGACAGAAATATTTTACCCTAGCGTTTTACACACACTGATATTTTGTGCAGGCAGAATTGTATTTCTATATGATATGGAATATTAGAACATTTGACTTCCCCCGTAGTCTGAAGTGGTACGGCCCAGGCGCAGGCGACCCCTTTCCAGAACAAAAGCTCCTGAACAAGCGACGCTTCACCGAATTTCACACCTGGAAAGGAAGAAAGGGTTGAAGGAGCGGAAGAGGGCTGGAAGAAACGAGGCGAAGGGGAGGGAGAGGGATTGGAAACAAGAACGGTCCCCCAAGCTGTACCGTTGCCCTTTTAAAGCCCCTCCCTTTCTCCTCCCGTGCACGCTTCGCAGTGCTTTGATGGATTGAACTGCAGTTGCTGCGTTGGAAGCTGTTTGGGGGAGGTCCGATTGGGGCTTCCTCCCAGGCAGATCGCAGGGGAAGGGAGCCTCCCTCACCCCAGAAAGTGGGCCGAAAACGGGGGCGCCACTTCCCGCCTGAAAAATGAATGAGTCCGCAGGGAAGGAGGCAGTTCTTCTCTCGACCACCTTGTCTGAGAAGCTGATCCAGGAAAAACCCCAGCTCTTTTTCTAGCCAGGCGAAAAATAGAAACGATTTGCACACAGATCCAGCTTTGTTCTGCGTCTCTGTACAACCTGACCACACCTCGAAGTTGCCTTTGCTGCTCGATCCTGATTCCAGGCGGCGCGATCAGGGCGATCGCGGGCTGCTTCAGCTGATCTCCGTTTGTTCCCCCATCCCCTCCGCTGTCTCGCTCGCGCTCTCTTGCAAGATCCGGATTGCTCTTGATCTCCGCGGCGTATCTGGGATGGCTTCTGCGGGTGAGTGTGCATTTTAAATCGCACCCCAGTCAGGATCTAATAGCGACTACAAGGAAAGGGGCTTACACGGAATCAGCAAAGTTTTTTCTGCTGCTGAGTCACCATCAACACCATGGGTAACATTTCCTCCAATATCTCTGCTTTCCAGTCCCTGCACATTGTCATGCTGGGTCTGGATTCTGCAGGCAAAACCACGGTGCTCTACAGGCTCAAATTCAATGAATTTGTCAACACGGTGCCGACCATTGGCTTCAACACTGAAAAGATCAAGCTAAGCAATGGAACTGCTAAGGGTATCAGCTGCCATTTTTGGGATGTAGGTGGGCAAGAGAAACTGAGGCCCCTGTGGAAGTCTTACAGTCGTTGCACTGATGGCATCATTTATGTGGTGGACTCTGTTGACGTGGACAGGCTAGAAGAAGCCAAGACAGAGCTACACAAAGTCACCAAGTTTGCAGAGAATCAGGGCACTCCCTTGTTAGTGATTGCCAACAAGCAAGATCTGCCAAAGTCTTTGCCTGTGGCAGAAATAGAAAAACAGCTGGCTCTGCATGAGCTAACTCCATCCACCACTTACCATATCCAACCAGCCTGTGCAATCATTGGTGAGGGGCTCACTGAAGGTATGGACAAACTCTATGAGATGATCCTCAAGCGCAGAAAATCCTTAAAGCAGAAAAGGAAACGATAGACAAGGAATTGCATCCCATTAGATCAGTTTGACTTGCTGGCTTGATATATCAGTTAAAAAACAGCAGATGCCAGCGTTTATATTATTTTCCATAGTATCACAGAGTCTTTCAATATGCTTATCTTCTACAAGATCAGATGATAATATTGTGCTGGCTACCACTTGGGATGCTGGTCAGATCTGTGCATGCCAGCCTATCACTTCCCTCCCATTCCCAGGCCCCATGAGCCAGTGTGATAAGAGAAGGCCTCTTTGTGACATTCTAGCAGGACTAGAAGGAAGACAAGCAGAACCTCATCCTGTCAGCTGCTTCTGTCTGTGTGAACTACTAATATACAAGAGGTTCCCCCTTGTTCTCTGGACAATTTCTGTTCAAAAAAAAGTATATAATGGGAGAAACTACACTGGGAGAGAAAAATCATAAAGCTTGATATGACAGGGCAGGTCCCTGTTCCATTTGGATTAAGATTTGTGCTGCCGTCTCAGGATCTTACTACATGGTGACGTGTGCATGAACTAGAGTTAAGAAATATTGCTCGATGGGAAAAATGCTGTGATTGAGGGGAAATGTGCATTAAAAAATACTGCTTCGATACATATTGCTTATGGATGGCTCTTTGAACCACTTCTGGAAAACTATTTCTCAGCCTTACAACTAACTTACCAAGGCATTTATGGTCTTGTTGTGTGTGGTTATTACCAAGATCAGCAAAATATATGAAATCAGTGAACAAATGAGGCAGGGCTACTTCCTGCAGTAATTTTTATGTGTTTGGAGGGAAGTAACGTATGACACCCTGTCATTTCAGTTGAATGTGAGGATATACACAGGAGGTGGACTGTTTTGTTTCTTTCTTTTTTCTGTATTGTCTTTTGGATGGGTTTCAAAAATGGGGTAAAGAGGCCTAAGTGTGTTATCCATGTATTCCTATATTAAAAAAGAGTTCTGTAAGTTGGTGATGTGCTGATGCACTTGAATTAAAAAATGTGAGCTGCCTGGATCATTTGTGACCAGTAGCTGCTTCTTGGTGCTGCTTTTTAAGCATTACATTAGACAATTTTGTTATCTTTTCATAAGTCTACACACTGCAGCAATAACCACAAAACAACTTTTTAAAAATTACGACGTTCTTGTAACATTGAACTGTGGCCGTACTGTGTTTCCAACATTTAATCTAATCAGACTGAAATAATCTGACTCATAATTCAGTTTATTACTGTATAATTTAGATGGCTTTCATGGACCAAAGTATTGCAGCTGTGAAAAGCAGTGAAGGAAGACTCAGATTTGGCTGATTTGGTATATGAAATATAGAGAAGGGTGTAGAACCAAATGGACAGTCTGAACTTTCTGCTGGGAAAAATCCTCAATCTAATAAATTAACTAACCTTCCTTCTTTTTTTTAATCCATGGCTCACTGTTGTGATTGTCAAGAATATAGAAAGAGGCAGACATATTCACTACAATAACATTAATACTGATTTTAAAAGTACAGGGAAAATTGGTATTTTTATAAATACTTGCCGTAATAATAATACATTCTGTACATGTCTACCCAGTTGAATTATATTGAGCTGCCTTCTTATACACATTTATTAGGAATTAATCCTTTATATAATAAAAGCAAACCTCATTTAACCTATAGTATTTATTTCTGGATAAGGATCAAGCTCTGAGGCTAAAATCTTATGCAGGCTTATTTGGGAGCAAGCCCTACTGAGCATGGACTTAGTTGTAATTAATAATAATAATAATAATAATAATAATAATAATAATAATAATAATGACCTCCTTGGAAGAAAATCCAGATCTAAATCAACAGTATGGATATAGAATTGTACAGGGATGTGTTATCACAAAAGTAAAAAACAAACAGAAAGAGCTTGATAGCTTTAATTCTTCAGCTAATTATAAAGTCTTTTGTGACAGAAAGGTTCAATCTCATATTTAGAGTTGTATCTATGACTCAGTTTCTAGGACATGGATTAGCCATTTTCTGCTGAAATCATGTGAGTTCTAGAAAGAGCAATAGAAAAATGTAAGCTTACCAGTAAATTCCAGACAGTTGATTTTTTTTTTTGTACCTTAGCAGTAGAGATTTTCCATTAGTTCTTTTAGGCAACCCTTTTTTAAGAATGCAAGGACCTCTCTCCTTTTCCAGCTCTATTATAATACTAGATTATTTTCAGAAACCAGAGCTGCTGCTATTTTTTCCCTGCATTTTTATGTTTAAGAAAGCTTTGGTTACTGAATATTTGTCTGTCATGCAGCTGTTAAAGGTACAGGAGCCCTGCCATGATATTGGCATCTGCTGCAATCAAATTTTCTTTACTTGCTTGAGGAATTTATTTACCTGAATGGAGACTCGTTCACTGATCCACAGATTGGGCTGGTCCCATTGTTTAAAGCATTGCTTTTTAAATGGTTGTTTTCTTCCACTTACAACTCTCTCAGGCACATTTGTTACCTCATACCTGAAAAAGAAGAGAGAATATATTTATTTTAACTCAATATTAAAGCCAAATGCTGTAATTTTTACAATATGATTTAGGAATTAATACTGTTCATAATCAAATTGTATTGTACCATAAATCAAATATGGTTTTGGATTCTTTTTCATTCACAAAATGGATTTCTTGCAAATATTAGAAAAAACTAAATTTATTATTCTGCTGTGGCAGATCAAGCTGTACGGGTGCTAAATTACTGGCAGTTAGGCCCTTGCCAGCTATACTAGGCATTAAATAAGTCAGTCTCTCTAGTGGATTAATTTGTTTGGCACAGAAATATTGAACGTTTGGAGTTACACACAATTCTACATCAGGCAAAAGAATACAGATCAGTGTAAACATAAATCCTTTACTTCTGTTGATAAAAAACCTGAGAAACTCAAAATTCTTATTTTCTGGGCTATACGTGGCAAAGTATTTAAGAATAATTTTTGCCTAATGAAAACATATGCAATGTGTGTGTGTGTGTATGTATATGTGTATGTATGTGTGTACGTACATGTGTGTACGTACGTGTGTGTGTGTACATACGTGTGTGTGTGTGTGTATAAATAAATAAATATAAATATAAAATCTTCAACGGGGGCTAGCAAATGGGAGGTTGAATGCCAGATTAGAAACACTGCCATGCATTTTGTTTTCACAGTCAGATTTTCTTCTATTGTCTGGACTCAAAAGCAAACCTGGCTAGTATCTTTATGAATTATCTGAACAAAAGAGAATGCCTGGAGATATATGATGGCTAAAAATGTTGCCTTTAAAGTGTTGTGTAACCGTCATCTAAGGCAGGTTCTTCCTAGTTTAGATATTTTGTTCTCTTCAAATGATATTTGTGGAGAATATTAACAAATACTACAAGATACCAGTCTCATTTTATGTTTTCTTTATGATGCACCAATTAAAGTATTCTAGCAAAACATTTCTGACTAGTCTTGTTTTCATTCCATAGTATCTTGTCTGGTCCTATCGTCTTTTACTTGGTTTTGTAATGCAGATAGGAGGCTGCAAACCAAAATCATTTAATGAACTAAAAACAATGTAGAGAGGACAGAGAAAGATTACTTATAATGAGCAGCTTTTTCGTCTAGCCTTGTTCCTCCCTCAAGGTTTCTGAAGATAAACCTCAATTTTGGGGTTTGTATATTAGGGTAAGCCAAATCAAACCATGTTAACATGCAGTGTGAATACAGTCACAGAAATATTCACTGTGAATTATTTGCGAAATGTTTGGCTATTCAGCTTTTAAAATTGCTGAAACAGTTTGCAGAACTTTTACAGAAAATTACACCTCAATTAGGTGTAAGCATTAGTTCAGTTTAAAATATTAAGTTCAGTTAACTGAAGGTCTAACAACACTTTCCATATGAATGATGTCATTTTCAAAGAAGAAACAGGAATGTTTTGAATTAAGTGAGAGTAGAACTTAATACTTACCGCAACTGCTACTCTTTTTCAGTTATATGTCTGAACGGTTCAAGACTACATTTATACTTACAATCATATTCTGAGATAGATTTTTGACTTCCTAGTCTATCTTACAGCCCTAAGGTTTCCTGCTGCATCCCATTCAAATAATACCCAGGTCTCTCTGAAATCAGCCAAGATTTGTTTTCCCTCCTCCTGCTTAAATGTATCATCTAATGTCTAGATTCCATACAGTGGGGAAATTTGCACAGATGCAATCTGCAAGTTCATGCATATACATACACAGCATACATGCTTAACAGATGCATGTTTCTTCCTATGCTGCTCTAACATATAGGCTTTCAGACAGAGATAATATTTAGAAATAAATAAAATCCAAGTTAGAACTGGTTTCATTTATGATTATCACTTTACTAAGTAATGTGTTTTATTATCAATTATTTCTATTGTAGCAGTAAACCAGATTCAACTTACTTTCAACATTCTGTCATGTGGACTTGCCATGTATTTTTACATGTGACCTAAATATTTTGGTCCATTCTAGTTTCAGATGTTTTTAATGCTATTTAATATATTTCCCTCAGGCCATATACTTTATTTTTGAAACTAGTTAAGGAGAAAAATAAATATTGAAATGTATGTTCAGGACAAATGCTGTCTTACAACATATTCTACCACCTCACACACATAGGAAGAAAAATACCTTTGGAAACTTCTCAAGTGTGGGTACTTTTATAGTGGCAAAGCCATTTTTGTTGAGTCAGAAAACAAAGACCTCAAAGTCTGAGATAAAAGATTGATAAACATATTACAGGGATCTGGTAATGATCAATCTAATGACTGTAAAATATCTTCCATATGAGTGGGGGATGGGTTTTAAGATAATAGGCTTTTGTTTTTTTTTACAGCTGAGAACATTATGCATCTTGCTCTTCCTCAAAAGAAATTCAGAGGAACTGAATTTAGGCCAAATCTGCTTTGCTTCAATAATAGACTGGTGTGATAGTTAACATTGGCCTGTTCCCTAGAAGTTCCCTAGGCTCTATCGCTATGTTTAAGAATTAATATATTCACATTTTCATTTCTCCCTTCTTCCTAGTTAACCCATATTAGCCTGCCCCTCATATAAAATTGTCAGGATTTAGTATTTTTGGTGCCAAATTTCAGCTTCCTCCTTTGCAAATGGAAAGAGGAAGACTGAGGCCATATCTGTACAACTGTTTGGCTGTGCTCCCCTCCCATTCCAGAGCCAGCAGGAAATCATGCTACCCTTACACAGCTCTACACATGCCCTTAACTTGCTCCCAGAACAGGTCTATGCTGCACTGCTGTCCATAAAGTTTTAAGGGGCAACATTGTAAAGGCTGTTACTGGTGGTTTTCTTGGCTGAAATTCTAGTCCTATCCCATATCAACATGTATGTGAAAAGCCTCCTTCAACTGACAAACAGAACACTGGTTTTACTCATGTGGTGCATTCCCCCCTCCCCCTGTGGTTGTGCTATTGTTGATTTTATTATTATTTTTTAATTCCCTGGAACTATGTGGTCAACCAGATGACCTGTCAACCACTAGGTGGCAGCAAAGAATTGTGTTTTTTAAAAAAATCTATTGACTCTCATCTAGTGGTCATCTGGATTTGTGCAGTCATTTTGGAGAGCCAGTTTGGTGTGGTGGTTAAGGTGCTGGCCTAGAAATCAGGAGACTATGAGCTCTAGGCCTCTCTTAGGCATGGAAGCCAGCTGAGTGATTTTGGGCCAGTCCCTTACAGGGTAGTAGTTGTGGGGAAAAAAAAATAGGCAGGAGAATTAGGTATATTCGCCACCTTAAATTATATATTAAAAAAGGCAGGATAAAATTTTTGTTGTTGTTATGGTTGATTGAACAGTCAACCAGAAGTTTGGACTGGATTTGGCATTTTTGTCCATCTATCGAGTCCTTCCCAAGGACCTGGGATAGGCAGATGTTGTTTAATAATATCAAAGGTATCTTCGCAGGATGTATGTAAACTGTTCCAAGTAATGCTGCCTTTTGCAATTGACTGATGGTGATTTTGATTTTATAAATGATGTTGTTGTTGTTGTTGTTGTTGTTATTAGTCCACATCTTCAGCCAAGTGTTACTGAAGATCTGGAATTTGAGAAATGGGTTTAGCTGTGGGGATTGATGCAAGAGCTGTAAGTTTTTCTAAGAACATAATCTGAGGAGAGGAAGTGAGGAGCCCAGATGAGCAGTGGAAAGGGAATACTCTGTAGAGCCCTAACAGGTATACTTTCATTACATGCGTTAAGCCAGGCACAGACTAGTCAGGTGCAAGTCTTCTTTCCCTAGATTGATCAGTCATTCAGTTGACAAAAGTGGATGTGGTGGCCATAGTTCTGGCTCCCTTGCAACCAAATGAGGACTGAGGGGCTGGTGAAGCACTTCAGGGGGACTGAAGGGAGTGATTCCATAGGAAGTTGGCATTACCAATTGGAGTCACAACATTGCCAGTGCACAACACTTCCTCTCAGATGGCCTTCCTGATGCACCTTAATGTACCCTTATTGCTGGCATACAGAATCTTGAGGAGAGAGTGCAAGACCTTAACACATTCTTGAACTGTCTCAGCTGCAGAAGGACAATCATATACAGGCAGAGGCATGAAGACATGTGCTCAGAAAACAGTGGGCCACCATCACATTTGGATTTAGGAGGCTAGGTATTTTTCTGCTTAAATTCTTGGGCGCTTTTGCCATGTGTTCACAGCGCAGGGCTATTACATTTTACTCCTGAAGTGGTCCATCAGAAACCATCCCAGCTTCAGTTCAGCTTGCCTGGCATTTCTTCCCAATGAACAGACAATACCCTTAGTTTTCAGGCCCACATTCTGACCTGAACCTCAAAAAAATCAGTAGAAAGTATCAATTAAAATTGATGCAAAATCAATAAAGTTAGCATTACAAATTGGTAGAACAAACATATGAAGTAATCGTTCCTTGTTCATTGTTTGGTTCTGTAGTGAGCCATTGAAAATACTGCTTCTTAAGGTAACAGGTCTTTGAGAACATGGATGAGCTCTAATTAGCTTTTTCTACTAGCAGTTATTTGCCTTCCTCTCTGCAACAACCTTTGCCCTGCAAATCAGCTTCAGTGGTTTGTGGGATACCCCGGATCTGATATTGGAGCTCAGTGGCTGCAGAAGCCATTTCCTATTCTTGCAGGTTTTATGAAGCAATGGAAAAGAGATGTGCAGAACACACAGAATCCTGCTTTTCAGGATTCAGATTGGATGACCCCGATGCCTCTTAAAGCATTGCAGAATGCTATTGAATAAGGTTGAATAAGAGGTGGAACAACTGAATAACTAACCAACTCATATTTTCAGATGTGTCATTTATTATGTATGGCTTATCTCAATCACAGAACTTTCAGAGATTCCAGCTGATGCTGTCTTCTACTTCTAACCTCCTTGTATTTTCCCACCAATTCCACTTCTTCTTAAAAGCTGTTAAGAAGAGGAAGTTGATTGTCTATATGTTTCTGACTGATTACAGTGGGCTTGTCAGTCTGGAAGGAGCCTCAAGCAAACTACCTGCCAAACCGTTTGGTTACGTTTATCATTTAAGTGTCTGTGCACATCCAGATAGCCAATTTAATGTGGTGTCCTGCAGTCCATGAGGCAAAACAAAGTATATCAGCATATATTTACCCTTTTTAGCTTATCTCAGCTCTACCTTGTTAAGTGATGCTGCCTAACAGTTCATTGTAAAGCAGCCATACAGTGATTGCTGGATTACTTTTCTGTGGGAAAATCATTAATCACACTCTCTACTTGACTGTGGCTGTGGCTAGGCCAGGGTGAGGAGGTGACTTCAGTATGATGGTTAGCTATCTGTCAGAATCAGAACCTGGGGGGTGTTTCCAGTAAAACAGGAGAGACTGTCCCCTTCTACTTTATTGAGAAGCCCCTAGCCACCCCCACATTAACTGGAGTGCCTGATCTACAGGAATGGAGTGATAGGCCCTTACCCAACCCCATGGATCTTGTGCTGCAGGTGATTTTGGGGTGAGCTGTCAGCAGCAATAGCAATAGCTGTCAGCCCTTTGAGGTAGGTCAGACTAGGAAACCAAAGTTATGAATGCTAATATTACTTTTATTACAAGGTTACAGTAACAGAATCTTGCAAGTCTGAATATGCCTCCCGTCCCGCTTTTATTTTCAAGAGAAATAGGAAGGGTCAACCCTGATATGCTTTCTTAAATTACATTTCTGCCTCAAACTCAAATTTATTTTATCTGACTGTTGTTTTGATTCAGCTTTTCCTCCTGCTCTTCCAGATTATTCCTACAGCCCATTACAATAGCACTCCACTGAGCACCCTCCTGTCAGCCTATACCTATCTGCCCCATGATTTCTGGCAACTCCTAAGGACAGGAAATGACAGAAAAGGTGCTCTGTCCTGTTGGCAGCTAAAGCCACCCTACTCAGGCCCCTGCTGGTCAGTCCCTACCCACTCCCTGGATCACTTGGCAGTACCTGATCTAGGGGGTGGCATGACTTAGGGTGCAGATCTCCCAGGTTCCCCAGGCACCCTACCAACATGCTGAGTGAGGAAAGCATTGCTGAAGTCCAACCACTTCAGCCACTGTCCACCACATGTATTCTGCTAACAAGGCTGCTGCTATAGATCTACAGAGGAGAATAAGCACAACTTTAAAAAGTAACACCACACAACTTGTCTTTCACTACTGCCCACTGCAAGTAACTAGAGTGGAAGGGTATACAAGGGTGTACAAAACATCCCTACCTCCACCAACTGAAAGTGGCCAGTTGGAACTAGACAGATCCCACTCCCTGTCACATCAGCTTGCACAAATAGCAAGTTTAGATAAGATCGAAGAACACAGCTTCAACTTTGGCTTGGAAAAGGCCAAAGTCAGCTGGCTTCAGCAATGGGTTGTAGATGATAGGAAGGTTGAATCATGCAGAAGTGTCCTTCAAGCCAAATTTAGGGACCTATGGGAGTACTTTGTATGTGAGGATAGAGGTAAACATATACGAAACTTGATCTAGTTGTAAACTTTCAGTCACCCTACTATTTTATTTATTTATTTATTTATTTATTTTCTATCCCGCCTTTATTATTTTTATAAATAACTCAAGGCATACCAAATAGAGAGACTGGCTCTATAGAGAGCCAGTTTGGTCTAGTGGTTAAGGCAACAGGCTAGAAACCAGGAGACTGAGAGTTCTAGTCCCACCTTAGGCATGGAAGCCGGCTGGGTGACCTTGGGCCAGTCACTCTCTCTCAGCCCAGCTCACCTCACAGGGTTGTTGTTGTGGGGAAAATAGGAGGATGCAGGAGCATTTGGTATGCCTTGAGTTATTTATAAAAACAATAAAGGCAGGATAGAAAATAAATAAATAAAATCGTAGGGTGACTGAAAGTTTACAATTGGTGTTAGATATAATTACATTCTTTCTAGAACATTTCTGAGCAATTTTGAAGCTGTCTGGGGTTCAGCACCAACTGAAAAAGTTAAGGTGAGTATGTTTTTGCAAACTTTGTCTGGTATAACAGGCATGGCTGTACCGCAAAAGGATGGATTTTTCTGAGATATTCAAACACCAGTGGTATCCAGGCTGGACTACTTGTAAAGCTATGTGAGGCTGCATTTAGAGATGATCCATTACCTTCAGATGGTACAGAATACTGCTCCTGAAGTACTGGTAGGGATGAGTAGTGCTTAAACTGCACTGCACCCATTTCAACCACTTCACAGTTTAAAATCTAGAGTGGAAGCATTTCTCTCTTGTCCTCCTTGGAAAGCACCTAGATTAGTCAAAATAAGAGAGGGAGGCTTTTATGTAGCACCCCCACCCACATTTATGGAATGGTTCACCTTCTGAGATCCATCAATCCCCATCATTGTGAATTTTAAGAAAACTCTGAAGACTCAAGTGGTTCCATGATCAGACCATACTGCTCTTTCTAGGCCTCAGATGAGGCTGGTTTTATTCTGCCAAATTGTTTTAAGTAGCCTTGAGTGCTTTTTAAATAGAACAGTAGAATAAAAATATTTTAAAGATACACATTTTAACTTAGTTGAATGTTCAGTCTCACAAATTATGTTTGTTATAAAGTTACTAGCATTATAACAAACATAATAATTCTGTATACATCCAAAGCCTGTACATTCTGACCAACAAGCCATTTAACCACAAATAGTACAATTTTTTATATTCCAACAGTACTGGCTGGTAGTCTGTATGTGTGTGTGTGTGTGTAGATGGTATATGGTGTACAGTCTCTAGGTGTTGGACTTCCCCAGAGACTACACCATAGTACACCACCACCAGTGATGGTCTGGTAAGTGTCCAAGCCACTGTCCTGGAAGAGACCCAGGAGATCCAGGAGCATATCAGTAAGATGGCACCCAAAGATGAGCTGCTGAGAGAATACCTGAGGCAGCAGCAGACATGGAAGGAAGATCAAGCAGAGGAAGTGCCATGGCAAGACAAGACCATGTATGGGATGTACTACTGACAGATAGCAGAGGTGGTTGACATTGGAAAATCCTACCAGTGGCTGGAAAGGGCTGGACTAAAAGACAACACTGAGGCCCTGATCATAACAGCACAAGAACAGGCATTAAGCACCAGATCCATAGAAGCAAGGGTCTACCACACTAGACAGAACCTGAGGTGCAGACTGTGCAGAGAGGCCTCAGAGGCAGTCCAACACAGTGGCAGGGTGTAAGTTGCAGGCAGGAACAACATACACTGAACGGCACAACCAAGTAGCTGGCATTGTGTACAGGAACATCCGCACAGTGTATGGGCTAGATCCTCCCAAGTCCAGATGGGAGATTCCACAGAAGGTTGTGGAGAATGACAGGGCTAAGATCCTGTGGGACTTCCAGATCCAGACAGACAGACAGGTACTGGCCAATCAACCAGACATTGTGGTAGTAGACAAGGACCAGAAGACAGTGGTGGTGATAGATGTAGTGATGCCAAGTGACAGCATCAGGAAGAAGGAGTATGAGAAGCTGGAGAAGTACCAGGGCCTGAAGGAGGAATTAGAGGGGATGTGGAAAGTGAAGGCCAAAGTGCTCCTAGTGGTAGGAGGAGCACTTGGGGCTGTGACTCCCAAGCTGGGAGAGTGGCTCCAACAGATCCCAGGAACAACATCAGAGCTCTCTGTCCAGAAGAGTGCAGTGCTGGGAAAAGCTAAGATACTGTGCAGAACCCTCAAACTCCCAGGCCTCTAGTAGAGGACCCAAGGTTGAGGAAGACACATACCACCCATAGGAGTAAGAAGGGAATTTTATATGTATGTATGTATGTATGTATGTATGTATGTATATTCTTATATGTTAGTTGATTAGCTTACAAACTGTTATATAAGCATATAATGCTAGAATTTTCCAAGGTACTGTACACATCATAACAACCTAAGGTGGGCATAAAAACTACAGAAGACAAGACAGAAAATAGGGAAGTTAGGGATTGACAAAGATCAATACTTGTATTAAAATAATTTTTTTAAAAATTAAAATCTGCTGATACATTTATCAGGGTCACATTTTCTGTTCAATAGGAAAATATAGTTTATTATTGATTAGCCATTAGGCCATAAAAAAGTACAGGATATAAAACATAAAACATCAATAAGACTGTATGTAAAAATAGAATAAAAGAAACAAATTAGATAAGAAAAAGAATAAAAATACAAATCATATTTCTGAATCACCCCTACAGTTTACTCCAATCAGACTCACATATGCAGATCTCAACTGAACTGTTTTACTCAAATAAAGGGCCATATTATAAGTAATTTTGGGGTTCTGTCCGCACATGAAATATGTTGTTTTGATATAGGAATCCCAATAGACTGTTGGTCTAATGTGCAGTCCTAGATAATGATCTCTCTCTTTCTTACGCAGTTGACATTCAAATAATATGTGTGTTATGTCTTCTACCTCTGGAGCTCCACAAATACAAATACATTCATTATAGGGGACTTGGTTTAATCTTCCATATTTAACCATTGTGTCCAGCTGCTCGAATCTTGCTTGAGTAAATACAGCCCTAAGGTGTTTAGGCATTTCTGTATTTATTTACTTAGCAGTTTGGAAGGTACATTTGGAGTGGCTCATCCATGTCAATGTGCCGACCTTGCCAAGGATGGCTGTATCTTTCTGTGCTTCTATATCCAAGATTCTCTGTGCAGCAATCTTTTTAGCTTGTTCTCCAGTTGTACAAGAGGCAGGGAGATCACAGCCCCTGATATAATTTGTCAGTTGTACAATCCAAGAAGTCTGTGATTGAGATTTTGTCTGTTCTAAAAGACACAATTTTGGGAGTCTGTCAGTTTCCATAGCATTCATTTTGCACCAATGGTTGTATGCCCTGATTTTAGACAAAGAACAAATTGTATAAATTCCCAATTCAGCTCTAACTGCAGCAGCTGAAGTCCTTTTATCCACATCCGATATACTTCTCAGATGCTGTGATTGTGTTTATTCTAATAGTGATATATGTTTTAAGCCCTAAACTTCAGCTCCATATAAGAGCATAGGGGTAACCTTGGCCTTGTATACTTTGATAATTGGGGCTAAGGAACCTGGATAGCTGTGGTTTTTTAATTTGAGCATTAAATTTACTCGTGTCCTTGCTCTAAATGAGCTCCTTTGATGATGAGGAAGCCAGGATCCAATCTCAGAGAAAACTACCCCTAGGTAAGGCAAGGTGTTAACTTGCTCTATTGGCTCACCATTTAATTGCCACCTATGGCTATGATGTCATTTTCCAATACCATAATTTCTGACTTTGATTTATTAATAATCAGAGAGTTATTATGACAGTAGGAGCCAAGTAAGCAAGGTGTTACAATGTGTGTTTAGTGCCTTAGGCATGTGTACTTCAGGATTCTTCATCAGTCCTGGTAAGTTGTTAACATATAGACTGAATAACAATGGTGCAACCCTTGTCTTACCTCTTTGTAAGTATTGAACCTATTTGTCATGGCTCCATTAACCCCAAACTGCGCTCTCAAACAAGTGCTTGTATAAAGGGCTTTGATTAGTGCCAACAGTCTGGGTTCCATTTTGAGGGCAGAATTTCCTCCATAATACTTCTGTTTACTGTGTCAAATGCTGCACTAAGGTCTATAAAGGCAGCAAACAGTTGTTTCCCCTTACTAACATATTTTATAATTAGGTGGATCATGATAAAGCAATTGTCAATGGTGGATTGACTCTAACACCTGCTTGTTCTTCTGCAAGAATACACTTTTCGTCTACTCAGCTCTCAACTCTGCTCAAGAGGAACCTAGCATATATTTAAGCCACAATTTGTATCAGACTAATGGGCCTGTAGTTGCTAGGGTCCTTTTTATTCCCTTTTTTATATTTGGGAACTACTATTGCCATCTTCTACCCAGCTGGGATATGGCAGGTATTATTTATATGTGTGACCAGACCTGCCAATAGAGGGACCCACCAGTCAGGGTATTTTTTGAATAGTTCAGCCAATAGAAAGTCCTCCCCAGGGTCTTTATTGCACTTCAAGTCTTTTTATAATAGATTGGAACTCATTTTCTGATACTGGTGGCCAAAGGGGTGAGGCTTCGATATGTGATAAAGCACCACTTAGAAACTGTTTCTCAACAGGTTCTGAGAGAGCAAGCAGATGTTGATAATGGTTTTCCCATTCCTCGCAGAGATAGGTATATCAAATTTGAATCTCCATTCTTTCAGGATTCCAGCTACAGAGTGCCAAAATATAGCCAAATTATGACTTTTTGCAGACAGCTCAAGTCCTGACCAAACTGAAGCTGCATAACTTATTTTATGAGTTTTTTATATTCACTTCTTCAAGACAGCATCTTAGCTTGTATATGTACAGAGGCATGCTTCTGGGCAAGTCTCTAGCTGCCTTCAATTTCTGTAAGTTCATTGGAGTATACCCTACAGAAAGGGAATTTAATATTACTTGTCTATTATGCCACCTGCCCTTATTCAAAGGCCCTTATTCAGCAACTTGAAGCAGAATCCTGTGTCTCTGTAAAATCAGTTTCTCCTTCAAGTGTTAATGGAAATTTTTGTACAGTCTGTACTGTCTGTAAGTTAGAGGTAAGTTTTGAAACATATGAATTGCTATCTGTTTCCTTAACTCATTTGGAAATACAGTTTTCCATTAAAGTCTTTAGTTTTTTATTTTATTGGCATCCAAAAGCTCATTGAAAATAGCAATGACTGTTTGAGCTATTAAAAGGCAATTCTTAGCAACCAAATCCAGGTCTCCTTTGAAGTTACTCCTGGTATAGATAATGTCCTCCCCTCTATCTCCTATTAGAGCCTCATTTTCAGAAGAAGGGCAATCATCCACATCCCGGTCTAATGAGGAATAAGAATTTTTAATGGAGATTACAGCCTTGTCTTGTTTGGTATTTCCTCTCGACCAAGTCTCCAGTTTGTGCCTCCTTTTAATCTTTCTTTTTGGGTTCTTTTTTGTTTCTGCTTTATAATTCTGCATCCTCAATTAGCATTTGAAATTGTGTACAAATTCTGGTACTCTAGGGTACCAAAAAATCTTATTTCTAATTACCAAAAATTAAAAATGATTTAGATATTGATTCTAATTACTAAAAAATAAAATAAAAATAGATGGGAGATAAGGAATTGAATAAATGAAGAAAAATACTAAAACTACTTGAATAAAACTAAATAAAAGGGCTAAAATGAATTTAAAAAGAGTCATTAAAAGAGTTGTCAATCTGTTGCCATCTTAAGTGACATCCCAGTTGTCCTCTATTCAATAAGACGTTAGCAGTTTGATAAATCAAGTTATGACTTTATGGTCATGGAGAGGGACTGAAAAGGAAATGAAAGTTTTAGCCAAATAAAATGATAAATCTGCCCAAGGCATACAAAGAGGCATGCCAGAAAGCAACTTTTGGGATGCAAAGTTTAGCATCTTGTGCAAAAGTGATTTATTAGTTGAATTACTAGAAAAAGTCTTCTTGAAAGCTCTTTTTGCCTTGAAGTAAATTTTTCAATTGGACTTGATTTGAGAGCACAATGTCGTCTGCCAATGGGCTAGGGGTAATTGGAGAAGGAAAGGGGAAAAGCTTTATTTCTAGGCAGTAAACTGTTCAAATCCTCCTTATTCATTCCATAGGATTAGAACAACAACAAAAAACTTCCCAAACTTCAGAACTGTCCCTTTTAGTTTAATTAATGAATGCTAGGCAAGCCTTTCTAATGTCAAGTTGCCATGGTGTAGTAGTAGTAATAATAATAAGCACCTTGGGTGCAATTCCAAAACATCTGGAGCACCACTTGAACACCATTAGCTTTGGTAAAACCACCATCAGTCAATTGCAAAAGGCAGCGTTACTTGGAACAGCTTATATCCTGCAACAATACCTTTAATATTATTAAACAACAACATCTGCCTATCCCAGGTCCTTGGGAAGGACTCAATAGGTGGACAAAAATGCCAAATCCAGTCTAAACATCTGGCTATGTGACAAACCATAATATCAACTTACAATGAATAGAAGAGGTAGACTAATATCCTTTCATCAAGTTATTGTCAATAGCCTATTAAACCTCAACATATATTTAAAATGTTCTTCACCGATATAAGGAAGAATATTTCATTATTAAGACTGCAGTCTTTTGGTCTTTTTTATCATGACAGAAAAGTTACAGTACCTAGTATAAAGAAATCCTACTACAACAATGCATTAATTATACTTAAGTCATTGTATTGTATTGTAAACCTTCAGATTTCCAGCCCCCAGATTTCAGTCTGTTTCTCCATTTCCAGTCCTCCTGAATAAACAGTGCAACTTGACTGCACCAATTATGTATAATCAAGAAAATTTTCTGGGCCTTCTAGTTTCTCATCCCACCCCCACCTGCATTCTATTAACATCTTGCCTTTGGCTTTAAGGTGGCATCATCTGTATACAAAAGTACTGTATATATACTATATCCCCACGCAATAAACCTCAACTACTAGAACAAGCTTTCCTTATAAATTTATCCATAAATACACTGAACAACCAAGGGGACATCACAGATGCTTGCTTTACTCCCTGCTCAGTGCTGAACCATTTGCTGAGGATCTCATGTATTCTTACACATGCTTTACTTGCATCATACAGTTCTCATCACATTCAGCAACTAATCTTCAATACTCATAACATTCCATAATTGAAGCCTATTCACTTAATCTTACATTTCTCTGAATCAACAAGCATACAATAAACTTTATTTCCTACTTTTGTATACATTTCTCAGAGAGCCAGTTTGGTGTTGTGGTTAAGGCACCTGGCTAGAAACTGGGAGACTGAGTTCTAGTCCTGTCTTAGGCACAAAGCCAGCTGGGTGACCTTGGCCAGTCATTCACTCTCAGCCCTGGAAAGGAGGCAATGGCAAGCCACTTCTGAAAAACCTTGCCAAGAAAACTGCAGGGACTTGTCCAGGCA
This sequence comes from Candoia aspera, assembly GCF_035149785.1. Classification (NCBI taxonomy): domain Eukaryota; kingdom Metazoa; phylum Chordata; class Lepidosauria; order Squamata; family Candoiidae; genus Candoia; species Candoia aspera. The sequence continues at coordinate 168,414,035 of NC_086153.1, read as the reverse complement.
GTCTCCAAGAATCAGGCATGATTGAACAGATTAAAAAAAAACAAACATTCCTCAAGGACCTGATGAAGAACAAAAGTCAGATCTGCACAAGCCCTGCCCCACATAAAGCTGTACTGCATTTCCCAAATTTTACTCATTGTCACCTCTTGTATTATTTTGATCAGAATTCTGCCACTTTCCCAGAATGCTACTATATTCAAAGAGCCTTATTCTTACATACGTGCATGTAGAACTACAGTCAAAGCATATGATATTTCATAGTGACTGAGGCTGTGTTCCTCCAAGTAACTACAGTGAATGAGCCATTTTTAGATGGTTAATCAAACTTGGTCTGACACAGAACTCCGGCTTCTTTCTAAAAAAATTAAGCCAGAATTTAATGTTCGCATTTCCCACTAAGACTGGCTAACCAAGCCATGGAAAGCTTACTATTCACCCCCATTCCCAAATTGGAGACAGCAAGTAAAAGATGTAGATATACTTGTTGGCAGATTGCTGGGAAAGCCTTTAGCCCAGGAGAGATCAGAAAAGTCACACACACCAGGCATATCTATAAAAATAATTTATTTACAGAAAGCAAAACAAAAGCAAAACATATTTAAAGGACTTAGCTCTCATTGAGAGCTACCTGGCTTGCTACATGCCGGCACAGAAGAGAAAAAGGAACTGAAACAAGTCCGGGCAGGTTCCTCCCCCCAGGTGCAATAATTAACATTCGAAAAGGGGGCAGTTGAATTCAACCTCTGCACCTGGCCAAAATGATTAGAGACAATAGCACCTTAATCTGTTAGTAGGAAAACCATTAACAATACTCACTACTGAGCTAGCCTTATTGCTTGGTGTGATTGGCCCTGAGAATTACAGTATGTATCAGGAAACTCTTCATTCATTTCAATCTTGTCCTGACCATAAACTCACAAGTTGGTTCGAAGCAGGTTGCATACTTATTTTGCAGCATCTCATTTGCAAAAATGGGGGAAATCATACTAATCCATTTGACCAGATAGCTTTACAGATTGTTTATTGATTTGTAAGAAGTTTGTGCCATTTCAATCCAATTCTACTGTTAAGTGGAGTACAACAAGATAATGTCTACAACGTAGTTTGAACATTTGCAAATGTTATAGTTGTGTTATAGAGGAAGCTCCCAAGGTGTATTGTTGCCAGAGCAAAGGGCAAGTAGTGCTGTGAGGGAAAAGGAGACTGTCTCTGAAGAATAAGGCGGTGGCTGCTGCTGTTTGAGTTACATCTTCCAGTGATGAGGAATTTGTAGGAGGTCAATCACTTTGGGGCTTTCTATTGTCCCCTTAATTTTTAAAATCTGCATAATGCAGTTGAAGGAGTTCATCAGCATTTGGCAGCTGGGTCCCATCACTACGTTATAGACATCTTAAACCATGGTCTGATTTAGATATAAGCAAATTAGTAGACAAGCCAGCCTGTATTTAGGGTACAGTATATTTTGGTTAGGGTTCAGTGTCTTTTGAAAAAGCAAGTTTGCAGAATTGGCCATGGGGCATCAAGTGCATGCTTGGCCTGGGAGTGTTTTTGTCCAATTTCAGAAGTTATGTCAGCTTTCCTGGGATAGACAGGGCTGGCTACAATGATCCAGGCCTTAGTTACTTAGTCCTTTGGATCACTGAAATAATCTTTGGATAGGCATGCCTTTAAAGATTGTTTGGAAGCATCAGCTAATGTAAAATGTAATAGCAGGACAGTTGCTTGATGTGCACTTTGGAGACTATATAACCTAATCTTAAGCTATTACACTGGCTTCCCATTTGTTTCAAAAGGTAATTAAGTACAGTGTTCTAAGTATAAAGCTCTAAGGGGCCACTGTATCTGGAAGATTGCTCCCTCCCTGTCTTAATCTATATTCTTCAACAGATCTGTCCCTCCACCAAGAGAGTTGGGTAATGATTATGAAACTTTTCTGATGTTAATCTACTTCCTTGATGTTAATAAGCAATTATGACAGGTTTGCTAATGTTCATTCATTTTAGCAGCTGAAACCATTTTTGGCAAATTGCCTTTTCAGTCTTAAGCAATGAGCCAGTAGTAAGTACCCTCCAGGATAAAGATTTTCACTAGCTAATCATATATAGGCAAGGCAAGTATAAGCAGTTCACCAATCAAAGCATAAAAACATTCCCTCAGGGTGTGGTTTGGATTTGTAGTGTGCTGAGACTTAGAAGGTTTAAAAAGAACAAAAGCCAAGCTCTCATATGCATTAATAACAATGCAGGCTGCTCTAGTTTATTTCTGTTTTGGTACATGGAAATGGTGGACTGTAATGTGCTTCGTCAGCCCAAGAGAAACACTAAATATATTGGTGAAAGAATGCAAATCTGAGAAAAATCTGTTCCCAATGGACTGTACTTTTGCATTCTGGACAACACTGCAACAATTGCCAACACTTTGAGAAACTGTGCGTGGCTGCTACAGATAAGGTATTTCCACAGCAGCTAATTTGGCCTGATATTTTCCAGTGAATGCCACATCAAATCCTATGTTTTAGGGTAATAAATTCTCCATTTCCAGGTTACATTACATTTAACGCCCTGCTTGTTTGTTGTTGGGTTTTTGTTTTTTGTTTTGCAATGCAAGCAACATTTCACATTAATTTCTGGTAACAATGTACATCAAGGTTTCTCAACCAGGGTTCTGTGGAACCCTAGTGTTCCATGAGAGGTCACTAGGGGTTCCCTGGGAGATCACAATTTATTTAAAAAAAAAATTCAAATTCAGGCAACTTCACATTAAAGAGGTAAGTTTCATTCTTTATTTTTAGTTTAAGAACACTGTTAATGCATAGATACAGGCCTATGCATGAAATTAATGTTTTGTAACTTCTGGCCTATAGTTGAGCCTGAATGTGCAGGAGTTCCCTGAGGCCTGAAAAATATTTCAAGGGTTCCTCCAGGGTCAAAAGATGCAGCCTAGTACAGTATCTATCTGAACATTTCATTTTGCTCTGAAGTTTCTTTTTATAATTCTGAGAGTTGCATGGAAAATGTGTTTAAGTTACATTGGTTAAAACATCTTTTTGCTGATTCATAACTACAGAGAATTCTGGATTAGTTGCCAAGCATTGCAACTAATTAATACAACAATGAACTGGGAGGAGTAAAAATGCTGTTACCATTTAATCTGTTAGTTACATTTCTGATCTTGAACACAACAGAAAATGTAGTTTCCTCAGTACTAGTTAAGGGATGTTTATTATAACTGGGTTAAATGTGCTGGAGCAAGAATTCAGCTTCCGCAGATCACAACTCTTAAGGAAAATGAGATAGCTGGCATGGCTACAAAGGGATGGTAGAGACCTTACACTGAGAAGAACTAATTGAGTCAGTGCCCCATTTTAGCAGTTAAGGTTGCTCATAGGTTCTTCCCATCTTGCTTGATTTCTAAGCAGTCACAGAATGGCACTGTTAAGAATGAACATCATAATATATTTTATAGCCATGTTGGATGAGACCTAGGACCCAACTTACTCAGACCTAGGCCAAACTAATTATCTGCCTATTTATAATTAATCCAGCCTGCTGTGTCACAAAGTGATCAGCTAATTCAAATAATTCCCAGTGATTATATACATTACAAAATAATTCACTGGCAGACTATAAGTATGCGTAATTGGCACTAGGCAGGAGAAATCCAATTATGTATTGAAGAACAAATGAAAACCAAAAAGCAGTATGATGACAGCTTTTCATACGACTTTTTAACATCTCAAACAGCCATGTTTGTAAGTGTGCAAAATATGCTGTGGAATGGTTTTTATACATATGTGATTTTCTAATTATAATAAGCTTCTGATTGTTTACTTCAAAACTGCCCCATCAAGATTTCATCTGCTTATTAACTCTTCCATCTACAGACCATTCTGATTTTAGAAATCAATTCCCACGTCTGGGTAACCCCAAGCTGGACAAAAATGGAATGATAGAATTGGAAGGGGCTTCAGAAGTCACCTAGTCCAACTCTATGCTTTCTGCAGGATCAGGTAAAGCATTTCAATCAGATGGTTATCCTGTTTGAAGACCTCCAGAGAAAGGGGAAAAACACTTCATGAGGCAGCCTATTCTTTGGCTGATGCTGCCTCTGTCAGGAAGTTCCTTCTAATAACTAACCAGAATCTGCTTCTCTATAGTTTCAACCCATTGGCTCCAGATGTGCCCTCTGAGGTAACCAAGAACGAATCCACACCATCCTTCATATGACAATCCTTTAGAAAACTGTAGATTGCTCTCCTATTTCTGTAATTCAAGCATTCACACAATGATAGTCGAAAGGCCAAGCTCTTTTTACTGTTTTAATGAAGCGAAATGACCAGCACAAAAATAAAGCTGTGAATGGAGAATTCCCACTCAAACCTACATTTAAAACTACATTCACTTAATTACTCTTTACCCTTCTTCCCACTAAAGTATGTCACCCCCCTTCCCAGTCCAGGTGGCGTCTCTGGTGTATCTCCATTCTCTGCCCTTGATGTGTTAATGCCATAAATCCCTAGCCATAATAATGCAATTCACACTCATCCCAGCACCCCCCCTCATCTGGCGACACGGAGTCTGTTGTCAGTGATAAGAAACTAGTGGAGGATGCTCCGATAAGGGGTTCTGTGAATCTTTTGATTGGAGGGATCTGACAATTTCCCTCTTCCCCAGACTAAACATACCCAATTCCTTTAACTGTTTTTCACAGGACTTGGTTTCACCAACTTGACAGCTGTCAGCCTTTGAGGTAGACCAGATTAGGAAACCAAAGTTCTGAATGCTAATACTACTTTTATTGCAATTCTGAATATGCCTCCCCCCTCCCTGACTTTATCCTAAAGAGAACTAGGAGGGTCAAATCTGAGACATTTTCTCAAATTACATTTCTGTTTTGGACTCAGATTTCTCTTATCTGACCTTTGCCTTGGCTGCGGCTCTTCCTCTTCCTCCTCAAAGTAATTCTTGCAGCTCATTACAATAGCCTTCCAATGAATTTGTTGCAGTTTGCCAATGTCCTTGTTAGGCTGCAGTGCCCAGAACTAGACATAATATTCCAAACCAGAGTAGAGTGAGGCAATTACTTCCTGTGAGCTGGATTCCATGTTCCTGTTAATACATCCCAAAATAGCATTTGCCTTTTTAGCAACTGCATCACACTGTTGGCTCATGTTCAACTTATGAACACCCAGATCCTTTCTACATGTATTACTGCCAAGTCAGGTTCCCCACCCCATGCCTTTCATTTTTTCTCCAGATGCGGGAGTTTATACTTCTCTCTGCTTGACTTGTCACAGCTAAATAGTCTACACATCTGGCTGCTGGACCTCACAAGGATTTCCCAGCAAGAAAAAGCAGCATGAACACTGAACTGCTATGCCATATGATTAAAAGAAAAATTGTATTTATTTTGGTTCACAATTCAAGCCTGTCTAGTTAATTTTGAATCTTTTCTTTGTCTTCTAAAATAGTAGCCACACCTCCTATCTTTATGTCTTCTACAAATTTGATACAGGTAATCCTCGGGTTTACGATGGCAATTGGGACTGAGATTGCTGTCGCTAAGCGATGCAGTTGTAAAGCACAATGTCACATGACCACATTGCTTAGCAATGGCAATCCTAGCAGTCCCAGTTGCCGTTGTAACCCCAGGACTGCACGGGTCATTAAGCAGGAAAAGGTGGGAGTCCCAGGCAAGGACTGGGAGGCTGGGGGAGGGCTGGCAGGGCCGCATGCAGATCGGGGGCTGCTGCGGGAGGGCAGGAGTGTTGCTGCTGGCAGCTGCAAGGGTGCTATGGAGTATGAGATCCTGGAATCTCATACTCCGTAGCAGGATCCTTGGAGAAAAAGCTGCAGGAGTGACTTACTGGAGTGAGTTGTGACCTTCCCTGCCGGCTTCCCCATTGATTTTGCTTGTGGGAAGCCAGCAGGGAAGGTCACAAATGGCAATCACATGCCTGCGGTTCACTGTGACATCATAATCATGAGCCGGACATTGAGCACCTGGATTGTGATCATGTGACCATGGGGATGCTGTGATGGCCAGAACTTCGAGGACTGGTGGTAAGTCCATTTTTTTCAGCACTGCTGTAAGTTTGAACTGTTGCTGAACAAATGAACATAAGCCAAGGACTACCTGTAATCATATCCTTAACCCCTTTGTCCTGGGCCTTAACAAAAAAATGTTGAGCAGGACAGGGCCCAAGGTGCTCTCTCAGTGCCTAGAAACTATATGGGTCTGGATAGGGGAAGAACTGGCTTTGGTTCGGCCCTGACAACACTCAGTGCCTGTGGTTGTAGGGTGCCCCATGTTTAGTGATTCTCCATTGTTAACTCTGAATGATGTTACACTCCCCCAGGCAATGCTGGTGCACAATTGGGGATCCTCCTGGATTAACAGCTCCTTCTTAAGAAGCAGGTGGCAGCTATGGCCAGGAGAGCCTTTGCACAAATACATCTTGTGCACCAGTTGCACTCATTCCTAGATCAGGAGGCACTACTCATAGTCACTCATGCCTTAGTCACCTCCCACATGGACTATTTCAATGCACTGTATATGAGGCTGCCCTTGAAGAGCATTTGGAAGCTTCAGCTGGTCCAGAATGCAGTGGAACTTAGTTTTTGGTGCACCACATTATGCCTATGTAACACTGCTGCTGTGTGAGCTGCACTGTATCTCAGGAGGTTTCTGGGTGCAATTCAAAATGCTGGTTGTCACCTTTAAAGCCCTACATGGCATGAGACTGCACATAAGTGCAGCACCACCTATTCCCAGCAGTTTCTGCCCATCCCATCAGATCTAGCAGACTGGGCATGCTTCGAGTGCCTTTGATGAAGCAGTATCACCTGGCAGGCCTTCTCTGCCTGCCCTTTGGAACAGCCCCTCCACCCCCCCAAGATCTGGATGGCCCCCACTCTGTTGGCCTTTCAGAAGGCTTGAAAAGCTGCCTCTTTCCCCAGCTATTGGGGCCAGGGTGTTAACTGATAGGAGCTCTGGAGTGTGCATGCAGGTTATATAGGGAGATTTATATTTTTAATACATGCCTTGACTTGGGTTTTGTTTTAAATAGTTTTTAATTTCTTTTTTGGTCAGCATCCAGAATTTTCTTGGATAGGTGGCCATATGAATTTGATTCATAAATAAAGATTTACATCTGTACATGAAAGCAATTTTCTTGGAATAATTGTATTTAGACATTTAAAAGAATTTAAACAAAACCTCATTTTTTAGAAATTTTCATAGAAACATTAGAGCCTATAGGAAGCATGTGAGACTTAATCCAGTTATTGAATAACCCGATAATTTACTAAACTAATGCACAATATCAATAACTTTTGGTATACAACTTGGCCAAGTGATTTATTTTTGATAGCTTATATAGTCCTCACATTCTCTAGCTTGATAATGTGTTGCATATTTTATTTGTTCTATTGTTTGTCTTGTGTCTTTTTATTTCTGCAGGTCACTGATTGGTCATTGACTGCAATAAACAATAAGATATAATATCAATAAATCATAACAGTTCTCTCAAAGTATCTTCTCTATGTCTAAAGAAGCAGGATAGTGTTTGCAATATCAAGTTAAAGGACATCTTTGACCAATTCCAAGAGATATCTTGATAGATGAAGAAATAAATCCAACTTGTAATAATTTCATCAGAAGGAGCAGAGTACCACATAGTAATCCAATTAATGAAAAAAGGAGAAAGTCCATAACTTGCCAAGATTTGTTTCAAAAGGTTTCATTGCACCACACCAGCAAAACCATCATTGCTGCTTTCAGTTTTTCCGAATGTATACTCAAGTATCAAAGTAGATCCAAAATATCTATTAATAAGATAAAAATTTCATTTATTTTTTATGCTGCCTATAAAAGCAGATTATTACATGTCAGGGTCGCTGTTGATATTTTGGCATCAACATTTAGTAAGGAATTTGGATGATAACGTTACTTCGAAATTACAATTACAGGTAGTCCTCAGGTTACAAACATTAATTGAGTGACCATTCAAAGTTACAACAGTGCGGAACAAGGGGAACATATATAACAGGTCCTTGGAGTTCTGGCTATCACAGCATTTCCACAGTCATGTGATCACAATTCGGACACATAGCACCTGGCTCATGATTACGACGGTGCAGTAAGCCATGGTCACGTGATCACAATTTCCGACAGCTTCCCACAGGCAAAGTCAATGGGGAAGCCAGCAGGAAGCTGGAAGTTTAATGAGTGAGGTCCTCATTTAGTGACATGCAAGGTCCTTGTTTAACAATGGCAACTGTGACTGCTGGAATTTGTGTTACTAAGCAACACGGTCATGTGACATCATGCTTTACAACCATGTTGCTTAGTGACAGAGTTCTCAGTACCAATTCCCATTGTAACCTGAGGACTACCTGTATAAAAGGCTCACTAAATGAGATAGGAAAAAAAATTATCCCCAAAAGTGTAAATCTTCAATAGTATGGAGTCAAAACTTCAATATACATTTTATATCACTCAATGGTATAACCATCCAGACCATCCTTTTCCTGATTTTATAGATTTAACAGCATTCTGTCACGTTCACTGTTTCAATGCGCACTGTACATCATAATGTTTCACATGCCATGGCGCTGACGCGCATTTCTGTTTGGGAGGGAGCTGCTGTGAAACCTTGTACCAAGCTCTGTATGTATGTTCATTTCAATGGAATGTGTTTGGGTTATGTGCTCTGTTCAAGGACTTTTCCCACAGACCATCAGAAGCCATTAGGAGCGCCTGGGATTGTGAGCTTGGGAAGCTTCTATGGGGGGAGGGATCGCATTTGTACCGAGGGTTTTTAGTTTGCATTTGGCGCGCTTTTATCATTCTCAGCTTTCTTTGTGATCCTGCATACTATTCTTTAATAAATCAGATATCTTTGCATTCCTGCTCATGAGTCTGAGAGTGTTTTAGAATAGGTATTCATTACATAAAGCTGTAATGATTGCCTATTCCAATAAAAGGAGTCTCATCAGTAGTTACTAGAGAAAACTAATTTATTGAATGAATAGTATGCAAAGTACGAAGAAAGCTGAGAATGAGCAAAAGCGCGCCAATTACAAACTTAAAAAGCCTTGCTCCTGTTGCAAACCCTCCCCTCAGGCTAGCATAGCAACCACCCACCCCAGACGCTAGCAACCGTTAGAATCGGCCTGAGAAAGTAACCTTGAACAGCAGAGATAACCCAAACATACATTCCAGAAGATCACAAGTCAGCACAAAGGAAATTTACCAGCGTGGCCAGGCAGGCACGCAACTGCAGATATGACATGTGAAACGTTACGAGGAACCATAAACATCGGAACGGGAACATGACATACTGCCCCCCCACAAAGAAAAAAAACTTAATTGTTAAGGCGCGGGTTTATCAGGGTAAGCAGCGTGAAACTGAGCAACCAAGTGGGGAGAGTGCACATGCCGTGCAGCGACCCACTCCGGATGAGGGAAATGCTTCCATCGAATCAGATATTGCAGAGTGGAATGGAAATGTCTAGAGTCTAATATTTCCTTGACTTCGAAATGTTGTTGACCATCAATCATTATGGGGGGAGGTGCAGCCGGCTCAGGATGCCAATAGGTAGAGTCCACGAAGGGTTTAAGCAAACTGCAATGAAAAACAGGGTGTAAGCGCTTGAGATTGTGAGGTAAGTCCAACTTAAAGGTAACAGGATTAATCTGAGCAACAATAGGAAATGGACCTATGAACTTGGGCGCCAGTTTTTTGGATGGTTGAGGGGATTTGATGTATTTGGTGGAAAGGTATACTCTGTCCCCTATTTGAAAAACAGGTTGTGGTGCCCTTTTTTCGTTGGCATGTCGTTGATAAGTGGCTTGAGCATCGGCTAAAGCTTGCTGTATTTTTGGCCAGGAATCTGCCAACTGTGAGGCCCAATCGGTCGGGGAGGTGGGTGAGGTAGACGGTGGAGGCAATTCAGGAATAGGGACAAAGTCATGCCCGAACACAGTACAGAAGGGCACCGCCCCAGTACTTTGATGCACAGCATTATTGTAAGCAACTTCAGCAAACGGCAGGAGGTCTACCCAGTTGTCTTGTTGATAATTAACAAAAGCACGTAAATATTGCTCCAACGTGGCATTAACCGCCTCAGTATTCCCATCCGTTTGGGGATGAAAAGCCGTGGATAGCGCCTGTTTAGTGCCCAATAGCTTCATAAATTCCCGCCAAAAGCGTGAAGTAAATTGTGTTCCTCTGTCGGTCACCAAGCGGGCGGGGCTACCGTGTAATCTGTACACGTGAACTAGAAAGAGGCGTGCCAGCTGTTGTGCAGATGGTAGAGACGCACAAGGGACGAAATGAGCTTGCTTCGAGAAAAAATCCTTAACAACCCAAATGACAGTCTTTCTCTGGCTAGGAGGTAGATCCACAATAAAGTCCATAGAGATTTCCTCCCAGGGGTGGGAGGGATTGGCCACTGGCTGCACAAAGCCCTGAGGTTTCCCCCCTTTTCGTTTTGCAGTAGCACAGACAGGGCAAGACTTGACATAGGCTTTCACATCTTGCCGCAGGGTTGGCCACCAGAACTGTCGGCGCACTAGATGAATAGTTTTTGTAAAGCCAAAATGCCCAGCTGTTTTATCGTCATGAGACCTGAACAGCACGGTTTTGCGCAAGGTTACAGGCACATAGAGGCGATCATCTTTCCATGCCAAACCTTGCTTCAAAGTAACCTCGCCCTGGTTGTTTTGCAACCAAGTATCCAATTTCAACTCTGCCAGAAGCTTTTGTTGCAAATCTGCAGGAACGGATACATGTATCGCGCTAGGACCGGCAGAAGTGTCAGGTTGCTGCGCTCGCGTCTGACTGCGAGTCACTGCTGCTAGTGCCATTTGGGAATCTGTCCAGAGGGTGCCCACCACATCTGGGGCTGTTCCTGAATCTTGGGGTTGCCGCGACAGTGCGTCAGCTAAAAAGTTTTTCTTTCCCGGAATGAATCTGAGTTTAAAATCAAAGCGACTGAAGTACTGAGCCCATCGCACTTGCTTAGGGCTGAGCTTGAGAGAGGCAGTAAGGGACTCCAAGTTTTTATGATCAGTCCACACTCAAAAGGGTGTGTCGCCCCCTCCAATAGATGCCTCCAATTCTCCAAAGCGGCTTTAACCGCAAAAGCCTCCTTCTCCCAAACATGCCAGCGTCTCTCTGTCTCAGAGAATTTACGTGACAGATAAGCACAAAGCTTTAATTGTCCTTGCTCATCGGCTTGCAATAAGAGGGCACCAATAGAAAAGTCTGAGGCATCGACCTGCACCACAAATGGTCTGTCAGGATCAGGGTGTTGCAAGATTGGTTCAGAGGTAAACAGTCGCTTGAGTTGGTCAAACGCCTGTTGACAAGCAGGCGTCCATTTTAGGCGTGTCCCTGGATTCTTTGATTTGCGGGTGTCATGCGCTGCCTACCGCTGAGTAAAACACAGACACTGTTTCAGGGAAATCAGGTTCAGGTTTATTTCAGCGTAGTGCTGGATCAGAAAAAAGCTGAGAGTGAAGGGAGCGCGCCGGTGCGGGGTTTAAATACCCCGCACCGGTCAGCGCCCCCTCACTTTGGGTTGTGTCACCCCCCCTTTGTCCTGCATGCTTCTGTGCTGGTAGGTGAAGGGTTGCGGGGCCCCTGCTGGTGCCCCGGGATTGCCCATAATCGGTTTCTTCCTTCGGCCGGTGATTGCTGTCAGCTGGGCGATCTCCGTTGCGCTTTGCTGACAGCTTCAGGTGTGCCTCGTGATCCACCCTGTCTTTGTCTTTCCTTCTTCCTCTTTTGTGTCTTGATGGCTGAATCATCCGGCCGGGGTCTGTGTCTGTTGTTGTGCGAGCTTTGCTTATCTTAAATCCCTTCCCCTGCTTCCTAGGTATTGTCACGTGTGCCGTTGTGCTGATGTCTTCAGCTCAACGGCACTCATGACATACTGCCCCCCGTCCGAATAGTGCCCCCCCCCGGCCTTCCGGTTTTTTCCGGGAGAGCTGTCAAATATATATATATATATATATATATATATATATATATTTTAAAATTTCCCGCCGGAGTGTTTTCGCCCCTCCCTCTGTTCCGCCCTCTACCTCGTGTCCATCTTTGGGTGTGTTCCGAGTGCGCATGCCTCGACCACACCCTGGGATGCGCATGCCCCGGCCACACCCTGCTTGTTTGGCTCAGTTCGTCGTGGGAAGAGGCGTGGCTGGTCGGGTGCTTTTCAGCTCCAGGTAGGAACCTTATCTTTTTGCATTGTGCTAATGCCATTGTCATGTGTGCATCCTGGGCGTTGCCCCCAGGCATGCATTGGTGACCAATCGTCACTCCCTCGTGGGCCCAGGGCGGGGGGAGGGTGAGTCCCGGGGGGGAGGAGGTCTACTCAAGTCGCGGGCTTGGGGGGCCCTTTCCCCTGGGGGTGCGGTGGGGGGGGAGGCCCGCGGGGAAAAGGGTGTTCAGGGGCCGGTTCGGCTTGGCGCCCCTTTGGCTTGTCGGGGTACATCCTGTGGAATGCCCGGGTTAGGTCTGGCGCCTTGACGTGTTGCGCCGCCACCCATTCTGGGTGGGGGAAGTGTTTCCACCTTACTAGGTAGTGTAGAGTTCCCCGTTGACGGCGAGAGTGGAGTATGTCTCTTACTTTGAAATGTTGTTGGCCGTCGATCATCACTGGGGAGAGCAGTGGCGTGCTTGGGTGCCATCGAGAGGTGGTTGCAGGTTTCAGGAGGCTGGTGTGAAATACCGGGTGGAGTCTCCGTAGATTGTGCGGCAGGTCCAGGCGTATTGCCACCAGGTTCACTATCTGTGTCACTCGAAGCGGCCCGATATACTTAGGTCCCAGTTTTTTCGAGGGTTGAGGTGACTTCAGGAATTTGGTGGATAGGTAGACCATATCCCCTGCCTGGAACATCGGTTGCTGGCGCCGGTGCTTGTCGGCCTGCTCTTTGTAGGCCGCCTGTGCTTCCTTCAGTGCTGCTGTGATTATTGGCCACGATTCCGCAATCTTCCGTCCCCAGTCACTGGCGTCCACTTGGGGTCCCGGGGGTTGCGGTAGCTCCGGTATGGGTACGAAGTCGCGCCCCGAGACTACTTCGAACGGGGTTTTCCCCGTGCTCGTGTGGACGGCGTTATTGTATGCGACTTCTGCGAACGGGAGCAGTTCGACCCAGTCGTCTTGGTGGTAGTTGGTGTATGAGCGTATGAATTGTTCTAGGGTGGCGTTGAGGACCTCCGTGGCTCCGTCCGTCTGGGGGTGCCAGGCCATGGATAGGGCTTGTTGGGTCCCCGTCAGAAGGCCCGCCAGAATTTCGAAGTGAATTGTGTGCCCCTGTCGGTCACCACGTGTGCGGGACATAAGGAAGAGTTTGGCTAGTTGCTGGGCGGACGGGACCGATGAGCAGGGGATGAAGTGGGCCTGTTTCGAAAAGTAGTCTTTCACCACCCAAATGGCCGTTTTCTTCTGGCTGGGTGGGAGGTCTACTATGAAATCCATGGAGATTTCCTCCCATGGGCGGGAGGGCTCCGCCACCGTTTGTAGGAGTCCCGGGGGCTTACCTGGTGCCCGTTTGGCCCTGGCGCATGTCGGGCAGGACGCTACATAGGCTTTCACGTCCCATCTCAGCGTGGGCCACCAGAATTGACGTCGTGTTAGATGCAGGGTCTTTAGGAACCCGAAGTGTCCCGCTTGCTTGGTGTCGTGTGATCTGCGCAAGATCGCCTGGCGTTGCGAGTCCGGGACGTATATTCTGCCTTCCCCCCATGCCAGGTCCTGTGCCATCGTCACCTTGTCGGGGTTTGCTAGTAGCCAGGGGTCGGTTTTGAGGGCGGCGGTGAGGTCCGCGCGTATACCCCCTGGCAGTTGTGGGTGGCGCCGTCTGGTCACTGGTTGCCCCACCGTCGGTTGCGCCATGGGGTTGGGCTGCCTCCGAGCGCCGCTCCGGGTGGTCACAGCCATCCCCAGCTGGGAAGCGGATAGGACTGTCCCGATCATATCTGGGGCGGGCTCTTCATCTTGGGGCAGTCGGGAGAGGGCGTCAGCCAGGAAGTTCTTTTTGCCCGGCATGAACTTCAGCTGAAAGTTAAAGCGGCTGAAGCATTGGGCCCATCTGACCTGTTTTGGGCTGAGGCGTCTGGGCGTTCGGAGGGCCTCGAGGTTCCGGTGGTCTGTCCAGACCTCGAATGGTTGGGTGGCTCCTTCCAGCGCCGATTTTACTGCGAAGGCTTCCTTCTCCCACACGTGCCAACGCCTTTCTGTCTCTGAGAATTTCCGCGACAGGTAGGCGCATGGTTTCAGGACTCCTGTGGGGTCCTTTTGGAGTAGGATGGCCCCCAGGGAGAAGTCTGAGGCGTCGGCTTGGACCACGAACGGCCGTTCTGGGTCCGGGTGCGCTAGGGTTGGCTCCGTGGTGAAGAGCGCTTTCAGCCTGTTGAATGCGGTTTGACACATGGGAGTCCAATTTAGTACTGTCCCTGGGTTCTTGGCATGCCGTGTGTCCCCCACCCCTTTAGTTTTGAGGAGGTCTGTTAGGGGGAGGGCTATCTCCGCGAACCCCCGTGCGAATGACCTGTAGAAATTCGCGAAGCCGAGGAAGCTCTGGAGTTGGCGCCTGTTACGGGGGCGTTCCCAATTCACCACCGCCTCGACTTTTGCAGGGTCCATCTCTATGCCTTCCCCGGAGATTTGGTACCCCAGGTAGTCTAGGCGTGCTTTATGGAATTCGCACTTTGAGGGTTTGGCATAGAGTTTCGCCCTTTTTAGCTTCTCGAGGACTTGTCTGACTAGGGTCACGTGCTCCTCGTGCGTCTGTGTGTAGGTGAGGACGTCGTCTATGTAGACCAGGACCCCTTTGAACAGGTGTTCATGCAGAACCTCATTGATGAGCTGCATGAACACCCCCGGGGCCCCTGCTAGTCCGAATGGCAGCACTTTGTACTGAAAGGCGCCTAGGGGGCAGTTGAACGCAGTTTTCCATTCGTCCCCCTCCCTGATTCGGATTCGGTAGTATGCCTCGCGAAGGTCCAGCTTGGAGAATACTCTGCCCGTGGACAGGTGGGCGAGCATGTCTTTCATGAGGGGTAGGGGGTATTTATTGGATAGGGAAGCTGCGTTGAGGCCCCGGTAGTTGGTGCAGAGCCGTAGGGTGCCGTCTTTTTTCTCCCGGAATAAGACGGGCGCTCCGACCGGTGAGCATGCCGGCTCGATGAAGCCCCTCTCCAGGTTTTTATCAATGAACTCCCGGAGGGTTGTCATCTCCTTCGGGGTCATCGAGTAAATCTTCGGCCTAGGTAAGGGGACATCGGGCAGCAGGTCGATCCTACAGTCCGTCTTGCGGTGGGGGGGTAGTTGATCAGACTCCGCCTCTCCGAAGACCTCTGAGAAGTCAGCGTATTGCTCATGTAGGTCTTCTGGGGTAGCTATGTTGTCCTGGGTTGCCGCCTCTGCCCGTCCCACAGTGGGGTTGGTCCTGTCCGCCGGAACTGGCGCCCGGTATGCTCCGTCGTCGAATTGGAAGGTGCGGGTCTTCCAGTTGATGCGCGGGTTGTTTGTCGCGAGCCATGGTATTCCCAAGACTACGATGGGCCGCCCGATGTGGGTTACCACAAACAATGTTCGTTCGGTGTGGGTGCCCATTTGTAGGGTGACCGGCTCGGTCTGCATCATGGCTGGTTTCCCTCCCGCTGTTGAGCCGTCCAGCTGGTGGAATGCCAGTGGCGTGGGGAGGGGGAGGCAAGGTAGGTCGAGCTTGGCGACTATGTCGGGGTGGATCAGGTTTTTGGAGCACCCCGAGTCCACTAGTGCCGCAGTCGTGGTGGCTCTGTTGCCCACGGAGAGCTTGATTGCCGCCATTATTATGGGGCTTTCGTCGCTCCGTTGAAGTGATTCGCGCCCCTGTCCCACCACCTGCCTCGCGGCGCATTTTAGGGCAGGTGGGGAGCGTTTCCCACCGGCTGGTCTGGGCCTTCGGCGTCCTCCCCCAAGTAAGCGTCCCATCCTTCGTCCAGTGTCGCTGTGGCTCCGGTCATCCGGCAGTGGGGGGGCGGCGGCGGGTTAGTTGGTTTGAGGCTAGGTTTCAGTGCGGGTTTGGGAGCGCTAGCTAGGGTTCGGTTGGAGAAGCAATCTGCCGTTTTGTGCCCCATTTTTCCGCACCTCCCGCAGGGCCCGCGAGTAAACCTCTTCTTTTGATATGTGGGGCCGGCCGGCCCCATGTGTGGCGCGGGTACCTTTGGGCTGGTGTTGGTTTTGTCTTCTGTCGTCGCCATTAGGAAGGTGCGGTGCGCGTGTTCCGCTCTCCCCGCGAGGTGGATCCAGCCTTGCAGAGTCTCCGGGTCGTCCCGGTAGAGAGCCCATTGGAGTACCTCGCGGTTGAGGCCCCGTTTGAACATTTCAAGCAGGGTGGTCTCGGACCAGTCGTTGACCTTCCCTGCGAGGGCTTTAAATCCGAGGGCGTAGTCCGGGACAGTTCGTGCGCCCTGTTTGAGGCTTTGGAGTGCGCTTTTAGCCCTCTCTTTGGCTAGCGGGTCCTCAAAGTAGTGCTTCATCTCGGTGATGAAGGCATGGAAGTCTGAGAGGGCGGGGGAGTTGGACTTGTACATTTGGACATACCAGTCCGCCGCCCTGTCTTGTAGTTTGATCGCCACGGCTGCGATCTTGTCTGCTTCTGAGTTAAAGGAGTGTCCGTGCCGCCCCATGAACTCCCTGGCATTCGTGATGAAGAACGACAGTTTCGCGGGGTTCCCGTCGAAAAAAATGGGGAAGTCCTTTGGGGCCCGGGTGTTCAGTGAGTCCCCTCTTCTCGCTCCCCGATCCATGGCGTCGTCCACCTGGGGCGCTTGCTGGTTAGCATTGGGCCTATGGGGGTGCTCAGGCCCGCTCGGGGTTTGGATCGGTGTGTGTACCTGCACGGGGACGTAGTTGTGAGGTATGGAGGACATCAGCGACTGCAGTGTGGTCCCGAGGTCCCTCAGTTGGGCCTCCATGGCCGCGAGTCTGGCTTGCGTTTCTCGGTCCGAGATCCGCGCCGCAGCTGTGGCCGGACCTGTCGGCGTTTCCAGACGGTTGAGCCACCGGTGGGGTTCAGGCGTTCCCTTCCGCTGGTCAGCTTCCTCGGTTTGGAAGTCATTCGGCTGGTTTGCCTCTCCGTCCTCCGCCGCACTTGCTGCAGTTGGGCTGAAGCTCCACGCCTGTGGCTGGGGTGCGATGTGGGGCGGGGAGGTTTCTGTGGGTCCCGGGAGGTATGTTGCTCCCTCCCGTGGCCGGGACGCCTCTGCCTCCGCCTCCCTCCGGGGTTGGAGCTGAGGCTCGGGGTGGGCCGGGAGGGTGTCCATGGCTCCTGGGGTCTGCGTTGTCTCTGGCCTCGGTCGGTCCTCCTCCTCTTCTCACCGTGCGGCTCGGCCACCCTGGCCGCGACGCGTCGGCTTCATCGCCCTCCGCTCGTGTTCTTCTTGCCGTCTGTTCCTCCCGCGGCTCGTTGGCATCCGGTGGGGCTTGGCGAGGCTGAGTTTATGACTCTCAGCTTTATGTCATGCGCTGCCTACCGCTGAGTAAAACACAGACACTGTTTCAGGGAAATCAGGTTCAGGTTTATTTCAGCGTAGTGCTGGATCAGAAAAAAGCTGAGAGTGAAGGGAGCGCACCGGTGCGGGGTTTAAATACCCCGCGCCGGTCAGCGCCCCCTCACTTTGGGTTGCGTCACCCCCCCTTTGTCCTGCATGCTTCTGTGCTGGTAGATGAAGGGTTGCGGGGCCCCTGCTGGTGCCCCGGGATTGCCCATAATCGGTTTCTTCCTTCGGCCGGTGATTGCTGTCAGCTGGGCGATCTCCGTTGCGCTTTGCTGACAGCTTCAGGTGTGCCTCGTGATCCACCCTGTCTTTGTCTTTCCTTCTTCCTCTTTTGTGTCTTGATGGCTGAATCATCCGGCCGGGGTCTGTGTCTGTTGTTGTGCGAGCTTTGCTTATCTTAAGTCCCTTCCCCTGCTTCCTAGGTATTGTCATGTGTGCCGTTGTGCTGATGTCTTCAGCTCAACGGCACTCATGACAGTGGGTGTCTCCTACACCCTTTGTTTTGAGTAATTCAGTCAGGGGTAAGGCAATCTCAGCAAAATTTTGTAAAAATGGACGATAGAAATTCGCAAATCCAAGAAACGATTGTAGTTGTTTGCGTGTGCGTGGGGGTTCCCACACCAAAATAGCCTCAATTTTGGCAGGATCCATTTCAATGCCTTTATCTGAAATCCTATACCCCAAATAATCAATTTGTGTTTTATGAAATGCACATTTGGATAGCTTGGCATATAATTCAGCATTTCTCAATTTGGTTAGCACCTGCCTAACCAATTGCACATGTTCTTTCATGGTTTTTGAATATATTAACACATCATCTAAATAGACCAAAACCCCATTGAATAAGTGGTCGTGCAAGACCTCATTTATCAATTGCATAAAAACCCCAGGTGCCCCAGCCAATCCAAACGGTAACACTTTATACTGAAAAGCCCCAAATGCACAATTAAAAGCTGTTTTCCATTCATCCCCCTCCCGAATGCGAATGCGATAATACGTCTCCCTTAAGTCCAATTTAGAGAAGATTCTCCCCCCCGCCAAGTGGGCTAACATTTCCTTGATGACCGGGAGGGGCGATTTGTTTAATAGGGAGACTGCGTTTAACCCATGGAAATCCGTGCAGAGTCTTAAAGTTCTGTCTTTCTTTGATCTAAAGAGTACTGGAGCACCCACTGGTGAATTGGCTGGTTCTATGAAGCCCCGTTGTAAGTTTTTGTCTATGAATTCACGAAGAGTAGCCAATTCTTTTGGGGTCATTGCATATACCTTTGGTCTGGGCAACTTTGCATTGGGAAGAATTTCAATGGCACAGTCAGTTTTCCGATGAGGCGGCAGCCAATCCGCCTCCTTCTCCCCAAACACATCGGCAAAGTCCTGGTATTGGTCCGGTAGCCCTTCCAACGATACAGCGAGGGTATGCAGCGTTGACACTGCTGCCCTCCCCACATTGGTATCCTCCTCCTCATCATCCCCAGGAGGGGCTTTATAGAACCCATCTGCAAAAGTAACAGTTCGGTGTACCCAGTTTATACTAGGGTTCTGTTGAACAAACCAAGGCATCCCCAGAATGACCAAGGGACCACCCACCGGTGCCACCACAAAGGGCAACTTTTCCCAGTGGCTACCCAGTTGCAAAGCCACTAACGCTGTAGACTGGGTGACCAGTTTTCCCCCCGATATAGATCCATCCAATTGGGTGAAAATCATGGGACGTTTCAATGGGAAGGTGGGTAACTCCAAAGCAGCTACTACATCAGGATGCATTAAGGAACGTGAGCATCCCGAATCAATCATAGCCCATAGTTCCACAGTTTTTGTAGGGGAACCGAGCTTAAGTCTCACGGTCAACGTTGGGAAATTTCCACTCACCGAGACATGATCGCGCCCCTCTTCTTCCACCTGCTCCTTGGCGCTTTTAGAGCAGGTGGCTGGAGTTTTCCGCCGGTTGGGAGGCTTCTTTTTTGTCTTGCCCACCATAAAACAAGTCCACATCCTCCACCAGCTCTGCTACTGTTGCTTTCAGCTTCCTCGGTGCCACTGGTGATTTCCCCCCCGATCTGTCTCTCCGTTCCTCTGGTTTCCTGCGAGGACGTGCAGCTGCCAGGTGCCCCTCCTTTCCACACCACAGGCACAATCCTTTGGCAAAACGGCTTTCTTTTTCTTCTTGCCACAACCGTCTCACTGGTTTGCTAGCAGTAGCTGCTGGCCTTGTAGGTTTCCCCATCGCTTGTTGTTTGGGACCTCTTTTAGTTTGAGTATACTTAGCTTGGGCTTGCTCAACCTTCGCAGCCAATTGTATCCACTCATACAGCGTTGCTGGGTCATCCCATACAACTGCCCATCGTAGTATATCTGGTCTTAGTCCATCTTGAACATCTCTACAAGGGTGGTGGCAGACCAATCCTCTACTTTGCCGGAGAGTGCTTGAAACTCCAGCGCATAATCCGAGACTGATCTGGAGCCTTGAACCAACTCCCTTAGGGCTACCTTTGCTTTTTCCTCAGCTAGAGGATCACCAAAATGCATTTTCATTGCCCACATGAAATCATCAAAGCAATCCAACTCCAAAGCGTCCATGTCAACCAGTCGCACGAACCAGTCTGCTGCCCTCTCCTCTAGTTGGGTCGCAACAGCATTAATCTTAGCCCGCTCAGAACCCGGAGGCAATTACAAAGTTTTTTAGGGTTCAGTAATTACTATCGGCAGTTTATCCAGGGATTTGCTGAGATTGCTTTGCCCCTTACTGACTTACTACGTACCAGGGGTTTGGGAGAGACACGCAAGGTGAAAAATCCTGGGGCAGTGCTGAATTGGACGCCTGAATGCCAGGCAGCATTTGAGAAGTTAAAAACCCTCTTCACTGCTGAGCCTATTTTACAGCACCCCGATCCTGAATGCCCCTTTGTGGTCCAAGTTGATGCTTCTGACTCCTCAGTTGGGGCTATATTGTTACAGAGAGATTCTGAAAATCACTTAAAACCCTGCGCTTATTTGTCCAGAAAATTTTCTGAAACTGAACGCCAGTGGCATGTTTGGGAAAAGGAGGCTTTTGCTGTAAAAGCTGCTTTGGAAGCCTGGCATCACCTCCTGGAAGGCGCTAAATGCCCTTTCGAAGTTTGGACCAATAACAGGAATTTGGAAGCCCTCCGCACCCCCCGGCGTCTCAGTCCTAAACAAATTCGCTGGGCTCAATTTTTCAGTCGCTTTAACTTCCAGTTAAAATTTATTCTGGGAAAGAAAAACTTTCTGGCCGATGCTTTGTCATGTTTACCTCAGGACCTTGACCACGTGGCAGATGTGGTTGGGACTGTTCTCACTGAACCACAACTGGGCTTAGTTGCTGTCACCCGGAGCCAGACCCGTGCAGGCATCCCCGCCCCCAGCCCAGTCTGGGAAGCGGAAAGTGCAAGTTCCTTGCCAATTACAGAAAGACTTTCTCCAGGCGCTGAAATCTGACACTTGGTTGCTAGCTAACAAAGACACTGTTTCTTTTGAAAACGGTCTGGCATGGGTGCAACACCACCTTTATGTACCCAAAACTTTACGACCTGACATTTTACAGGGTTCCCATGATGATAAACTTGCTGGGCATTTTGGTTTTGTTAAAACATCGCATTTGGTTCGTCGTCAATTCTGGTGCTCCACCTTGAGATGCGATGTAAAAGAATATGTGGCTTCCTGTCCTGTTTGTGCAATGTCAAAGCGAAAAGGGGGGAAACTGCAGGGGCTTCTGCAGCCTGTGGCCAGCCCGTCCAGTCCCTGGGATGAGATTTCTATGGATTTTATTGTGGATCTTCCTCCCAGTCAGAAGAAAACTGTCATTTGGGTTGTAAACTATTTTTTTCCAAACAGGCCCATTTCATTCCATGTGCGTCCATCCCGTCGTCCCCGCAATTGGCGCGCCTATTTCTCATCCACATCTACCATCTCCACAGTAGCCCCTCCCGTTTGGTCAGTGACTGCGGGACAGTTTACTTCCCAGTTTTGGAAATCATTTTTAAAATTGATTGGCACCAAACAGGCGCTGTCCACCTCGTCCCATCCTGAGACTGACAGATCTACTGAGATTTTGAACTCCGCCCTTGAACAATTTCTTAGAGCATACATTAACTACCATCAGGACAATTGGGTGGACTTGCTGCCTTTTGCTGAAGTGGCTTACAACAATGCTGTCCATCAGAGTACCGGGCAAACCCCTTTTCGTGTGGTTTCTGGTCACGACTTTGTTCCCATCCCTGAACTGCCACAACCCACTCCCCAAACATGTTCTTCCTCTGACTGGGCTGTTAAGCTTGCTGATTCCTGGCCAGTGATTCAACAGGCTTTGGCTGATGCCCAGGCGGCTTACAAGTTTCAAGCCGATAAGCATCGTTCTTTGCAACACAATTTCAAGATTGGGGATCAAGTGTATCTATCTACCAAATTCATCAAGTCCCCACAACCCTCTAAAAAAACTTGCTCCCAAGTTCATTGGTCCTTTCCCTATTGTTGGTCTTATCAATCCAGTTACTGATAAGTTGGATCTGCCTCACAATTTGAAACGCTTGCACCCTGTTTTCCATTGCAGCTTGCTCAAGCCTGTCCACCACTCTTCCCGCTGGCATCCCCAACCTCCTCCTCCTGCTCCGATCATGATTGATGGCCAACAGCACTTTGAGGTCAAGGAGGTCGCTGATTCTTGCAAGCTTTGCGGCACCCTCCAGTATCTGGTCCAATGGAAACACTTTCCTCATCCTGAATGGGTGTCTGCTCGCCACATTAATGCCCCTGATTTAATTCGCCGTTTCCACTTGGCGTACCCTTTAAAGCCTGCTGCTGTTTTCTTTCTTTTGGGGGGGCAGTATGTCAGGTTCACTGTTTCAATGTGCACTGTACATCATAACGTTTCACATGCCATGGTGCTGAGGCATGTTTCTGTTTGGGAGGGAGCTGCTGTGAAACCTTGTACCAAGCTCTGTATCTCTGTTCATTACAATGGAATGTGTTTGGGTTATGTTCTCTGTTCAAGGACTTTTCCCGCAGACCATCAGAAACCGTTAGGAGCACCTGGGATTGTGAACTTGGGAAGATTCTACGGGGGGAGGGATCTCATTTACACCAAGGGTTTTAACTTATGGAGTTATTTTTCCTTCTAGTGACATGTCTGGTTTTAACACTTCTTTATTTGTTATTTTCAACACTTTTTTGTTATTTTTGCAGTCCAATGAATGTTCAAGAGCCTCCTCCAACACCACAGTTCAAAAGAATCAATTTTCCTTCTATCCAACTTTTTCATTGTCCAACTTTCACAGCCATATGTAGTTATGGGGAACACAATAGTGCGGACTAGTCTACACTTAGTCGTCAAGCTGACATCCTTGCTTTTCCAAATTTGATTCATACTCATCATTGCTATGCGACCCAGCATGATTTGGCATTTAATTTCTTGGCTGCATTTGCCATTTTGATTGACCGGTGATCCTAAAAAGGTGAATTCTTTCATGCATTCCACCTCCTCTCCATCAATTACTATTTTAATGTTTCCATTCTTTGCAGTTGTCATGAGTTTGGTCTTTTTGATATTAAGAAAGAGGCCAAACTTCTCGCTTTCTTCTTTGAGTCTCATGATTAGGTGCTTTAGGCCTTCCTGGGTTTCTGAGAGGAGGGTTGTATCATTCAGTATCGAAGATTATTGATGGTTCTTCCGCCAACTTTCACCCCAATTTTTGATTTGTGTAGCTTGTTTCCTAATGATCACTTCGGTGTACAAGTTGAATAAGAAGGGTGACAGAATGCAACCTTGTCGCACACCTTTCTCAATCTTGAACCAATCAGTGTCACCATATTGAGTTCGTACAGTGGCTTCCTGATTTACATACAGTGATTTCACCAATTTCACCAAGTGTAGTGGCATCATTTGCTGCTAGTGTTCACATAATACAAAAGTTTTCCTGGCTGTTATTTTAGATTCAGAACTTGATTTGACAACATGTCTACTAACAGAACTCACTATTATTCAGGCTGTTGTGGCTTGGAATTAAATCACTTCATTTCCATCAAGGTATCTTACTGCTGATTTGGAAGCACCACATGTGCTTCCAAAGAATAGAATCCTGAAAATAGGACTGCACAAAAGTTTTTACAGACAAGGCTTGTTCGTAATAAACCCATGGTGGCTTCTGCCAAGTACTGTAAAGCATTCTTTTCTAAATGCTCCTTGTGGGAATGTTTTATTCTAAAGAGGTGTGGTTTTTTGCACTTCCTGGATATTTGTCACTATTTCATTCTGTATTGTTCTAAACTGTTTTTAATAGTGTATGATGTCCAGAGTCATTATGAAGTCAGATGGCCTTGCAAATTTGATATGCATAAACAAACAAACCAGACTGAAGCTGCTTATCAAATGAACTTTTGTTTCACTTAATTTCCATTCATCTCAAAAAATCAGGCCCGTTGTAAGATCCTTGAAATTATCATCTGGATCATATACGTCATTTATTATGGCAAGCATGATCTCTTGAATGGAAAACAAAGAAGATGATGATTTTTCCAGGTTGAACTCAAAGATAGTTCAGAAGCTGAATTTTTCTCATAAAGCTTGTCTAAGATAAACAAAAAGGCATATGCTTATCCTAGTGGATAAACATAAGCTTATTCCTGGATTTTTTAATTTTATTTTTGGTGCCTTCAAGTCAGTTTGTGACTCCTGGTGAGTGCTTGGACAAGTCCCTGCAAGGTTTTTCAGAAGCGGTTTGCCATTGCCTCCTTCCTAGGGCTGAGAGGGAGTGACTGGCCCAAGGTCACCCAGCTGGCTTAGTGCCCAGGGCAAGACTAGAACTCACAGTCTAACCACTACACCAAACTGGTGTGAATAAGTTATTTGATACTGTAAATATGATTTTGGGGTTTTTGGCCATGGGATCATCAATTTTAAAAGAGTAGCAGTTAGGGTTAAGGTGCTGGGCTAGCAACTAGGAGACTGTGAGTTCTAGTCCCGCCTTAGGCATGAAAGCTGGCTGGGTAACCTTCAGCCAGCCACTCTTTCTCAGCCCAACTCACCTCACAGGGTTGCTGTTGTGAGGAAAATAGGAGGAGGAAGGAGTATTAGGTATGTTCGCCACTTTGAGTTATATATAAATAAAGGTGGGATAAAAATAAAAAAAATTAAAAAATAAAGGCCTAGGGGAGGGGGGCTCCCAGTAGTTACAGATATCTGTTTTTCTATTTTGTTTTTTTTGTTTTTTTGGTTTTTCCCTTTGTATTTCTTCCTCCCTGGTTTTTATTTTTATTTATTTATTTTTTATTTATTTACTTTGCTTTTCTCACTGTACTATTTAAATTGATGTCAGCCAAAAAAGTATTACTTCTGCTGTTAATAATGGTCAGGGTAAAGTGTACAATGACTACAGCTTAATAAATCAATGTTTTAAATTTTTATTCTTAATTGTATTAATACTGACTGAAACGTTATTGAGGCAGAAATGTATATAATATTCATCTTTCAAAGAGCATGGATAATCAAGTGCTTATCTAGCTGAACCTTTATCTCTTCAAGGAAAGTGTAATGAATGCCTATTCTAAAACACTCTCAGACTCATGAGCAGGAATGCAAAGATATCTGATTTATTAAAGAATAGTATGCAGGATCACAAAGAAAGCTGAGAATGATAAAAGCGCGCCAAATCTGAAAATCTATCTATATACTACTAAACCTTTTGTGTCTGTTTGATAATTTGTAACCTTTAACTGGGAGAAACAGTGCATCATAGGGCAACAATTTTTGAACCAAGGTACTTTAAATGGGCTAACTTACAGAATGCGTCCAAAATCTGGGATCCATGACTCCCGTGGAATACAAATTTGGCAAATTTTATAAAATATTTTATGACATAAAAATTATCATAAAACATTTTATGACATAACACAAAATGTCATAAAACATTTCCTGTGATCAACTCCTGATGTTTGACTGTGCTATACAGTTCAACATTGGCTACTTTCAAGGCAGACACAGCTGTCCCTGAATTTTTAAGAACTTTTCCAGTACGTTAGAAGCTCTGCCATTATTGAAGTCATTGAGGAATCTGGTAAGGAAATATCTCTGAAACGATGAACCAATGTGTCACGGGTTGTCTAGTATCACATAAAAGTTGCTTTGTCAGAGGAACCTGATTAGCTCTATGACATACAGAAACTGCTTGCAAGCAGAAGTAAAACGTAACTAATTCCTGATAAGTTTTTGTACATTTGAGTAATATTCTCCAAGAATGAAGAATTATTAAAAGCACTGTCACCTAGTGAATGATAAACATTGCCCAATTGCTGCTAAGGGTAAGGCACTGAATGTATTTTTACAATAAAATGCCCTGATGTCCACATGAGCAGATTGTTTTCTGGCAATATAACCACAATCGTGGGTCCTTTTTGAATAAGCTTCTCTATTACAAGTTCCATGCTAGGCCAGTGACTTTAATCCTGTGGCACAACTAATAGCTTTTCACTGTTAGTAAAATGCCACAAATTGAACAAAAAGATAAACCTAAAAACAGTGACAAAATCTATGATATCATAGTTTTACCTGACTTAACCTGTTATATGAGTTGTACAGGGTGCATTAAACTACAGAATTACACTACACTAAAATACTACAGAATTACACTATCACTGTAGCTTATAATATCACTGATTTATCAAGTAAATAATTAATAGATGTCCTCCACTGAACCATGCATCACCATAGCTATAATTCTAACTATGCAACAATATTAAACTGGTAATAATACTGCCAACTGAGCTTATGTTATATATTAACAAAAGTTTATTCAGGAATGAAAGATACAGATGATACAGCATAACAATATAGCATTATCTCAGCACCAGTGGAGGTGACAGAAATTCATAAGTACTCTTTGAAGAATCAAAAGATTATACCAAAGTAAAATATTATCATTTTAAAATATGTAAATATTTTAAATTACTGTCTCATTTTAACAATTAAATATGAGTTTCTTTTGCATCATCACAATTTCACTTACCTCCTTTTTGTCTTAGATGCTCTCTGTGAGTTGTCTCAATTCTTTTTTTCTTGTACTTAAAAGAGATAGTATTTTCTTCATTGATTATATGCCATTGATTATAAGTCAGTGTTGACTCCTAGCAACCATATATTTTCTCCAAGAGGATTTGTCCCCAACTTGGTCTTTCAGGTGTTCCAACAGCATACCATTGCTGCTGGTCATCCTCTTCTTCTCTTTCCTTCCCTCTTCCCCAGCATCATAGACTTCTACAGAGAGCTAGGTCTTCACATAATGAGTCCATAGTATGAAAATTTGAACCTGGTCATTTGTGCCTTGAGTGAGAACTCTGGGTTGGTGATCTATTTGTTTTCTTGGCTATCCATGGTATTCTCAAGACTCTTCTCCAATACCAAACTTCAGAAGTGTCAACACTCTTTCTATTCTGCTTCTTTGAAGTCCAACTTTCACTTCCACAGAGTGTCACTGGGAAAACCATAGCACTGTTGTGATAAATAACTACTTCCTGTTATTTTGGCTTTTTGTTGTTTGCAAATGCTCTGTAAGAAAATGTAAGAAAATGTGAGTTTTCTTACCTTTTTCAAAAATGCAGGGATTAAAGACCATTACAAATTGTTAAAGGCTTTTTCTGCATCCAGAAAAATCAGTCACATTTTTTACACATTTCTCTTGTCAATAACATTCAAACATTTCTGTTATTTTCATTACATACCTCTTCGGGATAAATCCAGTCTGATCAGAATGTATCCTTTTGGTTAGGAAATCCATTTATTCTCTTAGCAAGAACTGTTGTGAAAAAGTCCAGAGTTCCTTTCTGATGAGGTCATAGGAGGGAAGATCAAGCACTACAATGATCAAGATAATATCTATTTAAGTGGAAGTCAACTTTCCTTACTGTTCTGAAATGTATTTGAATTTATTTTTCCTTATTTATTTGCTGCATTTTTATCCTACTTTTCATATTATCTCCCACAGCAGTTTATTATTAATTAAAGAAAAAATGAGAGTGCTCCTGTTCTCAGTCTTATAAATTAAAAACAAGACACAAAAAGGAAGGGGAGGAAATGGAAATAGGAGAACAGGTAGAGAAGCTCCAGGTCTTCAGGGCATTGTGACCCATAAAGTTGGCATTAAAAGCTGCAACATTCATTAATTATTTTAAATACTCAGGCATATTTATAAATATGTTATGAAATTTTAAATATTAGAAAAAGTTATCCTAATTCCAATAATTATAAAAGCAGCAGGTATGCAGAAAATATCTCTTCTAAAACTGGGTCATACACTATTTTTCAATTTGTAAGCCTGTGCAGATGTAGTTGTTTTATTTGACCCAATTTACAGACACAAATTTGATTGACAGCCCTCTATTTCTTAATGATTACTTAAGGATATGTTTTCTCACAGCTGAAACCTTGTGAAGTTCCAGATGGAAAAGAACAAAAAAGGGAAAAAAGTTACAAGCATCAGCGGCCTGTAGCGGTAGGAGCAGAGTAGGGACACCTGCAGAGCGTTTGAGAAGCTCTTCTCCGTTGATATTTCCACTAATCGTAAACAGGCTTGATATTCATAATAAGATGACGGACACACCTCTACACCTGGCCCTTCTAACAGTCAACCATATTTTAATTTTGCTCCTCGCTGCTCAACCACCCGATGGCTAACGTCATTGCCTCCGCTCGTTCGGCCCAATAGGAACAGAGGAAAGAGGAGGCGGAGGCTGTTTGCGCGTTGCTAAGGTCGCAAAGTTGGGTAGTAATGAAAGTGGAGGTGGAGTGCGCATGTGTGGCCTGCGCAGCACCGGGAGTTTGTCTGGGCCTGGTGGGGAGAAGTCCTTCCGAGTGCTGCAATGCAGGGCTCCGTGGTTCGGCGTACGCAGGAGTTGCTGGGGCGCGTGATTCAAAAACCGCCCCTCACGGAGCGCCTTCTCAGCAAGCCCCGCTTCCGCTATCTGCACGACGTAATCGGGGAGGTCAGGCGAAGCGAAAGGGACGGGAAAGAGAGGGAGGAGGGGAAGCGGTCGGTCGCGTTTTACAGTTGCCTGGCAACCCAAGGAGGAAGCTGCAGAAGAGGCGCGTGTATCTTTGAAGGAAAGGTTATGCAGAGGGGTTCCCCAAGGCAGCAGGCAGTCTTAGAGAGACGGATGACATATTTCCCCCATCCCGCTTTCTCCCAGGGTTGAAAATAAGTTAAAACCCTCGGTTTTATTCTGTGACAAGGGGACCCTGGAGACTAGAATTCCTGAACCTTTTCTCTGAGTCTTGTGCAGGATGATCAGATGTCCTTTTTTGTTGTTTCAAGTGCTTCTCCATAGTATGGACCAATAAAAGACTTATGCCAGGTTAAGTGCTGCTGTCCAGTTCACCCACTGAGCTTCATTTTATTGTAGTTCTTCCCCTCAACTCCAAATGGCTACTGTGTGCGGTGGTAGCAATGCCCCCTCCCCTCCAGTTACTGATTGTTGCCATTCATGGCCATGTTCTTTTACAAGTTTATCAGTGGGTGATGGAAACATGGACCTTTTTTTTGACCAGGTGAAATTGACAAGAGTTCTACCAGTTCTTCTAGCCCAAATGATAGGAACAATTGTAAATCTGTGGGAGTTTCTTTTTTTTTCTAATTGATCCAGCAAGGGTAAAGGAACAGGGGAATCCACCAATCGGGATATTGTGGTCTGGATAATTATGGTCTGGACAGAACATCAGGCCATTACCATCCCCAAAGAGGAGGAAAGGGTTGAAATCTGGAAAGGGATTTCTTAAGGTGGTTTTATTTCCAGGCAGCTTGTGCCCAGGATAAAAGCAGCTAAAGGCTGCAGTGCAGAAAAGCCTTGTGTTCTTCTGTGATGTAACTACACTTTGCCTGTGGGATGCTTATAGTGCTGATCTCGAAACATCTCTGTACAAATGCCAGCATGATTATGCACAATGTAAAGAGAACATTTTAGAAACTTCACAATTTAAAGCAGCAATACAGTAATTTCAGTTTGAGGTGGCAAGTAAACATTCTTTCTGCAATTATTTTTTATAATAGTTTTATTAAGGTTGACAGATAAAAACTAATACAAACTAAGAAAATATAAAAAGTAAAGAAAAAATACAAAGAAAGAAAAAGAAAAAAAGACAGAAAAAAGAAGATATATAAAAGATGACCCCCACCAGACAAGTATAAACAATTTCAGTAAGTTAACATCTGCTCTAACAAGAAGAAAAAATTAATCTCTTCTTCCCATATCACATCCCTTCTTGATAATCAAAATATAAGAAATCATAATTGAATCCTAATTAGCAAAGATCTATTAAAAGCTACCAGAGTTAGTATACAAATTTTAACCTTAATAAAAAAAAATCCATTTTATAATCCAACTTATCCTTTTCTCTAAAAAAAATAAAACAAAAGAAAACTCTCTTCACTTATAAACAAATTCTTAAAGCCTTGTCATACAGTCCTGATCAAGAAAGAAAACCCATTTATAACTACCAGATTGCTGCAACATAAAATTTAACCCTGAACAAATAGATTCACTTTGTAGTGCTTCTGTTTACTTTTAAAAAGCTTAATCTTTAACCCTGCCACATAATGTCCCCCACATTCATGTCTTATCATGTCTTTGTTTCCTTTCAGGAACAGTCTCAATAATTTCTGTTTGTCTCCTCCCAAAAGGGACGCAGTGGCACTGCGGGTTAAACTGCTGAGCTGCTGAGCTTGCCAATCAGAAGGTCAGTGGTTGGAATCTGTGTGACAGGGTGAGCTCCTGTTGCTAGTCCTAGCTCCTAACAACCTAGCAGTTCGAAAACATGCAAATGTGAGTAGATTAATAGGTACTGCTTCGGCGGGCATTCCGTTTAGTCATGCCGGCCACATGATCACGGAAGTGTCTACGGACAAACGCCGGCTCTTTGGCTTTGAAACAGAGATGAGCACCGCCCCCTAGAGTCGGATATGACTGGACTTAATGTCAAGGGAAACCTTTACCTTTACCTCCTCCCCAAAATAACTTCATTAGATTAACAGACTCTTTTTGTAAATATGAGATAAAAAAGTCTTTCCAAGTCACTCTTCTGATTTATTATTTGTATGGTCCCCTTCCTTTGATTCTCCAGTTTTACATCTTTTTCTACATCACTCTTGTACAGTGGCATTTTTGAATTGATTTTCAAAACCACAACATCTCCTTCCATATGACTTTTGTGATCCTGCTTCAAATCCACATCGAAACTGCCTCAGTCTCTCTTTTATCCAGTAGCCTCTGTTAAATCCATTTTTGATATTTTTAAAAGTAAATCCTGAGTGTATTGTTGCCAGACTTAATTTCTCTTAAAAGTAAGATAATGCTGCTCCATTGTTAATAGGTATCTTCCCCTTTAAATGCTCTCTGGTTCCCTCTAATTAAGCTTCAAAGTCCACTCTTATCATATGTTTATGTTTCACTGGCAGGACTTTTCCAGGAGAGAGTTCTCACAGTTAATTTCAAAATCTTAAAATATGTTTTATATAAAATTTTAAACAATCCATAGTTTAAAAACCCCTATATTGCTTTTTGACCATCTGATACATCAGAACTCATCTTTTCTTTCCCAATATTATCTTCAACAGAAGCTCTGCAGTACTGTAACAGGTCTGTGCTGGTTAGCCCCTTCATTTTTGAATTCAGAAGGCAAGTTCAGCCACAAAGTAATTTTCTGATTTGCTGGCTGGACTTCTGACATCAGAAATGTATAGTTTGATTTGATGGGGCCTCTCTCACCAAAAAGGCTGTCTTTCACAGATCTCTGCTTTCTTAAAAAAGGACTAGGAATCCTCCAGCTGAAGAAACTAGAGTGTGTTAGGACATATCCATCAAGGACTACTATCAGCCTAAGGTCATAATTTTTATTGAGAAAATCATAAGAAGAAAGCTTATGTAAAGTAAAGGAGATAAAGATATTCCTCCTCCTAGATCAAAATGGTACAGAAAATACCTGTGCTTATGGAAGCCAAGGATCGTTACCTTGTGGCGCTGGAGCTTGAGCACCTCAATGATGCCATGAGCTAAACTGTGAAGGGCCGCTGAAGACGGGAAGGTCATGACAGATAGGTCAGACTAAATGCGATCCCTGGGGAAGGTAACGGCAACCCACCCCAGTATTCTTGCCGTGAAAACTAAATGGATCAGTACAACCAGAGATATGTCAGTATACCATTGGAAGATGAGACCCCCAGGTCGGAAGATGGTCAAAATGCTACTGGGGAGGAACAGAGGATGAGTTCAACTAGCCCCAGACGTGATCACGCAGCTAGCTCAAAGCCGAAAGGATGGCTAGCGGCTGACGGCGCTGCTGGTGAATGGCGAATCCGATGTTCTAAGGATCAACACACCATTGGAACGTGGAATGTACAATCTATGAGCCAGGGCAAATTGGATGTGGTTATTGGTGAGATGTCAAGATTAAAGATAGACATTTTGGGCGTCAGTGAACTGAAATGGGCCACTTCACATCAAATGACCACCAGATCTACTACTGTGGACAAGAGGACCACAGAGGAAATGGAGTAGCCTTCATAATTAATAGTAAAGTGGCTAAAGCAGTGCTTGGATACAATCCAAAAAATGATAGAATGATCTCAATTTGAATTCAGGGCAAGCCATCTAGATAACAGTGATCCAAATATACGCCCCAACCACAGATGCTGAAGAAGCTGAAGTAGAGCAGTTCTATAAGGATCTGCAGCACCTACTGGACAACACGCCTAAAAGAGATGTTATTTTCATCACGGGAGACTGGAATGCTAAGGTGGGCAGTCAAATGACACCTGGAATTACAGGTAAGCATGGCCTGGGAGAACAAAACGAAGCAGGACATAGGCTGATAGAATTTTGCCAAGACAACTCACTCCGCATAACAAACACTCTCTTCCAACAACCTAAGAGACGGCTTTATACATGGACTTCACCAGATCGACAACACCGAAATCAGATTGACTACATCCTTTGCAGCCAAAGGTGGTGGACATCTATACAGTTGGTAAAACCAAGACCTGGAGCTGACTGTAGTTCAGATCACGAACTTCTTCTTGCACAATTTAGGATCAGACTAAAGAGATTAGGGAAGACCCACAGATCAGCTAGATATGAGCTCACTAATATTCCTAAGGAATATGCAGTGGAGGCGAAGAATAGATTTAAGAGACTGGACTTAATAGATAGGGTCCCGGAAGAACTATGGGCAGAAGTTCGCAACATTGTTCAGGAGGCGGCAACAAAATACATCCCAAAGAAAGAGAAAACCAAGAAGGCAAAATGGCTGTCTGCTGAGACACTAGAAGTAGCCCAAGAAAGAAGGAAAGCAAAAGGCAACAGTGATAGGGGGAGATATGCCCAATTAAATGCAAAATTCCAGAGGTTAGCCAGAAGAGATAAGGAATTATTTTTAAACAAGCAATGCGTGGAAGTGGAAGAAGATAATAGAATAGGAAGGACAAGAGACCTCTTCCAGAAAATTAGAAACATTGGAGGTAAATTCCAGGCCAAAATGGGTATGATCAAAAACAAAGATGGCAAGGACCTAACAGAAGAAGAAGAGATCAAGAAAAGGTGGCAAGAATATACAGAAGACCTGTATAGGAAGGATAACAATAGCTTTGACGGTGTGGTCAGTGAGCTAGAGCCAGACATCCTGAAGAGTGAGGTTGAATGGGCCTGAAGAAGCATTGCTAATAACAAGGCAGCAGGAGACGACGGCATCCCAGCTGAACTGTTCAAAATCTTGCGAGATGATGCTGTCAAGGTAATGCATGCTATATGCCAGCAAATTTGGAAAACACAAGAATGGCCATCAGACTGGAAAAAATCAACTTATATCCCCATACCAAAAAAGGGAAACACTAAAGAATGTTCAAACTATCGAACAGTGGCACTCATTTCACATGCCAGTAAGGTAATGCTCAAGATCCTGCAAGGTAGACTTCAGCAATTCATGGAGCGAGAATTGCCAGATGTACAAGCTGGGTTTAGAAAAGGCAGAGGAACTAGGGACCAGATTGCCAATATCCGCTGGATAATGGAAAAAGCCAGGGAGTTTCAGAAAAACATCTATTTCTGTTTTATTGACTATTCTAAAGCCTTTGACTGTGTGGACCATAACAAATTGTGGCAAGTTCTTAGCGGTATGGGGATACCAAGTCATCTTGTATGCCTCCTGAAGAATCTGTATAACGACCAAGAGCAACAGTAAGAACAGACCATGGAACAACAGACTGGTTTAAGATTGGGAAAGGAGTATGGCAGGGCTGTATACTCTCACCCTACCTATTCAACTTGTATGCAGAACACATGAGACATGCTGGGCTTGAGGAATCCAAGGCTGGAGTTAAAATCGCTGGAAGAAACATTAACAATCTCAGATATGCAGATTACCACTTTGATGGCTGAAAGCGAAGAGGAACTGAGGAGCCTTATGATGAAGGTAAAAGAAGAAAGTGCAAAAGCTGGCTTGCAACTAAACCTCAAAAAACCAAGATTATGGCAACCAGCTTGATTGATAACTGGCAAATAGAGGGAGAAAATGTAGAAGCAGTGAAAGACTTTGTATTTCTAGGTGCGAAGATTACTGCAGATGCTGACTGCAGTCAGGAAATCAGAAGACGCTTAATCCTTGGGAGAAGAGCAATGACAAATCTCGATAAAATAGTTAAGAGCAGAGACCTCACACTGACAACAAAGGTCTGCATAGTTAAAGCAATGGTATTCCCCGTAGTAACATATGGCTGCGAGAGCTGGACCATAAGGAAGGCTGAAAGAAGGAAGATAGATGCTTTTGAACTGTGGTGTTGGAGGAAAATTGTGAGAGTGCCTTGGACTGCAAGAAGATCAAACCAGTCCATCCTCCAGGAAATAAAGCCAGACTGCTCACTTGAGGGAATGATATTAAAGGCAAAGCTGAAATACTTTGGCCACACAACAAGAAGACAGGACCCCCTGGAGAAGATGCTGATGCTAGGGAGAGTGGAAGGCAAAAAGAAGAGGGGCCGACCAAGGGCAAGGTGGATGGATGATATTCTAGAGGTGACAGACTCGTCCCTGGGGGAGCTGAGGGTGTTGACGACCGACAGGAAGCTCTGGTGTGGGCTGGTCCATGAAGTCACGAAGAGTCGGAAGCGACTGAACGAATAAACAACAATGTTAGAACCAGAGAAAATAATATTTTGATTTACAGTTCATTATGATTTTAAGCCATATGCCCAGTTGTTACTGTTTTGGGAGATGGGGTGGGGGGAAGTCACAAATTAGCATACCGCTATTCTCTCTCACTACAAACGTTTGCCTTCGAACCCAACTGAATGCCAAAGAGGATCATTGATTCAAATGTGAATGATTTGAAATCATCTGTGATGCTTCAGAACTAAGAATCATTTTCATTTCTAAACTTTTCCAAGATTTTTGATACACCAAAAATCTATTAGAACAGGAGGAGTAAGATTTGAACAGGCGACAGATTCTAGCAGGGGGCTTTCTACAATTGTGTGCTCCCACCCAGGTCTCTAATGATCACTTCTATGGTTTCTCCATAACTGTAGCCAGCCCAAAGAGGGACAGTTTGGTACAGGAAGCCTAGTGGTTTTCCAGACATGTTTTGAGCAGCAAATACAGCAGCAATTCACTTAAGACCATGACTATTTCCTTGATTTTAGCTCCCTTGAACTGAGTCTCTCTTAACAGTGTATAGTTTTCCATAGTAAAAATGAACATTTAGCCTAAGAAGATTGCTGATTGTAGGTGGGGAGGGGGAATGGGAGAAGGAATTTCACTGTGGAGAGGATAACTACAGCCATACAAGACCTGAATAATAAGTGAGATTTGTAACACTCACCTTCACCTTAATCAACCATTGGAATATCTGAATAATGATACCAACTATGAAAAATCTCTCCTTTGTATTTTAAATAACATACTATTTTTAAAGTAACCTGTTACAGATTTAGTTGTTATGAAACGTATTTCTCCACAATGGAAGACATATGTTTAACCTTAATCAAACAGGCTTCCATTACAGAAATGTAACTGAAGCCAAATACTGCATGCTTTAGAAATATAACTTAATGCAAACATTGCAGATACAACTATTATGAATAATATTACATAGAAAACACTATTTTTTACCACTTACCACTTCAGGCAAGCATTCATACAGAAGAGCGTCTATAGTATTTAGTAGAGAGGGATGTAGAAAACATTCCACATAAAAAGCATGCTGTGCATGGAACAGCTGGTTTTGTCTGGCCTGTGCCCAAAGCGAAACATGAGAGATACAGATGAAAATGGGGCTATTTGGTTTTGAGTAGCAGTGGGTAGCAGTGTTTCAGGTATTCCATTCTGTCATAGCTATTGTGATTGGAAGTTGCCTTGTCTCTTGCAATTGGGGCATTATCTTTTAAACTCTCCTGTCTGCTATTGATTTAGGGTGGATTGCAGCAGGCATTTAAGGAGTGCATGGCATAAAGGAAGCTATTCTAGATCTAAATGCCACAGGAGAGAGATGGATTGGAGAGCCAGCAGCACAGGAAGAAATATCGCAAGGAACCACTAGACTTGGTGCTGGGCTGGTGCTTCTGCTAGAGTGGTGGCAACCAGTGGTAAATAACTGGTTTCCTGTCTGCTTCTGAGGTCATCATCACAGCCCCCATCTTGCTTTATTTTATTTATTTTAATTTCATTTTAGTTTCAGTCTTGATTCAGTGTTTTGTGATGAACTTTAGCTTTAGTTAGCAAGAGGAAAGAGAGGATTCTCCACTCCTTGCTTTGGAGCTTCCTGATTCTCCAGGGTGAGCGAGGCAGCGCCTCTTGCTCACTCCCAGATGCTGACTTGTCCTCCTTAAGAGGAGCCTCTCTTTGCCAGGCTTCCCAGGCTACCTCTGGAGGGGGACTAAGGGCCAGGCCCTCGCCTTGCTCCCCAGACAGTTGCTGGGCCTCAATTCCTGACCTGGTTGGGGCAGGCAGGGGGCGCTGGACCTGAGTCTGTGCATTCACAGCACGCGCACACACACACGCAGCAGTAGGTCACACAAGTCAGAGGAAAGAAAAAGGGCCGCTGCCTGACTCCTTGAAAGATAAGCTGCTGTTCCCTGTGAGGGAGCCTAGAGGTCTTTGCACTCTATTAATGCTTTTGTGCACTCTTGATACAGTTGGCGAATGTTGCTGCAAAGTCATGTTTCAACTTACTGGTTTGACCAATATGCTGCAGTTCTTTTTATTTATTTATTTATTTGTTTGTTTAATCAGCTGTCTAACCTACAGTTGCAACTCTGTGCTGTTAACATCAGGTTTACACAAATCCGTTCTTCTGTCCCTGCTTTTTCAAGTGAAAAAAGAATGTTTTGCTAAACAATTTTGTATGCATGACTCATCCTTACATCCCACTAACAGCTGCATAAAGATGATCTCCTGACTGTTTTTAAAGGTCACATCTACATGATGTTGCCTTTGTTCCATTACCTGCCCAGCACAGAGGAAACTTAAAATTGAATTTAGCTGATCTCATTTTAGAGTGATATTTTTTCCTCTTTATGTAATACAAAGTAATTTGCATTAGACACAATCGGCAACACTTCATTGAAGATATTAGTGATGATGCAGCCATTTCTGCTCCCCTCCAGTTGCTGAGAATGCCCTCGATGGGACTACAGCAGGGACCGGATCCTTGGCTTCTGCAGAGGCAGCTGTGAGCTTGCTCTCTCCCCACACATCCAGGCTTAGCATTCTTCTGAAAGATCAGGAGACCTGTGTTTAAAACGCAGGACGTGCACTCACAGGCGAGCAATTTAAGCCAGGAAAGGTTCCTCCAGCTGTGCATTGCTGATTTTGTTCCAAATACATGTGTTACCGGTTTTCTGTTGCTTCTGCCAACACAGCTTTTGTGTGGCTATATTTTTTTGCTGCTTTATTACTTTGAAGGGAGTTGGCATAATTTGGCCATAATTTTATATACTGTATGGGATATTTCTGTCTTGTAGATCATGTCCATAGGAAGACATATGAGGGGAAAAGAGGGAAACATTACTTTAGAACTGAAACAGCTAGATGTAAATTTAAGCTACCTTGGGGGCAGAGGGACAGGGGTAGAGACAAAGGCAAACATGACCTTTAAAAATGGTCAGCAGGGTGTTTTCACACCACTGTTTTGAACTGAAGTGAGGATGAGCTCTTTTATATATTTCTCAAAACTAAAAACCTGTAGTGCCTTAGGAAGTGAAGCAGGCTAACTCTAGGTTTATAAATGTTCTATCTTCAGAGGTGCCTACACATTTTTAAAGTAAGTAAATATATAAATATTCCTAACATACTGTTGTTTTTTTAATCTGTTTAATCGTGTCCGATTCTCAGCGACTGCCTGCGGTTTTCTTGGCAAGGTTTTTCAGAATTGATTTGCCATTGCATTCTTCCTAGGGCTGAGAGAGCGTGACTGGCCCAAAGCCACCGAGATGGCTTTTATGTCTCAGGTAGGACTAGAACATATGGTCTCCCTGATTCTAGCTTGATGCCTTAACCACTAGACCAAAATGGCTTTCATAACATACTGTTATCTGTGGTGGGATCTAAATGGAATACATAAATAAATATTGAATCACAGCTCTTAAAATTCTGTGGCCGTTTGCTCACATTACCCCTGCCAGGAACTTCAAGCAGGGAAATTTGATTAGAAGGGGCATTTTCTTTCTG
This sequence comes from Candoia aspera, assembly GCF_035149785.1. NCBI lineage: Eukaryota > Metazoa > Chordata > Lepidosauria > Squamata > Candoiidae > Candoia > Candoia aspera. The sequence continues at coordinate 168,375,769 of NC_086153.1, read as the reverse complement.
CCTGAAGCTGGCAGTAGTTCTCTCAATTATTCATCACATTTATCCATTTTTTCTGAGAGCACAGTGTTCCAGACATGGGGATCTCCCCTCATATAAATGCATACAATTCTGTGATTAGCCTGAGAGAAAATGACTGGCCCCAAATTACACACTGAGCCCCGTAGCTGAATGAAGATTTGAAACTGGGCCTTTTCTTCATCATTATGCTATACTGGCTGACCCTGGCTGAAAAAGCCTTCTTTTGATCCTGGCATGGCATGGTATTACAACTCAAAAGGGATTATTTGAACTCATTCTGATATGTAGGCGTCCTGACAGCCACACAGGGAGTGCATCTTGGTTTAGTTTTATTGGATCTCTCAGTACTTTTAGTAACTTCAGCCATGGTATCCTACTGAGCAGGAGAACATATACACCATTTTGAGGCAATTTTCCCCTGAAGGAGTACAGTCTGTATGTTATCCAGATCTGAACAAAGGCATCTCCACTTTGTGTCTAAGCCTGAAAAATCATCCAAATCCAAAAAGCATGGTTGCATTCCTTCCCCTTCTAGCGGGAAGAACAGAATAGCACTCCATATTTTCTAGATTTAATTTCAATTTGTTTTCCCTCATCCAACCTATAATTAATGGAAGGCAGGCATTCAGAAAACTCGCACTATTTTCTGATGTTACAGAAAAATAGGTTTGGGCGCCATCCACATACTGAAAGCAACCAGTTCCAAATCTCCCAGTGATCACTAAAGAGAGAACAGAGCCCTGAAAGACACCATATGAGAAATGGGAAGAAAACCACTTAAAAGAAATGCCTCCTTTTCCAAATTTTCATAGGACATCCAGAAAGATACCATGACTGTATCTTTATTATAGTAAAACCTTGTGAAAAATAAAATAATCAGGCAATATCGTAAGTGTAATTGTTCTTATTTGTCAAAATAAAACTAGTAAAGAAAGGGCAGTGAATGCTGCCCCTTTTTCCTGCCCCTGTTGCCATCAAGGCTTTGCAATTTTTAAAATGCTTGCATTTCCCTTTAAAATTGTGATTAATTTCAGGAAGGTTTAATTTCCTCTAAGGTGCCTTGCTAATTTAATGAGGCTTGTAGCTGTGGAATTTAAAGCCTATGACCAAAAGTGATGGAAGTACTGTAAATCTTCACAATACTTGTTACAATGTTTGCCAGGTTGGGAGTTTGCATTTTATGAATTTTGTTTGCTCTGGTCATTTCTAGATAACTAAATTTTATGCCATTGCTTGTTCCACATTGTGGTGGTAAATGCAAGATAATGTGTTGAAATTTGACAAAAAATATGAATTTTTAGAATTTTGTACATATATTCAAGATGTCCAGGTTTATAATGGTGAAAATTCAATTGCATTTCTGTAGAAATTCTTACATGCTTTTCATCATAAATGTGATTTCAGGAAAAACACATCTCAGTAATTGACAAATGTCTCAGTTTAGACATTTAGAAAATAAATATTAAGGACTAACAGTGGCTAGCACTTCTTCCAACTGATCAATAAGGAACACTGTAATTATTATCCAGCCAGCATCCTGACTCCCTCTTTGCTTTACTATGTTTGTTTTTGCAATGAGCAAAAAAAAAAAGTTTTCCCCTTCTTAGTTTAAAAAGCTTAGTGACCCTGCCAATTTCTGTATAGACTAATCAGCAGGAAGGGAAGAGACTACATGAGGAGTGACAAAGTGAGAATTCCCATCATTAGGGAACTGCCCCCCGGCACTTCCAGTATCAGTGCTGCAAACCCACTTTTGCAGAGTTAGCACTGAATTGGTATTGAACTAGAAATCAATCACCTCAGTTGCAGAAGAGTTTCTGAAGACTAACAGAGTAGTAAGGATGCAGGAGCACTGTACAAGACTGTTTGCAGATTGGTGCAAATGCTGCATGCTTGTTATTTCTCTTGTTTTTCTCAGCTCAGCTGTTTAGCTGCTCCATGCATAATGGTGACAGGGGGAGGGCTGCCATAATCAGCCTGAAACAGCTCATAAGATCTATTCTGATCCCGCTCAGTACTGGTCAGCTGCTTTTTCCTCCAGTGTACACTAAGGGGTAGCAAAGCATAACAGATTTTACAAACTTTGTGTCTACCCTTGTACAGTGTCAGAGTAAGGGGCCAAACACTGCTTTAATATTAGTACAGCTAAGGATGTCTTAGACTCACCTCACTCTTGGGGCTGGGAACAAGATAAAAGGAACTTCCATGGCAGGAAAATGGGTGTGTTTGTACTGTGGTTAGAATACGTGGGGATGGGTCTAGGAGTGAAAAAAAATGATCTGAAAAAAAACAAAACTTTGGGAGCCTTTTTGACTGAAAATGGATTTTCCTATCTAAGCCTGAAGATAACTTTATTATATAATAACTCTAATGTCACCTGCTGCTGAGTATTTATAAACCTGGAGCACAATAAAAAGAGCAATTGAGAGGTATGAACTGAATTACCTTCAATCCTCCTTTAATCCTTTCTTCTTGTTTCAGGTGAAAGACCAAAGCTCTTTCTACTGCAAAACCTTATTCCTGGCTGGAATTTGATGCTAACTTGCTAAGTATTTTGTGCTCTCGAGTGGGAAATTCTGCAGTTGGAGAATAGGTTGAAAAAAGAAAAGGAACATTTTCTTTTCAAAATTAAATATATTGTCAAGAATGGAATTATTAAACATTTTGTTAAATATATTAAAGTAGAGCCACAGTATCATAAGACTCTTGCTTGGATATAATTATTTATTTCAGTGCCTCTTTTAAAAATATTTAATTCCATTTTCTGTAACTGTTAAACAAGTGTCATTTTATAATAATAAACTATGTTCACCAAGAGCCAAACATGATTCAGGGCATTCCAAGCATAAGCAGTCTGGGTAGACCACTGAGTAACTTTTCCTTGCTGACCAGGATTGCTAATTTAAGTGTAGGAGGTATACTGTCAGTTCACCACTTTACTGCAATGGGTTTACAGATTGCTGGATCTCTTGTACTGATTCTTAAATATGAACATATGAAATGGCATTATAGTCTATTATTATCATTATTACTATTTTATCCTACCTTATAACATATAACTCAAGGCAGTGAACTTACCTAATACTCTTGCCTATTTTTTCCCCCACAACAACAACCCTGTGAGGTGGGTTGGGCTGGGAGAGAGTGGCTGGCCCAAGGTCACCCAGCCGGCTTTCAGGCCTAAGGCAGGACTAGAACTCACAGCCTCCTGATTTCTAGGCCAGCACCTTTGCCACTACACCACACAGGCTCTTTAGGTCTTAGGTTTGTCCTGCTTGTACCCAAAGAGAATGGTACAAACTCTTTGGGATCTCAATGTAGGGAGTAAAGAGGATGACCTTGAAGGAGAGAGGGAAGATCCAGTACTGTACTAAGGCAATGAGTTAGATAAACATTGCCCAGGTGAGGAGGGAGGGTTACAAAATGTCTCAGACAGGCACCTCCCTAATTCACATGAATATAACAGGGAGGACAGGAAGCACATTCAGACATGCAAGATTCAGTTACCGTAGCAAGCCTTAATAGAAGCAGGTTTAGGCCTATGTGGCATCTGTTCCTTGGCCTGATAGCCAGAGGATTTTCCAGGGAAGAATTATACTTTGCAACCAGAATGTCCTGTATATACAAAGTTTGCTGGTTGGCCTAATGATACCACTATTAGCCAGGTCATAATCCAGTATTCACATGTCCTTTCCCATGTCTTTCAATGCCATAGAACACCTTGGGGCTGGGTTTTTTTGTTGTTTTAGGAACATCCCCTATTCCTGGCAAATCTATTTTACATCAGCCCCAGTCACTTTATCTCTTCATGCCTTTCTTTCTGTAGCTATTTAGTAGCCCTATTTTTTTCACAGTAGTTCATCCTTACTTTGAAAAGCCAGTTCCCTGAAAGAATATTCCAAAGCAGCTTCCCTTCAGATTTTACTCCAATCACCCTGAAGGGTGGACACAGGCTACCCTCCAGTTAGCTCTCAGAGTAGAGAGGTACAGATATTACATTAAGTCGTGCCCCCACGCACGGGATTTTACAGGGCTTCCAAATACTCCAATCACTTTAACCAAGCTTGCTGCCAAATCGTCCACCAGCAGGGGGAGCTCGAAGGAGCGATTTCCCCCCCTCCCTCCAATAAGAAAAAAGATAAAACTTCTAGTTTGGGACAGACTAGAGCAGCCCTGTTTTACTACTGACGTTCAAAAGCAATAACCGTACAGCTAAATGGTACAGTGTAATGATTGCCTATTCCAATAAAAGGAGTCTCATCAGTAATTACTAGAGAAAACTAATTTATTGAATGAATAGTATGCAAAGTACGAAGAAAGCTGAGAATGAGCAAAAGCGCGCCAAACACAAACTTAAAAAGCCTTGCTCCCGTTGCAAACCCTCCCCTCAGGCTAGCATAGCAACCACCCACCCCAGATGCTAGCAACCGTTAGAATCGGCCTGAGAAAGTAACCTTGAACAGCAGAGATAACCCAAACATACATTCCAGAAGATCACAAGTCAGCACAAAGGCAATTTACCAGCATGGCCAGGCAGGCACGCAACTGCAGATATGACATGTGAAACGTTACGAGGAACCATAAACATCGGAATGGGAACATGACATACAGTGGTATACAGACAGAAGACTAACTTTAAATAACAGTAACTCCAGCAACTTCAACCGTTCCACCCCAACTTTCTTTGACTTCCTTTTCCTTCTCAACCCTCTCATGCTTTGCAAGCGAATCCTGGTGGACATTTCCTAATGCTTCTCCTTTCCTGAAGGGTAATCCAGTGTTTCAACAAGGCAGCCATTCACTCTGATTCTTAGGGGGTTATATTTCTCTCTCTCTCCACTTTAGCATTCACGTGATCATATGGCTAGTGTTCTGTTTGCAGGAGAGAAATAGATGGAGCATAATAATGGTGGAGTTGCTAATAAGCTCTTCTTTTGTTTCTCTGCTTCATGTCTCCCATACACTTTGATGCAGTGAAGGCATCCTCTATATATGATCCCCTAATAATAGAAAATATTTAACTCCCGATAGACAGAAGTCATCTAAGTCAGGTTAGCAGACCTGCTTTGATCAACAGAACAAGGATATGGCAATTCTTCCTCAGTCCTGTACTTTCAACCTCTCTAAAGGCCAGCAGGCTCTCTGAAACAAGTGTGGCTGGGGGGGTGGGGGAGAGAGGGGGACGGCAGTAGAGGAGCATGAAAAGTGGAGCCATGTGATATTTTTGTGATATGATTCTTTTATCTTTTAAGTTTTACATGCTATTGATTTTATTGTAATTTCTTTGTAGGATTGTTGTGAGTCATCCAGAGTCATTGAGAGTTAATTATTATTATTATTATTAGTAGTAGTAGTAGTAGTAGTAGATATCAGTGCAGGCTTTCACAGCCAGCGTAATCCAGTGGCAATAGGCTTCCAGGCTAATAAGCTGTGGTCTAGTTTTCTGGTATCCTGATGTTTTGCTGGCAAATATGGCTGGCATGTGTCATGTCATGTGAGTCTGTATAACATAGGATTCTATCAAATTAATTTTGGTTTGGTATCATGGAACGTCTAGTATGAAGACATGACTTATGGTATTAAGAGTCCCCTTTTTAGGAGAGATGGGCGGTGATAGAAATTTGAAAAATAAATAAATAATTCTGTTCCTCTAGTCTGAGTGCTCAAAATGAAGGAGGTGTATACCACTCATACCTCCCTTTAAGGTGCACAGCACATAAAGCATAATGGCCTAAGAGTTCAATTGAACCACATAAGATCTAATGCTAATTATCATAGCTGTGTGTACCTGATGAAGCCCAATGTGGAAAAAAAACTGGTCTTACACTGTCTCCTGGTGGTCAGGTTTGGTAAAACTGCAGTTTAGTGCTTAGAATAACTAAATGTTTTAAAATACATTTATGTTGGACTAATTGATTTATTTATATTTCATATTTCGCCACTGTCCATCTCACTAAGAGTGACTCTGGACAGTTTACAATAAAGTTAAAATAACTACAGATTAAAATACAATAAAAACAAAATTCAATAAATAAGAACAATTAATTAATTAATTGTTTTAAAAGGGTGGACTAATAATTTTTCCAGAAATCTAGAGGCAACATATTCAGCACTCAGTTTCAATTTAGAAAAACTCATGTCTCTATCTTACCTTGGAATAATATTCATTTGAACAAAACTATATGTCAAGTCTTAACGAGATCAGACCTTCACTGAAGTAGAATTCAAATGGTATTGTTCCATTTCCCATGAAAAGGCTACTGAAGGAGTTATTCAGAGTCAGTTGTAATTCTGTATCCTAGGATTTTTATTTAAATTTGCTTTCTCAGTATAAGCATTGTCATTTGTGGCAACTGCAGATTTCATCAAAATGTATGTTGTGATGTCATGATGCAATCTCAGCCCCTCTCATACTTGTGTGATATGCAAGTATAAAAAAGATGGAGTTTGCATCACAAGGTCATGAGATGTGTTTTATCATTTGCTCTCTTGCCCCTATCCCAATCTAGTGAAAATAATGTTTTTCCCCTCTCAATTGTCTTTATCTCTTTTCAGAAAACAGACCTGGGTTTTCCTTTATTTCATTTCATTGATTTAATTATCAAGTTCTTCATACTAACCAAATTTTAGCTTTAATCAAGAGCCACATTTAACATTCTTTGGTAAGCTGTGCGTTACAGTGTGGGTGAGACCATCTCACATATATGGGTGAGGCCTATTGGATAGGGGGATTGGTTTTGTTACAGTTTGCACTACACTAATTGTTACAGCTTGCACTACAGTTTTTCGACTGTTTCTCACATCAAAATAGCAAAATATTTTGTCATTAATTTTCAGCAGTTATGAATATACCAAAAGGAAGTGGAAGGCCATATCCTGATTATCCACCTGGGATATTGCATGAAGCCTGAAAAACTCTGTCTCTTTGACTATCCTTTATTTATCACAATGTACTTGCCCATGAATGTGTCTTTTTCAGGGGGGAAAAAGGGCTCTAGCAAATACTCCAGCCTAATCATTATGGTATATAATCATGTATATAGTTGTTTTCTTCTGTTTACAACAAATAGCTTTGGCTTCATGAATCAAAATATAATGCTCAGATACTTCAAGCTGAAATGCCCTCTTTTTGATCTAGATATATTTCTTTTTTCAGATCTTTATATTATTAATTACAACAAACATTGGCAAAAGACATTGGCCAAACTGGTTTTGTAGTGGGATCTTGGCTCAACACCCCTAATTTTTAATTAATTATGTTTTCAAATTGGTTACTTCGAGAACAGTACAGTATTCTGAGGAAGAAATGGCAGACTTAAGACTGCTCTGCAAAAAGCCGGCAAGTAGACTAGCTCTTTGTAATTCCTCTCTGGGAAGGAGAGGACTTGAGATCACCGACAAGTACTCCAGACAGTTGCTCCTCATGAGGAAACCACAAGACAGCGTTCTCCGGTGGGTTTAGAGCTCTGGGAGATAAGGGAATAACCATCTTGCTGAAACCATGATCAGCTCCTTTAAAAGTTTAGTGGGTTTGCATACTTCCTTTTCTAATCACTTTTGGAAATTGCTTGTTAACTGCTTTCCAGCTATTAGGAACCTTTGGATCAACAAGTTTTACAGCACAGGGTGAGTTTCCTTCAGACCTTAGTGAAAGAAGTTTTAAATATGAGTTTAAGGACTTAAAAAAAATTTTTTTTGGAACAAACAGCAAAAGGGTGATTAAGACTTTGATTTTAGAAAGTTACAAATGGACTAAGAGTCCAGATAAATTTGAAATAAGATTTTGGAATTCATTATAAGAATCCTTCCCGTGGAAAAATGCTTTTGTTTTGAATTCTTTTAAAAAAAACAGACTTCAGAATTGGACATTAGAGGGAACTAGAAAGAAAGAAGAAGAACACTTAAATTCAACTTATAAATACAGAATGAAGCAAAAGATTTTAACATTGGACATATTGAAGGATATTTTTGAACAATGGGCCCAGAAGTTAATTTTAAGAGTGTCTGCCTCTATAGATAGGGTATGTTTAAAAGATGTTAGGGAGGAACAAGTTTTACCTGACAAGATTGAGACTGATTTAAAAGTGGATTTAAAAATGACAGGCTGCAAGAATGACATGGAAAAAGATGTTACACTGCACATACAAAAGAAACCAGCTGATGTCTTAATAATTAAAAGGGATATACACATAACAAACCAAGAGAGTGACCTGGATAATTTTTCTATACTGGATTTACAAAAGAGACTTGTTAAAGCTTTGAAGAATTCTGTGAGAAGGGACAAAGAAAAAATGAAAAGAAATCAAGTTCTAAGACATTTTTTGAAGGGACTAAATATCAATATTCTTCAGAGTAAAAGTAAGGAATATAAAGTTGCTTTATTTGATCAAGGTTAAAATAGATATGTTGTTATCTCTGGTAACCCTTAATGGACTTTTGCTGACATCAGGACTGAAATGATGAGGCTTTAAGGATTTGTTTATAGATAAGAGATCGGATATGGGAAAAAGAAATAATTTGTTCTATTTTAAGAGAAGGTGATAAGTTACTAAAATTGCTTATACTTGTTGTGATGAAGGGGGAAGTCATTTCTTTATATATTTCTCTTTTTTTTTTACTATATTCTTATTTTTTCTCTCCTATTTTTCTTTCTATTTTTTCTTCTTGCACCTTCTTTTTTTTCTTTTAATCTTTTTAGTTTGTTAGTTGTATTAATTTTTATTGTTGCAATTGTAATTTTTAATAAAATTATAAAAAAGAACAGCACAGTATTCCACAATTTATACAATATTTATTCCCATGCCCCATGTGACATGTGACAAATTAACCCTTTACTTAATTCAGAGTAGCTCAACTTGAGTTACGTGAACCACCATCATGTTTATAAAATGCACTTGTTATGCTTGTTTTCAAAATTAAGATGTATGACACATTATGTGATTTAGGCTCAAAAGTAAATTATCTTTGCCTTAGGGAAGTTATCACAAGCTAAGCCCCACCCAGATAATATGAGATACAGAGTTGATATAATTATGGTTGTTATTGCTGTTACAGAAGAGAAGTTTCTGTAATTTAAGCATATCTGTAAGGATCCAATAAACCTGATCACATTCCCAAATTTTTCTTTTTTTTTTAAAATACTCTTTATTAAATTACTTATATAAAAAATTTAAACATAAGAGACACCCTCATACAAACCATAAATAAGAAAGAAAAGAAGGGAAGAAAGAAAGAAAGAAGAAAAAGAATTTAGAAGAGGGAAATAAAAAAAAAGTTTGGGTTTCCATCTCTAAGCGGTATATCTAAATATCTTAACATCTTATTTTTTTTTCACAAATACTCTAAATTTAACTTCTATGGTTCCGTTTAAATTATATAGCGAGAATAATTACTATTTATAGTTTATATATTCATGTTAACATTTTGAGTCAGTTCCACATATTTGAAGAAGGGTTTCCAGTCATTTTGAAAGTCTTCCATATTTTCGTCATTTAATTGTTCTGTGAGTTTTGCCATTTGTGCCAAATTAAGAGACTTCAGTATCCATTCTTCAGCAGAAGGGGTTGATTCTGCTTTCCACTTTGACGCATAAATAGTTCGAGCCGCGGTGATCAGATGTAGTAAAAGTTTTCCGTGGGTTCTCTCCAAATCTTTATCCATAAAGCCCAATAGGTAAAATTCTGGTGTTTTATCAATGTCTATTGCCAGCATTTTACAAATTGTATAATGTATAAATTTCCAAAATTTGTTTGCTTTTTTGCAAGTCCACCACATATGGTATAACGTTCCTATTTCTTTTTTACACTTCCAACAAATGTTTGTAGTATTTTGAAACATTTTTGACAGTTTATCTGGAGTAATATACCACATATACATCATTTTATAAAAGTTTTCTTTCAGATTCTAATTAAGTGTAAATTTTAAACCCTTAGTCCACATTCTTTCCCAAACTTCATATTCAATATTATATCCAAAATTTTTCTCCCATTTAGTCATACATTGCTTAATTTGCACATTTACCAATCCCATTTGTAACAACCTTTTATATATTTTAGAAACCATGTGGTCATTATTAGCATAGACTTGATCATCCCACCAAGGTAATTCTTTTGTAACTTTAACATTTTTGCAATCTATGTTAAATTGTTCTTTTAGTTGGAAATACGTAAACCATTGACATAAATATCCTTTATTTTCCAATTCTTCTCTTGTCTTCATTTTATATTTAATTCCCACAAATTGTAGTAAATCTGAATATTTTAACCAATTATGGTTTTCTATTTTTTCTCGTCTTGTAAAAGCTTCTTGTGGAGAGATCCATAATGGTAATGATGATGTTAGAATAGGTTTATATTTTTCCCATATTCTTAGAATAGACCGTCTAATACAATGATTATTAAATGCTTTATTCACTTTCAGTTTGTTGTACCATAAAAATCCATGCCAGCCAAATTTCAAATCATCTCCTTCTAAATTTAGTAATTTATAATCTTGTAGGGTGATCCATTCTTTTAACCGTAATAAACCACGTGCCTCACAGTATAACCTAAGATCGGGAAGACCCAGGCCACCACGTTCTTTAGCATCCTGTAATAATTTAAATTTAATTCTTGGTCTTTTCCCTTGCCAAATAAATTTTGAGAGATCTTTTTGCCATAATTTAAAAGTTTTATCCGTTTTAAATATTGGGATAGTTTGAAATAGGAATATCAATCTCGGCAAAATATTCATCTTGATTGTGGAGATTCGTCCCATAAGTGATAAATTTAATTTTTCCCACCTCAATAAATCCTGTTTAATTTCCTTCCATATTTTTACATAATTATTTTGAAATAAATCACTAGTTTTTGCTGTTATCTCAATCCCTAGATACCTAACTTTTTTAACATTATTAAATCCTGATTTATTTTCTAATATACTCTGATTGTTTTGTGACATATTTAAGTTTATCATTTTCGTTTTTTGATTATTTACTTTAAAGCCTGCTAAGTCACCATATTCTTGTAATGTCTTTAATAAGTTATCAATTGATATTAATGGGTTTTGTAAAGCAATTACTAAATCATCCGCAAAAGCTCTTAATTTATACGTTTCTTGCTTTACTTTTACTCCCTCAATCTGGGCATCCTTTCTAATAGCTTCTGTTAGAACTTCCAATACCAATATAAATAATGAGGGAGACAACAGACAGCCTTGCCTTGTTCCTTTTTCTACTAGACATTCTTGTGTTATCTCTTCATTTACCACAATTCTGGCTTTTTGAAATGTATAAATTGATTTTATTGCTTTTATGAATATGTTGCCAAAATCCATCAATTCTAGGGTCTTAAACATAAAATTCCAATTTAAGTTATCAAAAGCTTTTTCCGCATCTAAAAATAACAACATAATCTGTTTTTCATGATGGATTTGGGCGTACTCTATTATATTAAGGACAGTCCTTATATTATCTTTTATATACCTTTGAGGTAGGAAGCCGTTTTGGTCATAATTAATTATTTCTTGAAGAATTGTTTTTAATCTGTCCGATAAAATTAAGGTAAATATTTTGTAATCATTATTCAATAGCGAAATTGGTCTATAATTTTTACATGATGTCAGATCTTGTTTTTCTTTTGGAATTAATATAATATTTGCCTTGGACCAAGATTTTGGTATTGGATTTCCTAACAAAATTGCATTCATCAAATCTTTAAGTGGAATTAGAATTTGATCTTAGAAATATTTATAATAACCTGTGGAGAACCCATCCGGCCCTGGAACCTAACCTGGTTTCAATTTTCTGATTGCATCTGTAATTTCCTGGATTGTAATAGGATTATTAATTAATGCTCTTTGGTCATTAGCTAATTTCTTTAAATTCTGTTTTAGTAAATAATTTTCAATTTTGTCAATTGAAATTTCTTGTTTCTTATATAAGTTTGTAAAAAAATTGTGAAATGCCTTTTTAATTTTTTCATTGTCAAGTAATTCTTCCTCATTTTCTCAAATTTTAGTAATAATTTTCCCCTATTTTTTCTTAATTTGTATGCTAACCATTTACCAGCTTTGTTAGCATGTTCAAAGTTTCTTTGTTTGATATATCTCAATTTTCTTTCAATTTCCTCTGTTGTGAGTATTTTTAATTGTTGCTGTAGAATTTTTATTTGATGGTTTATACCTTCATCTGATGCTTTTATTTGGAGGTCTTTTTCCTTTATCTTGATTTGGTCAAGAACTGTTTGAATTTTTTGTTGTATTTTTCTCTTTAGACAACTATTTAAATATATAAAATACCCTCTCATATATGCCTTACTGGTATCCCATACTGTCTCAATACTAACTTTATTATTTAAATTCCATTCAAAAAATTCTTTTAATTTCTTTTTACAATCTTCCACAAATTCTTTATTTCTCAACAGACTTTTATTTAATCTCCACCTGTAATTTTTTGGATGGAGTTTTATACTCATTTGAACTGGATTGTGATCTGAGAAGGATCTGGGGAGAATTGTTATATCTGAAATTTTATTTGCCAAACTTTTTGATAACCATATCATATCAATCCTGGAGAACGATTTAAATCTGTCTGAATAAAATGTATAATCTCTTGCCATACCATTTTTGTGTCTCCAGGCGTCCACAATAGCCAAATTTTCCGTTATATCAAAAAAAGATTGAGGTAATTTTCCTTGATTATTTTTAATTTGCTGTTCAGATTTTCTATCAATGGTGAACTTCACCATTGATTTTCTATCAATGGTGAAGTGACCCCATTCCAATCTCCCATCACAATCCAGTTATTATAAGATAGTTCAGAAAGTTCATTTAGTAAATATTGATAAAAAAAATTCTGGTTTTCATTAGGGGCATATACTCCTACCAATGTTACTTTTAAGTTTTGTAATTCTAATTCTATTATTATATATCTCCCATTTTTATTGGCACTTATTAGTTTAGAGTTTAGGTGGGGCTTTACATATATTGCAATTCCATTTGTTTTCTTTTCATTTGCTGCTATATATTCATTTCCTAATTTCTTATTTACCAGATATTTACTATCTTTTTCACAATATGAGTTTCTTGAAGACATATAATGTCCTGTTTCACTTTATATAGATAGTGAAAAAAAAATCCTTTTAGCTGGAGAGTTAGCTCCATTTATATTCCAGGAAAGGCATTTTAGTTCACTCATTGGAGAGGAGTATCGCAAATTCTTTAGAACTTGAGGCTAATTCCTCTATGTTCTGTTCTTCTATGTTCAAACGTTTCCCTTTACTTTCTTTAGTTTCTGCCCTGTCCCTTCTATCTGTATCCCCTTCTAGGTCTTTCTTATATTTTTAAAGAAATTACTGAGCTTTAAAAATGGAATTCAGTTTATGTCTTTGTTGTTGAAACATGACACTAACTCCTTCCAGTACTTCCCATCTGAAGGGGATTTTATTTCTTTTTAAAACTTCTGTAAGAAAGAAATATTCTCTTCTTTTTTTAAGTATTCTTAGTGGGATATCCTTCAATATCATAATTTCCTCTCCTTCAATATTAATCTTTTTCCCATAAGAGGCCTGTATTATCAGTTCTTTTGTCTTTTTCCTAGCAAATTCAATTATTCTATCTCTTGGTTTCTGATGTGCTTTTGCATATTTCGAATTTACTCTGAACATTTTTTCTATATCATCTTCTAGTCTTTCTTCTTCCCATTCAATTAGACTAGCAAGCATTTGAATCACTATTTCTTTAATTTCCACCTCCTTTTTTTCAGGTACTCCTCTCAACCTAACACAATGTTCTTTTTCTTTTAACTCTAGCACAGTTAAACGGTCTAATTCAATATCATTCTCTACTTCTAATTTCTCCACTCTTTCTTTTACCTCTTGAATATCTGCTTTTATTCTTTTATCCATTGTCTCTAATTTGTGATCTAGTCTTTTCTCAAATCCATCTATTTTCTCTTCCAGTAGTTGAGTTAAATTTTGAGTGATATTTTGAATTGTTTTCTTTTTGTGTAAAGTCCTCAAACATGGCTTTCAGCCATTCTCCTTCCCCCACTTCTGAACCTCTCCTATTCTGTCTCCTTGTATTCATTGTGGTTTAATATAAATCTTTCTCAAACATATTTTATTTACTACTCCTAATACAATATTTATTTATCTATTATAACATACAGTATCTATTTCTAAGTATACAATTTCTAAATATACAATTCCAAATAAACTTATATATAATTTCAGTGTGTTACAATATGGCATAGAAAATTAATTAATTAATCCAGTTCTTTTTTTTTTCCAATGAAGACTTACCATAGAGGTTTTTCTCCCATAGATACAAAGTTTTTTTTTTCCTTTTCTTCCCCACTTAGAGAGTTTCTTCTTTTTTTCTTTTAAATCAGCAGTTATTGTTCTTTAGTAGAAGTGAAGGGGGCAGCAGAATTGCCTAGAAAGCTAGGCTATTCACACGGACTCTACAGATCTTGCTTCCAGGCTTCCAGGCTGCTTTTGTTATGGCGAAAGTGAAAATAGAAGAAATTGAAGCTTTTGCCTGCAGCTCCGAAGCCACCGAAGCTCTTCACTGGCAGTGCTCTTCTTCTAGAGCTGTCTCCGTGGATTGCTCGTCTCTCTGACTCCGCGAAACCACCTCTTTTCCGTGCTGTAGGTGTTGAAAATCTCGAGCTTTCACAGTGCTCGTCCTGCCGCCCTACTCCTTCACCGGAAACCGGCCCTCGCATTTTTCTCTAATACTGATGAATATTAGGTGACCTAACAAAACTGAAAACCTGTTCTGATCTATGTAAATCATAGCCCATGATATACAAGGCTCAGACTAGCAGAGGATTAAGCTGTCCTCTCCATCTTCCTGAAGATTCTGGAGCAAACTCATACTTCCGAATTCATTTACATACTACCAGGGGAAAAGAAGGAAGGCAATCAAGTTGTTCGAGATTTGACACATAGCATGCAAATGAAGCCTAGCAACTTAAACTGTCTTCTGCTTGTTAACTTTCTAGGCTTTCCTCATTCTTCTGTTTTTGCTCTCTGAACAGATACTAGTTGTTCATCTGGACAGGCATAGTTTACACATCTCTGCTTAGGTCTATATTCATAAACATTTAGATCTGTACTTTTAGCTAAATATTTAGGAGAAGGTGGGATGGGAGATGGCACAGCATCACCAATCATGCGCATCCCTCCCCCCACCCCCCATAACATTCAGGCATGCATTTAATAAATCTCAGGGGTGGAGGGGAACATTAAACATCATTAGATTCCTTGGGGCTGACTCAACTTTCTTTTCTGGAAATGCTGTTAAGTATTTACTTAACCAGCTTAGCCATGTGTCCTACCTACACGCCAAGCCAGAGGAAAGTTCAGAGATGGCCTCTGTATTGTCCAATGCCATAGATCAAAGTTTTCCCGGTTTTGAGAAGTAAACTTTTGTTTGTTTGTTCGTTTGTTTATATTTCAAATTTCTGTCACTGTCCATCTCCCCCAAAGGGGGACCCTGGGTGGTTTACAACAAAATAAAATTAAAACCATAAAACATAAATTATGATACAGACTATCATAAATAGATAAATATAAGATCCTTGTGGCGAAAAGCTCTCATTCAATGGGGAGGGCACTGTGGCGCCAACCACACCCAGGAAGAGCTGTTGCCCTTCCCATCCCAAGCAAGGCAGCAGAACCAGGTCTTCAAGTTCTTCTGGAAGGCTGGGAGCAAAGGGGCCTGCCTCACCTCCAGCGGCCCCTTCCAAAGGGCGGGCGCCACTGCAGGACCCCGCTAGATGGAATTCCCTCGCTGACAGGGTCCGTAGCATGTTTCTAGGAGGGATGGCATCAGAGTAACATTTATAACTGAATCAGTATTAGATTTATTGGTAAATGGATGTGTTTTTAGTACTTTTTTTAAAAGACACCCATTTTATAGGGAAATCATTATCATTTACTTTAGAATGTCTTAGAAAACATCTCCTGGAGTTCCCAGCAGGGAAACTGAGACTGAGGCCAGGAAGAGATGTTTTTCAGTAATGGACCTTATATTATGCCAAATACTATGTTGCCCTCCCAAAAGGAAGTTGAGTTCTTCAGGAGGGCTTTTAAATTTTAATTTACTGAAGGAACACCATATATATGTTTATATTGCTCTAAGTTACAGGTAGTCCTCACTTAACAAGAGTAATTGGGACTAGCAACCCCGTTGCTAAGTGATGGAGCACAATTTCATGTGACTGCACCAACTTATAATGGCAGTTGTTGCAGTTCCAGTTGCCATTGTTAAGCGAATTCCATGCCATCTTTAGCTGCAATATCACATGACTGCCATTTGCAACTTCCTACCAGCTTCCCCACTGACTTTCCTTGTCAGAAGCCGACAGTGAAGGTTGCAAATGGTGATCGCATGTCTGCAGAACACTGCGATCATTGTAACAGCCAGTTGCCAAGCACTTGAATTGTGATCCCCTAACTGTGGGGATGCTGCAATGGCTGCAACTGTGAGGATCGGTGGTAAATCTTCTTGTTCAGTGCCATCATAATTTTGAATGGTTGCTGAATAAGTGGTTGTTAAATGAGGATTACCTGTAATTGTTTTTAATGCTTATTATTATACTGCAGATTTCATATTTATTTATTTTGTAAATGTACATTGCCAAGAGTCACTTGATTGCAGCCATTTCAAAATTTAATAATTAATCACTTAATGAAACATTTTTCAGTGTCTTCGTCATAATTTCTTCTTTTCCTACATCTTGTTCTTCTAAGCAAAATATTTAACTGATGTTTATGTTTTCTGTTTCACAGGTTTTGTCTTCCATTTGTTGTCTATTCATTTAGTCGCTTCCGACTCTTCGTGACTTCATGGACCAGCCCATACCAGAGCTTCCTGTGGGTCGTCAACACCCCCAGCTCCCCCAGGGATGAATCCATCACCTCTAGAATATCATCTATCCATCTTGCCCTTGGTCGGCCCCTCTTCCTTTTGCCCTCCACTCTCCCTAGCATCAGCATCTTCTCCAGGGTGTCCTGTCTTCTCATTATGTGGCCAAAGTATTTCAGTTTTGCCTTTAATATCATTCCCTCAAGTGAGCAGTCTGGCTTAGCTGCAGGCCAGCTTTTGAACTTTCTTCTTTCACCTTCATCATAAGGCTCCTCAGTTCCTCTTTGCTTTCAGCCATCAAAGTGGTATCATCTGCATATCTGAGATTGTTAATGTTTCTTCCAGCGATTTTAACTCCAGCCTTGGATTCCTCAAGCCCAGCACGTCGCATGATGTGTTCTGCGTACAAGTTGAATAGGTGGGGTGAGAGTATACAACCCTGCCGTACTCCTTTCCCAATCTTAAACCAGTCCGTTGTTCCATGGTCTGTTCTTACTGTTGCTACTTGGTCGTTATACAGATTCTTCAGGAGGCATACAAGATGACTTGGTATCCCCATACCGCTAAGAACTTGCCACAATTTGTTATGGTCCACACAGTCAAAGGCTTTAGAATAGTCAATAAAACAGAAATAGATGTTTTTCTGAAACTCCCTGGCTTTTTCCATTATCCAGCAGATATTGGCAATCTGGTCCCTAGTTCCTCTGCCTTTTCTAAACCCAGCTTGTACATCTGGCAATTCTCGCTCCATGAATTGCTGAAGTCTACCTTGCAGGATCTTGAGCATTACCTTACTGGCATGTGAAATGAGTGCCACTGTTCGATAGTTTGAACATTCTTTAGTGTTTCCCTTTTTTGGTATGGGGATATAAGTTGATTTTTTCCAGTCTGATGGCCATTCTTGTGTTTTCCAAATTTGCTGGCATATAGCATGCATTACCTTGACAGCATCATCTCGCAAGATTTTGAACAGTTCAGCTGGGATGCCGTCGTCTCCTGCTGCCTTGTTATTAGCAATGCTTCTTCAGGCCCATTCAACCTCACTCTTCAGGATGTCTGGCTCTAGCTCACTGACCACACCGTCAAAGCTATTGTTATCCTTCCTATACAGGTCTTCTGTATATTCTTGCCACCTTTTCTTGATCTCTTCTTCTGTTAGGTCCTTGCCATCTTTGTTTTTGATCATACCCATTTTGGCCTGGAATTTACCTCCAATGTTTCTAATTTTCTGGAAGAGGTCTCTTGTCCTTCCTATTCTATTATCTTCTTCCACTTCCACGCATTGCTTGTTTAAAAATAATTCCTTATCTCTTCTGGCTAACCTCTGGAATTTTGCATTTAATTGGGCATATCTCCCCCTATCGCTGTTGCCCTTTGCTTTCCTTCTTTCTTGGGCTACTTCTAGTGTCTCAGCAGACAACCATTTTGCCTTCTTGGTTTTCTCTTTCTTTGGGATGTATTTTGTTGCCGCCTCCTGAACAATGTTGCGAACTTCTGTCCATAGTTCTTCCGGGACCCTATCTACTAAGTCCAGTCCCTTAAATCTATTCTTCACCTCCACTGCATATTCCTTAGGAATATTAGTGAGCTCATATCTAGCTGATCTGTGGGTCTTCCCTAATCTCTTTAGTCTGATCCTAAATTGTGCAAGAAGAAGTTCGTGATCTGAACTACAGTCAGCTCCAGGTCTTGGTTTTACCAACTGTATAGATGTCCACCACCTTTGGCTGCAAAGGATGTAGTCAATCTGATTTCGGTGTTGTCCATCTGGTGAAGTCCATGTATAAAGCCGTCTCTTAGGTTGTTGGAAGAGAGTGTTTGTTATGCAGAGTGAGTTGTCTTGGCAAAATTCTATCAGCCTATGTCCTGCTTCGTTTTGTTCTCCCAGGCCATGCTTACCTGTAATTCCAGGTGTCATTTGACTGCCCACCTTAGGATTCCAGGTTCTAACATTACCTTTTGGTTTTTCAGTATTACTGAGGGTGCACTTACAAGAAAATTGACATTGGAGAGGTTATTCCTAATTTCACACTGAAAAGAGCCAGAAAAAGAAATCTTTAAAAGTGAATTGGTTTATTTATGAAGGCATGTTGGTCTATTAAAAATACATTACAAAATAATAACTTTTGGGGACATTTTCAGGAGATTAAGAAAAAAAAAGGTGGAGAGACATTTAAGAAGAAAATTGTCCCAGAGTAACACATGGTGTAGTATTAGATAAGTTGTAAAATGTAACTTTAAGATGCTTCTTTTGTGACTCATGAGATTGTATATACAGGATGGGACTGTGGCATGTGTGTGGCATTTACAAGATTGGCGCACCCAAAACTTTTGCTTGAGCATTATTTTTTGTCATCTCCCAACATTCCAATTGCTACTCAGTGCATTTTAAGTCTTAAGGGAGAAGTGAGACATGTTGGTGGTAGTCATGGTAGTTTATTCACACACCTTTCCTGCTTAAGTAAATGTTGGGGTCTGATTTTAACTTCTAAGGAGGTACAGAGTTAAGAAAAGCTGACTTTTCTCCCTTAGTTCTCTATCCATGCACCATAGAACTTGGTTTCGATTTCTTATCATCCTGGTAGCTCTGCTATGAATCTTCTCCAGCTTAAAACATCCCTTTTAAAGGGCAGTGTTTAGAAAGGGACATGGTATTCCAATCACTTCTGCAGCAATTTCAACACAATTGAAATATAATTCATCTGGACCTGGAGATACATTCACTTAAAATAGCAAGGTGGATTCTTACTGTACTTTTATGAATTCTGAGCTGTGTTCCCCTTCCCTCAGTCATGTTAGGAAGGCTCAATTCCCTCAGAAAAGACAGGTGCAAAGGCGGTGTTAAGAACATCTGCCTTCTCCATCCTACCTATTAGTACTTCACCAGCTTCAATCCACAGCACACCAACCTTCTTGATTCTCATTTATTCTGGATACTAGTTTGCCAATCCCCTTCTTACTATATTTTGTATTCCTTGCTACATGCATTGGATTCTCTTTCTCAATTAAAACGCTGTAAGTAACCCACTGACTTGTGGAGGCAGGGCAGGCAGATCAGTACAAGACTGCTCCCCATTCTTTAAAGCTTCTGATGTACCTGCAGTGGGTCTAGATGATCTTCCATTATGGGAAGAATTTATTTATGTTAATTAGATTTGCATGTAAAACTTGCTCAGTGTAACAGAGATCTCGAGCTGACTCTGGTGTTGGGAATAAATGGGAGTACCTTAAAGTATTAACAAGTAGATGGATATTTCAGGGTCAATCTTATCTGGGAAAAGGATGGGTAGCCCTTCAGTGTTGCATTCAAGGAAAATGAGGTTCAAACAGCAGTTGGAGACCTCGTCTTAATGAATTCACTAGGAAATGGGAGCTAGTTTGACTGACTCAGTTTCCAAGAGTGTATAATTAACCCATACCTTCTTGACAATTCAGTAAATCTAACTAATGAGACTTATGCATCTTTCTTTCTGTGTTGCATTATGTCGTTAGGGGCTTAACATTCATTTCCAACTTTTCCTTGCAAAGTCAAACTTTTTTTTAAAAACTTTATTTTCAAAATATAGATAAAAAGATGAAAAAGATTGAAAAAGAAAACTTAAAGTAAAAACTAAGAGGTACAGAAATAGAAAAGAATACATAAAGAGTCAAACATAGTTCATCTTTTCATTTTATTAATCAGGAATTCTCTTTTCAACTGCTGGTTAGTTAGAATGGTTCAAAAATTCATGTCTCCATTAATTCAGCTACTTATAATAATGACAAAAACAGTCCTTAATTGTGGTTAATTATGATCCACTTTATTATTTTTTAAATATACTTAATAGTAACATTTACAACCAGCAAGGAAATGTATTGATAAAACATCTTTACAGACATACAACATTGGAAGCATATTTACATGCAACTGTGGACATTTTTTAAGCAAATAATTTATATCCCAACTTTCAGGAGCTCAAGGATTACATAGCAGTGTTCCTGTTTATTTTGATATTTATTTTAATATCATTTGTATACTAAGATTTCATTATGTTCTTTGATTAACAAAGAGCAATGAGAAAGAAGCAGAATAAATAGAGCCCTGAAAATCAAAACAGAAGAAAAAAAATCAAGTCATAAATAAAGCTGAATGTTAACATAGTAAACTAAAAACAATTAAGATCTATTCTTTTAAAACATCTGAGAAACTAAAAGAGGTGTTTTCCAGGCACTGAAAAGAACCATAAAATGGATCCAGTTTAATCTCTCAGGTAAAAGCATTCCGCAAAAGATTTGCTGTATCTCATTTTGCTATTAAAATTATTCTGCCTTATTTGTTCTTCTAACATATTCTGTTCTTTCCAGTTAAAGTTAAAACAAATCTTATAATATCAATAGCCTCCACTAATGTTACTTCCCTAATACTAAAATTGATCAACATTTAAGTTCAGCCTCTTAAGAAAATTTAAGCAGGTACAAGGGAGGCATTTAAACTTTTAGTTAGTGTTAGTATATACCTTTCTTTAAAAAATCATCAGAATAATGCAGTGTCAGGGTAAATATTTAATGATTTGGGGAAAGTGAGTCCAGGGTCACCACCCCCTCCCCCCATCAGAACAGGACTCGGCAATTTCGAGGGGAAGGAACTGAGAGCTCAGTGGGAAGGACCCCGTAACGAGGAAGAGCCAGGCTAGTTCACACTTGTTGCCACTGTCTCTTCTTGCCAAAGCCCTGAACAGAAACAGAGCTTCTCTCTCCCTAGCTAGGAGTTATATTTTGACCCCCAAAAGCTATACTCCCAATTTCTAGTTATCTCCTCATTGCTTATAAACTGCACACCGAAAGAAGTCTAGTAACAAAAGCTAGGGGAAATTTCCATCATTCAGGGAATGTTTAGGAAAAGCTATGGCTTATTTTCATTTTTTGCTCCTACAAACAACTACTGTGGAAAAGGGAAAAGTGGAAGCGTTATTAATCCAGCCAAAACTCAGAAGGGCTTTCACTCAGAGACGCTCCACCTGCAAGACCACAGCAGCTGCCATGGTCCTTTGGGAGTTTCATGCCCAGCCAATTAATCGCCGTGGTTTAAATGTGGCAAAGGCAGTTTAGCAAAATTTCCCTGAAGCTTTGGCAGGAACCCTTTCTCCAGACTCCTGGGATGTGACTCCCTTTCTGCCATTCATCATTTGTTTCTGGTTGCTCAGAGGGTAATTCTGCCCTGCTCCTGCAGAGCAGCCCATTTGTTTCTCTGTTTACTTTTATCCTCCATTATGAAAAGCAAATATGGTCAAGGAAGGAGGAGGAATGGCCAGCAGGCCAGCTGACTTCTCCATCATTGGGAAGCAGTAGTGGCTAGAAGCTGAGAGTACTTCCCAAATGCTTTGGGGTGGGGGTGGGGGGGCAGCAAAGCTTCTATCACAGGCACAAGACCTCAGATTGTAAAAGGCACGTCACTTCCTAACAGAGAATTGTTATTTCTGAATGATGCCCCTCATTCCAAAAAATCAGCAATAGTTACAAGTTTTTGAGCAGAAGCTTGCCAGAGCCTCATGATGCAGGTATCTCCTGTATCTTTTACTCACTTACATACTTCCATTTACAATGGAATTGCGTCTGATAGAGAAACATGTCAATAAAGAACCTCCAGGATGATTGTGAAGGCGTGAAATGTAAATAGCTATAAGCTTACTCAGATAACAGAAGACAAATATAAATCAACAACCAAGTTTAGAAAACATCAGTATTTCCCATCTTTAATATTATCTTTATATTGAAAGATTGTACTGAAACAAATAAAATAATTAGCTTACAATTTTCTTGTAAAATAAATACAAGGAGTGTAAAGAAAAAAGCAAAGTGTCAGATTTAGCCCATGAGCTATTATTTGTTCATCGATGTAGATACCAGATGACATATCCTCTTGGATGCAATTTTCATCTTAATTTGTTACTGATATCTTTCAGAAGAGACTTCAAATCATTCAGCTTAAAAAACAATAACAACTTTGTAAGAGTGCAATAGGTTAATTGGAAATTACAATTATTACATTTCAGGCACAAGACTGATCTTGACTATTAAACTGAATTACAGAAAAGTTCATCTAGGAGTGCATTAACAATGCACTCCTAGATGCATTTACTTAAAGGCAAACCCAAAAAGTTTAACTGAACTTGCTCCCAGGGAAGGGTAAATTGGCTTGTAGTATTAATCGAAAGTTATATACCTTGGTTGCTCTCTGTAGCTTGTAGCTAAGTTCACCAACATTTGTTGACTGTGAAATTTGAATGTACCTAAATTTAGCTTTAGCTTCCATAAGCTGTCTTCAAAATTCAAAAAATGAATAAGGGTAAAAAAATAGGAGCTTGCCAAAGTTCTAGCAAGATTCTTTAAAATGTTCTAATAACTTCGTATCTTACATCACTTATGATACTATAACAACTATAAGAAGCCATTTATAAAGTCATTGCAGTAGACTGTAATTCTAACAACCCACTGAAGCAACTTAAGAAGGGATATTTTTTTAATATCTACATGAAACTACTGGGTGAGATCATCTGTCTCCATGGGATGAGGTATCATCAATATGCTGATGATACTCAGCTATACATTTCCATCCCGGGAGAAGTAAGTGATGCTGTGGCTGCCCTCTCCAGGTGCCTGGGGGCTGTTGGGGTCTGGATGGGGAACAACAGGCTTCAGCTGAACCCTGGTAAGATGGAGTGGCTGTGGGTAAATGGCCCCTTGGTTCCCAGGGATTTGCCATCTTTAGTTCTGGATGGGGTCGCACTGCCCCAGACAGACCCGGTGCATAACTTGGGGGTCTTCTTGGACTCACAACTCCTGCTCGAAGAGCAGGTGGCAGCCGTGGCCAGAAGGGCCTTTGCGCAACTTCGTGTTGTGTGCCAGTTATGCCCCTTCCTGGAGTGAGAGGCCCTTTGAACGGTCACTCACACCCTGGTCATCTCCCATATAGACTACTGTAATGCGCTCTACATGGGGCTACCCTCGAAGAGTATCCGGAAGCTACAGCTGGTCCAAAATGCGGCTGCGTGGATGATTGTAGGTGCTTTAAGATCAGCACATATAACTCTGCTGCTCCGCGAGCTGCATTGGGTGCCAGTTTGCTTCCAGGTCCAATTCAAGGTGTTGGTTATCACCTTTAAAGCCCTACATGGCATGGGGCCAGGTTACCTGAGGGACCGTCTCATCCCCATCACATCAACCTGCAGAGAGGGCATGCTACGGACCCCGTCTGCAAGAGAATTCCATCTGGCAGGGTCCAGGAGGCCGGCCTTCTCTGCAGCAGCTCCCGCCCTTTGGAACATCCTTCCCCCAGAAATGAGGTTAGCCCCCTCTCTTCTGGACTTCAGAACACAGCTGAAAACCTGGTTTTGTCACCATGCTTGGAGTGGGGAGAGGAAGAGCCATTCTTGGGGCTGGTTAGTTCCCTAGCCCTGCAGGGACCAGCCTTATCCCTTTATGGGCTGAATCTGCTCTTATTTGGATTTTATTGTATTTTATATTTATTGAAATATTGGTATTATTTATAATTTTACTGAATTCTAAATTGTTTTTACTGTGAACCGCCCAAGGTCCCCCATGTGGGGGAGATGGGTGATGATAAAAATATGATAAATAAATAAATAAATTTCATGAATATAAGTTATAAAGGCACCAATCATAAATTTAAAAAAAACGTTAGCACACAAATCAAATAAAAATATAAAACATGATAAAAAAACAAAGCCTAAATAAGCTTTTATGTTGCAAGTACACAAAGTACACTGAGGCTGCAAATTTAAGTGGTACATGCTAAAATGACAAAAAGTAATAAAGAAGTATAAAGATGATCTTAAACAATAAGAAAATATGAAACAAATAATGAGATTATGATTTTTTAAAATAGCAGTGCTGCAGGTATACATGGCTTTAGATGTAAATAGTCATTTTTTTAAAAAAAGGAGTATCCTATTTATTCCAATTATACAACTGGAGAAAACATTCCTGTTTCTTGGAAGCAGATTCAAGTTTGGATTATTTAACAAATCTTAAATAATTATATTTCTCTGAATTAATCAGGATTCTTTCCTGAAATATTGAATTAAAAGAATATTGAATATTATACATTATGCTAAATATACCAAAATCTAACTAACTTTGTTATCTTAAATTTTTAAAAAGAATTTAACAGAAGAGAAGGTATAAATTGCTATTGGAAATAGTATTTGGGCCATTTCTATAGCTAATCACCAGCCCAATTAGCATCAGTGGATCAGATTCTGTATTTTTTTCAGATACATGGGAATACCAAGCAAGGGTGTGCACTCTCATGTAATTTGTTCAATCTTATTATAGAAGTATTAACACAAAATATTAGGAAAAATAACAAGTGTTCAACCTCTAACTAGAAAAACAGTATCAATCAATATGCAGACAATATTTTTAAAGAAATCAGAGTAGAGACAGCTCAATTGGAGTTCGAGTGAAGTAACTGGCATGCAGTGCAGGTTTAGAAATTAACTTAGATAAAGAATCACAGAGACACTTCATGTAATTCATATCAGTCCAGCTGGAGTTAGATATATAGAATTATTATTACAGAGGACTGGCACCAAATAAAGCGTGTGTGTGTGTGTGTGTGTGTGTGTGTAAATAAATAAAAATAAATGCCCTTTCTCTAGAAGATAAAAATAAAACTCAAGTCTGGCAATATCTTTTTTATCATTACTTGTCAGAATATCAGTTCTTTCAATAATCTTGCTTTTGTTCCAAAATTTCTAAATTCTGTGGCTTCATAGTTCATATATTAGAAAGAATTCTTTTTACATTATAGGTATTATAAAAAGACTAGACAAAATGTATTGTATAAACAAAAGGAATATGGAGGTTTAGGCATACTAAATTTGAAATATAATTTTTTCCTTTCAAATTGGTCCATATACAGTGTCACCATTTTTGACAAGAATGCCTGATTAGACAGTATTTTGGTCAAAGAAGAAATTGGTTGAAGAAGCTGGGAAATCAGCAAGTCTTTCATCCTTGTTGATAAATCCTGCTATATTTCTTAATACACTTAAATTGATGTGGGAAAAAATCGCTGTTTGTCTGGAAAGTAATAAACTTATTTTGTTGTACCAGAGACAGGAATTTGCTTTCGCTGAAAAATTATTGAAACAACAAACAGTTTTGAAAAAAATGAATATAGTCAATTTTAGCCTCTATTTAGGAGGCTAAAATATTAATAATATTAATAATACTTCTAATAAAGAATTCTAATAAAAGCCACTTGGATTTTATATTTATCTACATTGTATTTTATCTTGGTAAATTGTTTATTTATTGGATTTTAGTGTTTATTGTTGTGGTTTAAATTTTATTGTAAACTGCCCAGAGTCCCTCTGGGGGGAGATGGGCAGTAACAAAATTTGAATAATAAATAATAAATAAAATAAATAATAAGGTGACCCAAGCCTCCACAAATGTCATTTTGGGTAGAATACTGAATATGAATGCTAACTTCCCTTTATGTATATTCCTAATTACGTTTGCCCCCCATATTTTTCTGGTTTTGTCTTAAGTTATTTTCCTTTTCAACTGTATACCATCAATATCATTTAATTTTTTATTCATTATACAGTACAGAGAAATAAAAATGCATTTTAAAACATTTATTCAAATTATACAATGATGACTCTTAAAATCAAAAAGTAACTGAAAATTAATCTTAAAATATTCAAATGTAATACTGTATAAACTTTAACAATGGTTCACTATGCATTTCAGCAATAAACATGCAATAAAGCCTCAATTATCCATGAAGCAATAAAAACTGAAAGAAAAAATATTCTAATTTTTTTCATTATTGTTGTGTACTTGGAAATGCTTTTGCAATATTTATGGGTGTTTCAAAACTCAAGCATAAGCGGTGCTTCTGCCTCCCCACCTCCCAAAAGCCATACCTTGGTTTCCAGTTGTCTAAATTGTTGGGCCATTCTGTGGAAAGAAATATAGCAGTGAGGAGGGTAGTTCTGATTTTAATTCTGGTCACAAAACAATTTCTCAAAATAAGTATAATTGGAGTAATAATCTTTGCATTTATCACATCAAATTAGATAGCTTCTCTAAATTAAATACAATGGAAAAAGGAATCCAATACCATTTCAGGAACTAAATTGAAATTAATCCTATTAATTAATAGGAATCATAAATGAACCATTTGTACTTTTCTGTGCATCATGTAACCACCCTGAAGTTTTGCATTTCATTTAGGGAAAAGGTTGTTGGCATTTGTAGTAATGCACCTATACAAATAGGTAATGTTATTAATGTTATTACTCTCCAATGCCACAAAAGAAGTGTAAGAGAATACAGACTGATCATGAATTTCAAGAGGGGGATGCCTTTCCTTTCTATAAGTATTTTCAGTATTAAAAAAGGTCTTGCAACTATCCTGAATTCCAGGGATGTAAAGATTCAACAGGAATCTTTATTCACGAGTTCATTCCACAGAGCCGCTGTATCATGTGCCAGTGAATCATGACGAAAGGGCTCAGATGCAAGGCATCTATGATCAGTTGCGAGCCTCTTTAGTTTTGCTTTTATGCTTACACTGCTAGATCACAAACTGCAATTATTAATACATCAGACAAATCCAACAGGGCATCTACAGTAATGTATAAATAAAAAACATAATAATCTTCATATTTAGGTTCACCTTCCTTCCACTGTTTTTAAGTAAAATTAATTTCATTTTTTACTAATAATTATTTTTTTAAATATTTAAATGTTTAAACATCCAAGATAGTATTGCGGTATATGAGACTTTTAAAAATTGCCATATACTACAAATCCCCTAAATGATCATCCATCTTTCTTCAAAGCAGAATCAATATACTGTATTTGAATCGATTTTTAAAAGATTTTTATAACTATTAAAATCTCTTTATAAACGTATTACTTATTTTCAACTTTGGATTTTAAAGCACAATGGAAACTGAACAGACTGACAAAGAAAGTAAGCTGACATACACTTCGGATGAGTCACTGGGTTTGGTATTGATTTTCACGAGGTAATTTTCTTTCATGACAGCTTCCCATGCCAAAGTTTCATTATCTTCATTTCTTGAACCTTCAAGATACAAAATCCATACCACAATGCACTAGTGGTGTCTTTATTGACACAAAAAACACAGATGGTAGGGATATACCTTGCAAGGGTAATCAAGACTTGTTTCAGCTCTACACAATGATGCTATGTGTTCTTACTCAAAAGGAAGTGTTTGCACTCTTAGAGGTCCAGGGGGCTGTATCCTTAACACAGCTTTACCCACACACACACAACCCCCACCTCCATACAGCTCCTTTAGATTGCTCTGTGTTCATTTGTAGAAAGTACAACAGATACATGGATAGATTTTTATTCATCCTCAATATTCACATTCCTATTTTCTTCAGTGATGCTTGCCATTTTATTTAGCCAAGTTCCATTTAATTATTATTTTGTATTTTTCATTAGAGTGTACATATTTTCATTGGTTAGCTCCATCTGATCCAGTTTTGAAAAATATTTTCCATACATAAATAGGTAAGTGCAGCCTAGACAACCATACTTTATTTGAAATGGTATAATTCAGTGCGTGATTGTACTGCTGCTGGGCTTCCATCTAGTCTTCCTATATTAGGAAGTTCGATATTATTATAATCTTAGCTAACCTATGGGGAAAAAGAATGTGAAACTAAGGCTAGTTTTAAATATAACATGTATGGAAAATATTAAGGAAGCATGGCAAATCACTTCCATAACACTGTCATGAAAACTGTATGGTTCTGTCTCTGTAGTCACAAGTCATACTCAATTTGAAGGCATCTTTATCTTTTACCTTCAGGAAAATGGGCATATACATGATTACACATGCCTTGTATCTTTACTGAGATCTCAGAAGCTTGCTTCATAAGCACGTCAGCAATTGTTGCGCCAGCTGAGTATTCCAGCACCATGTTAAAATTGCACTTGTTAGCACACTTTCAAGCGAGACATATATAGAATGTTGATCAGGTGTCATAGAAGCCTATCCCCACATAAGCAGGTATGCCTACCTTCATCCAACCCTCTTTCTGAAGGGTTGGATGACTAAACCTTATAAACTAAGTTTATAAGGTGTTACTTAGAAAGTATTGGATTCAGCATTCAACAAAAAACCATTTACTGCTAACACACATTACAGGAAGGCAGATTCCAACTGGATCTTTGAAAAGCACTTCAACAGTAGAAGCACTGAACAAGTGAGGTGGCGGGCTCTTCTTCACTGGGTATGTTCAAGAGGAGCCATCTATTGGGGGAAACTTTGAATTTGGATTCTTGCACTGATCAAGTGGTTGGTCTTGATGCCCTAAATAACACTTTCCAACCCTTATAATTGTATGATTTCATTGTTAAATATTTAGGCTTAACAAAATAATTGCTCTAATACGGAGAGGTATCTGCAGAATCCAACGGTTTTGTCTGAATGGCAAAACGAACATTGTGATGTCACAATGCAAGATCTGCCCCTTATGTGTGTGTATCATACATACATCACAACCACATATAAAAGGAGGGGAGCTTGCATTGTGATGCTTGTTTTGCCGTTTGCCCCTCTTGTGCTCCTCTTTAGATACCATGCAAGGATTTTTGAATTTTAGTAGTATTTTCTTCTTTGATTAAAAAAACGTTTTATGTTGCAAAGAAGAAACTGAGCAGCCAAGACACTGGACAAGATTAATCAGTTAAACAGTTAATTCCTGAAAACAGCAGTTTAAGAAACACTTTTTTGGAGGGAAGGAGTCCCTAGAACTACATTTAATTGATTTGAATGCTTAACTGAAGTAATTCTTACATATAATTCCTTACCAGTATGTGATAGTCATTATCACAGATTATGTATCTCTTTAATAATGAACACTAAGTACATCACTCTTGTCACTTTGGGCTTTTCTGCAAATTCATTATAGGATCTGTAATCACTGATGAGGTCATCATGGCTGCAGAAGAGATCTTCCTGTAGATTTTCATGAGGAGGAATGCATCATGCTTGTCAACAGGTGAATTGGAGAAAAATAATATGGGAGAAAGCCGGAGAGATGGAGTACTTTGGGATCTAAATCTGGCAGAATGGTACAGAAGCACCATGCCTGAAAGGGGCAAGTTTGGTGATGAACAAATCAAACAATGCAGGTTGTGACTAATACCTGAAGAATGACAAGGACATTTTCAGTTGCCCTGACAGAAATATTAGAAATGAGAGGCTGCAATGTGTACGACATGTAGAGTAGAAGAAAAGTGGCTCTCTTGGTGATTTTGACTGTTCCTCTTCTGAATTAGGTAACTAGCAAAGGACAAACAGATGACTTCTCCTGGAGCTTCAGGATGTA
Organism: Candoia aspera; assembly: GCF_035149785.1. Classification (NCBI taxonomy): domain Eukaryota; kingdom Metazoa; phylum Chordata; class Lepidosauria; order Squamata; family Candoiidae; genus Candoia; species Candoia aspera. The sequence continues at coordinate 168,345,511 of NC_086153.1, read as the reverse complement.
TAAAAGAAGACCCTAGCCCTTGTGATATGTCGTATAAAAGCCCAGAATGGGATAACTTGGTCAAAAGCTGATTCTAGATAGGAACTGATACATTGTTATTTTGTAACAAATATATGTTACAAAAGCTGCCATGCCATACATTGAGAGAAAATGACAGAATGCAGAACTGTTTTATGGAATCATCCAAAGCTGAAGAAGGGAAGGTGATAGGATAATATCTCTATATTAACTTCCTGTAGATCAATAGATTCAAAGTGTAAATGCTGCTTTAGTGGTAGGATAATGGCAGCAACTAAAAGCAACCTAAAGTGAGATACATTTGGGAAATAATTCAGGGATTCAAGGTCCAGTGTATCCTCTGCAGTCTTTGTCCATTCAATTATCCTGCAGAGACAGACCCCTGACTATAATTCCACAATACCTTAGAACAAAGAGAACAGCTGAACAGAGGGTTAGGCCAGATTTCAACATGATAGCTTTGTGAAACAGCCAACAAAACCTATTAGATTATGTACAGACTCCATTTAAAAAGTGCTGGGGCAGGTACACACAAATAGGCAGGGAATGAATGGAATTGCCTCTCTCCTGCTTTGCTTTAAAACTCCACTTCCCACTCAAACCACTTCCACTTCACTCAGATTCTGAAGAAGCATCTGCCAAGGTCACACCTAGTTTTTCCATAGGGGCAAGGAGGAAGTATGCATGTGTGTGCGTGTGTATGTATGTATGTATATAAATTTTAAAAAGAGTACATAGTTGTTTCAAACATATTAATTCTCATAATAAAAGTATAGCAATATAGCAACAATTATCTGAGAAATCTTAATCCATTTCTTTAATAAAATGAATACCTCTTTATTTTGCTTCCCCTTCCACCATTTAGTATCCAATTAAAATAACTTACAGCAAATGGATGGTTCTCTATATTCATTTTTACAACAGCATTTAAAAAGTTTCCTCATCACCATGTAGATATAGGCAAAGATGACAAAAGGAAATGGTATAGCTAAACGGCTGCAGTACTCCTGAACCAAGAAATAGCGCTGGAACTTCCATACTTGGTCATTGTTTTCCTGAACTGTTCCAACGGTGTAGCTAAAAGAAAGATTAATACACAAAGGGATTAGTCCCATATTCCTTTTGTTTTGTTTTGTTTTTTACAACTGCTTTAGTGTTCTAATTTTCACCCAGTCCTTTGGCGAGGGAGAATGAGACCCCTCTCTTCTTCCTATCTGGTCTGTCACACTTGCCATCTTTTATTGATACTATTGTAATTTCTTTGATTGTTGTGAGCCACCCAGAGTTGTTGGGAGTCGGGCAGCATACAAGTTTAATAAATTATTATTATTATTAATAATAAAAAGAAACAGAAACAAGAAAATACTTCATGTACAATATTTAAACTCTTTCTTCCATATATTTTACTGCATTAGCAGAAACACATATAGTAGTTCACATTTAATTTGCATAGAAGTACTCAACTTACTAACAACAAAGTTCCTACTATATCAAATGTGAGCCTTAATTTCATCAGGACTGTAATATTGCATTTGTTTCAGCTATATTGTTCTTTCCCCATGGAAAACATCGAAAGATAAAACTGGGTTTTCCTGTTCATATTAACTTTCAAGGAGTTTTTGTAACGTCCATTTCTCCTGTAATTATGTTGATTATGTTTCTTCTTTAATTTGGTACTTCTGTGCAAAGTGCGGGAGTTAGGCAAATAAATACTGTATTTTAAAATGGGGTTACATTTATTTTGAAATTTGATACTTTTGTCACAGTACTACTTTACTAATTAGAATTACTGCATTGCTGTTTTCATTGTTCCATTTATGTCCTAATAGTAGTATGCAGCAAAAAGATGAATATAATAACTTGATTTGAAATTATGCTTCCCATATCAGCAAAAACCTGTTGCTAATTCGAGTGATCTAATCTAGCTTATTCATTTACAAATAAACAAATAAATAAATTATAGAGCAATGGAACTCAGCTTAAGGAAGACTTTAAAAGCCAACAATGCTACCTCTTTGGAAATAGGAAGCACTCCAAGGTGATACATACCCAAACATGGCTATTAATAAATTAACTAAGAGGATATTGGTGGACAGCATGTAGATGCACACTAATGGAATAGTGATCCATTCGGGGAAGCGGGGGAGGTTATTGGAATCCACTTCTACACACAGAGGCTTGGATTCATTGCCAAGGAAGGTACAGTGATCAAAATCATATGTGGTACCTATCATAAAATGAAGAAATAGAAAACAATACCAAAATATCAGAAGAACAGTTATATTTTGATACATATTCATTGATGTGTTAGCAGCACATGTTTTTAGCACCACCAGAAATACAGCAATAATTATTATGTATTAAATTTGTATTGCACCAAATTATTCTGACTCCTGGAGGCCTACAACAAAATACAATTCTATTAAAAACACCAGGAAAAAAACGCAAATATAATAAAGCACTCATGATAAGAAAAGAAGAAAAATATTTAAGAATTTAATCCAGAATCTCCATACTGTAACCAGCAGCATTCACAGGGGTGGTCAAATGTGTCAGCATGCTATCATGATATAAGCCCTGCCACTTTTGTACATGCATTATTGTATCTCTCTCTCTCTCTCTCTCACACACACACACACACACTCAAAAGAGATGGAGTTTGCACAAAGTGGTATAACAGTTTACTGCAGTTGGAGATAACAACAGACATTCTGTTCTATACATGGTGTCATGTTCACTGTTTCAATGTATCTTAAACATCGTAACGTTTCCCATGCCATGGCACTGATGTGTGTTTCTGTTTGGGAGGGAGCTGCTTTGCAACCTTGTACCAAGCTCTGTATGTGGAATCAGGGGAATGGAAAGTGTTTGGGTTATCTTGCCTGTTCAAGGACTTTTCCCGCAGACCATCAGGAACCGTTAGGAGCACCTGTGGATATGGACTTGAGAAGATTCAAAGGGGGAGGGATTTCATTTTCACCGGGGGGTTTTAGTTTGAATTTGCCCACGCTTTTAGTATTCTCAGCTTTCTTTGTGATCCTGCATGCTGTTAGTAAATCAGATATCCTTGAACTTCTGCCTGTGAGTCTGATGATACTTTAGAATAGGCAATCATTACACATGGGGAAATTTGTGAAAAGTTTAATTGTTAGGTGCTAATTTTACTACAATTTTTATTTTATTTTATTTATTTTATTTTTATATCCCACCTTTATTGATAAAAACATCAATAATTCAAGGCAGGGAACATACCTAATACTCCTTCCTCCTCCTATTTTCCCCACAACAACCCTGTGAGGTGAGTTGGGCTGAGAAAGAATGACTGGCCCAAGGTCACCCAGCCGGCTTTCCTGCCTAAGGCGAGACTAGAACTCACAGTATCCTAGTTTCTAGCCCGTTGCCTTAAGCACTAGACCAAACTGACTATTCCATATTTAGTATAAAAATGGCTAATCATTGTATTGGGATCCTGGTTTCTATAGGAAACATCAATCAGAAGAGGAGAGTTTGGTTTATTGATGAAATTTTACCTATCCACTGACTTAAAAAATGTTACTTTAATCTCTTGTCAATTTGTCAAGAAAAAAATTACCAAGCACCTGCCAATACGGCTTTTTCTTGACCACCTCCCTGCTAATTAGATATCGTGATAGACAACCAAGATCAGGGGCATGTGCCCTTGCAGGTGTTCTAGTCTAGATGCGCTTTAGCTGCCCTATCTGGCTTCGTGGGGGAAGGCAGAGGGCAAAGCAATTGCTTTGTGCAAAGCAAAGTATCCTTCTCTCAGTCCTGTATCCTCTGCAATTCCCTGGTCTGACTCCAAGATTGTTCTCCAGCTTTCCCCTTTCCCCTTCTGAGCACAACTGGCACAACCACCTCTGCTTCAGTCACGCCTCGCTTTTCCTAATGGGGGAAGTGACAAGGTAGCTGAGCCTCTTAGCTCAGAGCAAAGAAAGGGGTCTGTGCAGGACCAAAAAGGACATCAGCACTCCAGGCACTAACTTGAATGGAGACCTTTGGCTCCTTCTTTCTGTTTCTCTGTGCAGCAGAGTACAGACCAGGAGCAACTTATCCATTAGGCACAATAGGCACAGTGACCAGGAGCCACAAAAAAACTTTTTTTTTAAATCAGAAAGAATAAACATTGAGTAGAAGTCCTAAGTCCAATAAAAATGAAAGACAGATTCAAGCAGTGAAGATGAGTCACTACCTTTGTCCAAGGATCTTGAGATCAGTCCTTGATGCTGTCTAGTGTAAATTCACTGATCAAGCTCATGTGAACAATCAAAAGAATGAAAGTTAAAGAAATGCCAGGCTTTTTGAAAAATACCCTGGGGATAAAGAACTATTCCAAGGTTGCAGATGGTTAGTCTGGCAAAAACCTCCAGCTGTGATTTAGATGCAGGCTTGAAGCTGGCTATGTAAAAACTTCTACTTGAAAACATTTCTGCCTTGCATATAATTATTCTTAGATTCATAAACTTACATTGATTTTCTTTTATCAGGCTTCTCAGCGTGACTCCTGGAATATCATAGCCTGCTTTGTGAATGAACTGCCAGTTTATGCTTACAGGAAATAGGCAGAGGTGGGACTGCATTTATGGTCTACAGGAGTTTGGCTGTGTCCTGGGATGGATTAGGTAGTATACTGTGCTCAATAGCTACACTGTACTTGAGAAAATCCCTATCTTCTCTCCTCCCCTTCCCCAGGTGATCTCTGAGCCTGGACCTATCCTCTTCTCAGGTTCATAGACTGTGCTGGGAAGCATCTTTTATAAAATTCCTGTACTTATTTGGAACTCTGAAAGATTTATACAAGTAGAAAACTGTACACTGCAGCCCACCCAGCACATAAATTGCAGCAGAAATGGGAACAGTAACAGGACAGGTATTTATCCCTTCAACGCTTCATTATCATGTGATGCAATTAGGGCAGAGCTTGGAGGCAGAAGTCAGGGGCTCCCTCAGCACTATTAGCAGGAAAGCTCCCAGGGGCAGTGTGTCTGGCTTAGCATATTTTGAACCAAAGGAAATAATAGATGTTGCATCCGAAGCATCTTACACAGCCCTGCCTATCTAGCATTCCTGTTCCTTTCCAAATTGATTAAGAGGGGCTGTTCTCAAGCTCCTAAGGCTGATGCTCACTAACAGACTTTGCTTATCATTCACACTATTGCATCTAGTTCCTGAATCAGCAGGCACTGAACTAAACAGCTGAACTTCACAATTAAATTTTAATCTTTAAAGAGAGTGTAACATTTGGCTTCATCATAGTTGAGGCTGTCCAAATCTTGAAAGGGTCAGCAAATTTCAGCCATTTAAAAATCTTATTCAAATTTTTTTTACTTATTGTGCCTATACAGTACCATTTTGCAATCTGAAAAAAGTTGTTCATTCCTGATCCAGTCATTCAGCATATTTTTCTATCAGTAACACTACTGTCTAAACCCAACACAAAAGGTATTTCTGTACATTTATTTACATAGTTTTCACTCTAGTTTCCATAATTCTAAACTATCACCAAGCATGATTATAGTTTTCTGGAGGGAAATGAAATGTCCCCCCACTTCCCCCCTCCCCAACCAAGCAAACCACAATGACAAAAGGAAGTATGTGTAACTGCTTCCCAACTACTCCAACCCCTCATTGATTATACTGTAGTTCAATGGATACCATCAATATCAGAAGGATAGTGGCCAAACATTGCAAGGTAAGGCTCATAGATGACTGATCGGAATATCCATTCCCAGCGCTGTTCATTCTTTCGCAGGATCCCTTGTCTGGCTACACCAAAAGCCACCATCCACACAGCAAAGAGGAACAAGAAGAAGAAGACATCTATCAGCTGCAAAAGGAAACATTTAAAATATAAACAGAACTATCATGTGGTCTTTGCTAAAAATCTCAGAATTGTATTTTAGCCTAAGGGGAAAAGTTTTATGCCAAAAGTACACTCTTCTTTACAAAGTCAATATTTATACTCTGGAATCAATCTGGAAATGGACTAAATAAGCTATATAACAAGAATATGTTTTAAAATAAACATTGAAGCTGTTCAAATAGGCTTTGTAGAATTTCTCAATCAATACAAGCTATCAGCACTTAGAGAACAGCTATGGAACACTTCTGATAAGACAAAAAGGTGGTACAGATTTATGCAATTTGTTAGAGCAGCCAGGCCTTCTGCCAAGAACTCATGGCTACCACAGGTCAGGCATACTTAGCAATCTTTATACTGGGTGTGGGCAGCCTTTACAATTTCAATTGGGTCAGCCAAGAAAGTCCATTCTTAACATCTGGAAGGCTGAGAGTTGTTGTGAAACTGGGATTTTATTAAGGCTGCATAAACACTGAACTCAGAGCACATCAGGATAATTCACTGTAGTTTTGTTTTAGTCAAGGTGGGATAGATGGTTCTAATTTCCTCTGTCCTTGATTCAAAATCCTTCAGGAACTCTGCTTTTCATACATATAATTGGAAGTATAGTTTCCAAAACAGGGGATATAATTGTCTCATTTTCTTCTATGTTGGGAATACCTAAACTTGAATATTGTATCTCATTCTGGTACAGTATTTAAGGAAAGATTCAGAAAACTGGAAGGATTATCAGGAGAGCAGAATCTAAAACAGGAACGTTCAGCTTTGAGAAAAGAAGACTAAGGAGGGATTATTATATTATGACAGCACTCTTCAGAAAGGATGTTAAAAGAAAAAAAAATCATTTCTCCATCATTTCCAGACTGCAGAAAGGCATACTTCAATTGAATATTAATGAAGATTTTATGGAACAGTAAGAAAATGGAACGAAGCACTTGGAGAGATGGTGATGTGAACACACGGGTTGTGTTCAAAGAGGGAGGCTGGGATGTTTTAATTTGGTTTCATGCACTGTGAGCAGGACTTGATGGCTTAAATTACTACTCCAACTCTATTATTTGATGCAATTTAGTATCAATGCTGAAGTCATTTTTCAAAAGTATTTTGATTATTGCTCTCATAGAATACTTTTGAGGAAAGAGACAGGGGAAAGAGGTGGAGTGCTCTGCCTTCAAATCAAATGACACCAATATTATATACACCCTGACTAGGAGTTGGCAGTAAATCCTAACATTTCCTGTTTTTATATAGTTTAACTCTGCTCCAAGTTAGGACTTAATCTATAATATATAAAAACATCTATAATGTATGGTATTCATATACCACCTCATAAGCAAAAAAATATTTTTAATATTTTGGAAATGACCCTTGAATACACCACTTTTAAATACTTGGGAATTAATATATCATTAAGAGAGTACTTATAGTAAAACTTAGAGAAAACCTCAGTGTTATTTTTTTGTAAGGAACATATGGCTAGGATATAAATAAAGAGGGTAAATTTTGCCCATCCCACAACTGGTCAGCAATTTATAGCTAGTGGATCTTCTAGGGCTAAGGAAGTTGCTTTAATTTTAACAAATACCTTTAATCAGCAAAATGTTAAAGTGAAGAAGGACCCAAAGGGCTGTTCCATTTTTGTGAAAGGTAAACATAATAATATTACACTTTGGCTTCCATTTACTATGACAATAGAAACCCATACTAATTTCTTTACTCTACCATCTCCTAAAATTGCCTAAATTGTTGTAGATAGAGATTTCTATTGTGTTGCAGATGTCAGATAAAAATTTGGTTCAAAATACTGTATATTTTGTAAACAAAAACAGATTGCTTACAAAGCTATTTATTCAATTCTTTCTAACTGATATCTGAAGGAAAATTAATCCAACAACTAAGGAATAAATCTTCAGCAAAGGATCGTTACCTTGTTGTGGTGCTGGAGCTTGAGCACTGCAATGATGCCATGAGCTAAACCATGAAGGGCCACGCAAGATCAGAAGGTCATGACAGAGAGGTCAGACTAAATGCGATCCCTGGGGAAGGTAATGGCAACCCACCCCAGTATTCTTGCCGTGAAAACTAAATGGATCAGTACAACCAGAGATATGTTGGTATACCATCGGAAGATGAGACCCCCAGGTCGGAAGGTGGTCAAAATGCTACTGGGGAGGAACAGAGGATGAGTTCAACTAGCCCCAGATGTGATGACGCAGCTAGCTCAAAGCCGAAAGGATGGCTAGCGGCTGACGGTGCTGGTGGTGAACGGCGAATCCGATGTTCTAAGGATCAACACACCATTGGAACCTGGAATGTAAGATCTATGAGCCAGGGCAAATTGGATGTGGTTATTGGTGAGATGTCAAGATTAAAGACAGACATTTTGGGCATCAGTGAACTGAAATGGACTGGAATGGGCCACTTCACATCAAATGACCACCAGATCTACTACTGTGGACAAGAGGACCACAGAAGAAATGGAGTAGCCTTCATAATTAATAGTAAATTGGCTAAAGCAGTGCTTGGATACAATCCAAAAATGATAGAATGATCTCAATTTGAATTCAGGGCAAGCCATCTAACATCACAGTGATCCAAATATACGCCCCAACCACAGATGCTGAAGAAGCTGAAGTAGAGCAGTTCTATTTGGATCTGCAGCACCTACTGGACAACAGACCTAAAAGAGATGTTATTTTCATCATGGGAGACTGGAATGCTAAGGTGGGCAGTCAAATGACACCTGGAATTACAGGTAAGCATGGCCTGGGAGAACAAAACGAAGCAGGACATAGGCTGATAGAATTTTGCCAAGACAACTCACTCCGCATAACAAACACTCTCTTCCAACAACCTAAGAGACGGCTTTATACATGGACTTCACCAGATGGACACCAAAATCAGATTGACTACATCCTTTGCAGCCAAAGGTGGTGGACATCTATACAGTTGGTAAAAACAAGACCTGGAGCTGACTGTAGTTCAGATCACGAACTTCTTCTTGCACAATTTAGGATCAGACTAAAGAGATTAGGGAAGACCCACAGATCAGCTAGATATGAGCTCACTAATATTCCTAAGGAATATGCAGTGGAGGTGAAGAATAGATTTAAGGGACTGGACTTAGTAGATAGAGTCCCGGAAGAACTATGGACAGAAGTTGGCAGCACTGTTCAGGAGGCGGCAACAAAATACATCCCAAAGAAAGAGAAAACCAAGAAGGCAAAATGGCTGTCTGCTGAGACACTAGAAGTAGCCCAAGAAAGAAGGAAAGCAAAAGGCAACAGTGATAGGGGGAGATATGCCCAATTAAATGCAAAATTCCAGAGGTTAGCCAGAAGAGATAAGGAATTATTTTTAAACAAGCAATGCATGTAAGTGGAGGAAGACAATAGAATAGGAAGGACAAGAGACCTCTTCCAGAAAATTAGAAACATTGGAGGTAAATTCCAGGCAGAAATGGGTATGATCAAAAACAAAGATGGCAAGGACCTAACAGAAGAAGAAGAGATCAAGAAAAGGTGGCAAGAAGACCTGTATAGGAAGGATAACAATATCGGGGATAGCTTTGACGGTGTGGTCAGTGAGCTAGAGCCAGACATCCTGAAGAGTGAGGTTGAGTGGGCCTTAAGAAGCATTGCTAATAACAAGGCAGCAGGAGATTGCCAGTGATTTAATGCAGAAATTTTATGAACCTGGGAGTAAAATCTTAAGACTAATAGCAAATAGATTAATGAAAAAGCAAAACATAGAGCTGGATACTTCATTACAAATGCTAGTGGCACTAGAATAACTAACTTTAATTCTTTGGTTAACTTTTATTCCTTATTATTTTTATTCATCTTATTTATATAGCTGCCCATCTTATAGAAACGTGACTCTAGGTAATGTACAACAAAACCAATAATAAAATCAAAATATTAAAACAAGTACAATTAAAGATATCAACAATATTATTAATAACGAACAGTAGAGAAGAGTGATGTTAAAAGCAATGCAGCCATCTCGTTAGATCACTGTTTCCGTGAGATCCCCAAGCCTGCTGACACAGCCATATTTTGAGGGCCTTCTGAAAGGATATCAAGGATGAGGCCAATCTCACCTCGGTGTGTGTGTTTGTTAATGTATAACCCTCAGATCCCATGGAATTCCTCAGATCCCATGGAATTCCATAATTATGGAATTTAGTAATTATTTTAAAAGGTGTGCATTTCACCATTACAAGACCATCATAGACAATTCTCCCTTCACAAAAGAGGCACAAGAAATTATCTAAAATTTAAGAAGTCATAAATCACCTGGCCCAGAGAGCTTCTCAGCCTTGTTTTATAAGAAACTGGGAGATACTTTAATTCTAAAATTAGTGATTCTTTCAAACTTTATCTTAAGGGGGAACTTAATTCCAGAATCATGGATACATTCTAGATCAACCCTTTTACACTAAAGAAGCACTTGAAGAAATATTTTTCAGGTCTCTGGGAACTCCTGAATCTACAGCTCATGCTACAATGTTCATTTTTTTTAATCATGATTTCTTGACAAACCCTAGTGTGGGTCATACTAGACTGACCATGGGTCTTAAGACCAATAAAGATAAAGAACTGGTAGAGTCTTATCATTGCTTATGCTTATCAAGACTTGCTGAACCAAGATTTAAAGATTTTTACTGCCTGTTTGTCAAGAAGGCTAAATTCTTTTATAAGGTATTGTATAAATTCTGATCAAGGAGGGTTCATCAAAGGCAGAGAGACTGCAGATCCAATTCATTGCATTTTGAATTGTCTGCATTATAGTAGCCCAAAACTCCCTTAATTATCCTCACTTTAGATATTTTTAAAGCCTTTGATCGACTGCCATGGCCTTATTTGATTATTGACAGAACACCTTCAAATGGGAACTGGATTTATTAACATTCTTAAACAAATGTATAGTAAATCTTTTGCAACAATCTGACTAAATTTTTGGTTTACCGCATCCTTTGCCATCACTAAAGCAGGGATGCCCCTTATCTCCTATTATTTGTACTTGTCACTGAACCTTTAGCTCAAGCTATTGATGCAACCAGCTCAGCAGAGGCCATTTAATTTACAGTACCAAACATAAGATCAGCCTCTATGATATTGCCCTGATATTAGCCAGTCCTTTCTGTGCTGTTCCTGCCATACAAGAGGAACTGGCAAAATTTGGGGCTGTCACAGGTTTAAAAATAAGTATCTCAAAATTCAAATTGTTGTGTTCTAGAGTTGGGCCAAAATTTCAACACAAATTTTTAAAGTCCCTAGTATCCCCCAAATACGTAAACACATACTAGTAAAAAAAAAATATTTCAGCTTGGTAAATTGAATTTCATCCCAGTAATAAAATCTATTAAAATGAAAATTTGGAAATGAGACAAGTGAGAAATTATCATGTTTCAGATAAATTGCTGCCTTTAAATTACCATTTTTAAATTAATTGCTACTCCCTCAATTTTAAGTTTTACTTAAAATTGAGGGAGTAGCATCCACCTTTATCAACCCTGTGAAAATGGCAGAAATTATTCCTTACCTTTATACTCTCTAGGAAAAGATGGAGACTATGTGATAAAGCATAATAATAATAGTAGTAATAATAATTTAAAAATCTAAGAATAGGTTTAGAATGCCAGATTAAACTTTTATTATATGGCTTTTCATTTATGAAATGCTGCATAAGCAGAAACCAAAATGGATTGGAATGGAGGCTCCAGAAAAATACCTCTGGGATATTAAAAACTTCTCACTTCTACCAGACCCTGTTTAAATATTTCTTCAAAGCTAATTTGAAAATATGGACAAAATGGTTCCCTTTCCCCTCTTATTTTTAGTCATCCTAAATTCCCTACATCTGTTTCTTTATTTTACAAGCCACGGGCCAATAAGTAATCATATAGTCTGAAGGACTTCAGGCAATCCAATTAATATGGAGTTGATAACTGATAAGCTAACTCCTCTAAAATGTGCTTGGCTGCACCATTTTACAGTTTAAATATTTCCATTTTAATTAAGAAATGAAGGCCCAAGCAAACAGATCCTTGATAAATTTTGAATCATAGCTATTGAATCCTCCAGATTCATCTAAAGGCCTTATTTTTAAATTATGTAATATTATTATGGAATAATGTATTAGGCCATTATTGGTTTGAAAATGGCTTGGGAAAAGGATTTCCAACAAGAGATTAATGACCAACAGTAAAATAAAGAATGGAAATGTGGCATCTTTGGCCCAATTTAAGGATTTTTTTTTTTGTAGATTGTATACGACTCCTTACATATTAGCATGTATGAGCAAGGAGAACACCTCTTTATGTTGGAATCATTGTGAGAAAAAGGGCACATATTTGCATCTGTGGTGGCCTTACCCCATGTCTTTATCTCTTGGTCTGAGATGAGGAATGTGCTTAGAAAAATGGGAATTTGAAACCATCTCATTGACCTCATGAGAATACAGGTCAGGAAGTCACAGGATGGACAGAACATGGTGGAACAGACTGGCTCCAGGTTGGCAAAGGAGTGAGACAAGGCTGTATACACTCCTCTTATTTAATCAAACTATATGCTGAATATATATTAAAGAAAGCTAGATTGGAAGAAGATGAGCATGGTTTTAAAAGTGAATAACATAAATAAATAACCTGCACTACTCTGATGACATTACTCTATAACTGAAACTGCAAAGAAACTCCGAAGTCTAGTAATAAAGCTCAAGGAGCAGAGTGAAAAATTGTGACTAAAACTGAATATAAAAAAGACCAAACTAATGACAACAGGTACAACAAACAGCCTTAGAATTGATAATGAAGATATCAAAATGGTAGATAGCTTCTGCCTGTTAAGATTAACCATCAACAGTAAAGAAACAAGCAGTCAAGAAAGATGCCTCAGACTAGCCTTTGGTAGAACAGCCATGAAGGCCTTGGTAAAAATGCTGTGATGTGTCTATACCTACAAAGATCAGAATAGTGCAAGCAATGGTATTCTCTGTGACACTCTAGGAAAGTGAAACCTGGAGTCTGAAGAAGCAGGATAGGAAGAGCATTGACACTTTTGAACTTTGGTGTTGGAGAAGAGTCCCTAGAATACTGTGAAGAGCCAAGAAAACAAACAAATTAAACAAATTAACCAGAATTCTCACTAGAGGCACAAATGACCAATCTCAAATTATCCTACTTTGGACACACAATGCAAAGATCTAGCTCCCTAGTGAAGACTCTAATGCTGGGAAAGGTGGAAGGAAAGAGAAGAAGGGGATGACCAGCAGCAAGGTGGATGGATTCAGTTACAGTGGCGATCAGTGCACCATTGGAAGACTCAAAAGACCAGGTTAGGAACAGATTTATCTATGTTGTCATAGATAACAGATTTATCTATTACTTATGCAGAAGATTTATCTATGTGGTCATTAAGAGTCAACACTGACTTGATGACACATAATCAATCAATCAATCAATCAACCAACCACAGCTTGCATTGTTAAATATATTATACCAAGAATTAATGGTATTTTTGTTTACTACAGCTAGAGTGTCCATAGCTAAACACTGGAAAGATAAAATTGTGAAACTGGACCTCTGGTTTCAGAAGGTCTAGCACATTGCCATAGCAGAGAAGCTGACCTAAATTCTTCAACTGTTCTGGTCAAGTTAAAGTTAAAGCCTTGTCTAAATGGCCAGATTTTGTAATAAATGGCCAGAATAAATGGTTTATGTAAATCAGGGAAATCATGACTATTTTATGCCAACTATATTAACAGGTAGGAAGAATATTAAGGATTGTTTGATTTGCTTTTCTTGTGTTGTTTTATCCATATATGTATATTCATGGTATTTTAAAATAAAAAAATAAAAATCAGTTGCATTATCTTTCATCACAGTCATCATCCTTAACCGTTTGTCTTGTGATCATAAGCAAGTGTTTTTCAGAGCTAGATCTAGCTACCCAAGCTCTACAATCAATGACGATCTAATGAAGATGACAGTACATCTACAAGAATTGCTCCATAGCTCCAGAGGAAGCTTCTTAACATTTTCTCTGGAGCAGAAGCTGAGACCAAAGTTCGGTGGTATAGCTGTTAAGACATTAGTTTAGGAGTGAGGAGATCTACCTTCTGCAACAGAAGCTCACTTTGGGCCTCTCACTGTTTCTCAGCCCAACCTATCTTAGAGGGCTGCTCTTATAGGGATAAAAATAAAGGCAGATACTACGTAAGGTCAAGACAGCTTGCATGGTATCTCCCTTCATTTTAATCCCTATAAGAGCAACCCTAGAGGAAATATAATTAGTCAATCAAAGTTAATAGCTTCAGATTCCCAAATCTTCCACAGCTTCATGGGACCTAAGAAAAAGATGCTGATCTGAGATCAGGGTTCACCTCATGTGTGAAAAGGCCTTCATTTCTAGTCATCTGATCATTTCTTGCTATCTTCCTTTGGACATGTTCCAGTTTGTTTGACCAGAATTAGACACAAGATATGTATAGGGTTTAACCAGCATCAAATGCTGCACATGTTCCCACTTCTCATAACTCTCTCCCGCTTTCTCTGTCTCTCCTAATTCTCTATTTTGTTTTTTTTAGAGTTGCATTTTTTTATCCTGTAATGTTTGAACAGAAACTAAAGGCAAAAGCTATACAGAATGTTGTACTCTTATACCCACATTTATTTATTTATAATATTTATATGGTTGCCCAATTCAAACAATGAGACTCTTGGCAGCGTAAAAATCAAGAAAAAAATAAAAAATAAAAATACAGGTAGTCTTTGCTTACCGACTGGCCCCTTAAAGGCTGTTTGAAGTTACGATGGTACCCCAAAAGTAGATTTCTGACTGGGGTCTGAAATTACAACCTTCACAATGCGATCACATGACCAAGATTCAGCCATCCCGGAAGCGGCGCCCATTTTGGCTCACGTGTCCGCCCTTTGGAACCAGAAAGTCCTCCAGGCTTACAACGCTGGATTTCTGAGGCAGTAGGCCTGGTCACGTGATAGCACTACTTCCTGTGATTTAGCAGCTGGCAGAGGGAGGCTTGTGTGAGCCTTACTGTACAGGAAAAGTAAGTACTTTTTCCATGAAGTACTGTACTTTAATTTTTTTCCCAGTTTTTGTTTAACTTAAGTAGAGATTTGTATGGTGCCATGCATGTTCCATCTTCTGCCTGTCTGATTTTTAATTATATTTAACAATACTGAATGCTGGTACTGTAACTTTTTTTCCTGCTGCAGTAAACTCTGCAGCTTTTATTACTTTACAATATTGTATGTAAATCTGATTTTTATAAAACAGCTGTTTTAAAAACAGTAAACCAGCATTCAGTATTGTTAAATATAATTAAAAATCAGACAGGCAGTGGATGGAACATGCATGGCACCATACAAATCTCTACTTAAGTTAAACAAAAACTGGGAAAAATAAAGGCAAGCATAAGTACTACAGTTCTACAATACAGCACTAAACAGGTTTAAAGGGACAGTACTGTACAGTATCTTTAAACCTGTTTAGTACAGTACTGTAGAACAAAGATTCCCTTACAGTAAAAGTTTTTAATAATCATGAAGTGATATTAGTTGAAAATAACAGTAATATTAACTGACAATACTACTACTGAAGCCACAGATGCACGTAGTCCTGTTTTGGTGGAAAACATATGACTATCACACTCCACACAGTACTGCAAAGTAACTCCTGGTTTGCTTAACAACCATGATGTTTACTTAATAACCGAAGCCCCAATCTTGAATCACTTAATGACTGCTGCAACTTGCTTTTTTTTTTTCATGTCAGAAGCACCTACCAAGGCGTTTCTGTACTGAAAGGATTTGCCGGTGATGTCACTGTTGCCCGGGGGACGCCCGAGGGGGCTCCTTTCATGTCCCTGTTATTTTCCCATCGAAATGGTACCTATTCATCTACTTGTATTTGCATGCTTTCGAACTGCTAGGTTAGCAGGGGCTGGGACAAATTGACAGGAGCTCACTCCATCACGCGGCTCGCACTCTCGGGTTTTGAACTGCCGAGCTGATGACCTTAATGGTCCTCTGACTCAACCTCTTAACCACTGAGCCATCGCTGCAACTGGCTTAACAATTGTGGTAAAAAAGGTTGTAAAAATGAGTCTGGCTCACTTAATAACCATTATGACTTACAACCGAAAATCTGGGCTCAATTGTGGTTAAGTGAAGACTACCTGTAACCATATCACTAAAGCAAACTAAAACAAATGACGAACAAAAATATATCGTAACTCACCAACTGGGAACTCTACTCACCCTGACACAGTGCCTGGGAAAAGAGCAAGGTATTAACTGCCTTTCTAAAGGCCTGCAGGTTTTAAACTTTTCTTAAATAGATTGAGTTCCAGTTTGAATTACAGACACATCTCATCCTGAATTAAACTTGTATCTTACCATCCGCTGAAGCATAATTATCTTGGGACCGAGATTCCTGCTTACTGTGAAAATATGGATTAATCTTAGAGTAAAAATAATGTAATCCAGACAAAAAATTACTCTGCCAGAATACCAAGATGTTTCATTTGAAGAGTGGAGCCTGTGAAAAGAGCAGATACACATTAGTAGAAAACTCCATTCTCAAATTATCTAGTTTCCACAGTTCTCTCTCAAATACTGTATTTATTTTTTTGTTACTATCACTAAATAGCCCAGACTCCTATACTGTAAATATTTTTTATTCTCACGATAGGTTAAACTGAGAGATAAAATTGTCTCACAGTGCTTCCATATATTAAATTTTCAATTATTTATTATCAACTTTATTTGGTATTATCTATGTTTCCACACCATGATCTTTTCTATGTAAGAAGATTTCAGTTTAAATTCTGGGTACCTTCATTTCCTGCATCATAAATGTACTCTGTAAAACAAAGCTGAGAATTTTGGGGGTAGATAACTTTAGCCCACCCTTAATACTTGGGGGGAGGACTGCAATTAGTGGAGTGCTCCAAATTGGGTGGGAGTCCAACACAAACTGGGGAGGAAGGAAATTATTTTGTTCCAAAGTTTTGGGAATAGGATTTTTATTTTTTAGCTTAAGTTAATCCGATTTTTTTGAGACCCAGTTCAGTGTAGTGGTTAAGGCACTGGGCTAGAAACTGAGAGACTGTGAGTTCTACTCCTGCCTTAGACACAAAGCCAGCTGGGAGACCTTGGCCCAGTCACTTTCTCTCAGCCCTAGGAAGCAGGGAATGGCAAACCACTTCTGAAAAACCCTGCCAAGAAAACCGCAGGGACTTGTCCAGGCAGTCTCTGAGAATTGGGCAAAACTGAAGAGATAAAAAAAAATTATGTTTTTAGGACTTACACTACAAATTTATGTATTTCCACCCCACAATGGTGAAAAATGGTGCCACGGGACTATCAGAGGAACTTGACCACCACAAAAAAGCTGTTGGGGGAGGTGCAAATTGCTCACTATTCTCTTAAAAAATCATTGTTTACAAGAATCTGTCTTCCAATTTGTCAAAATGTTTGTTTCTTATTTAGCAGATTTATATGATGTTCATTCTCAATGACTCTAGATGAACATAGCTCCCACAGAAAGCTTATCCTCAGATGATGAAGAAGAGCCAGGGATGCCTTAGAGCCAGACTAGCAGCAGATACAAATTGACTCTTGGTTCCAGATTCAATCAAAACTTCTCTGAGCACTTTCCAAATCTGTTGGAGTAATAATAAAAGCAGCTCAAGAGCCAGAGGGCTGAGGGATTCAGACTGCAGGGAAAGATTTCTTGGGAATAATGATCTACAGTACTTGAAGATTGTTGTAGGTCCCAAAGTAGAACAACTTTCTAAATTGAGAAAATGAAAACCATCTGGATTAGGACAATGGCTGAAAATCTGGTTATAGAGCTTGCCAGTTGGAGATGATTAAGTGCTGGAAGCAATATATTCACCTTGTGTATTCTCTAAGACTAACTACTTGGACCTAACTAGGGTTTGAACCCTGTCTCTGCCCTTCTCTTGTACATATGGTGTCTACAACTTTCTTGCTACTTTGGCAGACTTCTGGACTGTTGTTAGATCTCGCCTCTGCTTCATCCCTGGCTACCCACTCTTTGGCTAAAAGGAAAATCCAGACTTAGCAATTCCTAAGAAGAAAGAAGAAAGGTCCCCAAGTCATTTTCTGACTCCTTGGGGGATGCTACTTTTGCAAACATTTTCTTGGCAGACTATAGAGCAGGATGGTTTGCCACTGCCTTCCCCAGTCATAATTACCTTTCCCCAGGGAGCTGGGTACTCATTTCATACCACTCTGCGCCACATGAGGCTCTTAGCAATTCCTATTTATCCTAATTTTCTGTGGCAAAAAGGCACTAAAATGGTTTACAACATATAATACAGGCAATAAAGTATACTCTATCAACTGAAACTATAAAAACCACCATAAACCTTTAAAGCATTGTGGTAAAAGCTATGTTTTTAGTCTCCTCATAAAGTATATCACCAGTGATAGATTAATCCATAGGCAGTCTACACTGCAGAAAAAACATTAATTATGAACAACTTTCTGACAGTAATCAAAGAGGTAGGAATGAAATTACCACAAGGTAGTGCCTCCAATTCCCATCTCCCTCAAGCATTTCAAGTAGATACCATGATCAACTATACTGAAAGTCACCAAGTAATCAATTTCTTCTTTCCGTCTCCTGTTACTAATCAGCCATTAGGGCAACAAAGACCATTTTCAAACCTAAATCAATCTATACCCAAACTGGATTTTTTTCTCTCTTACAAAAAGTGTTTTTTTAAAGCCTCATTCTTAGGATGCTTTCAATTTTACTCGGTACGATTTTTAGATCACTTTATTTTGCAAGGTGATGAAACATGCTGTTGTTTTCTGTTATACTCCTTTCCATCACTCTGCAGTGATGTAAACATCTTGATGTTTGAATCTGAAAAAGCCCTTGTAAGAAATCCCCTTGAGATGTCTTTCCAGGGTATCAATTAGATACCCTGGAAGACAGACCTGCAAACTGTTGGAGAGCTGATTGTACAGTGAAAAGACAGGGCTATCCCACAACACACATCTTTCAGTCACCTAATAGCCAGGTAAGTGCCAGTATTCCATGCCGAAGTATTTCTCTCACATATTCTTTGCCTTGGAAATGAATTTCAAAAGCAGTAACTTTTCTATCAAGGGACGCGGTGGCGCTGCGGGTTAAACCGCTGAGCTGTCGATCGGAAGGTCGGCGGTTCAAAACCGCGCGGCGGGGTGAGCTCCCGCTGCTCGTCCCAGCTCCTGCACACCAAGCAGTTCGAAAACATGCAAATGTGAGTAGATTAATTGGTACCGCTTCGGCGGGAAGGTAACGGCGTTCCGTGAGTCATGCTGGCCACATGACCCGGAAGTGTCCTATGGACAACGCCGGCTCCAAGGCTTTGAAACGGAGATGAGCACTGCCCCCTAGAGTCGGACACGACTGGACTTTACGTCAAGGGAAACCTTTACCTTTACCTTTAACTTTTCTATCAGATTGAAAACTAACGAGAAAAACTGCTGGAATTTTCAGCACATCACTCATTTTTACATCATCGTTATAGCATATTTTTGTTCTGCTAGCTCTGAACTCAAGGCAACAAAAGTATCACTGTGGGTCAACTGAAACACACCTGAACACAATTCCTGATATGAAGTAGAAAATTCCAAGGGTGTCCATAACATTCCATAAATCAGAAAAATATTTACTCCCATTCATATACCACTAGTAAAAAACAGAAACAGAAAATTATATACTCAGTAGAATAAAGATGAATAAACGATACCACAAACTCAAACATTTATGCCTACTTTAAATACTGTATGAAACTGATATATTTACTATTTATCAAGATATTTAATTTAATTAAGGAAGTTGGTAAGAACCAAATAAGAACAAAGAACATGAACCGAGGACACTTAGCATAGAAACAGTTTGACTTCTTGGGTGTTTGACATCTTGGGTGATCCACACCCTTGTGTACCACTGATTCACTAATTTTGATGTATGAGGGAAAGTGGGTGCTCTGAAATTGCTTTTGTCTTTCTTGCCTACCAGGACAAAAATGCATTGTAATGCATTAGAACTTTAGATGTGTTATAAATGATAGTATATTTACTATTGCATTTTTCTTTTAATCAGGTCTTAAGATGATAAACCACATGGCATTATAAAAGCCTGATAAAAGGAAGTGCTTTGTTTGTAGAATGAATACTCCTTGTCCAATTAATCCTGTACAATTCTCTAAACCAACTGCCATATTAAAGTTTTCAGATTTATCAAATCTCCCTTTAATTTAATCTGAATCAGAGGGCTGAAATCAAACCATGGGATTGCAATGCATAATTGCTTGTTCTTCCCAGAGTGTATGTAACAAGAGATCCTTATCAAGATATGGTGGAGGTGTCATATTTAATTCTGTGACTACTGACCCATGGTATTCATCAGAATTTGATCCTGTTCCCCATATTATTTTACATCTACATAAAAACACTGCAAGTCATTATCAGGAGATTTGGAGTCCAACCTTACCAACAAATGGATACCTTTTTCATGATCAAAGGAAACAATTATTTTAAAGTCTGGGGTTGCAATGGGCTACATAAGAACTAATAAATGAAGATTTAATTAAGACAAAAATAAAGGCACTCCTAGTTAAGAAGCAGGAATTTGACCAGTTCTGTTAGAGAAGAATCAGTTTGGCGGTGAGTCCAGACTAAGAGCTGCAGCCGCTCAGATTCTGGATATAGCCAAGAATGTTGAGAGTATCAAGTTAAACTAATCCAGCAAAAGGAGTGATAATCCCTTTGCCCCACTAATCCCACACAAAATATATATTCTGGGGACCCTGAAACATTTTTTTTGCTTCTTGAGACACAAGGAATACTTTAAAGACAAGAAACAAAACACAAGTACGCAGCTATCATCAACTGAACACATTCTAGGACAACATGCAACTACAGATCACATCAAATCCCAAATACAGTATATGAAAAAAGCACTGCAAAGACACCCCCAGATGGATACAATACTAATTTGGATTTTTACAGAGTGCTTTCACCAGCAAGCTAAAGCTATGCCACAATAATGAATTAAAAAACCTCCCTGTATGCAACAATCTCAGCAGAGCAGAACAAGATGCCATCAAAAGCCTCAAGAGTAGCAATAACATTGTAATCAAACAAGTTGATAGAGCAGGGGCAGTTGTTATCATGAATAAGATAGAGTACGTCAAGGAGGCTGAGAAGTAGCTCTCCAATACCACATTCTACCAACTTCTCTCCTCCAACTTCTCTCCAACTACAACTCATCAGAGAGAACAATGCAATCTGATGGAAGAATTTCCTAAGCATCTACAGGACCACATCCGCATGGAAACACCCAGGAGTCCTGATCAGGCATGTTCTACCTACTCCCCAAAATACACAAACTACACAACTTGGGCAGTCCCATTGTCTCAAGCATTGGAACTGTCACAACTGGAATATCAGGCTTCATGGACTCTGTACTCAGACTTTATGCCACCAGCACCCCCAGCTACATAAGAGACACCACAGACTTCCTAGGAAAACTGAACTCCATAGGCAATCTCCCTAACAATCCATTTTAACTACCTTGGATGTTGAGGTACTGTATACCAACATTCCCACAAAATGTATTTCAAGCCATCAACCACATCATCACTGATTCCAAAACAGCCTGTTTTGCTAACAAAATGTGTGGTTTTGTATTTACCCATAACTAGTTCATTTTTAGCAATAACATACCTGCAAATCAGTGGCATAGCCATTGGCAAATGAGTATGTCCTCAACATGCCAAAATCTTCACAGCTGACTCAGAGCATCATTTTCTTAACTTTTACCACCTGAAGCCTTTATGAATCTCTCATCAAATTCCATCATGACTTTAACAACTTCCATTCAACCATCAACCTCAGCCTAGACCTATCTACAGGAGAAGTTCACTTCCTTGATGTCATCATAAAAGCATACAATGGACACATAAATACATTACACAGGGAACCTACAGATTGCCATGCATACCTACATGCTTTCAGCTTCCATCCAGAACACAACACCAAATCTATCATCTAGAGTCAGGCTCAACACTGCAATCACATTTGTTCTTGACAGAAATGTTCAAGAATACCCAATAAGATCAACAGATAAATCAATACAATAGAGTCAAATCAATTCCTAGGAAGGGCCTATTAAGACAGACCACAGAAACAGAACAAAAAACACCACTGGTTGCCACCTACAGCTCACAATTCAAGCCACTCACATGCATTATTAATAACCTACAGCCTATACTGGACAATGATACTGTACTTTCTCAGGCATACAGACCACCACCTAACCTGAAGCAGTTTCTCACAAACAAGAAACAACAGGACAATAATGCCAACATGGGAATCAGACCCTGCAACAAATCCAGATGTCTACTTTGCCTCCACATCTACACCAACAGCACAGGCCACAACAATGTTCTATTTCACATGTTTTTCTTCCAATGTGATATATGCCATCATCTGTCAGCAAAATGCCGCTCTGGATTCTACAGAAGGCAAACAAGACAAACTTTGCAGAAAAGAATTAATGGACACAAGTTTCACATCAGGACCCAAAACAAGGACAAAGTAATCTCATAGCATTTCAACCTCCCAGGACACTCCATAGCAGACTTCAAAGTGACTATTTTAGAAAAGCCAGACTTTAACAGCTCCATCAAGCAAGAAATCAGAAGGTTTCAGGCAATCTCAGAAGCTCTCAAAAATACAATGGGTTTTAACACATTAAAATTGTTAATTCATAAGGTACTTATGATGTCCATCACCAGCCCATCTTCACATCCTTTTCCCTCGACTCACCCACTCACCTCAATTTAATTCTACATCAGTGTAGCCAATCTATGTATTTGATGAAATGAACTCACAAAAATTTATGTCTTTTAGTAAAATTTGTTAGTTGGAAAAGGTGCTACCAGACTCCTGATTTTTTGCCACCATCAACTAACACAACTCTCATCTTACACTGTTTACAGAATACAGCATCTCTTTATTCCTGATTAAGGTCACATCTCTCCATAGTGGCACTTTCTTTAATTGCATCTAGACTGGATTTATTACATAGAGCTCAC
Organism: Candoia aspera; assembly: GCF_035149785.1. NCBI lineage: Eukaryota > Metazoa > Chordata > Lepidosauria > Squamata > Candoiidae > Candoia > Candoia aspera. Next base: position 168,322,464 of record NC_086153.1, on the reverse strand, counting down.
TCAGAACTTTTCAATATTTTTCAGAAATCACAACTGATCTACAATGCAGTAATGGTGGCCCTTACAGGCAAAACCATATTATATCTGTCTGACACAATTCAAAGTATTGGTCATGATCTTTAAAAGTCTTCAAGGTTAGCCCTATGCTAATGGGGCAAACCCATTACTGCCATTTAACACCCACTACTGTGGGAACTTGTACTGGTTGCTGGTTTGGTTTCAAGTACAATATAAGGTGTTTGGTTGTTAACTTATAAAGCTCAATGTGGCTTGGAACTAGGCAGAACCATCTGTTCCAAGTAAAAGCTGCTTGCTCAGTATATATAGTGAGTGCCTATTAAGGGACTCCTCATATTGGGAGATCTGACAAGAGAGATTCCGAGGCTAGGGGGGTGCCCTCTCATATTAATGCCAAGGGGCAATAATAGCCCCTTCCATGATGGTATTCTGGAGGCTTATGAAAACATGGTTATTCCAGAAAGCCTTCAGAGATCATACTGGTTAAACCCATCCCAGTGCTGGCTTTAACTACAGTATATTTAAGCATTTTACTAGTATTAAACCAGTTTAATACTAACTAGAATTGAGAGTTCTCAGTTGTAAACACAGTGCAAAACCTGCGTAAGTGTATGGACTAGGAAACTATGGAAACTGTGGCAAATCACAGCCTCATTAAAGATATTGATTAATCAATCAATCAATCTACATATGGAGTCTATGCCATAAGGATCTAGACAGTATTTCAAATAATTTATTGGAACCTGTGTGAAAATCAAGATGCCATTAGATTTGGACTTCAAAGAGCTTTCTTGCAGTTGAAATAATCTTCCTGCAAATAAAACACATTTGATTTCTAAGCACTCCCTACTTGTCTCACTTCATCACAAAGCAGGATGAAAACCAGCACATAGAGAATCAGTTCCAGCATAGTGGGCTCTTTTTGGAAATCCATGAGCAGAACATAGGCAAATAGGAGGAGAAAGGCAATGTAGAAGATGACAGTCCAAGAGAAGACCACGAATGGTGAAGTGAAGAACCACGCATAGTAGAAGAACAGTTTTTTGCTCTTTTCTATTGGCTTTTTCCTGAGCAAGGGAAGCAAATAGTGTACAATAAATTAATTATGCCTAAAAGAATTAAGTTGAGAGACAGGACTGAAAAACAACTTACATTTAAACATTTAAATTTAACCACTTTAGTAAGCATACCTAACCCATGCATATACAGTATTATCAAATTGTTCTGAACTGATCTATCAACCAGGAAGCCAATGGCTAAAGCAGTCACATGGTACAGCTTAGTTTCAAACTACTTGGTCACTGACTATTCAGGCAATGCTTTATAAAAGCTGTAGTCATCTAGAGGGCACTCAATTCTCTACACCACATTTACATAAATATTATTATAAAAGCCAGTGTGGTATAGTGTCTAAGGTGTTGGATGGGGAATGGAGAGACCCAGGTTCTAGTCTTCCCTCAGCAACAGAAGCTCACTGGGTGACTTTGGTCCAGTCACTCTGTCCCAGCAGTCAATCTACTTTACAGGGTTTTTGTTCTTATGGGGAAAAATAGGAGGCTTTGAGTTCCTGAATGAAAGGCAGATATTAATCAAATAAATAAAACTTTCAAGAAGTACAAATTCATTTTCTAAGCACCTGCATCTGCCTCTTTTCTCTAAAGGCAGTAAGCCTGAAATTAAAAACCTTCACAATCACATTCACTCATGTATACAAAAGGTACTTTGTAATAAAAGGCATTTTTTTACCTGAAGGAAATGAAGCTACACCCTATTAAAGGGAAAAGGAAAAGGCACAGAATAATTTTCCAATTCTTGGTGTCTCTGGAAATTTCCCCATACCATTGTTTGGAAAGAAAATTCTGAAAGACAGAAATATGAGATCATTTGGGCTTCATATGCCTGATTCAGCCAAATGCCCTATTCTTTCACAATGATATTTATATAATAATCTGAATAGTTCCAGTAGAATTCTACCACTGAAATTAAACAAACTTCAGAGCCAAATAGACAATATACCATTTATATTTGCACATTTTTAAAATTATAAATTGCAAGAATAGTGAAGGGGAAAGATTGATCTTATAATGGGAACTTTTTCCCTGGCACAAACAATAGACATGAGCCCTGAACAGGTATAAGGAGCAGGAAATCAAATCCCCATCCACCCAATGCCAGATGGAGGAATACAGTGATTACAACTTAATTTTTAAACCCAAGTTGATTTATATACATTTTAACTAATAAATTAAACCTGCACAGATTTGCACATACAATGATTCTCAACATTTTTTCTGGTTTAGAAAATTCATACATGTGTAATACATGCATACATGTGTAATAGAAGTACAGTCTTAGAAGAAGCAATGCTTTCTTCAAGGCAGCTTCAGGGGACAATTTCTAGAGAGGAGACTAACTTAGCAAGTGAACAGGAGTTTGGTGAGGGAGATCAATGGGGAACATGTTTTCCCTTATTTTCATCTGGGGAACATGGAAGAGAGAACTGTTCTCATGATTTGCAGAAGATTGGGCATTATTTATCTGAAGATAACAAGAACTACATGTCCATAGTTTTTTTAAAACTATTTAAATAAAAAAAAATCCCATCATTCCTTCTACAATGATTCATTACTGTTTTGTCATACAATGGATTTTATAAGAGACTTTCTCAAGTACAGCTGCAGATCTGATCTTATCATGCCTTATCACCTTGTCTAGATATTATTATTATTATTATTATTATTTCTATTATTAGCAATAACTAATTTGGCTGCTAGAAGTAGAAACTTAGTAAGTTTTATTTTGCAATGTTCTATCAAATATGTATATATAACTTTGGAGAGAATTCAATCTTCTATTTAGTTATATATGACATTTCATTAAATGTCTTCCAAAATTTCTTTTTCTCATTCCCACCAGAGGTGAAAGAACGTTCCTTTCAATTTATAGTCTTACCAGCAAATCACTGAATATTTAGAAGATATATGTCAGATTCTTATTGGGGTTTGATGCTACTGGTATATGGTTATGATTTATAACCTGTATAGAAATCCTTCATGCTACCACAAAGACTGCCAAGTATTATCATCTTATTGTTCCTTTAATTTTTTCCTTATGAGGCAGTGAATGAATACAGTACATTGTGGATTTTGGAGACTTTGGTGAATTCTTGACGTTCTTTTTTAATAAAATGGGAAGAGTTTGTTGCATTGGAGATGGTTATGATAATATCACTGGCAAACAAATTCAGTAAGTAATTTTTTCCCTTTATGTTAATCCCCTATATTTGTTCATTCATATGTGATGCAACAGCTAACATTTCAATAAAGGACTTCTCCCATTCTAGCTTCACGCCCTGTTTAAGTTCTTTAAATATGTACTTGATAGAGTTAGAGTCCATTTTGGAATGGTTCAAGCTGCAGTTTGCATTTTAGTTTCTTCTTCCTCTTCTCCAATGGGGGAAGACTGCCAGTTATTTGTTTCTGTCTCTTTCATGTATGTTCTCATACCTTCAATTTTTTGCAATGCACTTCTCCTGGAGATTTTGAGTTTCTTAACTGCTTCATAGAGGAATTCATATCAAATAAATAGTTAATAATAGCTGAAAACTTCAGCAAAGGATTGTTACCTTGTCGTGGTGCTGGAGCTTGAGCACCGCAATGATGCCATGAGCTAAACCGTGAAGGGCCACCCAAGACGGGAAGGTCATGACAGAGAGGTCAGACTAAATTCGATCCCTGGGGAAGGTAATGGCAACCCACCCCAGTATTCTTGCTGTGAAAACTAAATGGATCAGTACAACCAGAGATATGTCGGTATACCATCGGAAGATGAGACCCCCAGGTCGGAAGGTGGTCAAAATGCTACTGGGGAGGAACAGAGGATGAGTTCAACTAGCCCCAGATGTGATGACGCAGCTAGCTCAAAGCCGAAAGGACGGCTAGTGGCCAACGGTGCTGGTGGTGAACGGCGAATCCGATGTTCTAAGGATCAACACACCATTGGAACGTGGAATGTACGATCTATGAGCCAGGGCAAATTGGATGTGGTTATTGGTGAGATGTCAAGATTAAAGATAGGAGGACTCCTGGCTGAATGCCTCCCACTTGCAACGTCTTGTAATGAGCTCCTCTAACAAGTTCCTTTTATTTCTATTTTATCACATTTTAAACTCACCATTCAACTTCAGATAGTTTTTTATCCTACTACAGAGCCTCCCTTGCTTATTTATATTTGACTTATACCACTTATCTCTTGATATGGGGAAAAGGAGGAAGAGACAAAGGACTTCCTCGGCAACACAACCCCCTTCTAAACCGCTGAAACAACAGAAGGTGGACAGATTTGTTACAAGTAAGCGAACCTCATCAGTAAACTATGATTCCCCAATTTACTTATTGAATAGAAAGGATTCTTTGGAGTTGGACTTACAGGCTGAGATAGAGAGTCAGCAATTGTTGGAGTTTTCTTCATCATTGATAGAAAATACTTCTTCCCCAGAGGCTGTTGCTGTCTGCACAGCTGCTGAACAATTAAATAAGGAAGGACTCCTTGATCATAAAAGCTTGGAAGTCCAAAACTCATTGGAATTTATAACCAGACACTGTCATGAGTAAGGATGGCGAGCAGGGGGCTCCCACCCAGACTGTTAAGCACATGCGTAGCACTGAGGAATTGGGCAGCCATTCAAAGAGACACAGATCGGGACCGCCTTAACCCTTTGGGGTTTATATGTCTGGGTTTTTCCCACGCTTCTTCAGTTTGCTAGGATTCCTGTTATGTACAAGCAATAAAACATTAGAGACCAGTTCCTTGTCTCAGCGTGGTTCCTGGCTGTTAGGACAGACACAGTCTATTGACGGCACAGACAGTTCTCTCAATCTTTGATTTACTGACTATGATCAAAACTCAAGGTGATTCTTTAAGAGACTCCCTGGTTGAATTTGGCATGAGTCTTGCAAATCAAACTGAGGCCTCTGATAAAGCTAAGGGCTTACACCTGCACTGCTCCTCTCAGTCAGGCTGCGGAGGAAAGGAAGTTTCAGCCTCTGAAGTTAACCCTATATTAGGAGCTAAAAGGGAAGATAAGAAAATGACAAACATCTGTATAGAAATGGATGAAAAGGGTAAAAAAACTGTATTAGGTAAATGTTACTTACAAGCCAATAAGATAGCCCTTCAAATACAAACTAATAGAATTAATGGAGGCAAATGGGAGTCGAAAAGAGCTATATTGCAATCATTAAGTCAATTACTACGATGTGAGAAACAATTCGTGGATTTACAAAAGATAGACTGGCTACCAGCCAGAGGCAGCTTTAGACGGATTCTCTTGACTTTTGGTCTTTCTGTATGCTTCTAAAAATGAAACCTTTTTTGAATACTTTCTCAATATTCCCAATTCAGGTTCTTCATTCAGAGGAAGTTAGTCCCCTTATAATTCAGCACAATCAAGAGAGTGTTATAAATTTAACTCATAGTAGAAATACTCCTGCAGATAAATTCAAGGACACCTCATTAATGGAGACTATGCCAAGGAACAATAATAGTAAACATTCTCTCCACTCAATAACAACTCAGTTGCCTCCTGTTCCTTTAGAACGGAACTTAATTAACTTATCCAGTGCTCCACCAGATAATAGATAAGTTGATACACTTAAGAAATTAAATGACCTAAAAGGAGCTTTAATGGCAACTTGCCACACAGCAAAGCCTCTATTAAATTTAACACCTCAAACAATGCAAGAAGAAAATCCTCACTTGAGACCACAATATGAATGCACTGAAAAGAGAGAGCAAACTAGCTGTAGGCAGAAAGCTGTCAATGAGAACCATGAACTACAAAATCCAGATGTAATATCTGAGATAGAGGAGCCTTTTGCTCTCACTACAAGTATTAATATCACACAGAAGCAAGTGGAAACAACTAAAGCAAAAATTATTACAGTGGTCCAAGTTCACGAGCAACACTTAGAAATTTCCGACCTTGGCTCTTTAGAAGATGGGGATATGGATGGGACCCATTTGGATCATAAAGAGGGTTTGTCTAGATCAAGGATATTAACGCATATGGCCTGACGGTACGCAGACCAGTGTAAGATAAATCCCCTGAAAATTATTTCGTGGAATATAGCTGGATGGTATCGTAACAAAGGCCTTAACCATTTAGATCATTTGTTAGATACGGATGTCCTTTTGCTTCAGGAAACTTGGACAGCTGATGATCTTGTATTCAATGGCTATTATTCGTACAAGTTGGAGGCAACCACTGGCAGAGGGCCAGGGCGGATGAAAGGTGGACTGGGAATTCTTATCTCTACCACTCTGAGAGTAGGTCATAAATCCATTCAGCCACTTAATCAAATAACTATGGCTGTACTCTTAGATCTGGGAAATATTTCCTTATTAATTATTAATGTGTATCTCCCACCAATACAAAGAAGAGCCGAAATAGAGGCAATGTGGTCAGATCTAGAGCAGTACGTGGAAAACCTCCTTTTGGAATATCCTAGTGCCTCGGTACTACTCGGGGGGGGGGGGGGATTTTAACGCCAGGCTAGGTCCTGATGACCAAACACTGTTCTCCAAATTTCAGCAGTACCCGCCAACCCATGCTCCTAATTTACCTGATGCCACTCTTGTACGCCTCTTCAAAGATAAAAGATCTAACTATGCTGGGATTTGTCTGGCCAAGTTTGCAAACAAGTTTAATCTATACATACTAAATGGCTCCATGAAAAGTGATCACCCAGGAGAATATACATTTATGGCTGGAACTAGGAAAAGCACTATTGATTATATGCTAGTCTCTATTAATTCATTACATTCAGTGGAGTCCTTTAAGGTGCTTCCGCATCTAAAAAATGACCATCTCCCTTTATGTCTACATTTGAAGATACCTACTAGTCAGATGCGGCCGGAGACATATTTTACCCCTGTCATTGTACCAGCAGGACAAGTAAGTTGTCGTGCCAGATGGACCTTACAACTTGATCAAAGGGTGAGGAAGACATTGGCAGAGGATGATTTACAAACAATTTGATCATCGTTTATGTCTCCCAATACCTCACAAGACCCATTGATTTTGTATAAAAATTTAATACAAAAATTACAACCGGTATTGACTCGCATTACTAACCCTGACAGCAAAAGGGTTGTGACTCTCTCTAAGACATGGTTCAACAAAGAATGTGTTGAAGCTAAGAAAGCCCTCACTGCAGCTTATCACTTATATAAATCTGAGACAGAGTCTATTAACAACACAAATACAAAATCTCTTGAACACCTCCTTGCTAGCAAAAAACAGTATAAGAGACTGGTGGCTGATAAGAAGAAGCAGGATATGAAAACCACGTGGAAACGTCTTATTGAAGCTGCCAAACTGAAGAACACCTCTCTTTTTTGGCAACTATTATCCAATCAGACTGTCAGATCATCTACTATTCTAGACTCTCACATTTCACCAGAGGTGTGGGAATACCATTTCCAGAAAATGTATGAGGATCCTAACAATGTGATGTTGACGCAAATGAACGAAGGTTTAATCGAGTGGCCCCCAGTCTCAGTGGCTGAAATCAAATTTCTTATTGGACAACTTAGAAAAGGGAAGGCTCCGGGAATGGATTTTATTTCAGCAGAAGTATTAAAGAATAATGTTGAATGGTGGTCCCCAATTTTAGCATCACTTTTTACCTATATTGATAATTCGGGGAAAATCCCAGAGGATTGGGGCCTGGCTATTATAGTCCCGATTTTTAAAAAAGGGAAGATAAATGATCCTGCCAATTACCGACCTATTAGTCTACTGAATATAATTAGTAAGCTATATGCTAGACATTTGCAAGGAAAACTCAAAGACTGGCTGGACCAGAGAAATCTTATAGCGGACGAACAGGCTGGCTTTAGAGAGGGCAGAGGAAATATTGAACAATGCCTGATTCTTCAACACTTGATTGAAAAATATTGTTCCAACAAGATAACATCATTGTATGCTGCTTACATAGACTTAAAGGCAGCTTTTGATTCTATATCTAGGCCTAAGCTGTGGGAGAAGTTGGAAGCCGCCTCAATAGATAGCAGGCTTCTCTACCTAATACATGCCCTACACTCAGATACGGCCTTGAAGGTCAGGTGCAATAGATCTGGGTCACTGTCCAAGCCGACTAAAGTACAAAAGGGGGTGAAACAGGCTTGAATTTTGGCTCCCCTACTTTTTAATTTTTACATTAATGATATGGTAAGATGCCTAAGTCACCCAGACTTTCATCCTCCTAAATTAGGGGACCGAAGTATTGCCCTGCTGCTGTATACAGACGATGCGGTCATACTCTCTAGGACTCCTATAGGTCTCAAGAGAGCTTTGACATCCTTGGCCCAATATTGTATTAATAATCAGTTAGAAATAAATTATCAGAAAACAAAGATAATGACCTTCACTAAAAGGCCGAAACTTTGCTCCTGGCATATAAATGGGCACAGAATAGAGCAAGTGTCTAGCTTCAAATACCTAGGGGTAGTTGTGCATGCCACTGGATCTAGGAAACCTCACTTTGAGTATGCAGCTGATTCTGGACAAAAATCAGCCAATGCCATTCTAAAGTTTTTCTGAAGCAAAGGCGGGCACTATATTCCAGCAGCTCTTAAGCTCTTTCAGGTGAAGTTATTAGCCCAGCTCCTTTATGGGTCCTGCGTTGGTGCTCCAACTTCAAGCATTACACCTCTGGAAAGAGTGCAGTCCAAATTTATTAGAGCAGTACTCCAAATGCCCAAATGTGTGACAAACGCTCAACTTCGATTGGAAGTCAGCACGATAAAAGTCGAGGCAAGAGTGCGTCTAGCCTCCCTGAACCTTTGGCTAAAACTCAAGCATTATCTCCAAGGTTTAGCACCACTCATTTTTCAAGATTACTTCCAATCCTCTTAGTTAAAGGACACTGAATTTAGCCTCACAAAGCTAGGATTTTCTACAGATTCAATTCTTAGGAAGGATTACGAACAGGCAAAATTGACCCTGAAGCAAAGGATAAAGGATATAGAGAGACAAATGGACTTACAGAAGGCCCCTCATTTCCTATCTTCAGAGCATAATAAATATATTGTCAATACCGCTAACTACCTTTCTCAACTTGAAATTCCTAGCCAGCGGAAAACTTTCTCCCTAGCTCGAAGCCATGCACTCCCTTCTGCAGTCTTGGAAGGCAGATACAAAAAAATCCCAATAGCTGCAAGGCGGTGCCCTTCTAACAATGGAGAGATAGAAACTACAGACCATGTGCTTCTCCGTTGTCCTTTTTATAAAGAGCTCAGGAGTAAACTAATATTACCTTTGATTAGTAAAGGCCCTAGATGGAAAGATATAGATTGTATGCAAATGTTACTTATAGATGAATATCCAACTGTCACGGCGCAAGTAGCCAAATTCTGCGCAGCTGCTATGAAGATACGTCAGATTACGTCAGATTACGATTGGAAAAATGTAGTAATGTATCCCTTGTAATAATTTTGTGGTCTATATAACACATTTTATATATGATATTTTACTCTTTTTATCACTCCTTTTAATATTTTACATATATTTTTATAGACACTTATACCTGATAGAATATTAGTCATGATAATGCAAATTAATAAGATTGTTTTTAAACTTGATTAAGGGGCTCACTTACATTGTGATCCAAATGTATTTTAACACCTAATTGGAACTTGTAAACTCAAATTTAAAATTATTTTAATTTAGATGGCTCATATTTTATGGCTAATGGCTAATGTGCATATTTTTATAGAATTGTATCTTGTACTGGTCAGTGACCGTAATAAAATCAATTAATTAATCAAGATTAAAGATAGACATTTTGGGCATCAGTGAACTGAAATAGACTGGAATGGGCCACTTCACATCAAATGACCACCAGATCTACTACTGTGGACAAGAGGACCACAGAAGAAATGGAGTAGCCTTCATAATTAATAGTAAAGTGGCTAAAGCAGTGCTTGGATACAATCCAAAAAAGGTCAGAATGATCTCAATTCGAATTCAGGGCAAGCCATTTAACATCACAGTGATCCAAATATATGCCCCAACCACAGATGCTGAAGAAGCTGAAGTAGATCAGTTCTATGAGGATCAACACACCTAAAAGAGATGTTATTTTCATCACAGGAGACTGGAATGCTAAGATGGGCAGTCAGATGACACCTGGAATTACAGGTAAGCATGGCCTGGGAGAACAAAACGAAGCAGGACATAGGCTGATAGAATTTTGCCAAGACAACTCACTCTGCATAACAAATACTCTCTAACAAAAACCTAAGAGACAGCTTTATACATGGACTTCACCAGATGAACAACACCAAAATCAGATTGACTACATCCTTTGCAGCCAAAGGTGGCGGACATATATACAGTCGGTAAAAACAAGACCCGGAGCTGACTGTAGCTCAGATCACGAACTTCTTATTGCACAATTTAGGATCAGACTGAAGAGATTAGGGAAGACCCACAGATCAGCTAGATATGAGCTCACTAATATTCCTAAGGAATATGCAGTGGAGGTGAAGAATAGATTTAAGGGACTGGACTTAGTAGACAGAGTCCCGGAAGAACTATGGACAGAAGTTCGCAACATTGTTCAGGAGGTGGCAACAAAATACATCCCAAAGAAAGAAAACCAAGAAGGCAAAATGGCTGTCTGCTGAGACACTAGAAGTAGCCCAAGAAAGAAGGAAAGCAAAAGGCAACAGCGATAGGGGGAGGTATGCCCAATTAAATGCAAAATTCCAGAGGTTAGCCAGAAGAGATAAGGAATTATTTTTAAACAAGCAATACGTGGAAGTGGAAGAAGACAATAGAATAGGAAGGACAAGAGACCTCTTCCAGAAAATTAGAAACATCGGAGGTAAATTTCAGGCAAAAATGGGTATGATCAAAAACAAAGATGGCAAGGACCTAACAGAAGAAGAAGAGATCAAGAAAAGGTGGCAAGAATATATGGAAGACCTGTATAGGAAGGATAACAATATCGGGGATAGCTTTGACAATGTGGTCAGTGAGTTAGAGCCAGACATCCTGAAGAGTGAGGTTGAATGGGCCTTGAAAAGCATTGCTAACAACAAGGCAGCAGGAGACGATGGTATCCCAGATGAATTGTTCAAAAACTTGCAAGATGATGCTGTAAAGGTAATACATGCTATATGCCAGCAAATTTGGGAAACACAAGAATGGCCATCAGATTGGAAAAAATCAACTTATATCCCCATACCAAAAAAGGGAAACACTAAAGAATGTTCAAACTATCGAACACTGGCACTTATTTCACATGCCAGTAAGGTAATGCTCAAGATCCTGCAAGGTAGACTTCAGCAGTTCATGGAGTGAGAATTGCCAGATGTACAAGCTGGGTTTAGAAAAGGCAGAGGAACTAGGGACCAAATTGCCAATATCCGCTGGATAATGGAAAAAGCCAGGGAGTTTCAGAAAAACATCTATTTCTGTTTTGTTGACTATTCTAAAGCCTTTGACTGTGTGGACCATAACAAATTGTGGCAAGTTCTTAGTGATATGGGGATACCAAGTCATCTTGTCTGCCTCCTGAGGAATCTGTATAACAACCAAGTAGCAACAGTAAGAACAGACCACAGAACAACGGACTGGTTTAAGATTGGGAAAGGAGTACGGCAGGGCTGTATACTCTCACCCTACCTATTCAACTTGTACACAGAACACATCATGCAACGTGCTGGGCTTGAGGAATCCAAGGCTGGAGTTAAAATTGCTGGAAGAAACATTAACAGTCTCAGATATGCAGATGATACCACTTTGATGGCGAAGAGGAACTGAGGAGCCTTATGATGAGAAGAAAGTGCAACAGCTGGCTTGCAGCTAAACCTCAAAAAAACCAAGATCATGGCAACCAGCCTGATTGATAACTGGCAAATAGAGGGAGAAAATGTAGAAGCAGTGAAAGACTTTGTATTTCTAAGTGCAAAGATTACTGCAGATGCTGACTGCAGTGAGGAAATCAGAAGACGTTTAATCCTTGGGAGAAGAGCAATGACAAATCTCGATAAAATAGTTAAGAGCAGAGATATCATGCTGACAACAAAGGTCCACATAGATAAAGCAATGGTATTCCCAGTAGTAACGTATGGCTGCGAGAGCTGGACCATAAGGAAGGCTGAGAGAAGGAAGATCGATGCTTTTGAACTGTGGTGTTAGAGGAAAATTCTGAGAGTGCCTTGGACTGCAAGAAGATCAAACCAGTCCATCCTCCAGGAAATAAAGCCAGACTGCTCACTTGAGGGAATGATATTAAAGGCAAAACTGAAACACTTTGGCCACATAATGAGAAGACAGGACCCCCTGGAGAAGATGCTGATGCTAGGGAGAGTGGAAGGCAAAAGGAAGAGGGGCCGACCAAGGGCAAGATGGATAGATGATATTCTAAAGGTGACGGACTCGTCGCTGGGGGAGCTGGGGGTGTTGACAACCGACAGGAAGCTCTGGTGTGGGCTGGTCCATGAAGTCACGAAGAGTCGGAAGCGACTGAACGAATAAACAACAAATAGCTGAAAACATTGAGTTGAGGAACAAGCAAGGCTTTTAACATGCCATCTTCAACTGAGCTGAGACACACTCCCCCACACATGCTACAAGTGAAACCTGATTGCCTTCCTGGAAGAGAAGACAAAGAGACTAGAGATGAAGCAATTAAGAAATGTTAACTCTCTGGTTTATCAGGAAACTTGGGGAATTCTTGTATTAGATACTGCACTTGCAGAGGGACAATAATCCTCACAGAAAATAGAAGAAAACCAGGAGAGGGGAGAGAGACATGGAATACTGTAATAAAAGGAGTCAGTCCTGTTAACAAGAGCTCTTTTTCCTTGAAGCTTCAGACTAGATCTCATAATTTCCTCATTGATGATGATTTCTGGACCCCTGGACGAAGAGCAGCTACAACAAGCTACAGGTAGTCCTTGAGTTATGACTGCAATTGGGACCAGAACTGCTGTTGCTAGATGATGTGGTCATAAAGTGTGATGTCACATGACCATCACTTAGTGATGGCAATCCAGGTAGTTCCGGTTGTTGTTGTAACCCCAGAAGCGTGGTTGTTAAGTGGGAAGAGGCAGAAGTCCCAGGTAAGAGCGTGGGGGTGCCGCAGGGCGGTAGGGGAGGCCCAGCTCAGGCTGCGCACTTTGCACCCAGCTGGCTTGGTGCCCAAGGTGGGACTAGAACTCACAGTCTCCCAGTTTCTAGCCTCCAAACTGGTTCTCTCTGTATAATCTGTCATAATGTCTAGGTTCTGTAATGGAATCCTACACTGCAACTTGACACTGAACAGACAAGGCATTGCTCCTTTTTATTCTCAAACAGCACCTAATAATATTGCATCCAGTCCTGGGCACTTCATTTTAGGAAGGACATTGACAAACTTCAATGTGACAAGAGGACAGCAACCAAAATGATAAGGGGCATGAAGAAAAAAATTGTTAAGGATTAGCTAAAGACACTGAATATATTCAGCTGGCAGAAGAGAAGACTGCAGGGAAACATGATAGCTATTTTCTGGCAATTGAACATTTCATGAAGTGGATGTTTTCAGTGTTATTCCAGAAGATAAAGTAAGAAACAGTGGATTTAAATTGCAAGGAAGTACATTTTAGTTAGACACCAGGAAGAATTTCCTAACTGTAAGAGCTGTTTGGTAATGGAATGGACAGGAGGTGGTAGACTCTCCTTTGCTGTAATATTTATACAGAAGCTCTCTGTTGGGCATGCTCTAGTAGTGGATTAATGAACAGGGCAGGAGGCTGGACTAGATAATCTCTGAGGTCCCTTCCAGCATTTATAACTCTAAAATGAAAATGCTTCAAAATACTTCCCAAATAATGTAATTATGGATGTGTTTTATTAGATGTAAAGCTTATTTTATTGACTAGTTCCATTTCAATAATGAGATATTAATGTTGCCCATTTTCTGCAGATGACAGTAAACCATTTGAAAAAGCTATTTTTGTGACAGCAAGCAGAAGTGGAGAGATACAGTGGGTACTTCACTTAACCTGTTCCCTAATTGTTGTTTTCCTGTTCCAAATCTCAGACATGCAGCTTTTTCAAACATATGGCTTCCCTTCACTGAAATTTGGGAAGATGATTTGGACTGGGAAAATGGTATGTGGAAGAAAGAAATGACAAGTTTCTGAATTCGTAATTACTCTAGCTGAAATCAATTTTTCTATAATCAAGGGGCTCTTTTTGATACAAATATTTTCCATGAATGAAATTAATATTAACAGATAAATGACCAAGGTATATGACACTTACCATGCAATCTATATTTTCAGAAGTAAGTTCCACTTACTTCAACAGTTCTAACAGCAAGATTAATGGATTGCAGCCTATTCTGTTTCAGCAAATAAAACTTGTAAGTAGGTTATATGTCCTTATCTCTGCTATTTTACCTGGACTCCTGGCTGAGCAATGAATTGTTGGTCCTTTGCTTCTACAGCAAGTTCTAGACAACTGTTTCCACCCCACGCTTCACAGGAATATATAAGAAGCTGTTCTGCCAGATCTTCATCACTGCTGTAACATTCCGTGAACAACTCTAGAGCAATTAAAATGCAGAGTAGTTAAAAAAAGTGATTCTTGTTTTTTAAATTCTGCCTGTTAAATTCTGTATGGTAAATTTTCAAATTTTCAAACTCATACTAAAATCAGTTGTGGTTATCAGCCCCTATCACAAGGCTGCAGCAGTGCGGAAAGGCTGGCACTTTGCATGGCTTCCTATAATGGATTTCACTGTCCGCTGTTTATAACCATGCCTGATCCTGGAGAAAAGACCAAAACTCAGTTCTAGAGCAATTGTTTTGCCTGCAGAAGGTCCCAAGTTCAGTCTCCACACGTCCAAATAAGAACATAGTTTGAGATTTGCTGCCATCAGAGCAGATTAATTAGGACAAATGGTCTATCATGCAGAAAGCCAGAAAATGAATCAGAATTCAGTAGCAGAACCCTTACTTTGCACACAAAAGGTTCAGATCCAAGCATCTCTAATTGTATTGCCACAGTAAGACAGCTAGGTCCCATGTCCAGAGAGGCCCCTTCAAATGACTATATTCACACTGAAAGGACCACCTTTCCTACAGAAGCTGCCACTGTTCAGTTTGAAGGCAATCCTTAATTGTTCACCTCTGACTCAGAAATGCTGAAAACAAAGAGTGAAACTCTGCCATGCCTGATATGTTGGAATTATCAGGGGGTCAACTCAGCATTATCTCATAAGCATAAGGGGGTCTTTCTAGTAAACGCATCTCTATTGTGCTTGTGGGATGTCACATGGGTCACCTGATTTCCACTTCCTCCTCCTCCTTGGGTTTGTGGATTATCAATCTCCATTTTACTCCTTGGGCACACCTGCAAGCAGGAGGTGCTGCAGAATGCAGCTCTCGTCCCTTCATCTCGCTTGCATGCAGACATTTCTATTCCACGTAGAAATGTGTCTACAAAGATCCAGTGATGAATAAGTGCTTTCTATTATGAAGCTACTTGTATCCAGATCTACTGAATAAATGCAAGTTATCTTTTTTTTTCCTCTTCATCTAACTACTGTGTGAAGACTGAATTCTTTTCTGAACGTAATTAAGCTTAATGTGCAAGTTTCTTTTTGGTTCATGCTTCTACTTTGCAAGATTGTTGTTAGCTGCTTTGGAGTTCTTTTATTAACCTTTAAAACTCCATCAAGGGTTATGGGCCCAGGACAAAACCAGTGCAGTCCAGCAGAGTCCAGTACACTGACCAAGAACTGATTTTTGAAAGGGCTGTTTTGGCCTCACAGCCAAAAAAGAAGCCGCTTGCACATTTAAAAGGCAAAGCTCAGAAAATTTTTCTTCTTTCTGAACAATGGTTCATGCTTCTACTTTGCAAGATTGTTATTAGCTGCTTTGGAGTTCTTTTATTAACCTTTAAAAACTTCAACAAAATATCTCCTTGCATTTCACATAAAAGGGAAAAGGGGAAAAGAAGAAAAAGAAGACTGACCCTTTGCAGTCCCATCCAGCTTAGAACCATAGGGGGAAACTAACAAAATTCTTCTCAATTTCATGCAACTACATGTCAGTTCCTCATTCCTGTGTCACACTGGCATTTATTTTTACTTTTATTTTTATAAACGTACAAAAACAAATGAGTAAGTATACAAATATATAATGTAACCAACATCAAACTTCAACAATATAATTTATTTGCTTATTAAAGCATCAAAATATCTTAATAGACATTAATTTTTGTTATGCAAAGAACATAACCTTTCTGCCAATTTCAAATCTTGATTATTACTCTTACGTCTAGGTCACTCATAGGCCTAATAATAGGAGAGTTTTGGTTGTGTTCTTACAACGTGGTAAGCCACATTATGGCTTTAATATAAACCACATTGTTTAACACAATACATGAAAGACTGTTCAGCCATGGCTACCAACAATAAATACATGTGTGGTATTTCATTCAAGTTCTGTTATTTAAATCAGAGGTGGTGAAACACTTAAAATTTGTTTTTGGACTCCAATTCCCAGCAATTTCACCCAGCATATTTACTAAAAATTGTAGTTCAGCAACATAGAGAGAGCTATAGATTTGTCTTTTCACAAGTAACTGTGAATAGTCAATAAGGTTTTGCATTATAACATTAGGCCAGAAATCTAGATAAAACTATTTATTTACAGAACGTTCTAATATGTACATTATACAAAGCCAGAATGTGGCTGGTTAGTTTTGTCTTAGCATGTTGTGTGAGCCCAACTACTATGATGTATAAACCACGATTTATGACTTAGTATGATATGCAACTGGAGCTAACATTTTAATAAGATATTATTTTATTTAATAAACCGTGGATCATCAAAATGTGGTTTAGTGTGTGAACTAAACTTTCTTAATCTGAATCTGAATGTTAGTTTAAATCTATAGCAAACTCTGCTACACATGAAAAGAAGCTCATATAGCCAACTTGGTAATAAATACGTAACTGCCTCGTAACTGAGAATTTCAAGTCAACATGAGAATTTCTGATATAAGAAACACAGCCATGTGTTCCAGTATCTATTCAATTCCATCATTTAAGCTAATATACCATCTGAATTTTCTTCTTTTTAACTTCGAAGAATAGTTTCTAGTCCCAAATAGTTTTGGGAATTATATATGAAGCAGTGATATACTTCAGCAAAAATGTAATTTAACATGCCTCATTTTCTCACCATACTCAAGCATACTGTACTCAGATACGATGAGCCATCCTAAGTCTTTCCTCTGATTCTAGTCTTTCTTCCCTTACTGCAAATGGTAGTTTGCTTGCAGCCTTGTTTCTATGCCAGTTACTAGTTTGGAACCTGTGGAATATGTCCCATCGGTGAGTATATTAAAACCCCTATTTAAAAACTTACATTAAAGATTGTAATGCCCTGATGTTCTGTAAATGTACTCAATTCAAACATAATTTTAAAATATAAGCTTCAATCAATTTGGTTTTCCCGTTTATTTAACCTCTTAATTTATAGCTGAACCTCTTATATCAGACCTTACCCATAGCTCTTGTTTCATACTCATTTGCCAGCTCTTCCGATTCTCCAGCAGCATTGATATCATTCTTTACCTTAGCCAAGCTTTTCAGGAGCTTGCTGGCCCCTAGTGCTGCCAAGGTGCAGCCTCTAGTCTGCAAAGAGAATTGTCAAATCACCACTTGTGACATTTTAACACTGCAACAGAGTTCACATTCCCAAACAGCGATGCAGCTGTATAGTTTATAAGGGTTCCATTTCTTGGAGCCATATTTCAGAAAAACTGTGGGGTCAGGTAGCCCTGCTTTATCCTGCAAATCTTCTAAACAAATGCACAATAACAATATAACAAATCACAACAAATACACTTCTAACTTGCACAATAAAATAATTGAAAATGATGAGCAGTTTTTCCTATGCAATTTCTCAGCAATCTACTGACCATGACCCTCTTGAAATAGAACATTCTGGTAAAAAAATCCAAGGAATATGAGACTTTCCTGCAGTTGTATTACTAAACTGGTTTAGAAAGTGCTGCTGGGGTTTCACCTAAACCACCATTTCAAATTGACCTATTTTTGTTTTATCTTTAGAATAAATAATATCATATCTTTTTTACATCTTCCATTCAATACAGCCAAGAGCTGCTTTTGGCCTTTGAATTATGTGCTGGGAAAAGCCAGGACAAAACCTAGATTTGATTTAGTTTAAATTTAAATGTATATCATATCCATTTAAATTAATTAAATTCACTTTATATGTTTACTCTGGAATGAGGTTCACCCTGAGATCTGAAAGCAACCCCCTGCCAGTGTTTTGAAGAGCCTTGAAGACTTGGCTCTTTGTCCAGGTCTTAGGAGAGGGTGAGTGAAACCCCCTTTAGATGGTATCAGTGGTTTTCCTGTTTCCATGTGATTTTGTCATCCTGTCATCTTTAACCTTCTTTTTATCTTGAGTTGTTTTCCTTGTTTTTAATATTTTAAACAACTCATAAACTGCCTAAAGTTGCTGGGGGTTGGGCGACATATAAATTTAATACATTATTATTATTATTATTCCCAATATATTTCATCATTTTCCTTATAATTTGGCAGCATCCTCTGGAGGGTCTTTGGAGCCAAAGCATTTGGGGGCCTTGGAGCCTCAGGTTTTGCACTCCAATTGATATTATTCCAAATATCAATCTACACTCACATTTCATATTAAAATATTCATGTAAACAATATATAAAGGGATTAATAATAATAAAAACTCATTTAAAATATATAGGAGGATGGGCCCATGACTTTCACACATTATAGTATCTATGCATCTTAAACAGAAAAAAGACATTTCTATGAACATATCCTAAGTAATTCCTATTGACTTCAATATTTTTATCTGTAGGAATCTGGCCCAGGGGTATATTTCTCTCTAAAAAGATTGTGAATCTATTCATTGTTAGTGATGCCATGAAGTATGAAATACCTGCTCCCAAATTACGCTGGATAGTTCCTTTTTGTTTTGAAGGATAGCCCAAATAAAGAGAGCTTGCAAGGGGTGCCTCGTGATAAGAGATCCATCCTGAAAGAACATAATTACAACAACAAAAATCCAACATTAAGAAACATGGGAGTTCAGTCTTAATGCCTGTTTTGCTTTACATGGAAAAATCTACTTAGAAGTAAGTCCCACTGAGTTCTTTGGATTTGAGACAGTAGGGTATACAATTTCAGTTGAAAAGTTAAACCTGTATTTGACATACCAGCAGCTGTATCTCTATGTCATCTTTGCCATTTTTGTCTTCTTTTTTTATGCCTTTTCTGAAATCCTCTACCATTTTCCATACAAATGTAAGAAGAGCATCATTGTAGGAGTTCTTAGCAATTTGTAGGTTTTTAAACACCACATTGCTGAAGTTGTTTGTATAGAGTTCCGTTAAAACTTCGTGAGTGAGGAACTTCCTTAAATTCAGCCCATTTTCAAGAAAGAGACGAACAAATTTCGGTCTGTCCTTTACCAAGGCTGTAAACATGACATCCTGAAGGTCAGCAGACTGGCAACAAACAAGAAAAAACAAAATATTTACCAAGCTTTTGGGAGGGGGGGACACATTTTGGGAACTACTTTCAGCTGTGCCAATTGCGACTTATTTTTATGGGACCCTTACAATTCCAAATGAGTAGAAAATGCGAATTGATAAACCAGGCATTTTGATAGCTTTATATCACTTGCACACATATCAAACCTTTCATATGGAGTTTCAGAAAATGTTAAAGAGATATTATTGGAGAAAGTGGTTGCACAACAGCTTCAGAGAATCCTGGGTGAAGTGGATTATCTGGACCCCATTCAACTGGGCTCTGGGCATGGGACTGAAAAAGCATTGGTCGCGCTTTTGGATGACCTCTGGTGGGAACAGGATGGGGTTAGTGCATCCATCTTCGCTCTACTTGACCTCTCAGTGGCCATCAATACCATCAACCATGGTGCCCTTCTGGACTGGCTGTGGGGGCTGGGGTGGGCAGCACTGTATTGTGCTGGTTCTCTTCCTTCCTCTGCAGTTGGTTCAGTGTTGATTGGGAGTGAGAGGTCCCACCTAGGCCCCTGTTATGTGGGGTCCCAAAGGGTTAGGTTCTCTCTCTGCTCCTGTTTAACATCTACATGAAGCTGCTGGGTGTAGTCATTCATTGCCATGGAGTGAGGTACCATCAATACTTTTATGATACCCAGCTGCGCATCTCCCCAGTCAAATTAAGCAATGTTGTTGACATCCTGTCTTCATGTTTGGAGGCTGTGGGTGCTTGGACAGGGAACAACAGGCTTCAGCTCAACCCTGGCAAGACTGAGTGGCTTTGGATTTTGAGGCCTCCGGGATCTGGGAATTTACCATCTTTGGTGCTGGATGGAGTGGCACTGCCCCAAACAGACCTTGTATGCAATCTGGGAGTCCGTTTGGACTCACAACTCCTGCGTGAGGAGCAGGTGGCAGTTGTGACCAGGAAAGTCTTTGCACAACTTCAGGTTGTGCATCAGTTGCACCTATTCCTAGATCAGGAGGCTCTACTCTGTTATTCATACCCTGGTCACCTCCCGGATGGATTATTATGAGCTGCCCTTGAAGAACATCCAGAAGCTGCAACTGGTGAAAAATGTTGCAGTGCAGGCAGTTATGTATGCCCCAAGATCGGTGCATGTTACACCTCTGCTGCATAAGCTGCATTGGTTTCCAGTTTGCTTCTGGGTTCAATTCAAGGTGCTGGTTATGACCTATAAAGCCATACATGGCATGGGGCTGGGTTATTTGAGGGACCGCCTCTGCCCAGTTACATCTTCCTGTCCCATCAGATCCAGCAGAAGAGGCATGTTATGAGTCCTGTCTACAAAAGAGTTCCATCTGATGGGACCCAAGAGATGGCCTTTTCTGCCATCATGCATGCCCTCTGGAATATCATTCTCCTTAGAGTGAGATTGGCCCCAACCTTCTTGGCTTTTAGGAATTCTTTGAAGACATGGCTGTGCCATCAGGCCTGGGAATCCTGTGGATGTGGGGAGACTGCAAGATGACTGCATTGTTTGTGAGCTTTGGTTGGCACTCTTATGTTTGTGATCTATTGTTTTAATCGTTTTTAGTTTTGTTTATATAGTTTGTTTTTTGCCCTCTTTAAGTTGTAAATGGCCCAGAGCCACATAAATGAGATGAGCAACTGTATAAATTGAAATAAATAAATAAATAAATAAATAGATGATGCCGTTCTTATTGTGCAGCATCAATAGAGTATGTCAAGTTTTCTTGCTCAAGTAACCTATGTCCTCTCCCATTTTGTTATTCTTCCTCTTTTTGAAAGAAAATGTGACAGTGAACACATTGATCACTTCAATGCTCAATGTTAAATGCCTTGTCTTCATGTGGCAAGATCCTTGTTTTAATATGGTACAGCAGTGCCCCCTAGAGCACCTGATTTTTGTTGTTTGTTCATTTAGTCGCTTCCGACTCTTCGTGACTTCATGGACCAGCCCACGCCAGAGCTTCCTGTTGGTCGTCAACACCCCCAGCTTCCCCAGGGACGAGTCCGTCACCTCTAGAATATCACTCATCCACCTTGCCCTTGGTCGGCCCCTCTTCTTTTTGCCTTCCACTCTCTCTAGCATCAGCATCTTCTCCAGGGTGTCTTTTCTTCTCATTATGTGGCCAAAGTATTTCAGTTTTGCCTTGAATATCATTCCCTCAAGTGAGCAGTCTGGCTTTATTTCCTGGAGGATGGACTGGTTTGATCTTCTTGCAGTCCAAGGCACTCTCAGAATTTTCCTCCAACACCACAGTTCAAAAGCATCGATCTTCCTTCTCTCAGCCTTCCTTATGGTCCAGCTCTCGCAGCCATATGTTACTACGGGGAACACCATTGCTTTAACAATGCAGACCTTTGTTGTCAGTGTGATGTCTCTGCTCTTAACTATTTTATCAAGATTTGTCATTGCTCTTCTCCCAAGGATTAAACGTCTTCTGATTTCCTGACTGCAGTCAGCATCCGCAGTAATCTTTGCACCTAGGAATACAAAGTCTTTCACTGCTTCTACATTTTCTCCCTCTATTTGCCAGTTATCAATCAAGCTGGTTGCCATAATCTTGTTGTTGTTGTTGTTCTGAGGTTTAGCTGCAGGCCAGCTTTTGCACTTTCTTCTTTCACCTTCATCATAAGGCTCCTCAGTTCCTCTTCGCTTTCAGCCATCAAAGTGGTATCATCTGCATATCTGAGATTGTTAATGTTTCTTCCAGCGATCTTAACTCCAGCCTTGGATTCCTCAAGCCCAGCATGTCTCATGTGTTCTGCGTACAAGTTGAATAGGTAGGGTGAGAGTATACAGCCCTGCCGTACTCCTTTCCCAATCTTAAACCAGTCCGTTGTTCCATGGTCTGTTCTTACTGTTGCTACTTGGTTATACAGATTCTTCAGGAGGTGCTGCAGATCCTCATAGAACTGCTCTACTTCAGCTTCTTCAGCATCTGTGGTTGGGGCGTATATTTGGATCACTGTGATGTTAGATGGCTTGCCCTGAATTCAAATTGAGATCATTCTATCGTTTTTTGGATTGTATCCAAGCACTGCTTTAGCCACTTTACTATTAATTATGAAGGCTACTCCATTTCTTCTGTGGTCCTCTTGTCCACAGTAGTAGATCTGGTGGTCATCTGATGTGAAGTGGCCCATTCCAGTCCATTTCAGTTCACTGATGCCCAAAATGCCTATCTTTAACCTTGACATCTCACCAATAACCACATCCAATTTGCCCTGGCTCATAGATCTTACATTCCACATTCCATGGTGTGTTGACCCTTAGAACACTGGATTTCTAACTTCCCCCTTTTTATACATCTGCTAATTTACAATATTGTAGACATTTAAGGGCCCTTAGAAGCCAGACTGTAATTGGTTATAATGTCATGCTGCACGATGTATTGTATGTATGGGAACCTTCTTGTTTAAACTTCTATTGTTTATATATACTGTGAGTTTTGCCTTTGCAAATATATTTCCCCCTTTCCAATAAACTCCTTTCCAATGTAGAGATTTTCCTACATTGATTTAATAAAGGAATTTCCCATTAAAACTTTCCCCACATGCACAAATACGGTTACATAGCCACCTCTTTTTTCAGAATTTGTTAGGTTTGTTAAGCTTTATGTTTCTTACTTTGAGCAATAAGATTCAAAGTGCACCTTTCTAATTTTCTTATGGCTGGGGTGTCAAAAAGTTCAGCCTGACTGGGATCAGCCAATTGTAAAATCTTTCTAATTTTAGCTTTTTCAAGCCACACTGCCTACCTCCCAACGTCGATCATTGGTAAAAATCTCGTCACTGGCTAGGTCCAATTGATTCCATTCCAATAGCAATTTCAGTTGACCATTCCAGTTATCTTTATCTTGTTCGTTTGTGCTGAAAGCTGAAATTAGAGAAAGTACTCTGGTTAATATTAAAATCACACTCTGGGAAGTATAGTATTCAATTCCCATTTTCCGGCCCACCCATCTTGTTTAACTCCTCTTTTTTTCCTCTAGACCTGTCTATGAAGAAGAATTAATGCTAATGAAACTATGAAAAGGAGAATTTTGACTATTGAAGTGCTAGTACGGAAGCACCCAAATGGCAGTCATACCAATTCCTTCATGCTTTCATTTTATCTGCTTTATTTTCATCCTTAACCAAGAATTCCCTATGAATAGTCATAATGCTTATTTTACAAACATATACTGCATATTTTAACAGAATGGTCAGTTATAATTTTTGTATATTACTTTCTTCTTGACTCATACCGTTTACATTTTTTTCTCTATACCCATCTATTTATATATCTACCAACTGGATAATTTCATGTAATTTATGAAGTGTTCTATTTACCATATTCAAGCTAAGTATGAGTCAACAGTGCGATGCGACTGCAAAATGGCAAGGGCAATTTCAGATAACAATTACTTAAATGGTTTTCTATGCATAATCTGGTACTTAGACATTCCAATTCCTTATTCTATGCCTCTCTAGCACTTGACTATTTAATGTATTCTAACAACTCTTTTTAAATTAGTTATTATAAACCTATAATTTGTAAGCACCATATACATTTGCTAGTACTGTAGGGGTTGTGAAACATCCAATGTTTAGATGCCAAAAGGTGTTTTGCTCTGAATATATTACCACTTTGCACTTTTTGGTAAATAATACTTGTGTAGCAACCCCTCAAAACAAAAATTCATAATTTAATCTTAATTCTCCAAGAAAAAGGATTGTCTTTTAACCTTTTGATTCCTTCATAAAATTGGATCTTAAAACTGTAATAGGTCACAAACTGAATACAGCCCTCTAACCACAACACTTTTAACCCAGTCCAACCTTTACCAGTGATTGAAGCAGCACACAATCATGTTAACTGGCTCAAATATCATCATTTGGGAAAGATAAGAGTCCTCAGTAATTTTTTGCCAGGAAGTGCTAACAATCCTGTAGGCTCTTTATTTTATTTATTTATTTAAAACAGCTGCTCATCTTGTACCAAACTCTGGGCAGCTATAAACTCTAGGCACCAGGAAAGTATTGACAAAGCTTCATAGTATCACTAACCCTCTCCTTATTGGCCAGGTGAGTGGCAATAAGCATGGCTTGACTACTGCAGCCATCAGTGTTTTGAAGGCAGTAAGTTTTGTAATGGAGAAGCATGCTTTTTCTTCCACTCTTGACTGAGTTTAGATGTTCCCTGTCAGAAGAACTGGCAAGAACCACGCTGAGTTGAACTCTAGTTTCTTTATTGTTCCCACCATATACAGAATCTTGTCAGACTAAAGGTACCGTAACTGATCTAAAGGAAAAATACTCCTGGAATTCTAAGGCAGGGCCAGCCAAACTTTGTCAACCTCTCAACGCTGTGAGAACGTTTATCTCCCTGGAATGCGGTCTCTCCTCCCTCAGCTCCAAGATCCATCACATTGCCCCCCTTCTCAGGGACACATTCCATCACATTCCCACAACTCAACTGATTGGGCAGAATTAGTTTAACCCTGTGTAAGGGTTACATTTACCATTACAGATAGTCCTTGCTTAGCGATGGTAATTGGGACTGGAATTTCCATTGCTAGGTGATGCAGTTATAAAGTGCAATGTCACATGACTGTGCCACCTAGCAGTGGCAGTTCCCGGTTATCATTGTTAAGCTAGGACCACGTGGGTCATTAAGCAAGGACCTTATGTGATCATGACTTCCGACTTCCTCCTGGCTTTCCCTTTGATTTTGCTTGTAGGAAGCCGGCAGGGAACGTTGCAAATCGTTATTACATGATCATGGGGGTTGCTGTGATGGCTGGAACTTTGAGGACTGGTTAGAATTACCACTCATTCAGCATTGTCACAAGTTTGAATGTTCACTTAACAAGTGGTTGTTAAACAAGGGCCACCTGTATGAGAATTACTTCATGGGTCATTTGATCCATTCCTGATGTTCCCGCAATATATCAACCACCTCAGTGACTTTCTACTGAGATCAGGACCTAGCAGTGTGAAATGATTCCAAAAAATACAAATACAGTTTCAGGTTGCATCAACAGTTGCAGAATTTCCAAATCATGGGAATTAATAATTCTACTCTATTCTGCTTTGGTCAGATCCCATTTCTGATGCTGTGTCCTCTTCTGGTGACCATAATTTAAAAAGTATCTCAGTAAATTGAATTATGTTTAGAAAAATCAGAAGACTGGGGTTTTAAGAATGAAACATTAAGTACAAAGAGTGAAGGAATTAGGCATTCAGTTTTAAGAAAATTGAGAGGCCTCGTTTGGCACAGAGTGGTAAGCAGCAGTATTGCAACCGAAATTCTCCCCACGACCCGAGTTCGATCCCAGCAGAAGCTGGATTCTCAGTTAGCCGGCTCAGGTCAACTCAGCCTTCCATCCTTCCGAGGTTGGTAAAATGAGTACTCAGCTTGTTGGGGAAGGTGACGACTAGGGAAGGCAATGGCAAACCACCCTGCTATAGTCTGCCAAGAAAACGTCACAAAAGCAGTGTCTCCCCAAAGGATCAGGCATGACTCAGTGCTTGTACAGGGGACCTTTCACTTTTTCAACATAACAAATGAAAAGCTGTCATTCAGAAGAATGCCAAGAGATGTTCTCTATTGTACCAAACTGGAGATTATGGAATGTTTGTAAGCTAAAGGATTGACTTCAATTGAACATCAGGGAATACTTTCTAACATACGTATAGGTTCAATAGTGTAGCTAGCGAGATGGCAAGCTCTCTGTTACTGGGTGTGTTCAAGCACTATCATATATTAGAAATATTTTTGACCGGATTCCTGCATTGAATAGGGGATGGGCTCATGGCCTAAATGCTCCATTCCAATTCTATGATTCTATAAGTGAGCTTTGAATTTTTTATTTTTAAAAATTTCCACTCATGGTGGTTTGTCAAATAATTACACACACACACAAGCACACACACACCAATAATTTATTTATTTATTTTATTTATATTTCAAATTTCTATCATCTATCACCAAAACACTAATTATATAAGTTATAACTCTTGAAAGCTATTCAGAGTTCCTGGAAATGGGTAGCATATACTGTAAGCTGAACGAATGAATGAGAAAACAAGAATGACAACATACCTTTATAAAGAGCATATGAAATGGCATTGCTCACAATTTCATCCCCAGCTTCTTCAATTTTGATCACAGTTAGCAGATGAGGATTTTCAAGTATTTCTTTGATCTAAACAGGGTAAATCAAGATTTAATCTATCCCCAACATTTTTCTAGTCAAGACACTTGTCTTTCACTGGAGAATTTCCTGACACTTAAAAAGAGATAACATCTAAGGTCATAGTAAGTAGCTATTATGCTGCATAGAACTTATTATATCAGCCTTATTATCTGAGTGTATATTTATCATGCATTTATCTTGTACCTAGTGCTTTACAAAGAACAGATATAACAGACGTTATCTCCTCAGAACTTACAGTTTAAAACTGACATGAGGAAGAAATTGGTAATAGCCAGAAATGGAAGTATACAGAATACATGTGTCAAATCAAATCAAGTTTATTACAGCCCTAAGGCCAGATACAATCAAGACATCTCATAACAACAGTAATATACATACATATATATACACACACACAAACACACACTCTCTCTCTCTCTATATATATATATATAATCAGAAAAACATTAAGTATAATAGAATCTAAAATTAATTAAGAATAAAAATACCAAAATAAATCAGAGTAAAATACTATTTTAAGAAATTCTAAACCTAAGTAATGGTGTGATGTATCATGCAGATGGTAGCATAAAACTTGGCAACTTGGGAGGATATTTTCAAGTCCTTGTCTGAGAGAAGTAGCATTAAATAGAAATCACACTCCCTACCTGGAAATTTCTTCAAAATTGGATATATAAGGATCTGTCTAGAGTCCTTATATAGGGAACAGTATAGAAACATATGGCTTAGGGGTTCTATTGAGCCATCATCACATGGACATAACCAAAGGTGCAGAGGGGTGCCCTTAAAACATCCAAAAAGGACTGCTGAGTGTCCAGCCTGGCTAAGGTTTACAAAATTGTATAGATGATAAAGAGGAGGTTGGAACAAACTCTTTTGGAAGAAAATGACCAATATTGGGATGTAGCACCTTACTTAAATTTGTTTGGAGATCTATATCCCAGATTCGTTGTTTAAGGGTGGTTCTAGCATTATCAAATCCCAATGAGTGCAGACTTTCCATAGAGAAGCCCAGCAATTGAATTTTACCTAAGTCTTTTTTTAGCCATGATGATTTAAAACAATCTCCAATGGGGCTAAACCTATAGGTAGTAGAATTAACTTTAGCCAGAAGGTAAAAAGAAACCATGCTCTGGCATCCAATGAAACTGTACCTATTTCTACCCATAGGATGGCATTTTTAATACTTTTTGGTATCATCAATATGGCTCTAATGAACTTATTCTGAATGCCTTCAATAATTTTAAGCTTTGCAAGAGAGCAAATTTGGGAGCCGTAGAGAAGCTGAGGGACTACCTTAGCTTGAAAGACCTTGCAAGCTGCAGGGATATTATAGGCTTCTTTTGAATAGTAGAATCCTGCAATAGCTGATGAGGTACGCTGTGCAACACTTGCCTGGTAAAAAAACTCTCTAATATGATTATAGTCACAAAGTAATGGATTTAAAAAGGTGTGCTCTCATTAAATAATATACCAATAATGGAGAAAGCCTTTTCTGCAAATGAAGTGACTCCTCCACTGGGGTTTAGGGCCATTTTGCAAACAGAACATTATCATTTTGCATGCACCCAGTTCTTCCTATCAAAATAACAACTATCCTGAGATAGACCTCTACAGATCCACCTGTCAACCTGCCACACACTGGGGCCCTTGACTAGCTTCCATGCATGCTGCTAAGACATGCTGCCTTATTCCTTCTAATAGTCAGGGATGGGGAGGTAGGTTCTTCAGTCCTGCTGTGCATGGTAGCGACAGAAACTTGTCTGTTTCATTTAAACCAAGCACAATATGAGACTATCCATCCCTCCATCTTGTTTTGTAACACACCCACAGGCTAAGAGGAGAACTGGAATAATGGGGACACCTAACATTTGGACAACACTCTTAAGTGCTTCACATGCTTTATCTTGATATAATCAAGTTATTATCCATTAGATTATTAGATTAAGAACCAGATTTTATTTATTTATTCTTCTAACTTCTATTACCACCCATCTCCACCAAGAAAGGGGGATTTGAACTACAGTGTTATTGCTCTGAAGTCACTCTCTTATTTACTTATTCATCCATGCAGTGACAATCCCAGATTAACTAATACACTAAACAGCAATGGTATGGATCACTGATTAAAGACCAATATACTTGAATTGGTCTCTTTTGGGGGCTTTTCTATTTGCTATGAATTTGAATTTATGCTGAAACAAATACACAAATCATTCAGCCAAATTAGCCACATAAATGTATCATATTTCAAATGAAAACAGTACTATTAGAAATGGGGCAGAAAAAAACCAAGACTCTGTCTAGTGAACAGAATTCTGCCATCTTGTTTCTTTTCCCTTGTCTATACCTCCTTTATTTATTTTGGCTCTTTTTGTACAATACAGTACACTAGATGAGGCTAAAAGGTACTTTGCAGTTCAGCATGTTGTAAACAACCAGACATTGTTTTAGCATGTTGTGTGAACCAGGCCATAGAGTTTATTTTTTGGGCATAGCATGTTCTATGAACACAGTAATCATTCTTTCTTAATCCAGTCTTATGTTTAAAATTTTGTGTGAACCTATCTTGTGTGTACAAATCTAAGTTATAATGTCAGCTCTGGTGAAGGCTCTTCCTGATTCTCTCCACCAATTCAGTCCTCAAATAATTGATTGGGAAAGTGACAGAAGCTGTTAACAAATTCTGAAGGACAGCCCAGTTTTTTGGCATAAACTGGGTGTTACTAATTTTCAGGGGGGGGAAAGCCAGAAGCTAAGAAAAAGGCAGACAGCAAAAAGAAAAGACATTCAAAAACGAACAAAAGCAACATCAACAAAGCTCAGATACTGAGCTAGCACTATACAGTGTGTGATACAATTTTACTGTCAATACAAAAAAAGAGCTGTTTATAAACACATTCTTTCAGATTGTTATGATGTACAGCATCATAAGTTAATGTAAATCTGACTGTTTCACAATGGCTCAGTTCATATATCACACTGGATCAACTTATAGGTTCTCCAACTTGGTACTATTGCACACCCCCCCCAATGTTAAAAGAGTATGTGTAACTCCCCCTGCCCCAAATAACCTTAATGACTTAATTGGGGTTAAGCAAGAAATATAGTACTTTTAATAACCACATTTTATCATGGGGTTATTGGACTTTGCAATACCCTAATTGTCTATACCAAGCTTTCACAGGCAAAGCCTAGAGTGAGTTTTAACAGAATGCACACTGCTTGGAGAAGCCTGACTCTGTGTGTGTGTGTGTTTAATTGGAACTCTCCTGCTATGTAGTTGCTTACAAACCCTCAAGGGGTCACAACCCACATTTTCAGAACTCCTGGATTAACTCATATTTTGGGTTCACAGGATATAAATTAAGTAACTAAACAGCATATGTGGAACTAATTGTAGGGCTAATGGATCAGGGCTGCAAAAATCTGGACAATAGCACAGAGATACAGAAAACTCCAGCACCTTCCTGCCACCTAGTCACTGTCCAGATTTTTCCTGCCCAGATTTGACAGCTCTACTCTGCCTTCTAATAAACAGGTGTTAAATTTTGTGCCAGCCAGCCCCCCTCCCCCCACTCATTTGTGAATAGAAAGCTTCCAAAGATAGCCAAAAATGTGCCCTGGCCCAAAAAAAGTATCTACCCTGAAACACACAAATAAATATTTGAGTGAGAAGATGTTCTAGTACCATCACACATAAACACAAACACAAACACACACAACAGTGGCTAGACTATGTAACTGGGGAAAATTGTAAATAATTAAATCAGATTATTACAAATAATTAATACAGATTCTATAGAATCTCAAAACAGTCTCTTGGTAGTTCATAGTGAAATGCTATAAGAAAGGAACCAGAAAGTCAAGTCAGTGGGAAAACAGTCACATTCTTAGCAATAAACAAGGCACAGCAGTAGAAAATATCATACTCTTTCACTCTTTCATACTCTTTCTCAAAGCATGCTCCTATTATCCTAAGAAATATCATTCTAGGTGGCTTCAATGAATTCTGCTTTAATTTTTGCTTCAATTCATCATGGAATAGCTGAAGAAAAAAAATCTGTTTCAGTTCTAATAGTCTTTCCATTTCCATCTAATAGTCTTTCCATTTGAGAAATTACTTCTTTTAAAATATATTTTAATGTATTTTTATCATTTAACTCAATTTATAATTTTATTGTTGTTTTGTATATTTTGTAAATTGTCTTAAGAATTCTTTTAAAGTGAAGAGCAGGCTATAAACTGCATTAGAAATTTTCTTATTAATAAATTAGAAAAATTAAAGCTAGGTATTCCATTCCTGATTATTAGCATTTTTTAAATCTGAGCTCTCAAAATGCCCAATGGAAGGTTATACTTGATTGCAACATAGCCCCAAGCCCCTTCCTAGATACACATCTAATCTCTGAAGCTGAGTACATTTTCCCCTTCGCTCTTAGGTCAGCATTCATCAAGCTCTACATCATAGTCCAGCAAATTAATTATGCGTACAACCAATAAATCTCCCAGTTACATAGAATGTAGAATGTATACACTTACACATTTGATCCAACTCTCAATCTCCTCTTCATTGAGTCTAGAAAGTGTGCGAGGCAAGTATCTGAGCAATCTCTCTTTAACAGATGAGGAAGTAAGTGTGCCTTCTGCCTCTATCAAGCTTGCAATCACATCTGCTATCTGACCAGAACCTTCCACTACAACACAGGGAATTTTGTTCTTGATGGCAGTGTTAATTGCCTATGGACGAGACAATTGACATACTTAAAGTTCACAGAACAGTTTTCCAGCTCTATGTATGGGATATACATGAGTCCAGCTGTCATACAGCTGCTTCCAGTAGTCATAGTGCTTTTGTATGTAACTAAACACACCCACAATCATCAGTCCTGGCAATCCTCATTCCTGACACCCCATCACTCCAGCCAGCCATGTGGCATCGTGCCAGACTAGCAAGGTCAGCTAGGGGTACATGATGCGGATGACAGACCCGCTGTTGCAGGGCCTAATTAACTGATTCAAAAAACAGCACACATTCTGCTGAAAGTGTCATGCAGAAGTTACTGTAATCTAATTTTCATCATCTACAAGTACTGTCCCCCCGTTAAAAAGTATTGCTTTCTATTAAAGAAAACTCCATATCAGCTGGGATGCCCAAACACAGCAGCCAGACCACAAAGATCTACTGCGCCAGAACACAAGCCACACTGTGTTCTTCTGAAGGGCTTTCCTGGTTTGTCTATTTCCAGTTTACTCTATATTGGTTAAACAAACTGTCGTCTAGAAGCACATTCAATAGGACATAGCTAAACCTATTAGGTCTGCTTTAACTGAAAACTATTCTAGTCTTCATCACAGGGCCTAAGTATAGTGAGCAATCAGAAAAATAAATTTCTTAAAGGTTTCTTAACTTGTTTGGGTTATCTAGCCCGTTTAGACCTGTTGTTAAAATTATGTCTGGAAAAACAGGAATGGAAGATGGCTAGGTCTGTCCGTGTCTCTCACACACAGTCTTCACACTTATCAGCCATCCATCACCATTTAGGCAGCTGGGCTTAAGAGCGCAAAGTACGTCTGCTAGTTACCTTCAGCAAGATGAGCCGACCCCACCCCAGGGCCGCAACTAGGGCGGGGCAACCGGAATCCATGTTTGCCCCGGGTGACACAGACCCTAGTTGCGGCCCTGCCCACCCCCCAGGGAGCTCCCAGTTCTCCGGCGGACCGGAACTGCTGCAATCCTGCCCCCTCGTGAGGTCTCTTCGGCTGCACGGCACTCTGGGAAATGTAGTGCAGAGACAGCTGGGCTTGGAAAGTACAGTAAAAGTTTCTTCCTTGGAATGTGGTTTATTTAAGCTTTCCACCAATACCATCGCAAAGGAGCCAGCCGTTTTTCAGGAAGAACAAGCAAAAATACTTTGGTGGACGTCAGTGAATGAAAGAAACAACCCCCCATATATTTGGGAATGGCACGTGTTCTCTCCAAAGTAAATAAATCCTTGGAAATGAAAGGTATCTCTTTCAAACAATCTTCCTTAAAATTGGTGATGAACATTAGGATGATGAAAAGTAAAAGCATTAGTCTAGAAAGATTTATGTTTAGGATAGGTTCCTAATTTCTGTTGGAAAATTATTGTAATTTCCAGTTAGGTTTGCATCCAGCCCTTTCCCAGTCAATTCGTATATTCAGATCAGAGCAAGCACACGTGCCACTCAGTTCAGCTAGCAAAAATATAAAGCTTGGTATTTTTTTAACAGTTAGCAAGCACCAAACAGTTAATTGGCAAAAATGGGATAGAGGGCAGGCAAAAGCCGGGTTGGGGAAGGGGGGAATATAAACAACGGGCAACAATTTACATTATATGTTTAACTATTCAACAAAAGTCACAGAACTCTCAAGGACCACTGGGAAAAAAAAACAACCGTGGCTAATTAACAACATCAGTCCCAAAGGGAGTGGCCTTGTTATTCCAGCTTTAACCCTTTTATGTACATAGCAGTAGCAGAACAGAAATGGAAAGTGGGACACCCGGTAATCCCTCCTCTATTCTGTACCAGGAGAAAACCATGTGGTGGATGGAGATGTATCCAACATTCCCCTTCTCATCAGCTCCATGTGTTCAACTGTAATAGATTATATCACCAGGCATCATCTCATGCTGAGTCCATGATGAATCTTTTTCTCAGCCTGAGGAAGAAATCCCTGGCAGTGGCTTGCTCAGTGCAACTGCCATCATATCAGTTGGAAAGTACTTCAGTTTTACTTGCATAGTGCAGCTGATCATCTATGTGTTTATGGGGTCTGGACTGCTTTCTGTCTACAGTTCTTACACATTCCATGTTGTCTTCAAACAATTTGGTTGGGATTGGTTCTTTTATTTCTGCAACCCCATTTTGCTCACAGCTATAACTTTTTTTTTCATGTTTTTTGCCTTCATTGTTCAAATAATTTTCAAATTCCCAACATTCTGTTCCATTATAGGCCCTTAATCTATTTTTCTGTTGAACTTATTTTCTGCATTAAGAAATGTATAGTTTAAAATTCTCAAAATACTTCACTCTGATTGGTTAGGAGTCACATGCAAGTAACTGTCAATTAATGTTACAAAGTAGCTTTTCCTGCCCTTTGTTTTGATTGGCATGAGACTACAAAAGTCTGAAAGAGAAAGTCCTACTGGCGGGCCAGCTTGTTCAAATTCAAGTCCAGGAAAACTGTTCCTGTTTTTTTAAACACATTTTGATTCTCTTTGTTTCTTGCAAGCACAAACATTTAACCCAATTGCTAGGTCCTCTTCCTTCCTTCCTTCCTTCCTTAATTTCTTTGCTGCCCATCTCGTGTACAATGACTCCTTAACAGCAGACTCAAACATGTGACCAAATCTTCTATGCCATTTGCAGTATTATTATTGTTGTTGTTGTTGTTATGCATATATCCTGCTACTCTGGTTTAGTTGAATAAACTCCAGCAAATTAGTTTCATTGTGCTTTCCACAATGAAGCTTCCTTTCTAACAGTGCAAAATCCATATTTTTGCAATCATGTTGCATAAGATAACAGAGGCTTATGTAATTTGCATGATTCAAATACATAATATGCTTCTTGGAATATACTGCACATGCCTACTTTTATTATGATTTATCAAGCATTTGATTTGATTTGATTCAAATGATTGATCAAGTATTTTAATACCACCTTTTCTTCATACAGCTATCAATATTCCATTTCCTAAATTAACTTTTCTTGGATAAGATTTATCAAACGCAGATATATTGACTTGACATTACTACTACCCAGCAAAAATCTGTTTTTCTTTCCAATTTCAAAATTATTTCCAATTTCAAGTACAGTAAGCATTTATTTGCTAACCTAAGTACTTTTTGCCTCCATCTCACTGTTTGTGCAATTCCTGTGCAAGCTTTTTCTCTAAGGACATTTCATCTCATTATCCTTCTCTGTTGTATGGGTTTTAACTATGTAAAATTTCCTAATCCTCATAAATCTTTGAGAAATCTCTTAATATGCCTTTTCCAATAGCAGTAACAAGAGACTGTTTCTCCTTTTTACCTTGTGTAGAGAATTCCCTTCAGTTGCATCATTCAGATCAGGCTGGTATGTCTCCAATTTGGCAATTACATTTTCAAGAAAAACATCATGACATTTGGTTAACTCTACTATGTATTTATAGTTTTCTGGTAATGATCTTAATAACTGTTCCTTGGTGAAACATCAGAAAAGTACATACCGTTTTGTTTTAGTGTCATTCTATTCAGAAAATATGTTGACACATGTTCTATTAAACATCTATTCCCTGATATTTCAGATTTACTATTTTTTTGACATTAAAGTATTATTGCTCATTCCTGAGTGTGCATAGCTTGTCCCAGATCTTCTTTCCTAAAGTACAACTTTGAATCAACATACTGTACAGTTTGTCAACTTCAACCTTGGAATTATTTCAGATTTTAATAACCTATCCTTTTTCATCCAAGCTATCCTATTTCTAGACACAGCATCTGCAAAACTTTTAAGAGGTCCAGCTTTCCAAATAATGCTTCAACCTTCATATCCCATCCACACGTTGTATTCATTCCCATCTTCAAGCATGAGATTTTCTGGTCCCAAAATTACTGCCATTTTCAAGAACTTTATGCTAGTTTTATAGGCATGAAGAAAATGTTCCTTAATTAGGATGTTTTAAATCTTAACAAGTATCTACAGTGTGTGGGCTCTGAGTGCTAGTTCAGCTGTATAACAGACCAAGTGCCTAAAAATAAAAACTAGGGTGTTTTAGTTGCTCTGGGTACTCATTATTTAGTATAGTATTTACCTGCTGGGCCCATAACTGTTTTGTTGCAAGTCCCAAAAACTTTGGTTGTTCTACCTTTAACCCTTTTATGTATGTAGCAGTACCAGAATAGAGATGGAAAGTAAGACACCCGGTGATCCTTCCTCTATTCTGCACCATGAAGAAACCATTTGGTTGATGGGGATGATGTATTCAACAACTTCCCTATCCTAGCTCATATATCTAGTAAAAAAGTGTTTCTGAATTTGAGCATTAGTCAACAGAAATTTAAATGAAGGGGGCTGGGAAAGAGATTTTTAGGTAGTTCACATCTGGATTTCAAACACAGGATGTTTGGTTAATTTAGGAGAGGGCTATGGTTTTTTAATGTAAGAAATTTATGTTTAATGGCAGGCATACTGTAATATTCATTTTTTACTGTATTGTATCATGTGGAACTCATGATACTGATATGCTACTGTATGAGTTTGAGATCCATAGTATATGCTAGCCGAGCTAGTGAAAGTATTAGATGCCAAAGGTTTATACAATAGGAAGAGAAACCACAGTTATTGAAATCTTGCCTTTGGGTGGCTGATTGGTGGTTGTGATGAGTTATTGGAACCAGTTGTTGCCTCATTTAAAAAATATAACTGAACAGACCCATTTGGTATTGTGGGATATGCCATGTGTGCTCAATGTAAGGGAGAGCTTGTCTACTAAGAAATGGATTTTGGCAATCATACCATTGACTAGAAGGCAGCTGAGTAAGATTACTCTTTCTCACTCCTTTTAGCTGCCCAAGACGCTCTCTGACATCCAAGCTTACCTGTGCAGTGTCATGACCTTGTTGCAAGGCACAAAGAGCCTCACAACATGGATCATGATCATTAAGAAATAGAGGAAGGAGATAATTAAACCAGGGATTAACACAAGCACCCAAAAGCGCCCACACCCATGGACCCATAGACGGCTGAATAGAAGGACATCGGAAGAACGGAGATAAGCCGCACCTGGTGCCCTGGAGGACACAACCGAATCCGGGGGACAAAGGAAGACACCGGGAAAACGCCCAGGCAGCCATCAAGGGTCCCATCAAGAGGGATCGGGACAATGTAGGGTGGAGGAGCCCGGGGCACTACAAGAGGGTATAAAAGGGGCACCTCCACACCATCACCCCCGTTCCCGTTTTTCATTCTGTCAGCCATCATTCCAATAAACCAGAAATCCTTAATACCCATTAAGTGAGTCTGTGTCTTATTGCGAAGCGAGACTGACCCTGACATAAAAACGGGAACCCCCAAAAAATTTTTACCTAGCACCCATCCAACACGCTTGTGAGGGACCCCGCTAGGTATGGAAACCCACGAAGCGAGGCAGTGCAACCCTTCGGCACCCGGCGACGAAGCCCCACTCCCTTTGGGCGGGATGCAGCTGAGGTCCGGGCGATGTAACGCCCCGGTAAGTATGGGACCCAGCTGGGAGGAAGCGGTGGGGGAGGGACCCACCCCGGTGCCCCGGAGCCCGCGGGCCACCGGGGGCGAGGTGAGGGGGCCCTCTCCAGGCTCACAGGCAACCCCGGAGGAAGCGCGAGATGAACCGCCACCCAGGGCACACGGAGGCGAGGGCACGCCTGGCACCGCGGAGGGACCAAAGGAAGGTCCGTCCTCCACAACGGCCAATGGCGAGGGCGAGCGGAATGGCGAGCACCACAGCGGGAGTCCGCGGACGGCGGCGAGGCTCGACGCGCTGGAGGAAGGGATGCAGGCGATGCGGGCGATGCTGCAACAGCTGACGGCAGCGCAGGGACCCCACGGCGGAAACAGCGCAGAGGCACCCCCGGACGAGCGGCGGCGGGGCGAGCGTGGCGGCGGCGACGGCGGAACCCGGCCCAAGGAGCCCACCCGACGACTGGAGGCGCACCGGGACGAGAGATGGAGTGGATACCCAGCGGACGGTGGTGACTACGGCGGAGCCCGACCCCAGGAGCCCACCCACCGATCGGAGGCGCGCCTGGATGTGAGACGGCGGGACAGCCTCGGCCGTGGCGGCGGCGGAGCTCGGCCCCAGGAACCCACCCGACGACTGGAGACGCACCAGGACGAGAGGCGGAGGGACGATCCGGCATACGGTGGCGGCGACAGCGGAGCCTGGATCCAGAAGCCCAACCGAGGGAGAACGCCCCGCCCTCCCCCCCGGACGACGGGACGACGGACTTGCGAGGAGACCCAGAGAGAGACACAAACACCGCAAGAAGACTGGAGACAATCCGACCCGCATCAGCCCCCGCAGAGCCCGCTGCATGGCACAGAGGGCACCGGGAGCCAAACCAGAACAGCTGCAAAGGACTTTGGCATAAAGTTTGACGGGGACCCCTCTAAACTCTCCTTTTTCCTGACAAATGCGAGGTACTACCTCGAGGAATGGGGTCCCTGTTTCAGAACTGAAAGGGGCAAAGTCAATGCCCTGGCCATAAAGCTGAAAGGTCGGGCCGCCGATTGGTACGTCCAGTTGTGCCAATCAGGGGCCCGGGTGCTGCAGGACAGCACGGAATTCCTGCAGGTGCTGGAGCGGCACTTCAGGGACCCCCTGGAGCAAGAAAAAGCGAAAAGGGTGCTGAAAACACTCAAACAAAGCCAGCGCTCCGTGGCAGAGTATGCCATGGAGTTTCAAGCCCTAGCCGGAAAAGTGGACACCTGGTCTCAATCGACTCTGATTGAGAAATTTAAACACGGACTCAACTTAAACGTTCTCCGGTGGGCACTCTGCCGCGACAACCCCAACTCCCTGACGGAATGGATCCGGCTGGCGGGGGAAGCAGAGGACGCCCACGACACGTTCCTCCACGCCAAGAGGGAAACGCAGCAGGCGGAGGCAGCGAGACCCCCACGCACAGCTGCAAGGCAGGGGAAGGTGAGACCCCAACCATGGAAGGAGGAACGGGACCGGCGCTTTGCTAAAGGGCAGTGCTTCACGTGTGGAAAGGAAGTCCACAAAGCAGCAGCATGCCTCAAATCGACACCCAGAGAGAGCCCGAGGAGGGCACAAACCGCACCAACCCCAGCGCCTAGAAAGCGACCAGCAGCGAAGGGGGAGTACCGACGCAGACACTTCCCCTACAGCTCAGAGGAGGAGGGAAGCAACCCCGACGAGCCGACGGGAAACGACAACCACCTGGCCTAAGGGGCGCCGAAGGACAGGTGGAGGACAGTG
The DNA here is from genome assembly GCF_035149785.1 of Candoia aspera. NCBI lineage: Eukaryota > Metazoa > Chordata > Lepidosauria > Squamata > Candoiidae > Candoia > Candoia aspera. Next base: position 168,283,651 of record NC_086153.1, on the reverse strand, counting down.
ACAGGCGCAACGACAAAGGGGTGAGTGAGGAATGCCCCACCCTCTACGTCCGTGTCACCCTCGCCCATGGGGATAAAACCGAAAAGGTCTGGGCACTAATTGACTCAGGCTGCTCTAAAAGCCTAATGCACCCAGACCTGGCAGCCGCACTCAACCTCCGCTGCTATCCACTTCAGCACCAATTGGTGTTCACGCAGCTCGATGGATCTGCAGCGGGAGGGGGCCCGGTCACCCAATACACCGGAGAAACCGCGCTAAGGCTCGGCAGCCACGAGGAAAAATTGGCTTTCATCGTGGCACCGGTGGGGCAACCCCTACTCATACTGGGGATCCCATGGCTCGTGCAGCAAAACCCAGTCATTAATTGGAGAACCAGAGAGATTAAGTTTGCTGACGGTCGTTACCAAGCACCTTCAAGGAACAGGGTCCCCCGAGCAGCCATGGGGGGGGGCAACGACGACTGCGGAGCACCGAGAGATGGCACTGCCAGAGGGACTGCCAACCAAATACGCGGATTTCGCCGCCGTCTTCAGCGAGAAAGAGGCGGACAAACTCCCCCCCCACAGGAAAACGGACTGTACCATTGAACTGGTCCCGGGGGTACCCCTACCCAAACCCAAAATATATGCCATGACCCAGCGGGAGCTGGCAGCATTAAGGGACTTTGTGGACAAAAACTTGGCGAGAGGTTTTATCGAGCCTGCAAACTCTCCAGTAGGAGTGCCAGTCCTCTTTCGTGAGAAAAAGGACGGGTCACTGTGGCTCTGTATAGATTACCGCGGATTAAACACAGCAAGCATTTCAAATAAATACCCCCTACCCTTAATAAAGGACATCTTGTCCCACCTGGCAAAAGGTAGGGTATTCTCTAAACTGGACATAAGGGAAGCCTATTACCGCATACGGATACGGGAGGGGGATGAGTGGAAAACTGCTTTCAACTGCCCATTGGGGGCGTTTCAATATAAGGTGCTCCCATTCGGACTGGCAGGAGCACTGGGGGTATTTATGCAGTTAATTAATGAGGTCCTGCGTGACCACCTTTTTAAGGGGGGTTTGGTTTACCTCGACGATGTATTGATCTACACGGAAACGGAACGTGAGCACAAACGCTTGGTAAAAGAAGTGCTCAAGAAACTCCGCAAGGCAGAGCTGTTTGTAAAGCTCTCCAAGTGTGAGTTTCATAAGAAACAAATTGACTATCTAGGGTACAGGATTTCAGCTAAAGGAATAGAAATGGACCCAAGCAAGGTCCAAGCCATACTGGCGTGGGAGCGCCCACGCACGAGGAGGCAACTTCAAAGCCTCCTTGGATTCACTAATTTCTACAGGGGGTTCACACCAAGGCTGGCAGAGACTATTTTGCCCCTAACTAACTTGCTTAAGACTAAGGGCTTGGGGGACACGTGCAAATCAAGAAACCCGGGGGCGCTACTAAACTGGACAGCTGATTGTCAAACGGCATTCGAGAGACTAAAAAACCTCTTCACAGCTGAGCCAGTGTTACAACACCCCGACCCCACCAAGCCTTTTGTGGTGCAGGCAGATGCCTCCGACTTTTCCATCGGAGCCATCCTGCTCCAAAGGGACTCCGACAACCACCTAAAACCCTGCGCCTACCTTTCCCGCAAATTCTCCGAAACAGAGCGGAGATGGCATGTATGGGAAAAGGAGGCGTTTGCAGTAAAGACAGCTCTGGAAACATGGAGGCACCTGCTGGAAGGGGCCACTTGCCCCTTCGAGGTCTGGACAGACCACAAGAACCTGGAGGTACTCAGCACGCCAAAACGGCTCAGCCCGAAGCAGGTGCGCTGGGCTCAGTTCTTCAGCCGGTTCAATTTCACGCTGAAATTCATACCGGGCAAGAAGAACTTCTTGGCAGATGCCCTCTCCCGATGGCCACAGGACGACACGCAAGCCTCCGACATCGTGGGGACAGTATGGACCGAGAAACAGCTGGGCTGCCCAGCTGTCACGCGCAGCCAGACAAGGAATCAATGCACGCCAGCACGAACGGCAGGGAATGATCGGAGCCGCTGATCAATTTCACCAAACTGGCAACAAAGACTCACACAAGCACTACAAACAGATACATGGTTGCAAAACAACCGACACCATGTATCTTTCAAGGACAGCATTGCCTGGAAAGAGAAAGCCTTGTACGTGCCAGAATCACTGCGGGGGGAAATCTTACACAGATCGCACGATGACAAAACTGCGGGACATTTTGGGTTTGTAAAAACCCTGCACCTAACGAGGAGGCAATTTTGGTGGCCTAACCTCAGAAAAGACGTGAAAGACTACGTGGCCAACTGCCCCACATGTGTCACCACCAAACGGAAAGGGGGGAAACTCCAAGGACTGCTACAGCCAGTAGCCAGCCCCTCCCGCCCATGGGAAGAAATTTCCTTGGATTTCATTGTGGACCTCCCACCCAGCCAAAGGAAAACAGTGATATGGGTGGTAAAAGACTATTTCTCAAAGCAGGCACACTTCATCCCGTGCGCAACTATCCCCTCCGCACAACAACTGGCACGCTTGTTCCTAACACACATATACAGGATCCACGGCGCCCCCTACAGGTTGGTGACCGACAGAGGCACACAGTTCACGTCAAAGTTTTGGCGGGAATTTTTAAAACTAATCGGAACCAAGCAAGCACTGTCCACTGCGTGGCATCCACACACGGACGGATCTACAGAGATCCTAAACTCAACACTTGAACAGTTCCTGAGGGCATTCATAAATTACCAACAGGACAACTGGGTAGACCTACTACCTTCTGCAGAGGTAGCCTATAATAACGTGGTACACCAGAGCACTGGCCACACCCCATTTAAGGTGGTCTACGGAAGGGACTTTGTACCGATACCAGAATTGCCGCAACCTGAAACCCCGCCCTGCTCACCAGACGACTGGGCGGCACAGCTGGCAACAACCTGGCCAATCATCCAAACGGCCCTAGCAGACGCACAAACCACGTACAAAAAATATGCGGACAACCACATCCAAATGGCATACGGAAGAACCTCCACCCCCACCCATAATGATAGACAACCAACAACATTTTGAAGTAAAAGAGATACTGGATTCAAGAAAGCAAAGAGGTAAGCTGCAATACCTCGTTAAATGGAAACATTTCCCACACAACTAGCTAGACAGTTCCACGAGGCATACCCAGAGAAACCAGCACCATAAGAACATCTTTGGGGGGCAGCATGTCATGACCTCGTTGCAAGGCACAAAGAGCCTCACAACGTGGATCATGATCATTAAGAAATAGAGGAAGGAGATAATTAAACCAGGGATTAACACAAGCACCCAAAAGCGCCCACACCCATGGACCCATAGACGGCTGAATAGAAGGCCATCGGAAGAACGGAGATAAGCCGCACCTGGTGCCCTGGAGGACACAACCGAATCCGGGGGACAAAGGAAGACACCGGGAAAACGCCCAGGCAGCCATCAAGGGTCCCATCAAGAGGGATCGGGACAACGTAGGGTGGAGGAGCCCGGGGCACTACAAGAGAGTATAAAAGGGGCACCTCCACACCATCACCCCCGTTCCCATTTTTCGTTCTGTCAGCCATCATTCCAATAAACCAGAAATCCTTAATACCCATTAAGTGAGTCTGTGTCTTATTGCGAAGCAAGACTGACCCTGACATGCAGAGGATTACAACAACCCCACATTCTCATTTCTTAAGTGCCAGTGGAGCCTATATAGAATCCAGTGGCTCTCTTGGAAATAAGGAGACTCCAAAGCATGCCAGTTCTTTACAAATTTTGTTTAAAAAATAAAATAATCATTATACGTTTCCTGACAGAGGCCATAACTTTTATTTGTCCCTTCTCCTCTCTAACATTGTTGGATATATCCTTCCGGGTATATGACAACTTTATACCAGCATTTCTCTATTTATCATTTTATTTATCTACTTATTATTTAGTATGATCATGGACATACTCCAACAGAAGAGACTATATGTATCTCAGGGTTGAACTGTGGAGTCCTTGATGCTCTCTGAGCTTGGTTGTTTGCTTGCAGATGTTTCATTTAGTTGGTTTGTGTGCTACGGTGATGCTGTGTGGTTTTAATAGTCTGTTGGTTGTTTCTGAGATGTTTTTGATGTATGGCAGTGTTGTCCTTTTCATAGATTGTGTTGGTTGTGCTGTAGCAGGTTGAGTGGTCAGGAACTTTTTGATAAAGTTGGGTGGGTATTCATTTTGCTGGAAGATGCTGTATAGGCGGTCTGTTTCCTTTTTCTGGTGTTCTGGGTTACTGCAGTGTGTTTGTGCTCATCTGAATAGTGTTCTTACACAGCTCCTCTTGTGGGAGGCTGGGTTGTTACTTTGGTAATGGAGCACTTGGTTACTGTGGGTTGTTTTTCGATACACTTGTGTTTCTAATTTGCTGCCATTTCCTCTGCTGATGAGGATATCCTGGAAGGGTGGTGTGTTGTTGTTTTCTTCTTCCCTTGTGAATTTTATTCCTCTGAAGATGTTGTTGATTGCTTCATGAGTCTTCTCTAGTTGTTCCTTTTTATTATAACGAAGGTGTCATCTACATACCAGATCCATACTTTTGGTTGTACGTGTGGGAGTGCCCTCCAAAACATCTTAAGCAAACCAAAAGACCCAGTAGCCCAAGAAGGAAAAACAGGAGTCATCTGCAACATACAGTGTAAGGACTGTAAGAGCCACTATGTAGGACAGACTAGCAGAGCGCACCCATGAATGCCAACTAGCAGCCAGAAGACACAATGAAAACTCCTTAATCTCACAGCACATGGACAGGCTCAACCACAGTTTCAACTGGGAAACTGTGAGCATCCTAGACCAAGCTAAATCCAAAAACACTAGGCCATTCCTGGAAGGTTGGCATTCAGACAAATCAGCCATCAATAGACATATAGAGATAAACACATTTATACACCATTCAAAAGAGACAACAAAAAAGCTAAGAAGGAAACAAAAAGACTAGAAAACCACACCCCCACCAACACTGGCAGGGCAAGCTACTGTATATAAACAGGGACTAAACCCCACACTCACTTGCACTGATGATGTTACCTAGTTGGATAATGAAATGTCTGCAAGCAACCAAGCTCAGAGAGCACCAAGGATTCCACATGGACATACTGCCTTCCTTTGTGTGGAATTTTGTACTTTGACCACTGATGATAGTAAACACATATAGAATTATAGAGTGAATCAGAGGAAGCTCCTTAACTTCTAAAATTTGAAAGGCAGAAAAACACGACTCTGATTTTCAGGTAGCACACAGATCTGTAATATTCACATTGCTTATTCTTTCATAGAAACATACAGTAGGTTTGGAAAGAGGTCTTTGGAGGTCTTCTAGTCCAAGGCTTTTATAATAGCTATAGTTATGGTTACAGATTTAGTTTGGATTGTATTTCAGTGTATGTTCTGAAATCTTTGAATTACTCAATGTCATCTTTCTTAGGGCAAGCTAGTTTCTTTTCTCAGAGATCAATTGCTTTCTTTGCCTATCGCACCTTAAGGCCCATTCCTATAGCAGAACACTACAGGGTTTCAGGAGCAAGGAAATAGCTTTTGCCTTATGGCATTGCAGTGCTTCAAATTCAGTTCCAAAAGGTTGCTTCAGGAGCATCAATGCAGCGGCTGTTGGCAACTTACTAAAGCTGTTGTGCTGTTTCCAAGTTCACACATCTAGAAACATATGCAGGTGCCTTAATGAGACACTAATCAGTGCTGCATTCCAGCTTCTCCATGCTCTGAAATGGCTTTTCAGAATTGAATGCAACACATTGCATGGCCCTATTTGTGTACCTAACACTTTCCTTTCCTTTCCTTTCCTTTCCTTTCCTTTCCTTTCCTTTCCTTCTCATGACCAGAAATGCATGATGGAGAGTTGATTTCCAGATTAACTAAAATGCAATTTATAAAACAAATATATGTACTGAACAGGATGGAAAGGCACACATTCAAAATATCAAAAAAGCTAGATTATTTTATGGGAAAAAGTCACCAAAAGGACTAAAAAAATGCTGAAAGATTAGCTTTTTCTATGAATGCCTCTGAGGCCTAGGAAAAATCTTACTTTCAGAGTTTCTTTTCCTCCTCCTTGGGCAAAACACACAATTGGAATCTTTCCACCGTAATTAGAATCTGAAAGACAAATACTATAAATAAACAGGTGATTTTTAGCAATACTATACATTTCCCCTACTTTAATTAATGGAGTATTAAAATCTGTCTTCCAGTTTCCAAATGTACTTTCACTGAAATAAGCATCAGTATCCACATTAGCTTTCTTTCTTATTTATTTATTTATTTTCTATCCTGCCTTTATCATTTTTTATAAATAACTCAAGGCGGCAACCATACCAAATACTCCTTCCTCCTCCTATTTTTCCCACAACAACAACTCTGTGAGGTGAACTGGGCTGAGAGAGAGTGACTGGCCCAAGGACACCCAGCTGGCTTTCATGCCTAAGGTGGGACTAGAACTCTCTGTCTTCTGGTTTCTAGCCTGTTGCCTTAACCACTAGACCAAACTGACTCTTATGACCCCCAACCACATCTAATTATAATTATAATATACATACATACATACATACATACATACATATAATATTGGTAAGTGGCTGGATAGCATAGGGGTTGGAGCACCACCCTGTGACACAGGAGACTGGGATTTGAATCCCAGCTGGTACCTACCTTACCAGTAGGGGTCCTTGGGCAAAGACCCCCTAACACTTCACCTGCCTATCTTGGATATGAGAGTGACACAAACTAAGAGAGTCATGCTGGCTTGGACATTGCCCAAATTAACAAGGTCCATGCATGTTGGGGTCCAGGATGATTTGATAAGTGGGCTACTGGAACAAACCATACAAGAGAACCTGGAATTGATGGAATGCTACTACATTAGTAGACCTAATGAGAGGAGATATATGAAATGTATGAGGGAACTATGGGTGGACAGAAGACCTACATCCACACTGAGAAACAGCTAGTTACCCAATGTTTCAACATAGTGAAGAGGAAGCTGCTCTCATAACTTGGAATAGATCAACTATACATTACATCCCAGACTCAAGAAGACCCAGAAGAACAACTGGATGTGCAGCTGACACCTGAATCTGGAACTTCACTGTCACAGCATCCATTACAGAGAACAGTAGTTGATATGAGATTTAAGATCATGGCTAAACTAGCTACAGTAAACCCTCGAGACCTATTACCAAAGCTCAGTGGAGAAGTACCAGATAGTATGCTAGAAAATGGTAATAGAGCCCTCATAATAATCCCTACTACCACCATAACTCAACCCAATGAAAGCTACAGCTGCTGTAATCCTGGAGATGCTTGGCTACATGATCAAGAACAGCAGTACATACACCCCCCAACCCCCAGAAAATGAGGCTGGAAGCTAAGATCAAGGCAACTCAGAGAGAAGTTAGTCAGCTGGTGGAACTACAGAAGGGTGTGGAGATTAAGGATAAGACTCAGCTGAAAAAATCCAAGGGCCTGACTCCATCTGAAGCCCTAGAGACTGCTATACAAAGGCTGGTTACCAGGCTAAGGTGATACACTAGAGAGGCAGAGGCCAGGAAGATAAATGCCCTGTTCACCAAAGAACCATCCAAGGTGTACTCCCAACTGCAGTGCAACAACACAGTAACAGCAGAGCCACCAACAGCAGAAACTGAACAGTACTGGAAGAACATATGGGAGAAAGAGAAGACACATAACATCAGTGCAAAGTGGCTGCAGGACCTGAGAGCAGACCACAGAAATCTCCCAGAGCAGGAACCAGTCACCATCACAGTGGCAGACATCCAACAGCGGGTCAAGAACATGAAGAGCTGGGCAGCACCTGGCCCCGACATGATCCACACCTACTGGCTAAAGAAACTAACAGCAGTGCATGAATGCCTAGCAGCACAGATGAACCAGCTGCCAGCAGCAGGCTCCCACCCAGACTGGCTAACATAAGGAAGGACAGGGCTGATCATGAAAGACCCCCACAAGGGAACAGCACCATCCAACTACTGGCCAATAACCTGCCTCCCCACAACATGGAAAGTCCTATCAGGCATCACAGCCACCAAGCTGCAGGGCCATATAGGCCAGTACATGAGCACAGCTCAGAAGGGCATTGGGAACAACACCATAGGCTCCAATCACCAGTTGCTCATAGATAGAGCAGTCTCCTGAGACTCAAGGTCTAGGCAGACCAATCTGAGCACAGCCTGGATTGACTACAGGAAAGCCTACAACTCAATGCCACACACATGGACCTGTGAATACCTGGCACTATATAAAGTCAAAAGGACACTCAGGACCTTCCTCAAGAACTCAGTGGGACTGTGAAAGACAACACTGGAAGTCAATTCAAGACAGCTCATACAAGTGGCCATCAAGTGCAGCATATACCAAGGTGATACACAGTCCCCACTGCTGTTCTGCATAGGCTTGAATCCCCTCAGCCAGATAAGCAAAAGGACTGGATACAGATATAAGTTCAAGAGTAGAATTACCATCAGCTACCTCCTCTACATAGATGACATCAAGCTGCATGCTAAGAGTGAATGAGACATTGACTTGCTGAACCAGCTGACACGGATCTACAGTGAGGACACTGGGATGTCATTCGGACTGGAGAAGTCTGGCCAGATGGTAGTAAAGAGAGGGAAGGTAGTTAAGTCTGATGGCGTGGAACTACCAGCGGGCTACATAGCAGACATACAGACCAGCTACAAGTACCTTGGTATCCCACAGACACATGAGAACCACAATGAGGAGGCAAGGAAGACAGCAACATCCAAGTACCACCAAAGGATAAGACACGTCCTGAAGAGCCAGCTCAGTGGGAAGAACAAGATCCACACCATCAACATGTACACCCTGCCAGTCATCAGATACCCTGTCAGTATAGTGAACTGGCCAAAAGAGGATATGGAGGCTGCCGATGTGAAGACCCGGAAGCTCCTCACAATGTATGGAGGTTTCCACCCCAAGTCCAACACCCAGAGACTATACACCAGCTGGAAAGGTCAGGTCTGGTGAGTGTCCAAGCCACTGTCCTGGACAAAACCCAGAACATTCAGAAGTACATCAGTAAGATGGCACCCAAAGATGAGCTGCTGAGAGAATACCTGAGGCAGCAGCAGACATGGAAAGAAGATCAAGCAGAGGAAGTGCCATGGCAAGACAAGACCATGTATGGGATGTACTACTGACAGATAGCTGAGGTGGTTGACATTGGAAAATCCTACCAGTGGCTGGAAAGGGCTGGACTAAAAGACAGCACTGAGGCCCTGATCATAACAGCACAAGAACAGGCATTAAGCACCAGATCCATAGAAGCAGGGGTCTACCACACTAGACAGAACCTGAGGTGCAGACTGTGCAGAGAGGCCTCAGAGGCAGTCCAACACAGTGGCAAGGTGTAAGATGCAGGCAGGAACAGCATACACTGAATGGCACAACCAAGTAGCTGGCATTGTGTACAGGAACATCTGCACAGTATATGGGCTAGACCCTCCCAAGTCCAGATGGGAGATTCCACAGAAGGTCATGGAGAATGACAGGACTAAGATCCTGTGGGACTTCCAGATCCAGACAGACAGGCAGGTACTGGCCAATCAACCAGACATCGTGGTAGTAGACAAGGACCAGAAGACAGCGGTGGTGATAGATATAGCGGTGCCAAGTGACAGTAACATCAGGAAGGAGTATTAGAAGCTGGAAAAGTACCAGGGCCTGAAGGAAGAATTAGAGAGGATGTGGAAAGTGAAGGCCAAAGTGGTCCCAGTGGTGGTAGGGGCACTTGGGGCTGTGACCCCCAAACTGGGAGAGTAGCTCCAACATATCCCAGGAACAACATCAGAGCTCTCTGTCCGAAGAGTGCAGTGCCAGGAACAGCTAAGATACTGCGCAGAACCCTCAAACTCCCAGGTCTCTGGTAGAGGACCTGAGGTTGAGGAAGACACATACCACCCATAGAGGTGAGAAGGGAATTTGTATACAGTATATAAAACAAATGTATATAAAATACTGCAGTGTAGAAATATGAAACTAAAACCATTCAAAAACAACTTAATGTAGACACCTTATTCATCCTTGGATTCTACTGGCAGTCACACAAAATCTTGCTATCCTACATGGTATCTTATCATCCTGATGTAAGAGAAAAAAAACAAGGATAATCTTAAGTGGAGCTAACATTACATACACATAATAAAATTTTCTGCAGGAAGCATGTTTCCACTGCTCTAAAACTACAGGACCGTACACATCTTATATCTGTTGTTGCTTTTTTACCATAGAAGATATAGAATTAAATGCACTAGCATGGAACAGCTTCCTCAAGTACCTAGACTGCTTCCCATCACTAAAAAAAGTAAGTTGTATCCCATCAAAAGCTGAGAAAACACTTTGGTTTCAAGAAGCTATAGGGATATACTGAATTCCTCTTACACCTAAAAAATAGCTGCCATACTTCTTTACCTTTTCTGAGTTCTAGAATCACAAATTCACCCACTTATAGGTGAACTCCCACTCACCTACAAATTGTTAAAATATTACAATTATTCATGATAATCTATTTGAACTCTTTCAAATGAAAGTTGACTGACCAGGCTTTAGACCTTCAGCAATAAAAGTAAAAATCATGCCAATATTTTTATGCCAATATTAGGCCCATCATCCTAGAATATGATCAGCTAGATAGAATAAATTGAATATAGCATATATTGTCACCTCATGGGTTTTTTCCTGCTTTCATCCAATTAACCAATTTAGATATCTCAGATATCTCATGTGGGAGGGAACCGACTCATCTGCCAGATGTAACTCATGGAAATAGTTATCCCCCATTTGTATTGGGATATAATCATCCATAAGACAGAGTGTGCCTTGAGACTTCAACAATGTGTCTCCAAAAGATGGTAGAATTGTTAATTCTGGCAACCATCATCAAGTTGTTATCCCATCTTTTGGGAGTACAGAATTTGGCTATCTTCCTACAGACTTCTTAGTCTTGGTCATTTAATGGGAAACACATCGTTACCTGTTGGGACCAGTTTGGATAATTTGAGCTTAGATGAGAGATTAGCTCCACCCGCTAATAGATAGGCATTTTAAAACTACATATGTGACCATACTAATTTCAGTATCTGAATGCATTCTGGACAGGAGATATTATTGACTCTCCAAGTCAATATCATGGTGGGTATTTAAGCATGCCAGCGGGAGTTCCCTCCTGCGTGAGGGTGCAAGTAAGAGTATTTGGGGATGGTGAAATGAGCTTGTTATAAGCAGTGGTGTGAGGTGATTGAAAATTCTGTGCTCATTCAGAGCTTTGTTTAAACCCAGCATAGATGGGGTTTTGGGGGTGAGTCCACAGTAGACCACATTGAAGGTTATTTGCTTCTTCCATGGCAATCAGTTCATCAATACAAGCTGGACTAGGGCCTTACCCTATAGATGTGTTTAAGCCAGTACTTTTACTGGCAGAACCTTAACAGAGCTCTAACTGGAGAAACACATTTGTGTCAGAACAAGGAACTTGGAGCAGAGAGCTAAGGAATTTGGATTTAACTGCTTCTAGTGCAAGGATATCTTTACAGACAGAACAGTGTGCACCATAAAGAGCTTCTGCTCAGTCAGGTAAATATTTGATGGAGGACATGAATAAGTGCCTCAGAATAATAGAATTATTGGCCTATGCTCAAACAATACATGAACAAATTGAGTGAAATTGCAGAGATTTTAGCATCTTTGGGGCAGATTTACCCATTAGTTCAGTTCATCTTATATGAGAAGATCCAAAATTAGCCACTAAACAAGACTGAAGCAGGGACTCAACAAATAGTTCCTATGTTAAGGGTCATACAACCATTGGGAGGTGATCATTTTTGCCTTTGCAATCTACAGGTAGTCCTTGACTTATGACCATTCATTTAGCAACCGTTCGAAGTTATGATGCTGCTGAAAAAAGTGACTTATGACCGGTCCTCGCACTTATGACTGTCACATTGTCCCCACACTCACATGATCAAAAATTCAAGCGCTTGGCAACCGGTATGTATTTACAATGGTTGCAGTGTCCCGGGGGTCACATGATTGCCATTTGTGACCTTCCCAGCCAGCTTCTGAAAAGCAAAATTAATGGGGAACCATGTGATTCACTTGATGACTGCCACAAAAAAGTCATAAAATCAGGTTATTGATTCACTTACTTGTTACATCTGTACAGTCGCCTTTTAAATGTAACATATCCTAGGATATTTATAGTGAAAACCTAAACAATACGTCAGTCAAATGAATTTATTCATCCTCAGAAATAACTATAACATTTGCACTGATTTGGTACTTAATTCTGAAAAATAATAATCCCTGTGAGAAACTGACCTGGAATAATGAGTTCTGAAATATATTTTTCTAACTGGATGCGTAACTTTGCCTCTATACCTTGATACCCATGAGTTCCATTATCAACCAAAATTAGATGCGTATGATTATTATCCAAGCAGTATAATGCATCCCTTTTGAGGTCATCCATGATGTAGTGTGCTGAATAATAGGTCTGGAAGTCAGATAAGAATATTTAGGTATAAAGTTCCTCCCAACACCATATTTTTTTGCATTATAGCAACCCCTATCTTTAGCAACCCCTTTTCAAATTTTGAAAAATGAAGGAGGCTAGTAACACAATAAATACATACTCATTTTTACAAGAAATCTCACTAAACTGAGCTCACTGAGCTTGTGGAGCCTCAAGCCCTGACCAGAGCTGCACTAGTTGCAGTACCTACAGGCATGGCTCTCTTGCTGTGCTAGGCATCGGCCTTTTTGCATAGACAAAAGCAATTTCTCCATGATGGGGAGGGAGGGAGGAGCCTGGGTGTAGGGGGAATGCTGAGAAGAAGTGGGACCTCTTGTTTAGACTTCACCCTTTTCTTAACTACATTATTGTAAGCAGCCATTTGAAAATTAGTGTCACCAACTTTGATATGCAAGTTTCCCTTCATTTCTTTTTTGATCTTCATTGTTAAATTATTACCTAGCATGGTCCATCTTTATGTGAACATAATCTTTATTCTGTCCTATCCTATCCTTTCTGTCAATTCACATAATTCATTTCTAAAACTAATGTGGCTTTCCACATGGTTTGCAGCTCATCTGATACACTGTATACAATATTCTTTCAGTCATTTGCCTTTCTGCTGGGGGGGGTCGGGGTGGTGCAGCACGGTGTGGAGCTCCGTGTTTGGGCTTGCCTTTCTGCTGTGGGGGGGATCAGATCAGTGCAGCATGGCGTGGCATGCCAAGTTTAAATTTACCTTTTCACTAAAAATTGATTTTATTTAATTTTTTATTTAACGTATTATTTCTTCATTTTTTTGCTGGTTGCTTGAGTCCAGTTAACCCAGATCCTACTGTAATCAAGATCAATAACTGTTCAAGCTTCAAGAATTGTGAGAGTTGTAATGTTAAGTCCTTGTTTCAAATATTAGTGCAGACATGAAGTGATAGAATAGATTTAAATGAGTATATCTCTCCCCCACGTGTAATGTTGGGACTGAAATAATTCTGGGATGTACATTGTTAATCAAATTCCGCACCTCAGCATCACAGCTTCTGATGAGACCCTCACGATTAGACACCATGCCCCACGCAGCTATGCCAAGAGCAATCACATTCTCTTCAGAGCTCCTGCTGATCGTATTGTCTCGTACTACTTCTCCAATATACTTCATCAGTCCATAATGTGTACCTCCAGTGAGTATCCAGGCTCCTGCACGTTGTTTCAAGTCAAACATGTTATTTGTTCATTCATGTATGAATGTCCCACCCAATCTAGCAAGGTGCACAACAATTTACAACTGATAAAACATCCACAAAGTTTAGACTGTTCTGTGTAATTTCAAGCAGAAAGGAGAGCTTTCAGTACTCTGTGGCCCATATACAGTACTTAGGTGCAGACTAGGTTCATTTTACTTTCCACTTTGCAACAGATTGAAAGTCTGGATTATGCCTGAAATATTTGGAATAGCGGGGAGTAAAAGCTCAAATCTACTCTCAGCACAATTTACGATGAAATTATTTGAAATATCTAAACATTACTAGCACATTCTTTTTCAATGAAAATATATAAATAATATACTTGGTCACATAACACAATGCTCCTGTGTCATAGCTCTGATTGAATCATACCACAAGTATATTTCTAATAAGGTCTGTAAACTATCCTAACTTCTATGTGTGTTTTAGAAAGTGGTTTAAAGCAGTATTTAAACTAAAACATATTGAGCTTCCATTTAATATCAAATAGGATGCAAAACGTTTTCACATAAAAATGTGAACTGATTTTTTGATATGAAGAGTCTATTGTAAAAAAAAGGAAGTGCAAAAAAGGGAAGAGCAATGAATGCAAAGAGAATGAACGATTTAATGACAAAGTGAGCAAGATATGAATATGGGGAACACAGATAAAAGGTATCTAGAGGTGATTAAAATTAAACATGAAAACATGTTTGACATCTCCCTCCTAATTACTCAAGTCTTATCAGCAGAACTATTCAGAAATATTTTTCCAGTAAAACATGTTCCACACAACTACCAGACACAGATATACTGATTAAACTTTGCCCTTTAAATGTATTATTGTTTGCAAATAAATTCCCTCCATGGTTTGGACAGGCACTGATACATTCAGCTACTACTTCTGGATTTTTCTAAATGTCACAACTCAAGGCAGACATCTAGCATATTTAAAATGGTAATTTGCATCCCACTGAATTTTACTCATTTTGATGATCGATAAAAGTTTAGGCAAGAAACCTCAGCATGCTTAATCAGAAAGAGTTTATAATGAAATGAAATCAGTTTATTTTTAAAGGCTGGAGTGTTCACTCTATTTATGTTCTGACTCACCTCCACTCTTCTTCTCCATCTTTAACCCATTAAAGCCCATTTGTTTTTTGCTATGTCAGACTTAAGAAGAAGGACCTACTTTACCTTTGGACTGTGCAATATAGATTAACCGGCTGACTATCTTACGAATGCGTGGCTTTAAAGCAAAATTTTTTGTTCCCCCTGTGACAGAGATGATGAGGTTGGGTGTTTTCAGATGCCAATGTTGGGTCATTAGGTCATAGAGGGTTTCTGAGTCTGTGTCACATGACAGGCGAATGTACTAAGAAATAAAAATAATCGTTACAATGGGAAAAGTACTCAATTTATTCAAAATGCATATGTCTCATTTGTCAGTGGCTTCCCATTTACATGGCCTCTGCTTCTGTATGAAAAGCCCTTCCTTATGCAAGCAGATTTTTGTGTAGCACAGCACTTTGTTTTAGAAGTTCTTAATCCATACACAAGTTTCATTGTGCCCCTTTACAACAACTTAATGGGAAAGAAAAACAAATGTTTAACAGCTCTTCTAATTTGGAATTCCTTCGTGCTACCATATTTTGAATGGGCATTCAAATATATATTTGGGCCCTGATTTTTTTTATACAATCTGTCCTCGTTTAGCACTGACACTTGATTCCAGCAAAATGGTCGCCAAGCGAACCACGTGACAGAGAGAGAGAAAGAGAGAGAGACGCTGCAAAGATCACCAGTTGCTGGCATCTCATTTTAATAAGAGTTCTCCAGTACAGCTACACCGGCATTACTCTCACTCCAGTGTGCACTGTTGTCAGGCACACGAAATTTGGGTGTAAGTGTGCACATTGGTAGGAAAATGATTTTTTTACTACAGTTTTTTACCATCATATTTGCAAACATTCGCTATCTGAGGTAGTTGCTAAACAAGGACTAGCTATATTTAAATAGCTGCTGTATCCACCTTTTTTTGCCCTATCAGTTGTTCCAGTATACTTTTGTATTGTATTTCTATGACCAGTTCTAAATTTCTCTATAAAAGTATTCAAAGACAATGAGAAAAAAGAAACCTCCAAGTATCTTGGTAATTTTTTGCAAGAAAGTATTTTAATTGGATTTTGTAAAATGCTACTTGTGTTTTTGGTGTGTGCACATAGTCTCAGTCCAATATCTCTTAAAATTGTGTCATTCAAGGGTTAACACAAAAGGATTTGATTTTATATGCAAAAAAGAAAAGAAAAAGGCAGAAGATTAACTTACCTTTCCTGTCTTACCCAAATTTTCAAATTCAATGTCCCCAAAAGCATCAGTTGGGAATTCTTTAGTATGTTTTTTATAATTCCATTTCTCATTATTGTTAATCTGCATCTCTTCTACATGTTGTGATTTCAAATATCCACACTTACATTGGGTGTCACTATAAAGATATGCATATGTGGAAACCATTAATCAAAAGGAGTTTGTTTTTTGCAAGTTCGTTTTGTTTTTATAAATAAACTTCTAAACTTTTTTTTCAGCTTAAGGAAAAAATGCAACAATTTAACTGCCCCGATTATGAATTGTACAGCAGTAAAAATAATTCCCATCTTTAACAATCCAATGTCAACATAAAATCCTAGAGTTGGAAGAGGCCATATAGGCCAATAGTCTTCTTAGAGCAGGAATCTAACTTGAAAATATCTGTTATAGATAGAAGCTTAGTCTCCATTTGAACTCTTGCATTGTGAGATTCTTGAATGGCTAAGACCTTAGGGGGCTTTTAGAGCTTCACACAATATTTTAAAAGAGACAAAAAGAATAATAGATCTAGCCAAACTTGCAAAAAACATTAAGAAGCTATATTTGGATAGGCATGTCCTCTTGATCTGGCATTTTCATATATGAAATTTAATCAGTTCAAGTTGAAGGTTCATGTTAAACCTTCTAGGTTTCTCACTGAAAGCAATTCACATTTGACTCAAAATGCCCAACTATGCTTTTTGAGGTCAGGAGTAAGAATAATTTAAAACTTGCAGAAAGAATAAAATTCTGGGTGTGCAAAGCAATGGAGTTCCAATTCAGCCGGGTGTTTTAACTCAATGAGGACGAGGCCCAAAGGCATGGCGAATCTGCCTCAAACTGCTGTCTTGCCCTTATGTATATTTGGTGATGCAAAGGCAGGAAGCAGAGGAGTTTCAGTGCCACTTCTTTGAAACTCTGCACAAACCTATCTGGCATATAAATATTTACTTACTCAGACTTGGCATCTTTAGTGAAAAACACACACTCTCTCTTCTTAAAGTTCTCTTGAACAAAGTGCACCAAATCCTTTGGAAGCAAGATTTGAAAGCCTTAGTAAAACCCAGTGTATACAAGTCAAAACTAATTAGTAGCTTAATAATCTCCCTTCAGAAACACACATTATGCTAAGCAATTAATAAACATTATTTATAACTTTTAAAGAGCATCCAACATCCATTACTGTATATGATTTGCACAAGTCTCAAGATCTTAAAATAAGACCTTAAAATGCTGTTGTATATTCTTAGATCTATTTAAACTTATTGGATGGCCCTTTCCAAAATATACTGCATAAATGGAATTGACCAGGGCCAGTCTGTTTGCCAGGGTTTCTCCTGCTTTCTAGTACTTCTGTAAAACCCATCATTTCCCTTTCTTTCCTTCCTTGGGCTGCTCAAAGAATTAGTGTAGCATAGAGGTCATCTAACAATGTGAAAAAGTAGCCCCATTCCCCCCCACTTTTTTTTTTTTTTTGCTACTGGAGGATATTTTATACCTGCAGCACTCCAAGATTTTAAAGCTAATTTTTTGTCCCAACTTCTTTATAGTACTCCTATAGCTGGCTCTCCAACGGAACAAGTTTTTCTTCAGCCCTACAATCTGTTTTGGGACACTAATATATGAGCTGTTGGCTGTTTTGTGTTCCAAGGCAGGTTTGTCTTCTGTGGAATATAGGTCTTGAGTTCTCAATGCAGAAGGTGAAATGAGCTTATAATAATTTATCTTCCAGTTATATACTGTATGCTTTGTGTATTGGTTATTATACTATGCAAATCTAAAGCAAAATTGTGCAACCGCAGGGTTCATTATGTTGCTATCCTTTAGAACAAATTGGAATTGCAAAGTGGAGTGGGCATATAAATTGTACATATAGCACATGCCACTATATCAATCTTTTCAAGTATGGACACCCTCCAAATTGATAGTCTATAGCTCCCCAAATTTTCAGCAACGGCCATGCTTGCTAAGGAATTTTGTAAGTTGAAGTTCATAGATCTGAAGGTTGTCCTTATATCAGTCCTCTTATGTTGTTGCCTAGAAATATTTAGAAGTACATGTAGAATGGAAGAATTTTTCCTACTGGAAATATGGTGACATTTCTATAGAAGACTGGTGCATTCAAGCTTCAAATAAAAATCATCATGAACTCCAGGAACAGTTTATTTGGAATAGGGAATACAAGGCTTACAAATACACTGCAGAGTCTGCAAATCTCAGCTCGCTCCTTTCTTAAAACAAGCTACATCTGATGCTAGAAGTTACAGAATCTGCTCTTCATCTTTTTACCACATAGTTTATTGCAATGAGAAACAAATTGTGATACCATCATTGTGATTATATGGGGAGTTTTGACCAGCCATAAACCACTGGATTGAAAATCAAGCAACTTTTCTTCTGAAAGCAGAGTGTCTGATAGAGAATATATAGGTCTATCTAGAGCAAAAAAGATATTGAAGAACTGAAATCTCATACTTCCTAAGTGGCTCTATGATGCCAGTATTTGACCGAGTTTCTTTACAATGATATATTGAGGAAAAGATTGATCTATTCTTGAAGGTCAACCATTTTGCTCCTGTTCTTTTTATTGGTCAGAATTTTAAACAGCTTCAGGGTCATTAGTTTCATGGCACACTGGAATAGCTGCTGTGCTCTGATCATACTTTCAGACACATACTCTAACAGAATCTCTATTAAGAAACAACATACCATTTTTTTTGGCATTATACCACACTGGTATAATGGTAGAACACTGGCGCACTAAAAGGAGGATCCCCATTGTTCTAAATTTATTCCCATTCTTTCATAAAATATTAGTAAACAGTTTGTGGAGAATAGCCATGGGCTCTGCAGGGAATGTATTTCACAGTTGGAGGAAAAATGCTTGTTCAACAGCTGGAATTCTAAAAGAGCCTGGACTATTCACTTGCCTTTTTACACTGTGATCCCATTTTATCTCAGTGAACAGTACAATGTTTGCTTTATTTGAATATTTGAGTGTTCTTTTGGAACTGCATTTTCTTTTTCTTTTACACATTTTGACTGGTTTTGTTCAGCTGGGTTCATAGCAAAGATTGAAATAAGCAAAATGTCAGGTTGTCTGTCATTCTCTGTGGAAAGTTCCACATTGGAGAAACCAGTAAAGAAAGGATTCCATAAAAGGAATATAACAAGAGAGGGAAGAAATGAAGAGGTAATATGTCTTGGAGTATGTATAGATTCTTGGATTGAAAGGGATCTAAATCAACCATAATTCTTAAACTTTTCAGAAACTTGAGTTAGGCCTGCATTATTATTTTTCAAAAATGTCTCCAGCTAATTCCTCCCTAAAGCACACAGTTATGTACTGACAGTAAAAAACATTCATAACTTACTTTGCTAACACAGATTCCTGAAGACATGCTGCAGAGTTGTCCTAAACAACCTGAAATGTTTAGTGCAATTTAGAAATAATAAAACTTCACACTGTTAAAAGTGGCCATGGATTTCAAGAAGAGCCTAACTATATTACGAAGCTATAAAGGCGGTCAGAAGAGAATGAAATCTGGCCCTAAAGAAGGTAAAAACCTATTTGGAAATATGCTAGTAATCTAAGTACCTAGAATATTCTGCCCAGGTAGTATAAGATAAATCAAGAAATTGGAGAGTAATTTCAAGAATACTGGGCATTGAGTACCAATATCCTCAGTAGAAGAATCAGAATAGTTTAATTCTATAGTTCTTACTAGACAAAACAATCACAAAAAGGTTCATTATTATTGTTCAAAAATGTCTCCAGCTAATTCATCCCTAAAGTACACAGTTATGTGAGGGCGGTGAACAGAGAAGTGACTGTTGCAATTGTGAAGTCTCTTCAATGTCTGCCAGTGGAGATGGTACAGCTGTAAAGGAATGTTGATGTATGGCACTGGAGATGGTATGAATGAGAGATAACAAGAGTGAAATAACCCAGAACCAGTAGAGTCTTAGGAAAGAATGCAAGCATGTGCATATAAGGGATATTTTGTCCGAAAGTAACTGGACAGGTAGTTAGCATGATAAAAACACATCCTCTATGAGATAATTCCACGCCTAGGGGTGGGAAAGGTCCTTAGAGGGTAAGGGGTGTAGATGTATTAGGTAACCAACACAAATGTATGCATACCTGAGGACACTGTGGCAAAATTATCCAATTATTGCTTTTTGCTTATAACCACTCCTTCTTGAAAAAGTATAAATTGCTTGGTTTTTGAGAAGTTCAGCGTTCCTCTTTTGGAAGAGGAATCCCATTTCACTTGGTATCAAATAAAATGGAGAAAAGTTTTCTTGTGTCCAGAGTCTCATTGGATTGATCTTTGGGCTAACAAACTACCAGATTTTGTGGCCGACATATGTACTGACAGTAAAAAACATTCATAACCTACTTTTCTAACTTTTCAATACAATTATTTTGCTGGGAGAGATCGCCAAATGTATACAGTATATCAATATCATGTAGAAAACATAGTTGCTTGTGTTTTATCAAGTGGGCATAGGTATCAGCTCTGCACACTCAAGATTGTTAATACAGTTAGTGGTGAGATTAACTGAGGGCTTCTGAACCCATAGATTGGTATATCCAGTTGTAGCTGATCACTTGTCCACTTCAAAACAATGTGTTGTGAACTGTATTCACAGTGTAGCTGATCACCAGTATTCTCACAATCTTTAAAAAGCAGGCAAGCTCTAGAAGTTCAACATAAAAGTCCAACCCTAGTAAACATCCCCCTCCAATTATTATTTTTTTCTCTGCATCTAACAGTTACATTTAACATCAGCTAATGTGTCTGGGGGCATTTTACAAATATTATTTGTATAGAACTAGTTTTATTCATCACTTACACTTTCACTGTTTGATAGATCCATGCTACGAGAGATACTGGAATAAAGACTTTTTGAGCTCTCCAGGATACCATTCCTTCTGCTTTTCATGATATCTGTGAAATCTAGAGTAATGACACCTGTTCAAGAAGAAAAGTAGATTTATACCTCTTGCTATTAAAAAGTAGTAGTTTCTTCTTTGCTGACAATCTGCCTCTTAAATATGACAGTGACTTCAGAAGAAGGCTTAGAGATTCTTTCTGCCATGTGGATTTAGTTACCAACTGAAGTTCATTGATTCATCCTCATCCTTCAAAGCATGGCAAAAATGGACAACTTTTTTATTGGGGCTTACTCTGTTTCATTTTTTAAAGGGCACAGAGGGTGTTAGGGGGCTTGGTCATGGAATGGAGGATTTTTTTAGAAAAATTGACTTATTGTCTATTTAATAAATTTAATAATTTATTTGTACTCTTTTTTAAAAAGAACAGAAATAGAAGCCTGCAGGTTTGGCAAACTGGGAACCCATATGGCTAGTGACAATGCTCCAACAGATTTTGGACTAAAGGCACAAAGCCATATAGGTGGCATTTTAGCAGTGGGTTTCTATAACTGTAGGTTTGGCCAAATGCCTCATCCAAAAAACTCAGGGAATAATTCTAGATTTACCAGCCTGAGCTTCCAAGCAAATGAATACTCTATCCAACTCCTACCATCATTGCTGGGGAAGCTCCCAGTTTTATCTGAGAGGCAGTAGCAAACAATTGTGGGTAACACTGCAAATCTGCTCCGTAAGGGACTATCTGAAATGTAGAGGAAGAAGACTGAGGAAACTTTGCGTGCTCAAAGTGAATGGCAGGGATGACATCAAAACAAGTGATGGAATGAATGAATGAATGAATGAATGAATGAATGAATGAATGAATGAATGAATATATATATATATATATATATATATATATATATATGAAAGGAAATATATTTGAGGAAGAGTGTGTTAAATATGTGAAAATATACCATTCTATATGAGGAGAAAGGCTGTTTTTGAAGCCACACCCTTCCAGAAGTATGTGTGTTTTGTTTTTTTGGAGAAGGAGAGGCCTAAGGCCATAAAAACCTGGTTATGTGCCCAGGCCTGGGACCCTGAGTGTGTTAAGGACCCCATTTCTTGGCTATATTAACATCTATGGCAATTGTTTACTTGGCGACCATATATATTTATTTTGTCTTGTTTTAATTGTTGTTAATTGTTTTATGTTTTTTATTGTATGCTGCCCAGATAAGTCACTTGCTTATCTTCGTGAGTCCCAAGTATGTAATAATACACATGCATATAACACAGCCTTATTTTCTTTTCAATGTTATGGACAGGAACGGAAATCCTCCAGAGAACTATAAACAGTCATATAACTTGATACCATAAAAGCATATCATCTTTTCAGTTACATTTTTTATAATATTAAATATGGATTGGAGGGAGACTTCTATTTCATGTTCATCCTTCCTTACAAGTAGCGTAGCTCCTTTGTCAGAACCATTTTGATTGTTTCTGGTAAGGTGGACCTTCTTTATCACTAGAGACCACAAAAATCTGTCTCTCTTTTCTCACTGTCCTTGATACACACCCAAAACAACAGGTCTGAAATGTCTTATTTAATATCGTTCTGTAGAATTTTTACAACCCACTTACTAGTGTACTGGTGGGTGCTATCAATATGAAATCTCCACTTATGCTTGTTAGCAACACCATTAAAAGAAATCAATGTATCATAATTATGTTTCAGCTTGCCCAAGTGTTCAACATCTGTGGCACACCAACATCCTGTACTTGCCAGCAACCATTTCCAGTACAGCAGCAATTTTAAAACTTCAGCACATCCGGAAAAATGACTCTATGGAGCAAATAACATCTACAACAAAGTCAGAATTTCACCCACTATAACTGTGAAACCGTTTCTAACTAGTATTTCCATAGCAATAGTAGATTTTTTTCTCTCTCTAGAAAAACTCTGAAGTGAAGTGATACCTTTTCTATCCCCTTTTTTATGAGTTCTAGATTTAGTAGCTATCTCTGTATCTAGACAATATATTAGAGTTTTTTTATGCTTGAAAGTGCCTCCAGTTTTCTACTAATACAAAATCATGCTCTGGAGATATAGTTCACTTCTATCACTGGATTGTTACAGACTTGCATCATTAGGGTAATCAAACTACAGTGCTCTTGACTAGTCACATGTACTCCATTTAAATCCTATGTACACTTTCCCATTTTAAGAAGAGTTCTGCTAGCTTCCAGCAAAATGCAGTATTGATTTGCTAGCCTTTGTAAAAGAAACAAACTAACATAGAACAGTTTCGGAAAACTGTTTCTTAAAAACAATAAATAAATTTTAACTGGATAAATAGGCAGCATGCTTGATGAAGTTAAAAGGTAGACAGCACCCTTGACAATGTAGGAAGGGAAGAAGATGGAATTAAGCCTGTATGTTCCTGGAAGAGCAAAAGCTAGAAGACATTTGTATGGACCTTTTAAGAGAACAATTGCATTTCAAAAGATGGAGAATTTTTTTTTTTACAGCAAATCCATATTATGGTGCCTTAGAGTAGACCAAAACACATGCATGTTTCTGGAAGAAAAGGAGAATACTTTCACCACTGATACTTCACTAACTTAAATCATTCCAGTAATGCAGATCATGCTGTATTAGTAATGCTCAGCATGTTCAGTCCTGCATCATATCTTTAATACAAAGATGATTTAGGAACAACTTCTTAACTGTTTTTTATATGTTTTCATAGTACTACTTTGTCATCCATCCTAGGTCAGGCCATGAGCTGGTAATGAGTCTGCATATTTCTCTTGTATAAATGCATCAATTTAGGAGAACATCCAGAATGAAGAACAGGATTTTCAACACTACAGGATTTGAATTTAATAAGGTCTGTTGGTTCCAATTTTCTTTACAAAATCACATCCCATTAAATGAGAAGGTCCTTTAATATAAACAAGTGAATCAGCATGTCATTTTGGATATTGTGAAGATCCAAGCAGATTAATTTTATATCCTTACATACAAAAACACATTGTTGAATTTAAGCATGACTTAGTCTTGACAGAATAGTTCACATTTAGGAAGGCAAATGTATGCTTCCATTATTTATTTGAAAACTAGTCTCATGACATAGCTTTCAGAAAAACAATCCATACATTATTATTGGCTCTTCTCTGATAGAATTACTAGCTGCACTGGCTGTTTAAGGAAAAATATAGCCTGAACACCATGAAAAATATCATGGACATTACTTCTGCTACGTTGGACATGAACACTCACAACTTTGAAGATCAAAATGAGTTCATTTATATATTCATTTACATTTCTGTATTAGTCTCTAAGTAACTTTATTATACTATTTTTCTTCAATATTTAATTGCATGTTTACTAAATAAACTGCATAGTATTCCAATTCAGATTTATGTATTTATTTAAAATACTTTTTTGCATTTCAAACACCATATACATTGGCTGTATTTCCTCCCTGCAGAATATCTTAGAATGTCATTCATTACTGTATTCTGTTTCTTTTTTAATGTAATACAAGGCATAAAATAATTTATTTCTGAAAAAGTGGGAAAGATTTATTGCATTAGTTCTGATTTTAACCTCTGTGTGTTAACAGAAGGAATACTCTAATTGAAACATTATTTTAACATTGCTTTAGCCTTATTATCTAAATTTATTTTAAAGTTTAACTATCCAAAAGCCATAGAACATGCCTGTAACTTTTATCTAGCACTTCTGCCAAAAATGATCATACAAGAGGCTATAAAAGATGATTCTGCAGCATTTAGAACAAATTAATACTGCCAGAACCAAAAATCTCTTCCAGTTAAAGCCAAAGGAAGAAAAACCATCATTTAACATACCTTTGTCAATAGAGTACAGTGCTTCTCAGTATTTGCCTTGGAAAAGTAACATATGCAACAGGAGATCTTTGAGAGGCCTCTCATCTCCAAGCTCCTCCTTCAGAGCTGTCTCATTTCATCTTTTTAACAGCGAGAGAAGCTGGAGGAGGAGAGGGAAAAACAAAAAATTTATAACTGAGTCTGTAATAAGGGCTATTGGCAGCTGGATGTTTACAGCGTTGAGATGAATAGAAAATCATTCTTATCTAAGTTGCTATGTTGATTTAAATTTATATTTATTTATTTATGTTTATGATTGTGGTGATTTAATTTCAAGTAAAACTGCATAAAAATATAATAAAACTTTATTTATTTATTTATTTGGAAATGTTACATGGCCTCCCGTCTTACATATATAACTTGGGCTGCTAACAATAATTCACAAAGAAACGGTATAACAAAACCTCCATAAACAAATCTAAAACCACAATTAAAGCAAAATTGTAATCATGGACTGCAGAGTTGCTCTGTATCTGCTTAATACTAGTATCAGAGAGGTTATTATCAAAGATCTGAGTTGAAAGTATGATTAATTAGCTACTGTTTCCAGTGAGGTCATACAAAAAACCTTCTTTCATAAACATTTGGGATACTGGCAATTCCTTCAACAAATCTTTAAGAAGCTGCTCACAAGGACTACAAAAATCTATATTTATAGTATGTTGAGCTGTTATTTATATCAAAGCTTCATGCTGTTTTGATTTGCATTCTGAGTTTTTGTTCTGAGTTTTTCCTGCTGAGACATAAGATATATGGAATTCAAAGCTTATCTACAACACATGGATTTTGTACAAAATATATTGTCCCCAAATATGTTATTTTACACCTGGAAAAGCTGCTATTTTTAATCATGAATCACTGAGCAGAAAAGATAATCTACACCTAATCTACAAAGATAAATTTCATTGGACTCAATGGGATTTATCAGCAATCTGCAAATTTATTTATTTATTTATATTTCGAATTTCTGTCACCACCAATCTCCCCCAAGGTGGGACTCGGGGGGGGTTACAACACAATAACAAATTAAAACCATAAAACAAATTACAATACAATTATAAATAAATATACAACCTTTGTGGTGAAAAGCTCTGATTCAATAAGGAGGGTACTATGGCACCAACCAGCCCCAGGAAGAGCTATTGCCCTCCCCATCCAGGGCAAGGCGGCAGAACCAGGTTTTTAAATTCTTCCGGAAGTCTGGGAGCGAAGGGACCCGCCTCACCGCCGGGGGCAAGATGTTCCAAAGGGCAGGCGCCACTGCAGAGAGGGCCCGCCTCCTGGACCCCGCTAGATGAAATTCCCTCGCTGACAGGGTCCGTAGCATGCCCTCTCTGCTTGACCGGGTGAGAAGAGTCAATGTTATGGGGATGAGACAGTCCCTCAGGTACCCTGGCCCCATGCCATGTAGGGCTTTAAAGATGATAACCAACACCTTGAATTGGACCTGGAAGCAAACCGGCACCCAGTGCAGCTCGCGCAGGACTGGTGTCACATGTGCTGATCTAGGGGCACCAATAACTACCTGCGTGGCCGCATTCTGGACCACTTGAAGCTTCCGGATTGTCATGTTCACCGTTTCAATGTGCTTGGTACATCGTAACGCTTCGCATGTCATTTGCCTGATACGTGTTTGCTCTCGGGAGAGGGGAAGATTCCTCATCAGGGAGGTGTTATCTGTTGGCCGCTGGATTGGAATGTGTTTGGGTTATCTCATGTGTTCAAGGTTGCTTTCCCAGGATGTGTGGAAAATGGTTACCAGCACCTGGTAGGGGGGTGGTTGCTATGGCTGGTAGGGGGGAGGGATCACGTTTGGAGCCGAGGGTTTTTAGTTTGTATTTGGCGCGCTTTTAGTCATTCTCAGCTTTCTCTGTATCTGCCATGATTTCCCTAATAAATCAGATTTCATTTAAGTAACCTCTTGTGAGTCTGAGTGTTTGGGATAGGCAACCATTACATAAAGCTGAGAATCCAAAACTTCAAATCCCGCTGGCCCCTATTGTCCTAACAACCAGGAAACACACTGAGACAAGGAACTGGTCTCTAATATTTATTGCTAGTACTTAACAGGAATCCTAACAAACTGAAGAAGCGTGGGAAAAACCCAGCCATATAACCCCCAAGGGTTAAGGCGGTCCCGATCTGTGTCTCTTTGAATGGCTGAACAATTCATCAGTGCTACACATGCGCTTGACAGTCTGGATGGGAGCCCCCTGCTCGCCATCCTTACTCATGACACCTATCCAGGGAAAGACAGGTTCTTTCGATCCTGTGAGGGAGAGTGCTGGCGATGGCTGATCCAAATGTGCTACTCGTGGAGAGTGATGGGTCGAGTGAAGGAGAGCCCAACTCTACCATGATGCGCCCCGACAGAGCCCCCCTGGGAGAACTCTCAGCGATTCGGGAGGAGGCGAGTTCAGGGTCTGAAGGCGAAGCTGCGGGCATGAAGACCGCGCCAGAGACCACGGTCATGACCCCGGGCGAACTGGTCACCTGGGACAACAGTCGTGGGGACTTTTCAGAGGCGAGGGGTTCGTCCTGGAGGCAGAGATACCCGCTGTCCCCAACGGTGGTACAGGTGCCGCCGAGGGGGGACTCCCCCACTCCAGACCAAATTCGGGTGCTAGAGTCGAAGATGGACTCTCTGGAGCTCATTCTGCAGAAAATGAGCATGGACCTGAGTTCGCTGAAAGAGGTGCAGGAGGGATCAAGCCAGCGGCATTCGACCCCTTCCTCCCAGGCACAGTCCCCGGAACAGAGAAGGGGAGCTCGCCCAAGAGAGGGGGACCGGGCTCCCAGGGTGGAACTAGCGTCGCCGCCCGTCCCTGAGCGGAGGCAGCCGGGAGCTGTCAAAGCAGCTGAACTGCTAGTGGGGGGGCATGGCCCGCCGGGCGGAGAACTGAGGGACTTTTCTGTCAAGTTCGACGGAGACCCGACAAAACTCTCGTTCTTCCTGACGAATGCCAAGGCGTACATGGAAGAGTGGGGGTCGCTTTTTTGCTCGGAAAAAGCGAAAATCATCACCATTGCCACCAAGCTTAAGGGGAGGGCAGCGGACTGGTATGTACAGATGTGCCAGTCGGAAGCCCCTGAACTGGAGAAATTTGACGAATTCCTCTGGGCCCTACAGCACCATTTTGAAGATCCACTAGCTAAGGAGCGGGCAAAGCGTGCCTTGAAAGAGCTCAAGCAGGGATCGAGAACCGTGGCTGACTACGCGCTGGAGTTTAAAGCGCTAGCGGGGAAGGTGGAAGATTGGTCTCAGGCAACTGTAATAGAGTTGTTCAAGGATGGTTTAAACACCGAAGTGCTGCGCTGGTCACTGGGGCGAGATGATCCTGACAGCTTGTACGGGTGGATCCAGCTCGCTGGAAAGGCTGAGCATGCCCACGAGGTGTTTGCGCAGAGATGGGCGACGAAGTCAGGGCGAGATGGAAAACCCACCCGCCCTTCGGGTTCCTTTGGAAGATCCGGACAACGTTCGTGGGAAGAGGAGAAGGAGCGCCGTTACGCGAAGGGGCAATGCCTGCGCTGCGGCAAGGAGGGGCACCGCGCGGCGGCGTGCCCATGGGTGAAGGGCGAGGACCGGCAGGGAAAGTCGACTGCGAAGTCCCCCTCTCTGCCAAGGAAGATGAAAGCAGCAGTGGCTGACAGCGAGCTGGAAAGCGTGCCGTTCTACGGGGACGAGGGTAAACCGGAATTGCTGCAGCCGGCGGGAAACGCCAGCCACCTGCTCTAAAGGGCACCACAGGGCAGGTGATAGAGGAGGGGCGCAAGCCTGTGTCGGTGAGTGGCAACTATCGCATTCTCACTGTGAAAGTAAAGTTGGGATCCCGCTCAAAGATGATAGAAGTGTGGGCGATGATCGATTCTGGGTGCTCACAGTGCTTAATGCATCCCGACGTGGTAGCTGCCTTGGAGTTGCTCACCTTTCCGTTGCAACGACCCATAGCTTTCACCCAATTGGACGGATCCATGGCAGGGGGCAAACCGGTCACGCATTTCACCGGTTTGGTAGCCTTGCAAATGGGTAGCCACCGGGAGGGGTTGTCATTTGTAGTGGCTCCAGTGGGGGGTCCTTTGGTGGTTTTGGGTGTCCCATGGTTGGTCCAACAAAATCCGCAGATAAATTGGGTCTATCGAACTGTAACCTTTAGGGACGGATTTTATCAAGCACCAGAGGGAAACGAAGCCCCAGAGGAAGTGGTGGGGGTAGCGGCAGCTGCGACTCCGCAGTACCCAACCCCTCCTCTTGAGGGTCTACCGGAGGAATACCAGGCATTTGCTGATGTGTTTGGGGAGAAAGAAGCGGATCAACTTCCCCCCCATCGGAAAACTGACTGTGCCATTGAGCTGGTGCCTAACACCCAATTGCCTAAGCCAAAGATTTACTCAATGACTGTCATGAGTGCCGTTGAGCTGAAGACATCAGCGCAATGGCACACATGACAATAACGAGGAAGCAGGGGAAGGGGCTCAAGATAAGCAGCCATCAGCTCACAAAGAAGAAAGAAGAAGAGACAAAGGCTAAGCGGATCGCGAGGCACACCCAAGCTGTTAGCACCAGCGCAACGGAGATCGCCCAGCTGACAGCAATCACCGGCGAATAAGGAAACCGATGATGGGCGATCCCGGAGCACCAGCGGGGCCTCGCAACCCCTCACCTACCGGCAAGACAGCATGCAGGACAAAGGGGGGATGACGTAACCCTGAGTGAGGGGGCGCTGACCGGCGCGGGGTATTTAAACCCCGCACCGGCGCGCTCCTGTCACTCTCAGCTTTTTTCGGAACTGTTGCTATGTAAAGAATAAAACTGAACCTGCTCTCGCACGAATCAGCGTCAGTGCTTTACTCTGCATAGACAGGGCATGACAATGACTCAGAAGGAACTAACTTTGTTATGGGAGTTTGTGGACAAAAACTTGGCAAGAGGGTTCATTGAACCAGCTAGCTCGCCAGTGGGGGCACCAGTTCTCTTCCGCCTGAAGAAAGATGGGACATTAAGACTCTGTATCGATTTCCGTGGGCTCAATGCAGTCTCAATATCAAATAAATATCCCTTGCCTTTGATAAAAGATATGTTATCACATCTGGCTAAGGGGAAAATCTTCTCGAAACTGGATTTAAGGGAAGCCTATTACCGTGTGAGAATCCGGGAGGGGGATGAATGGAAAACGGCATTCAATTGCCCGTTGGGAGCTTTTCAATATAAGGTTTTACCGTTTGGTTTGGCTGGGGCTCCTGGGGTGTTAATGCAATTGATCAATGAAGTTTTACATGAACATCTGTTTAAAGGGGTATTGGTCTACTTGGATGATGTATTGATTTATACTGAAACTCTGGAAGAACATGTACAGTTGGTTAAGCAGGTGCTTCACAAGCTAAGGAAAGCTGAGTTGTATGCCAAACTGTCCAAATGTGCATTCCATCAAACACAAATTGATTATCTGGGGTACAGGATCTCAGATAAAGGCATAGAGATGGATCCTGCTAAAATCCAGGCCATCTTAGAATGGGAGCGACCCCGCACCCGCAGGCAACTTCAAAGTTTCCTGGGGTTCAGCAATTACTACAGGTTGTTCATAAAGGGGTTCGCAGAAATAACTTTGCCCCTGACAGATTTGCTTCAGACGAAGGGGGTGGGAGAAACCCGCCGGGTAAAAAACCCCGGTGCGCTGCTTAGATGGACTCCGGCTTGCCAGGCGGTGTTCGATAAGCTGAAGGAGACTTTTACACAGGAGCCTATTTTACAACACCCTGACCCCTCCAAGCCTTTTGTTGTTCAGGTGGATGCCTCTGATTATTCCATTGGAGCCCTGTTGTTGCAAGCAGATGGGGCGGGTTGTTTAAAGCCATGTGCCTACCTGTCCCACAAATTCTCTGAGACGGAGAGACGTTGGCATGTGTGGGAAAAGGAGGCTTTTGCAGTCAAAGCGGCTTTGGACTCTTGGCGGCATTTGCTGGAAGGGGCTAATCATCTATTTGAGGTGTGGACTGACCATAAGAACTTGGAAGCCCTTAGTACCCCTCGCAAGCTGAGCCCTAAACAAGTCCGCTGGGCTCAGTTCTTTAACCGGTTCAACTTCAAACTGAAGTTTATCCCAGGGAAAAAGAACTTTTTAGCAGACGCGCTGTCCAGGCAACCCCAGGACTCTAGCTCAGTGCCAGAGGTGATCAGCACGCTGTGGACACAGCCACAACTGGGAATGCCGGCTGTGACCCGCAGCCAAGCCCGTGCGCAGCAGCCTGCCGGCAGTGATTCCACTCTGCAAGGCACCTTGTCCATTTCATCTCAATTGCAACAAAAGTTTCTAAAGGAGCAAAAAACTGACACTTGGTTGCTAGCCAATAGAGACAGTGTTACTTTTGACCGGGGATTCGCTTGGAAATCCAATCGTCTCTATGTCCCTGACAGCTTGCGAAAGGAGGTTTTACTCCGTTTGCATGATGATAAGGTTGCTGGACATTTTGGCTTTGTAAAAACTTTGCACCTGGTTCGCAGACAGTTTTGGTGGCCCACATTGTGCAAAGATGTGAAGGATTATGTGGCATCTTGTTCTGTTTGTGCTATGTCTAAACGTAAGGTGGGAAAGCCTCAAGGCTTGTTGCAACCAGTGGCCAGTCCCGCTTGCCCCTGGGAGGAGGTTTCCATGGATTTCATAGTGGAGTTGCCTCCCAGCCAACGAAAAACTGTGATTTGGGTAGTAAAAGACTATTTCTCCAAGCAAGCTCATTTTATCCCATGCGTCTCCATTCCTTCGGCATGACAGTTGGCCCGCCTATTCCTTGTACACGTGTACAGGTTACACGGATGTCCCTCCCGCTTAATTTCTGACAGGGGCACACAATTCACCTCTCAATTTTGGCGGGCATTTTTAAAACTGTTGGGCACTAAACAGGCATTGTCAACGGCGTGGCATCCTGAGACTGACGGGGCCACAGAGGCGCTAAATTCAACACTGGAACAATATTTGCGTGCTTTCGTGAATTATCAACAAGACGACTGGGTTGACCTCCTTCCCTTTGCTGAGGTTGCCTACAACAATGCTGTTCATCAAAGCACCGGTCAAACCCCTTTTCACACTGTTCACGGCAGGGATTTTGTCCTAATCCCTGACTTGCCGCAGCCATCTATCCCGCCTGCTTCACCATCCGAATGGGCAACACAGCTGGCGGACTCTTGGCCGATAATCCAGCAGGCACTAGCAGACGCACAGTCTGTGTCATGACAGTCTGCTTACAAACAGAACGCTGATAAAAAGCGTGCCCCTCACCCTTTGTTTCAAGTGGGTGACATGGTGTACCTGTCTACCAAATTCATCAAGTCCTCTCAACCATCGAAAAAATTAGCTCCTAAATTTGTGGGTCCGTTTCCTATTGTGGCACAAATTAACCCAGTGACTTTTAAACTTGATTTGCCGCATAATTTGAAACGCTTACACCCTGTCTTTCATTGCAGTTTGCTCAAACCCCTTACTCGCTCTGACCGCTGGCATGATCAACCTCCGCCGCCTCCTCCCATCATGATTGACGGGCAACAACACTTTGAAGTAAAGGAAATTCTTTACTCTCGCCGGCTTCACAACACACTGCAGTACCTAGTTCACTGGAAACATTTCCCCCACCCGGAATGGGTGGCCGCTCACGATGTTGCTTCCCCTATTCTTGTTCGTCGTTTTCATAACACTTACCCTTCCAAACCAGGTCCATAAATTGTTTTTTTGGGGGGGGGGCAGTATGTCATGTTCACCATTTCAATGTGCTTGGTACATCGTAACGCTTCGCATGTCATTTGCCTGATACGTGTTTGCTCTCGGGAGAGGGGAAGATTCCTCATCAGGGAGGTGTTATCTGTTGGTCGCTGGATTGGAATGTGTTTGGGTTATCTCATGTGTTCAAGGTTGCTTTCCCAGGATGTGTGGAAAACGGTTACCAGCACCTGGTAGGGGGGTAGTTGCTATGGCTGGTAGGGGGGAGGGATCACGTTTGGAGCCGAGGGTTTTTAGTTTGTATTTGGCGCGCTTTTAGTCATTCTCAGCTTTCTCTGTATCTGCCATGACTTCCCTAATAAATCAGATTTCATTTAAGTAACCTCTTGTGAGTCTGAGTGTTTGGGATAGGCAACCATTACACGGATACTCTTCAAGGGTAGCCCCATATAGAGCGTATTGCAATAGTCTGTATGGGAGATGACCAGGGCGTGAGTGACTGTTCAGAGGGCCTCTCGCTCCAGGAAAGGACGGAGCTGGCGCACAACATGGTTGTGCAAAGGCCCTTCTGGCCGTGACTGCCACCTGCTCTTCGAGCAGGAGTCACGAGTCCAGGAGGACCCCCAGGTTCCACACTGGGTCTGAATGGGGCAGTGCAACCCCATCCAGCACTAAAGATGACAACTTCCTGGATGTCAAGGAGCCATCAACCCACAGCCACTCCGTCTTACCAGGGTTCGGCTGCAGCCTGTTGTTCCCCATCCAGGCCCACACAGCCCTCAAGCAACGAGACACGGCAGATACTGAATATATAATATTCAGATACTGAATATATAATATATAATATATAGCAGCCACAATCAGGTCAGTATTTTTCATCTATAGCCTATCAATGTGTAGTGGCAATGCAGAAGACCTTTGTATTTCGAGGGGTTTAAGTGACAATTCTTGATTTCTCCTTCATATTAAGAAAATTATAGAAGCTTATGGTTTATTCCGAGTCATAGTAATGTTAAGATGGTTTGCTTTTTCACTTTACTTAGAAGGGCAGGGGGGGAGAAAAGAAAACCCCAATTTTTTTAATGTTAGCACTAGCTTATCTGTATAGCTTCCCAGGCTCTTGGATTATGTTACAAACAGGTGCCGCAAACCCTGGGAACTTATTTAGTAAAGGTCAAGTCCTGTAGCCCCATGGAAACAGGGTTATGAGGTTTTAGGGCCAGACTTTGATAAAAACCTTAGGATTGCCTCTTGAGTTTGGAGCTTGGCCACAGACCCTGGTACAGGGTGCTGTGTGCAAAATTGGCTTGAGGAGTCTCCTCTGTCATTTACTGGAGCTCCCAACAGCTGAAGTGAGAGTTCGTATCATCTGGCTCAGTATGTGTTTCTGTTTATTTGCTTGCCACAGTTAAACAATAATGTTTAAAGTCTCCTTACTTACTGGTGTAATAATTGTCTCTGGATCTAAAAGCACCTGATCACTGCCTAGGCACTTGGCAAAACACAATGGCAATAAATATGGCAGTTCTTTCCATTCAAAGTACATTGCTTTCTCCCAGTAATTGGTGGTCTTTGAATTTTCCTCAAAGTATTTCCTGCATTAAGCTTATTATAAATGCATATTATTTTCCTCTATCATGGAAATTATATTGTATTAGAAGTTGCAGCAATATTACGAATTCTACTAGTACTGGAGCTATTCATAATAACACTTGGGAGACCTTGAGGCCTACTTATTTTCTTATATTATACATCTCTCCAGATTCCGGAGTAAACTGAAAAATGGATCTCCAGATACTTAACTGATAAAGCCTCTGTTTCTTAAAAACACACACACACATCCATCCACATACTGAATAACTCTGTCATGGTCAAAGTCTTTGTGATAGTAACATATTCATTGCCTTAACCCCAAGTCTTCTCCAGATAGTATATGAAATGAGCAGTGGGGATTTTTAGAGTATAAGGGAAGTTGAAGAATGGGGTATCTTCTGATGCTTAACAGTGCATAACATCTTCAAACATTTATTTATAGCTGCAAATTTAGAAATCATTATAATTTAAATAAAAATAGAATACATTTCACCATAGTGGAAAAGAATGTGACCAAATGACCTATATGCTCACTCTGTCTGCTGTCCAAAAGACTGATGTTCTTGTCCAGATCTGCTGTCCCTTCATCTTGCACTTTATCATTAAATCAGACTGAACAGGCTGAAAATGCCTTCAAGCTCACTGAGTGAATTCACAGAGAGAACAATGGGAGATAGGGGAGATCAAGGGGATGGAAAGCAGAAATCTATCTATCTATCTATCTATCTATCTATCTATCTATCTATCTATCTATCTATCAAATTTGTCACTGCCCATCTCCTCCCACCAGAGGGATACTAACCGTAAGAATACTAAGGGAGAAGCAGGAGATAGGATGGGAACAGAGATGCCAGTAGTTGTTGATCAAAATCTCAGATGTTGCTATATCAGTGCATATAGTATGGGAAATAAATGGGAAAAACTAGAGATTATAGAGCCATCGAATTGGTGGAATTCTGTGGGACTACGATCCCCATAGATCAGAGTCATCGGAGCCAAACAATGTAGTCACTTCTTGTTATTCATGAATTCTGCATTTGTGAATTTGCCTACTTGCTAAAATTTATTTGTAACTGCAAAATCAGTAGTTGCAGCAATTTCTCATGCATTCACAGACATGCAGAGCAGCGAAAAATTTGAGTTGCCTGACATGCACATTCCCAGCTGAGATTTCAATATTCACTAATTCAGTCTTTGCAGCAACTTTATAGAACGTACTGCCTTCCCTAAAGGTTTAAGGATTCTTCTCCATCTTTTAGTATCTTCTTTCTTCTGGGAAATTTTGAAATGTTCTTATCACTTAACCTGGATAATTTCCTGGGGATAATAATCCCCATGTAATTAATAACTTCTGGACAATAAATAACACATTTTCCCCTACATCCCTTCTTACCAACTGGCATAATATATTACTTATTTCAATTAATTGTGTACCCAGAATATTTACTACACAGCTGTATAATTTCTGCTAATTTAGATAAAGATTGTTGATAATCATTTTAAAAAACCTCAGATAATGTCTGTATACAACAGCAACTTGTATTCAAATTCAGCTAAACATATTCCTTTAATTTTACAATTTGTCTTATTAGGCATGCCAAGGGTTCCAATACCAAATTGCAAATTAAAGGTGATGAAGGACAATCTTGACAAATTCCATATTGCATTTTAATAAATGATGAAATAATCACATTAACTAATTAATAATCCATTAACACAAGCAGAAAAATTAAAATAATAAATTGTAATCCAAAAAATTAAATACTATAGGAAATCTAAATGTCTGCAACACATGGACAAAAACTTGATTCAAACCGCATCAAAAGCTTTTTCTCCATTCAGTAACACCGCAGATTCATCTGGATCAGGGTATAAAGCTATTATTATATCAACCAGGAATCTTATATTACCTGAAGCTTAATGCCCTTTCATGAAACCAGACTGCTAGGAACATGCCAATAACCCAGATTTTCTCTGTCTTTTCCTGAGACTGCAAATGGGAGAGAAAAAAGAAGAGACACTAATGAAATCAATAGATAATTTCTGACTGGACTGCTATGGAATAGGTGCATCTAAATAGGTGCCCTTAAGTTGTTTAAGGTAATTAACATCATTAAATTTCCTCATGCTATTTCCAAGGGTATGCCAGGGAGGGGTATCCTCTGCCATTCTGACTACTTTTAATGTTTTGTCTAAATCAGCCCTTTGGTGAAATTCAATAACAACAGAACCAAGGAATCATAAAGACCTGTCTCTAGGTGGCACACTATAGGCTGCCTGTATAGATTCAGCACGATCTATCCAAAACAGTCCAAGAAACATTTTGTTAAAGTCTCTTTACTGTATGCTGTTGATAAGAGAATCCAAGCAAATTAATTTTTTCTTTCTTTCTTGACCTTGGATAAGCTCCAAGGCTTCTTGGCAGGACACCAGCTCTTTAGTTACTGTTATATCTTGAGCAGTTAAAGCAGCAGTGTTTCTCATTTGCTTCAGTTTTAGCTTGACTCTTGATCTTAACCATATCTTATCTTAATCTTTTCAATCTTATATCCAAGATTTAAAAAAACCTGTATTAAACAAATTTTAAATTAAACAAACAGAACAAGAATCTCAAAATTGCTTGCTTTAAAAGGAATGACACTGGATGGAATTTGGGGGGATAAACATAGTAAAGGTAAAGGTTTCCCTTGACGTAAAGTCCAGTCGTGTCCGACTCTAGGGGGCGGTGCTCATCTCCGTTTCAAAGCCTTGGAGCCGGCGTTGTCCATAGGACACTTCCGGGTCATGTGGCCAGCATGACTCACGGAACGCCGTTACCTTCCCGCCGAAGCGGTACCAATTAATCTACTCACATTTGCATGTTTTCGAACTGCTTGGTGTGCAGGAGCTGGGACGAGCAACGGGAGCTCACTCCGCCGCGCGGTTTCGAACCGCCGACCTTCCGATCGACAGCTCAGCGGTTTAACCCGCAGCGCCACCGCGTCCCATGGGATAAACATAACCCACTGTATATCTCCCATATGGAGACAAAGTTTCTGGTGAGAAGGAAGAGATAACTAGGATCTCTATTATAGCCTCTTCTGTAACTGAGACAGCGGGTGAGGGCTGAAGAAGAAGAGGGAGGAGAAGGAGGAGAAAGAAGAGGCTTCTCCTTACGTTTACGAAACATTTTTATCTTTCAGAATTACCAAAAGTGGCAGAAAAGTTTAGATTTTCATTTTACCAGCTGTCTTCAAGCACTGTTCAGAAGCTTTATTTTTGCAGCTGATGGAGGAGAGAAAATAAATTGCATCTCAGCATGTTGTCATCTTGCCAGAAGTCCCTTTGTTATTCCTACAAAAGCAGCAAGTTCCTGTGTATGACCATGGCTACACGTACTCACATATTTCTGCTACTCTTTTATAAGAAGGTTGATTTGTCATAACTTGTTTTTGATAAACCCATAGGAAGCAATGTATTATAAATGCTCAGAAATCAACTGCCTAACCTGTTCCAGAGATTTGCCTTTCATCAGAAGCAAGCAGACTAGTCTGTAGTGACCCAAGTTCTCTTTTTTTCCCACTTTAAGGAAACAGGAACAAACTTTGCCTTTCTCCAGGCCTCTGGCACTACGCCTGTCTTCGGGATTTCTTAAAAATCACCAAAAGGCACCTCAAGATCATCTCCTTCAAGATTATTGGATGTAATTATTCTGATCATAGAAACTCATGGTAGCCAGGTGTTCTATAACTACCTGTCCTAGAACTATTTGTTCTGCTTAAGTTAATTTGAACACAGTTCAGTTTTGGAGAGGAGGTTAAAGCAAAGTGGCTCTTCTCTACCTGTCTATCATCTGACAGCTATGGATCCTTCCTTCCTTTTTTTTTTCCTTTCAAAGCCCCTTTTGTTGCATTTGCATATTCTTGCAAGCCTATATTCCTTTTGACAATCCTTTCTGCAGATTTTAGCCATCCTCCATTTCCTATTTCTCTCTCTTTTAATTCTTAACTCATTCAAAAGCTCCCCATGCATCCACAGTGATTTCCTAAGATGCGCACCATTTTTTCTTTGACTGGGAATGAATGCATTTGCTTATGGTCTGGCCAAGCCTTTATTTTTGAGAAATCCTGTAGAATATATGACTGGAAGAAAGGAAAGGCACCTATTTTCAAAAACAAAGGTAGAAAAAGGATCAGGGGAACTAATAATGTAGTCTGATATTGAACACATATGGTTTCAACAGGAGATATTAGTTTCTGAGACTATGGACTGAATTATGATGGATTGCTGGTTGCACCTCACAAGGAATGGCAAAAATGGGTTTAGATGAAGCATGGACATTTTGATTAGGAGGGCTTTAAATTGAATCTTGTGGGGTTGGAAAAAAGAACTATGAAGTAAGGACCTCAGATAAAGACTTCTGCATTGTAGAAAATGGGAATGCTATTGAAATGGGACTTCTTCTAGTGCTCAATATAAATTAGAAATAATATTGGCTCATAAAGTTCATGGTCTTCATTGTCTATACATTAATGCTCAGAGTATGAAAAATAACATAAATGGGCTTAAGTTTTTAATTAAAAAATCCATATAATTTAATATATTTATCTTTAGTAGACTTGATAGAGTGAGTGTCATAACAGGAACAGAATGAGGAGCACAATTTATTAAAAATGACAAGTAACAGAAAGGGAGGAGCAGGAGTTGCACAGTGCATTACAAATATCCATTTTTGCACAGAAATCTAGATGCTGTAGAGAGCATATGAGGCAAATAAGTAGAAGGCTTACCTTGCTGACTGTTTTCTCCTTCAGAGGGTAAAAGAATGCAAAGGAGTAACAGCTGTAATTTACTTGATACAAATCAATAAAGAAGTCTCAGTTGAAGAAAAGCACATAACAGGCAAGTTGGGGGGAAAAGACCATGTAATGCTGAATTTCTTGATTTTAATGGTCACTAAAACTCAGCGTAGTCATATATCTTGAATATCAAAGTGGTGGATTTTAATAAACATACATCCATGTTACATACATTTAAGCAATGTCTGAGGTCTGGGAGCCCAACAGGATCAATCTGGCCTATCCAGGAATGTCTGCCTGAGCATCAGGGCCCCTTTCTTTAGGCCCGGGAGGCATTTATAATATGTTAGCTGTCCCTAAACTTCTAACAGTGCTAACCTCAGCACACTTTAATGTTTTCCTTACAATAATAATAATAATAATAATAATAATAATAATAATTAGGCATATATAAAAACAAATCCCTTGTGAGCTAAGATTCTGCCCTTGTGGAGGAGAGCTATTATAGCCATAGCCCATGCCTTGTTATATTGCATTTTTATAAGGATGCAATGTCTGCCTTATAATTCCATATTTAATAAAATAGTCAGACAATTCTGGCTTATTCTATATACAGTTGCTATTATCAGACCAGTATGATTAATTTTCTATGAATGTGGCCAAATTTTGCTACACTGTTTGTAAAACCAGATACATTCTGATTGCATCAATGGTCTTGCTATAAATGATACTGTTTTATTTTGTTAATTTGTTTCATTCTGTTTAGTGACTATAATAAAGTAAAGTAAGTACATCCATATACATGCCAGTAATGCTGTTCCCTTTCAAAATAAACAATCTTATAAACAGTGCAGAAAGGAAGTAAGCCAGATAAATTAATGGTGGGAGATACATTGCTAAAGTAAGGTATGCCAACACTGTTCATTCTATTTCTCTGTATGTTTCGTACCTTACAAACTGTCCTTACTTCTACAACATCCATATACCACTTCACACATTTGATTTTCTCATAAATTCCATCAAATCACAGCTTTCTTATTCTTCTCCTTCCTCTTGACCTTCATAAATTTATTTTGAATTTCAGAATTAACAAATTCACTCCACAAGACCAAAGTATGCCAGTGCATTTCTTTCATACCAGTAATTAACTTGCATTCATTCTACATACACTCAGCACCCATTCATTCTTGCTCCAATCTTTTTTTTTTACTGCACACTTTTTTTTAAGTAACCCATGCCCACTGCATTCAACTTTTATGTTTCTCCTGATATACCCAACTCTCACTTCCTTATAACAGTGGACAGAAACTACACAGCCAATTCTCTTCTTTGAAAAAAACATTAATTCCTCCTAACAGGCTGCAAATTAAAGTTTTTCCATCTACCCTCTTCCCTTTCTCCTTTTTGCAATTTTTGGTACTATTTTGTCTAATTCTTTTGTTTAAATTCTAAAGGTCAAATGCAGTTGCAAACTTTCTATAAATAAACCAATTCACTTTAAAACTTTGGCTTTTTTCAAAGTCTTAAGGTGAATTGGTTACTTTTACTCCTCTCAAATTCGATTTCTCTTCTAAGTTCACACTTGATAGGAGAAAATAGCTCAGTGGTAGAACTATTATCATCTCACAATAGAGTATCATTCAGGTTTTTTCACTGTCATTGGCAGTGTACAAAGTACAAGGATAGCTGTGTACACTGATAGAAAATTAGCTTGAGAATTAGACATAGACAGATTGCAATAGAGTGGTCTAGCTCCATTAAAGAAAGGCTTACAACTTAAAGGTTTACAATGACTGAGCAGCAATTGTAGTTTAAGTTTGGGGGGAATGGTTTGCAATGTAAACATTTCCCCATTCCCCATCCATCTCCCTGTCCCTGTGTTTTGCCTGCTGCAATGGTCCTTTGCCTGTTGCCACTGCCAATCTCTTGTGCCCACTCTGCTTGCTCTGTTCCTAGCTGGGAACAGCTGGGCACATTCCTGCTTTCTTTCTTACAGTCTGAATGCGCATGACCATGTAGACAGCAGAAGGGAGCAGGAGAGAGTGTTGCAATGTCAATATAGGGCCCTCTAAATCTGCTGTTACACCTGACTGCCAACTTGTTATTGACATCATTTGAGGAAGGCTGCTTATAATTCTTATAATCTTATAATGCTTATAATTGCTGCAGGACCACTGCCAACAATATATGAGAAATCTCCTCACCTTCTGTCTTGCTGTCGCAGTTCTTTGGAATACATTTCCCACAATTAACTGTGAAAAAGGCCCTGAAAATATATTTTTAACAGGCTTTGAACTGTTGATTCATTGTTCCTTTTAACTATTAATTTTACTTATTGGGGGTTTTTTGTTTTAGTTGCTATTTAATTTTTTTAATTTTTTTATTGTAAATTAGTTTTTATTATAAATTACCAAGAAACATTTGTAATCAGTGGTATAACAATTTGAATGAACAAACAAATAAATGTGGAATGAATGAATGGCATTTAAAGAGTCATTTCTTCAACTTGTTAGGCTTTTTTCCTAAGACCTTTATCTCAGATGTGTGACTTTTAAACTAGGTTTAACCCAACCAAATTGCCAGGAACTTCCTTAAGAGTCCCTTCATTCCCAGAGTCAAATTATGGATTGTTTGTTCTATTTCATCACAAAATCAACCCTAGATTCTTTTGGGGAGACGAGAAGGTATTCCTTTTTCTGCCATCTATAACTAGGTTTGCGTTTGAGCAGTTAATCATTCTTTAAGTCTGAGTCTGCTGGACATGACATAGGCATCCTTTATGTTCCCACCAAATCCTCTGATTCTAGGGACCATAATAATGGCCTAGCCTGTTGACAGTCTCTGCAGTGTTGCCTTAGAAACCTTGGTTGGGTACTGAACAAATTCAACCTGAATTTGTTGCCAAACAGGTGGTTGACCAGAAAATAATCTATATTAACAAACATTTGCAAATATCTGTGACCAAGCAGAAAGCGAAGTCCTATGTTCTCTTTTGAGTTTTCTGGTATAAAAAAACCCACTTAATTTCGGGGTGGGGGGGTGCCTGTTTCTCCTGAAACTGAACCTCACATGGTCCATTTCATAATATTATGTCCTGAGTTTTCATTGAGACAGCCTCACAAACCCTTAATGTTTTCATACCATCGTACCCAAAGCCTTATTTGGCAAATACTAATTCAGTATTAGAGCTTTTACAATTAGTGTGCTGAACCATACTAACAAAACATTTCTTCTCTTATGTGAGGTTTTGTGATAAAGTAAGTGTGTAATTTCTTGAACTACATGATTTGCTATCTGTAATACATCTCTGGGGAAGATAACGGGACAGGGTTCCCATTCTTACTGAAACATCTAAAGCACATTTAAGTGGAATCTACTTTAAAATCCTATGCATTCTTTCAAACTAATGTATGGAGAACTAAAAGGAGAGTTAGAGGGCAGAACTTGTATATTATGCCCACCCTTACTGATTCAAGTACATGCCTATACAGGATTGAAATTGGCAAGTTTCAGATCTTCTGAATAACATTGGGGGAAGGATAAGCATTAATTATTCATTTTATACACTGGGGATTGGAAATAATCCAGAATTTAAATTAGAGGCAGTGCTTTTATATTTAAAAAATGGAAGAACTTTCTAATTTCAGTACTAAAAAAGCCATATTATTTTCTAGTTTCAGGTGAAAGTTGGAAAGTATCTATTAAAAAGGTTTTAGGGACCATATAACTTTTTTTCTGAGCAGGAAGGGGAGTGTATTAGTAAATGATTCACAGGACTACAACTCTAATGACACAATTTGAAAAGAATGTTTCTCAACTTACAGTCTGGATTTATTGTAAACAATTAATGCCAGATTGTCTATTAGCCTGCTTTTTTTAGTATGACAATTTGTATTGATTTTCTAAATAGGATCTCCATTATCACACATTAAGAATGAGTCAAAGCACCTTGAGACAGGAACTTGCACTTCAACAGAGCAGAGCTGGAATATAAGATCACCAAATTTCCATCACTTTAAAGATAATTAGAAGCCTAAAAGTATGTTTTGGACCTAAGGTCAATGAAATTGTCTCTAAAGCATTCCATATTTCTCTTCTGCTTCCTGATTCTGCTGCCTTTCACACAAAACCATTTCACTTGTCTCTTCAGCCATCAACAACTGTATTAGCAGTCTCATACCCTCAATCATTCTCCACCCCTACTCTGCAGTCCAAAATATCTGCTTCAAATGAATTCATTAAAAAATGGAATGAAGCATTGTTTTCAATAGCCCTTCATTTCCAATCAGAAATGGTTCCCTTGAAACTATCAGGGTTATTAGGCAGAATGAACAAATGCTTTAGATAAACATAGAAAAACCTTTAGATTTCTTTTCAGAAACCATTTATTGTAAATTTTATTTATTATTTAATAAATGCATTATTGATATGGAATTATATTCAGAGCAGCTCTGTTAATTGGACCACTATTATGTTTATCTTATCTATTACTTTCTAAAACTGGAACTTGGTTTTTGTCTTATCTAGAAATCTTTAAAGATAATAAATACATAGATACTTACATAAATTGTATTTGCTAGTGGTTATATTTAAAGGTAGGCAGCTTCCAACAACCTATATCTTGGTAAGATAAAGGTCTGAAGAATTAGACAGCAGATGAATGGATCCTTGTCTTATTTTATTTTATTTTATTATTTTATTTATTTTCTATTGTTAGAATTTTTTATATTTCCTTATCAGGTTTGTTTCAGAACCAGGACCAAAGAAACAGGCAGTTGCATGAAATTAAGTTCTTTATTCTTCACCCAAAAGCAAAAGCAAGGACAGCAAGCTGTTAGATGGGCAGCTGCGCAGGACCCCCTTCTTCCAGCACATTATATACATTCCATTCAATTCCTCCTTTAGAATACTACCCCTTACTCAGTTACCCATACTCCACCTTAACCTTATTCCATATTAGGAATTTCCTTCCTTCACTTATCTTAACATCATCCCATATTAGGAACTTCCTTCCATCCTTGCTAGGGCCCCTTGACTGTTATTAAACAATACCTTTCCTCTGGAGAAGCTATCCTTGGAATGTCCACCTTATCTTGTTTCTATGCACACAACTATCTATCAGGGCCTGTAGGCCTGCGAGAAAGGAAGAATAAGAAAGTCAACAAAACTCTTCAAGGAAATACAACATGGTTTCAGAGCCATAATACAAGTGCAAATGTTTCTAACATATGAATACT
Organism: Candoia aspera; assembly: GCF_035149785.1. Taxonomy (NCBI): domain Eukaryota; kingdom Metazoa; phylum Chordata; class Lepidosauria; order Squamata; family Candoiidae; genus Candoia; species Candoia aspera. Next base: position 168,239,361 of record NC_086153.1, on the reverse strand, counting down.
ACATATAAAATATATGAAAATGAAATATATTCATATTTAAGTTCTATATATGTAAAATCTTCTATCACTATCCTGCCATTATTATTATTATTTTTTATAAATAACTCAAGGCGACAAACATACCAAATACTCCTTCCTCCTCCTATTTTCCCAATTATGCCGTACTAAAGCCTTGTAAGCTATAACCAATAAAAACATGGCCAAATATTCACTGGCTTGCTATAGATAATTTTTCATTTCATTCATTAATACATGACTCTGGGTGCTAACAGTGAATGAAAACAAGAAAATAATAAACAGCAGATGAGATAAAAATACCAACCAACAGTTTACACAACCATGATACAGGTTCAACCACACAACCAAAGCCCTGGGGTTTTCCTGCTCCTTCTCACCAGTGGGTGTTGCAGAGATAAAATCATAATGATTGGGGTGGCTATCAGTATTAAATCTCTCTCTCTCCTTTGTATTATCATACAGTATTTTAAGAACTGGCCCATTATTCAGCAATGATCACTAGCATCTTTTTAATACATCTTAAGAAATTGAAGACCTAGTATACTGGGTACCTCTAATCACTCAAGTGTGGAAGAAATATCTTTTTCACATATTTTTTTTAATATTCTTTGTAAAATCCTTTCTCTCCGTAAGAGCCCTTTTAGTGAACTGTCTTTCCTGTTCCAATGTTCTTGTGCTCATTTTAGCCACTTTTCCCCGTCTGCAAGAAACAAGAAGTGTCTGCGCAAATAAGCAGAGTTACCTTCATTGTCTGTTCTAGGACAGGAATGAGGTTAGTTATACACAGACCTTGCCAAGATCATCAACAATACACAAAGGGCATCTGTTAGAATAGACCTTGAGTGATTTATCCATGTATAAGAATATTAAGTTTTGGTATACCTAAAACACAGGATTTCCCAATTTAACATAATGAAAACCATTCCTTAATTTCCTTAAACTAGATTTCTGACCCCTAACATGTTAAATAAAATATGGTTTTTTAAAATTTATTTTCTATCCCGCCTTTATTATTTTTATAAATAACTCAAAGTGGGGAACATAGCTAATATTCCTTCCTCCTCCTATTTTCCCCACAACAACAACCCTGTGAGGTGAGTTGGGCTGAGAGAGAGTGACTGGCCCAAGGTCACCCAGCCGTCTCTCATGCCTGAGGCAGGACTAGAACTCTCTGTCTCCTGGTTTCTAGCCCGTTGCCTTAACCACTAGACCAAACATTGCTACAACTATGATTCTTCCTGGTTGTCTGTATTGGGCTTTGGATTAAATTCTTTAACATAAACTCCCAGAGATTTCTATTTGGTCAGAATGCACCTGCAATTGAAGAATACTGCAAGTCAGTACTGCTATACATATGATATCAATAGCAGAGATTCAAGTTCTGGGACTACAGCTTGTGTTATGTAGATGATGGACTTCTGGCATGAGATGGGTTGCACCTCATAAAAACTGGCAAAAATATATTTAGTCAAACCATGGTAATTTTGATTAGAATGACTTTGGACTGATTCCTGTGAGGGTAGAGACAAGAACTCTGAAGTCTTGGGCCTCAGATAAAGACTTGGGCACTGTAGAAGAAATGGATCCGTTGAAAGCATTAAATATGATCAGAATGAACATTGGCTCATAAAATTCATGGCCTTCATTGTCTATATGCTAATGATCAAAAATGGGAAATAAACAAGATGATCTTGAGCTCTTAGAACAGAAGGGCATATATGATTTTTCAGACACAACAGAGATCTAGTGAGGTGGTTCATATTTATTTATTTATTTAATTTTTAATTTATTTATAAATTTATTCACCGCCCATCTCCCCCTCATGGGGGACTCTGGGCAGTTTACAATAAAATGCAGTTAAAACTTAAAACCAATTCAGTCTAACAATACAATAAAATAAGAATATAGTAAAATCTAAGTGGCAAGAGATTTTAATCAGCCCATGAGTGTAGGACACCCCTCAAAATCACTTAGGGCACTAGCCAGCCCCAGGTATAACTATTCCCCCTCCCATTCCAAGCCTGCTGACAAAACCAGGTCTTTAGTTGTTTTCAGAAGTCCAAGAGCGAAGGGGCCTGTCGGACCGCTGGGGGGAGGATGTTCCAAAGGGCGGGAGCTACAGCAGAGAAGGCACGCTTCCGAGATCCCGTTAGATGAAATTCTTTTATAGATGGGATCTGTAACAGGCCCTCCCTGCATGACTGGGTGGCGCGGGTTGATGTAATAGGGATGAGACGGTCCCTCAGATATCCTGGTCCCATGCCATGTAGGGCTTTAAAGGTAATAACCAGCACCTTGAATTGGACCCGGAAGCAAACTGGGACCCAGTGCAGCTCACGCAACAAAGGTGTTACGTGTGCAAATCTTGGAGTACCCAAGATTGTCCACGCAGCTGCATTCTGAATCAGCTGAAGCTTCCAGATACTCTTCAAGGGTAGCCCCATGTAGAGCGCATTACAGTAGTCTATCTGGGAGATGACCAGGGCATGAGAGACTCTTCGAAAGGCCTCGGTCCAGGAAGGGGCATAACTGGCGCACAATACAGAGTTGAGCAAAGGCCCTCCTGGCTACGACTGCCACCTGCTCTTCGAGCAGGAGTCGTGAGTCCAAGAGGACCCCCAAGTTATGCACCAGGTCTGTCTAGGGCAGTGCGACCCCATCCAGCACTAAAGATGACAAATTCCTGGCATGTGAGGTGCCATTAATCCACAGCCACTCCGTCTTACTAGGGTTCAGTCGAAGCCTGTTGCTCCCCATCCAGCCCCCCACAGCCCCCAGGCACTCGGAAAGGGTGGTCACAGCATCACTTACTTCACCAGGGATGGAGATATACAATTGGGGATACCTCATCCCATGGTGATGGATGATCTCACCCAGCGGTTTCATGTAGATGTTAAAAAGGAGAGGGGAGAGTACCAATCCCTGCGGCACCCCACAAAGAAGGGGCCGTGGGGCCAACCTCTCCTCCCCTATTACCACTGACTGGGACCAGCCCTGGAGGAAGGAGGTGAACCAGCGCAGAACTATGCCACCCACCCCCAGCTCCCTGAGCCGACCCAAAAAGATACCATGGTCGATGGTATCGAAAGCCGCTGAGAGGTCAAGGAGAGTGAGGATGGATGCACTGCCTCCATCCCGCTCCTGCCAGAGATCATCCATAAGTGCGACCAATGCCACTTCCGTCCCATAACTGGGCCTGAAACCTGACTGAAAGGGGTCTAGATAATCCATCTCATCCAGGATCCTCTGGAGCTGCAGCACCAAAAAGGGGAGGTGGGAGACTGGGCAAAAGTTGTCCAATACGCTATGGTCCAGAGATGGTTTCTTGAGGAGGGGGCACACCAGTGCCTCTTTGAAGGCTGCCGGGAATACCCCCCCTCTCAAGGAAGTATTTACCACCACTTGGACCCAACCACACATCCCCTCCCAAGCTGCCTTCACCAGCCAGGAGGGGCTTGGATCTAGTTGACAAGTGGTAGCATTTACAGTCTGGAGGATCCTGTCCACTTCCTCGGGCTCAACAGGCTTGAACCGTTCCCAGATAACAGAGTAAGAACGTCCCCCGGGTTTCTCCCCAGACACTGCCTCATGCTCAGAGTCCAACTTGGAACAGATCTGAGCGATTTTATCCTGCAGATGCCCAGAAAACTCCTCAGCTTAGCCCTGTAGATGGATCTCTGGATCCCCTTTCCCCAGAAGGGAATGGGTAATCTTAAACAGGGCTGCTGGGTGGCATTCTGCAGATGCAATAAGGGCGGAGAAATACTGACGTTTTGCCGCTCTTACCACCACAAGGTAGGCTTTAATAGCAACTCTAGCTTGTGTTCGGTCAGGTTCAGTCTTTATCTTCCTCCAGCGGCGCTCTAGGCATCTCTTAATCCTCTTCAGAACCCTGAGCTCCTCCGTAAACCACAGGGAGTATTGGGTTCGATGGGATGAGAGAGGCTGCACGGGCACGATCTTGTCCAAGGCCCTAGCTGCTTCCCTCTTCCAGGCCACCACCAGGGCCTCCGCTGGACCGTGCAGCAGATCCTCGGGTATAACCCCCAGCTCCCTCTGAAACCTTAATGGGTCTATTAGTCGCCGGGGGTGGACCAATCGAATAGGTCCTGCCTCCCTGCAGAGGGGGGTGGCATGGGAGAATCTCAGGCTCACCAGGGCATGATCTGACCATGACAAAGGGGAGAGATGTACTTCTCCCCTCAGATCACACCACCATTGCTCCAACAAGAAAACTAAGTCCAGGGTAAGGCCACTGTCCCGAGTTGGGTTTTGGATGATCTGAGTCAGGCCCATGGCCGTCATGGTGGTCATGAACTCCTGAGCTGCCTTCAAGGCCCACCCCAGGGATGGCAGGTTGAAGTCCCCCAGAACCATAAGCTTGGGGAACTCCACCGCCAACCCCGAGATAGCCTCCAGAAGCCCAGGCAGGGAGGTTGCTACGCAGAGGAGGCTGGTACACTAGCAATTCCCCCAACTGTTCCCGAGAACCCAACTTGAAAAACAGGGTCCCACACCTGGCCACTTGTGGAGCATGGCCCCTGAAAGCCACAAGGGATTCTCAGATGACAACAGCCACCCCTCTTCCCCTGCCCTGGGGTTTTGGCTGGTGCCATACTCGAAACCCAGCAGGGCACATCTCCAAAAGAGGAACACCTCCTTCCATGCCCAGCCAGGTTTCAGTAATGCAAGCCAGGTCCGCCCCCTCCTCTGTGATCAAGTCGCCAATGAGGGGGGCCTTGTTGTTAACAGACCTGGCGTTGCAGAGCAGCAGCCGAAGCCCAGGACCTCCATGGGTCTGCTGACCAGGGTCTGGGTTTGAGCACAGAGGGCTGGACCACGCCACTGGTAATAAATAAATAAAAACATCTTCCCTGTAGATGGCCCACCCTCCGGTTCCTGTCATAACATCCCTGACTCGTCACCACCTCAATCCTCTGTCCCGCCCTACAGTCCCCAGAGTCTCGTCGTCCATTAGCCCCCAATCCTGGACTCCGAAGACCCCTGGTTAAAAATAAAGATTCCTCCATCCAAGCATATACTCACTCCCACCCTCACATTCACTCAACCACAATGTGATGGTGGGCATATCCCACTTAATATAATGGGGCTTAAATACTGCAACTGAAGTGGGTCTTAAATATAGCAACTGAGGGATGCTATTAGTTCCAAAGGAACAGAAGCAATAGGAAGTGGGGAGAAATTTTACCTTATGTTAAAAATATCAATTCCTACTTTAAAAATTTAAAGGAATGATGCTGGCAATTGCTGTAGAGAGTATCTGGGTTAAAATAAAGCAAGAAACAAAAGCCATGCTCAAACAAATTCAAGATCTTTCAAAGAAGCCTGAAGTCTCAGTGATGGGGGATTTTAATTACATTGATGTCTATTGGGAGACAAACTCTGTCAAACATAGTCCTTCCAGGAAATTCTTTGACTTGCTGACAACTTTCTCCTTTAGTTGGTGAAGGAATGCACAGGAGGATCAGCTTTCCTTCCCTTGAATCAGCAAGTATGAGAGAAGATAGGGCAGAATTGTTCTGAGTTGCTCCAGAAGACAGGAAAAAAAACAATGAGTATAAACTACAAGGAAGTAAATTTTTATTGGACATCAGAAAAAAATCCTAATGATAACAGCTGTTCAACAGTAGAACAAACTGCCTCAGGTGGATGCTTCACTAGAGGTGTTTAAACTGACCAGATGGCCATTCGTCACAGATGCTAGTATTCCTGCATTGGGCATAGGGCTGGATAAGAAGTTCTCTAAGGTTTCTTCTAACCTTTCCATTCTATGATTCTATGCTGATTAGCAAGCTTGTTAAGTAAATGGCATGACAATTTTGTGGATTCATAGCTTGGCTGAAAATCATTGTTGATATTTGATGGTTCATCAATAGTTCCTCTTCACACTGGAGAGAGGTATCAAATAAGAGGCCACAAGGATCAGTCCTGGGTCTTCTTCTCTTCAATTTTTTAATTAATGATTTGGCTGATGAGATGGAGGGAAAGCTTATCAGATTTGCAGATAATACAAAAATAATAGATTAATTAATACCATAGAAGACAGAAATAAAGTTAAAATAATTTTGATAGATTAATGGGCTGAAAAAAAAAACAGAATGGAAGTTAACAGAGAGAAATGCAAAGTTTTTACATTCCTTCTTTACTTAGGAAACAAAAATAAATGCATATATATGCTTTGCTTAAAAGAATGCTTGTGAAAATATATTGTAAAAGCAATTGATTATGAGAGTCAGTGATGTGATGTGGCTGCAAATAAGGCAACTGCAGTTTTAAGCTGCATTAAAAGAAATATAATTTTCAAATCATAGGAAATAACAATTCCACTCTATTCTGCTTTGGTCATTTTGTTTTGTCATTTTGAGACAATGTCCATTTCTGGCACAACACTTTAAGAAAGGTTCGGAGAAATTGGAACAGTTTAGCCTTGTGAAGAAAGACTGGAGGACCTGGGTAGGTTTAGCTTTAAGAAAAGATGAATGAGGGTGTGATATGATATCACTCTTCAGATATCTCTAAGGATGACACATGGAAGCAAGTTAAAACATGTTTTTATATTTATATTTATATTTCGAATTTCATTACTGCCTCTCTCACTCAAAGAGCGACTCTGGGCAGTTTACAATAAAATTTATTGTAAAACATGTTCTCTCTTGTTCAGAATAATGGATTAAAAGTATGCAGATTCTCACTTAATATTAGAAAAAATCTTTCTAATATTAAGAATAGTTTGGTGGTGGATTCCCTTATTGGATGTGTTCACGTGGAAGCTAGACAACCATCTGTGAAGGTTGCTTTAATCTGGATTCCTGCACTGAGCAGGAGTTGAATACAATGATGTAAATGGCCCTGTACAATTTAATGATTTTGTATTACACAAACACTTGAACCTGTGTTTTTGTTTCTGAAACTGCAGATTTTATGTCTGGTTGCAAACAACAATAATGGCAGCAGGATAACATTAGAGATACGCATACCATTTCCATTAGTTACAATGAGCTGGCATCCTAAATAGCAGGCTTGCTAAAAGAGACAGACCTGACCTTGAGAATTGAAACACTAGAACTACTACCTCTCTTTGAAGGATAGGTTGGGATCCAGGAAATATCTTTCTAATTCTGGCTAAAAGCACCAGGATTGAGATCCAAGGAAACCAACACTATAGTCAAGCCATTAGATCTGACCACAGAGAGCAGGTCCCCTCTGTAATAAAAATGATACTGTTATGGATTAGAAGGGGTCTGGTGGACATGTCTTACAGGAAAAAGGACCCCAGTTTGAAGAGAAACAGAATGCTTTCAACAGCCCTTTCCACGATCTGCTATGTATACCAATTCTAGTAGCTACCGAGAATAATCAATGGAGTTGAGTAGCCTAAACAAACAATCAAACAATTAATAGGTCTCAAGAACTCAACTGGACCTTTCCAAAACTAAGATTGTGCTGACATCCCCTTCAACTCTTCCCATCTGCATTGGTGATTGGTCTTAGTCCCCCTTCCTCTTCAATCCAGAAATATAGTACTTTATTTTCTATTTTCAAGCCAAGTGGTTCCTGTGCAAAAATGTGCTTCCCCTTAGCACTTATGTGTGAATATTATATCTTGTAAATTTCCTGCCCTATTTTCTGTGGCAGGAAGCATTCAGAATTCTGGCTTTCCTTGTTGTGGGAAGAGTGGCTGTATTCCTCTCTATGCCTTTTCCTACTGTAGCTGAATGCTCTGAAAACCTGAATAAATTCTTCAAACCTTACTCATTTCCCCTGCCACTTTATGAATTATTGCTTCATCTTTCTCTCATTGAATTAAAGGTGTTACTCTCTGAACACCTTGCCTTTCTCTCATTTAATTGAATAATGTGCTAAATAGTCATAGAGTATTACTTTTTATTAGATTCCTTTGTATGTTAGTTTCAAATAGTCTTTGTGCTACATTTCCCATAAATTGTCAACTGTTTATTATTTGATAACCTTTAAAATACTAGTCTTAAATATTAGTTAATAAATTGCATTGGTTGATTATTAATTGTAGTTTCTTTTTTCACTCCAGAAAGGGTGTTTAATGATGTTTAAGTATTATATAAAGGATGTTTAAGTATTAAGGTCCCTACAGAACAGGTGTTGCAACTCACCCATACATAATATCTTTGTAGTAGAGATCTTTTCTATAGATGAGAATATATTGATTTCTGATTATAATTATTTGTGATTTTGATTATAACAAAGACATGTTATAGTGAGAGACAGTTTGGTGTAGTGGGTAAGGCACTGGATGAGAAACCTGGACACCAGGAGTTCTAGTCCTCCCCTAGGCATAGAAGCTGGCTGGTTGACTAGGTCAGTTGCTTTCTTTCAGCCTAACCCACCTCTCAGGGTTGTTGTCTGTGGGGAAAACAGGAGGAGTGAGCATTATGAATGATGGCCTAAATCGTTCAAAATAAATGTGAAATAGATAGATAGGTATAATAAATAGATAGGTAGGTAGGTAGGTAGGTAGGTAGGTAGGTAGATAGATAGTGCCTTTATGCAAGATATGCTCTGAGAGAGAGGAGGAACCCCTACCAACAAAATTAGAGAAATGAAAACTTGAGGCCTTATTAAATTGTGCACATATACACAAGGAATCTCTCCAGTCCTTAATTAATTGCAATCATTACCACAATCAGCTTTACATGTTCCATTTCATAAAATGATAGAATGGATGGGTTGAAATAGATCTTGGAGAACATTTAGACCAAACCTGCCCAGTGCATCCCTGACAGATGTCTATCCAGTCCTTGCTGAAGGCAAGGTACACCATGTATACTACACCATAGTCATTAAACTGGTCAGTCTATCAAAAAAGAAGATCAGGTTGGTTTGGCATGACTTGTAAACCCATGCAGATTCTTACTAAGCAATGTACAAGGATGCTTCCAATTTATAAAAGCAAGCCAACACTGACATCTTGTGGATGTAAATTAACAATTATCTTTTTGTCTTCATTAAGAAAGGAAGGTAACATACATGCATAGAAATCTGCACATCAAAATTACTTTCATTACTTCAGAAAGTTAGCATTAGAGGTTATTTTCCCTTCCTTAACAGCTCATCCATTCCTTTCTCAAGGTTATCTTCACATTCATTTGCAAATATAGATCTCATCCTAGGAAGGGAGAAGCAAGGAATGAACTGTTAAGGAAGGAGAAAAAGAGAAAAGTGTGAGAAAGAAACTCAAAATAACTCTGCCTTGATTTGTTTGGTATAATCTATATGGAAATCTGTCAGGCTGTCAAGATGCTGTTATTCTACCCTACAACAATAAAGAGCATTCCTGAAATCCATGCTACTTCTGTTTTTTGACCTTGCCTACCTTGAAGGCTGATGCATCTTCAGTCTTGTCTGGAGACTGCAAGAAGTGTGAGCAGTGCTTCTATGACATCACTGAAGCATATACAGCCAAAATGTCTAGATGCATTTTTCCCTCTTGGGGTGGTTTTAAGAAAACCAAATTTTGTTCTAGTTCCTCCCTCCAAAAATCAGATCTGCAATGTTCAGTCCCGTCCATCTCTGGGATTTCTGTGGATCACAAATGTATCATAAGGCGTACAGTGTGTGAATTGCCCACCCAGGTTTAAACAATACAAGAAGAGCACAAGAAAACTTGAATTACGATTGTCATAATTGAATAGAAGAGATAGTTTAAGCATAAGTCTGTTCACTCATACTTGTAGAAAAGGAATGAATAAAAATTCATGTTTATTTTACTGTTTATTATTAAAGAATTAAGATAATTAAGAGAAGTATTAATTAAGAGAAAGATACAGGGGGATGAAACACTCTGTGGAACAGATATTATTTGGTAGTGTCAAGAGTGGATTCTGGAGAAAATAGGACACAAAAGAAGGAAAGAAACTATAGGAGAATGACTACAGGTAGATAAAGTACATGTCCTTTACAAAATATAGTGGATGTTAGATCAGTATCTTGACAAAAAGAAAGGAGGGTGAACATAAAGATTACGCGGAGTTACACTAATGGGAAGTAGATGTCCCAGCTTAAAATCTTGCTTAAGTCTCATTGAAAATGGATGAAAAATAATATGCCAGTCAGGTTGACACTGGTACCAGGCAGAACTCTGAACAATTGGAATATGAGAAAAGAATGTGCTGTTTGATAGAAGCTAGCATGGGTTTATCAAGTGAGGTATCTTTATTGTTGTCACTGACCAGCATGTTATACAATTTTTGTAAAGTGGTTACAGAGCTCATATTAAGATACATAAATATTTTCTACATGAGTGATATAAATCAAATGAATCAATTTAAAATACATTATAAATACACATAGTAGGATACTAAATACTGAAAACCAATTCACAATATTATAAAACTACTTTGTGAATAAAATACTAAGTTACTAAATTACTAATGAGTGTGTGTGTGTACTGTAGTGGTCAGCAATCAGTGGCATGCAATAGAAAAACATAAAGACAAAACAGCATAAAAAGCATAAGAAAATGTGTATTTAGAAAATCCTAAAACTAGCAATGTGTTTTCTGCATAAAGCAATAGCATTTGAAAGAAATGTTGTTACTCGTCTGGAGATCCCAACAGTAAAAAGCAAACAGAATCATCATCAGAACAGGTGAAACTTCTATTAGCAAGCACAGTTAGGAAGACAGAGCACAGATTGGTATAGAAAGGACATCAAAGGAATATGTGGGCTAGAGCCTCAGGTTCCTCCACATCATAAGGGCAAGTTCACACTGTAAAAAGGGTATTGTTATACCCTTCCTTCAGTATTGCACAGGGCAAACCAAAAAAAGAGCTGTACAGTGTCTCAGGCAGGTCATATTGAATAAACAATTTGCTACTGTGAAGGGTTTCCTCTTTATATCCTGCCAATATTGGTTACTATATACGATATACTGCTCTATCTGGAGTGTTATATTAAACACCAAATTGTTTTTCCACCCCTTGTTTGGCTAAAATTATTGTGGCAGCCAGGGAATTGTTGAAGAAGTGAAGCTTGAATCAAAAATAAAGTTGGTGTATGTGGACCCTTGATTCTAGCAGAATCATCTGTTTCTAACAGATTGTTGCATTCAAAATTCAGCAAAGTACTTGGAATAGCATTGTTAGGAATCCAGTTTAAGTTAAGGCTTTAAGTTATTACTGTATATGCACACACCTGAGAGCTATATAACATCTGGGAGATGAATTTAGCTTTTGGATTTATGAAGAAAAGTCATGCCAAATCATTTTGATCTCCTCTTGTAACCAGTTTAGTTGACTATAGGAATAAGGTGGGCATGGTGTACCCTGGCTTCATTGGAGCATTTGTCAAAGTCTCCTGTGAGAAGATGACAAAATGAGGGCTGGATTATGCTACCTTAAATAGACACAAAAATGGTTGAGCAGTCAATGGCTCCTGAAGCTGGAAGGAAGTGCTGCACTGGTGTACTGCAGGCTGTTTTTGACTGTGTGCTTGTGCTTTTCAACATATTTATATATAAATTAGGTGAGCATTTTAAAAATATGATAATTGGCTACAAATTAAATAGTAATGGACTAGGCAGGTTGGCGAATCAACTGGACTGCAGTGCAGGGGAACAGAGGCTGATATAAAGTAGAAAGAATCTTCAGGAATATAATAAAAATGTTTCAGTAATGGTTTCAACTAATACCAGAGAACAGATTTTATATGTCAACAATATTATGAGATGCTTTTTTAAACGCTTACTCTGCAACGAGACAGAAAAGTAATTGTTTAGGGTAATTCTATTCATTGCTGCATTCATTCAGTATATCAAAGCCTTCTTTTCTATTGCGTTTAGCCTGAGGCAAGAACTTGTGATGCTATTAAATGGGTTAGTTCATTTTTCTCCAGTGTAGGCGGCCAAAAAATTGCAGTTATGTGACAAGAGGACAACAGCAAAATGTCCCATTCCCAGTTCATTAACTTAGTTCTTCCTTTGAGTGCTTCCAAGTATAAGGGTTAGTAAGTGTAAATTGGCCTGTGTGTTGCTTTGATGTAGATTCTAGGAGAGTCTGCAAGAAACATAAGACCTGTGCCAAATTTCATGCTAATTGCATCAGGTCCAAATGGTAAATTAGAACTTGAAGGATTAGTGCGTGGAACTATGTAAAATGGAAATTATTGCTTTTCAGGTTTAGTAGATTTCAGTTGCTGAAATCTTACATGAAGGCAATGTAAATCAAACTATTCCCAAATAATCTACTGCATGAATAGTAATGGAACCTGCCATAGATTCTGGAGGGTCTTAATTCTATGAACATATTTTCTCTTTTTCTCTAGCAGGATACTAGTATATTTAACTCCAATAAGACAAATATTAAGCCTGTGAAGCTTTCTTTAAAGGTATCTGCACTGATGACATATTCTAATTTGTGGTATTTTTACTGGCTAAACAACACAGGAATCCTACTAGAAAAAGATAGTTTTGACAACCTTAGATATTCCCAGAATATGAGATTTATGTACTGGAGTTAACTTGACTGTAATAGAAAAGCTCTTGCCTTGCTCTAGTTTCTCACCATTTATGTATAACTTGCAATTGTTTGCCTCATTTTTCTCTCCCAAACACAACAGGCAAGGTAAAGGTAAACCTTAACAAGGTAAAGTTTGTTTAGCATTCTCGGTAAGAATTACAGCATGATGTTCATATGTACTGGTCAGTGACCATAATAAAATTGAACTGAACTCATGTGTGTGCATACATGTTAAAATTAACTTATTTTGTACAGTATAGTATTAGAATCTAATACTTGACAGTTTTTAAAACAGAAAACACATTCCTGTAACAAAAGTAGTGCTCATTCACTTCAGTAACTTCAATAACTATGCTAACTGGCATCACTCTGAAATGATACACCGGAATAAGAATGAACTATTTGAAGAAGTGTTTACCTGTTCTTCAGTAGGCAAGAAAATGTAGAAAAAGAAGCAGACTCATTCAACCCTAGATGTGCACACTGGAGTTGATTCTTTTTATTTCAGATAAATTATAGTTAACTGTATTGAGTTGCCATAGCCCTGTTATATTCAAAGAAATGCATACTTCCTGTGATAATAAGGCTGCATTGTTTTAGTCTGTATTATCATACTTCACTGCAAAATTACGTATTTGTTGAAAAACTATGAAGAAATGCTGCTTGAGTTAAAAGTCCTTAAGAATTCATTAACAAGCCTTTATCAGTGGTAAAAATATTTTCTTCTTAGATATCGTATCATTGCTTTTACAAAGCCACTCTAATTTCACAGCAGCAAGAGTTCAGTTAGCAGAAAAGGCTGCTTGTGGATGATGTACAGGAAGTGTAGATGAATAATAAAGATTTCACTGATCCTCTGCCAGGAAAAGTCTGAACGTTCAAGTACATGGTACAAATGTCGGCACAGCTGCAAAGCAAGTTACAATTAATTTCCATTTCTTTTCATAGGGTCCTGATATTTTCTAAAGGCAGCTTTACATGTTCTACATAATCAGTTCTGTGATTTCACAGGATTATCTAACTTTGCCATTTGATAAAGTTGCTGGCAATTCTTTTTCAGAACCTGATGATTTAATATGTATTGTAAGGACTGCTAGAATTCATAGTTAAATGCTCAACATTACCAATTAGGATCAGAATGGAAAGGGGTTGGAAATCCAACTGTCCTCCCTAAATTAAATCAGCCTTGACAGATGGCTGTCAGGTCTCTGCTTGAACATACACAGTGAAGGGGAACTTACCACTTACCCTGGAAATTGGAACTGCTCTTGAATTGCTCCTTTTTTCCCACATTCCAACAGAATTTAAACACAGTACTCGGGGAGGTGTCTGAGCAAGGTAGAATTCTTGTTTGTGATTTGGAAACTGTACTTCTGTAAGTGCTACTTAAAACTGTATTAGCTTTTTAGCAGCTATGTCATACTACTGACTCACTCAATTTGAGATCAATTACAACTCCAAATTCCTTGCTCATATACTATTTACCTGTTGGCAGATTGCTGGGGAAGCCTTTGGCCCAGGAGAGATCAGAAAAGTCACACGCACCAGGCATTTCTATAAAAATAATTTATTTACAGAAAGCAAAACGAAAGCAAAACATATTTAAAAGTCATGGGCTCTCAGTGAGAGCAGCTTGACTCTCTACATGTCTGCACAGAAGGAAACAGACACAGAAACAAGTCCGGGCAAGTTTCTCCCCCCAGGTGATGCAACCATTAACACGTGGAAAGGAGACAATTAAATTCAACTTCTTCACCCGGCCAGAATGATTACTATAGCAACCTTAATCTGCAGCAGGAAACATTAACATTACCAACCCAGTTATCTCCTTTCATTGTTATTTTCAGCTCACTTTTCTAACTATCAAGGTCATTTTGAATTTTGTTTCTGCTAGAATATTGGTTATCCCATCCACTTTTGTATCCTCAGATTTAATAAGCATTCTTTACACTACTTGTTCCAAGTCATTAAAATATTGAAATGTATCAGGCCCAGGATGGAACTGTGTACAGCCACGCTTTACTCCAATTTGATGAAGAACTGTTTATGAACATTCTTTAAATGATGTTTTTCAAGCCAGCTGTGGGCCCTTCTCAAATACATACCTTATTTAATCCCAGCTTTAGTATTAAGAATTCCATCATTACCTAGAAGTGTAATATTATGGAGAGGATAGCAACTCATGTTTTAGGCTGGCTGGTTCTACTGAAAATTTGAAATGTGTAATATGCTGACTTCTGAATTTCATCATTATATAGTATACAGTATTATAGAAAGCCAGTTTGGTGTAGTGGCTAAGGCATCAGGTTAGAAACTGGGAGACCGTGAGTTCTAGTCCCGCCTTGGGCACAAAGCCAGCTGGGGGACCTTGGGCCAGTCACTTTCTCTCAGCCTAGGCAATGGCAAACCACTTCTGAAAAATTGAACAGAAAACAATAGTATATACTGTATATTATACACAAACACACTCTATGTAGTATATGTGTGCGTGTATATATATACATATGTTTGTGTGTACTGTATAGAGTATATAGCTAAATATATAGTTTTACTTCAATGGAAAGATGCTGCTACAAAACTGGATTTACAACGTTCACTCTCATGATCTGGCTTTTTACTAAGTAGAAAGTCCAATCAATATTACTCCACGTGGTGAGGTTTAATTGCTTACAGATATAATGGATGCTTACAATGACATATAGGAATCCTCTATTGAAACTTTTGGGTAAAGACTTTATATACTTATGTACATGTCTGAATGAGAATCATGTATGTAATTTTATTGTTTTGCTATTTTTTTTCCTATTGTCTTTAATAAAGCCTTTTTTTTAAAAAAAAGTTTAATTTGTTGTTGAACTATATCACAGATACTTTAATTTGCATAACTGCACAGAGCAAGTAATTGGACTCAATGGCTTAAATGGCTCTTGTCAACTCTTGAAGTCTAAAACAGTTTGTCCCATACATTTAAGAATTTTTCCTTTTCACATATTAAAAAATTTGATTTGATTTTCAAGTTTTGGATTGAGTAGCCAAAGGTTGTAGATTGAAACAATCCTCCCTTTTTATTTTTTCCTTCAAAATGTTGATATGTCTCCTTGCAATCTTTCTTCTTAATGCATATTAGGGGTGAACTATTGTATTAATTCTCATTATTTATTATATTCTTTTTAAATATATTTTATTAGAATTTTTTAATGTAGTAAACATATACAGAACAAACAAAAACAAAGAAAAGAATAGAAAAAAAAAGAACTAAAAACATACAATTATGCCTTCTATTCTTCTTTCTATTGAGTAATTATCATTATTATATTAATTCCAAACAGTTGTACATCATCCAGTTGTGCATGTTTTGGATGATTTCTTGAATTCTAAGCAAATTATGAAACAGGATTAATTACCTACCTTGACAGACAAGTGTTTCAGTGTTGGTCCCAGGACCCCATTTGAGGTTATGTAAATTAACAGTGTATGCCTACTCAAAATAAGTTTATAGTAGGATTTACTCCCAAGGAAATATACTGCAGACCAAACTAAGCAGTAAAGAGAAAGAAAGAAGCTTTTATGGAGCATTATTATGAAAGTTATGTAAGCAATGGTATGAGCCAGTTTTAAAACTTTTGTTATTTGTATTTCATATGTAGTATTTTCTACAAGTATAAAGATATAGATTTACAAAGTATTACTAAGGATAGAATAAGTAGATTAGCAAGATAAAAAGGAAGGCATGGAGGAAATTAGAGATGTTAGAAATAAAAGATGGAAAAGCAAGTAGTTTACTACATGAATTCATTCGTGTTAAAAGAGAACACTTTGTAAAACAAATTTAAAATGAAGAATACATGAATAAATAACTGCTAAAGAAATAAGTCCTACGCAGCAATTTATACAGGTATATTTGCTAAATATTTTTATGGAGCTACATAATACATCAGGTAAACAACAAGGCCCATTGCAAAGAATATAAATTATTATCTATACAAAAACATGATGAACTAAATGTAAAATTAGGATAGATGTAAGTATCCAAAATTTACAATGTAATAAAGCAACTTTGGAACTAAAAATAAGAAATGTATTATAAAAATAGAGCAAAGTTTCTTACAAAGTCATAGAGGAGGAACTGCAAACATATTCTTAGAATGGAAGTATTAACACATTTTTAGCACTAAAGATTATTGCAAGATAGCACTTCATGCAGTAGCAAGTAAGTATCTCAGGGGTCATTTTATCTAAATGTATTTTCTGAAAGGATAGAAATATTGCATGGGTGGATTCACATGCTTAAAGATTTAACAATTTCAGAAGGATGTAATTAAAATTACATTTAATTTGATATCAACTGGAAAGAAACCTAATTTAAGTTTGTTGAATGTAATGAGTTACTCAGAGAATGACTTATATCTGGATTCAGTCCAAAGAGAAGAATTAGGAAGACGTACTTAATCCAGAAAGGAAGATCAAATATTAGATGCTACGGAAAAGTTGATATTTTAATATTACAAAAACAGCGAACTATCATAAAATGTATTTTCTTCCTTCACTTCTGTTTTGCCGGTTTCTTGTCGCAGATTTCTTACTTATTAGTAAAAAATAAAGTGCCGCATTTGCCAAAAAACGCCTATCATAATCCTGCTCCAAGCTAAGTTCCTGGGGCCATTTCTCGATTCTCATTCTGGCCAGTGGCCTGTATAAATACCGTCCTTGAGCCTAGCCTGTGTGTTTCCTAAGGTGAAATATAAACTCACACAAAAGCCTCCCTTCCCATCCGTCGCCGCCTGTGCAGAGGAACGCGATTGTCCCTACAGCCTAACGCACCAGCAAATACTGAGTATCTTGACATCAGAGCCTCCAGAAGAACGAGAGGAGATTGCCGGAAATCGCGAAGCCACTGGAAACTACAACTCCCAGAAAGCTACGAGAACTTTTCCTTCAACTGATCCTTTATCTCCGCCGGGGTCCGCTGTTTGTATGTGGGGAAGGAGCGTCATTACGCAAAGAGGGTGGTTCGGCGTGGAGCGAAGGGAAGCGGCCGATCCTTCTTTCGTGGTTGGCTGGCTCAGCTGCGGCAGGGGAGGCTCTGGGAGGACTGGCTCGTCGCTGGGCTTTTGCGGTTGCGCCTTGCGCTCCCCAGCAGCGGCTTCCGAGCCTGGGCTGCGTTGGGGTGGTGAGAGGCGGGAACGTCGGCGGGTCTGTCCGATTCTTCTCCATGGAGGTGGGCCTTTGCGCCCAGCCCTTGCCTACTGTGCTTGGCTTCCTTTATTGGCGTGAACATGAACTGGTAGTGCTGGG
This sequence comes from Candoia aspera, assembly GCF_035149785.1. NCBI lineage: Eukaryota > Metazoa > Chordata > Lepidosauria > Squamata > Candoiidae > Candoia > Candoia aspera. Next base: position 168,221,536 of record NC_086153.1, on the reverse strand, counting down.
ACCCGGCGGGGCTGGCTAGTTGGCTGACACGCGGGCGGCTGGCTCCCTGCCTGCTTCGGGGGCGGTCAGTCGATCTGGTGGGGGGAGGACGGTTTTTGGCGTTTCCCCGCCATGAACTTCCAGCAACAGCAACAGCAGCTGGCGAATTCTGCGGCCATCCGGGCGGAGATCCAGCGGTTCGAGTCGGTGCACCCCAATATCTACTCCATTTACGAGCTGCTGGAGCGGGTGGAAGAGCCAGTGCTGCAAAACCAGATCAGGGAGCACGTCATCGCCATCGAAGGTAAGGGACGGTGTCCATCCTATATAGCTTGATTGGACCGGCAGCTTCTCTATGCCGTTGAGCTTTACCACCAAGAGAGTGAGAACAGGACCGGCTCTCCTCCTGTCCATAGGAATATTCCATTTTTGTTGCCTTCCTGTGCACACTGGGAGCGGGTATGGTTCGATGCAACAGAACTTACTTCTCTGCAGATATTCATCGGGGTCGCTCTTATTTCCTCACTTCTTGGCTCTCTCCCTTATTCCCATATTAATGCAACAGCGATTATATGGTTTGGGAACAATTTGGATATTCACTGTGCTCTGCCCTGACAATCTATAATTCATAGGATAACCCACAAGGTGAGGCAGAAACCATAGTTTACAAACTACACAGCTTGTTTCATACATCTTAAGTTACTATCACTATTATGGCTTGATGCCTTATGTGAACTTGGTCATTTTCTTTTATTCTGTCCTATTTATTATTTATTTACTTTGCTTGGATGCTGCCCATTCCTGGAGGCTTTGGGTGGCTAACAATGTCAACATAATAATATCCATCCCACATATAAAAATAAGGATGGTTGCTTGCCTGTTTTAATATGCAGCTTTGTTAGTGAGTCTCTAGAGAATCACTACCTACTCTCTAAAGCCTGTAGGTCGTCTTTGGTCCAGATCAGATTTCGAAAAGATAACAAAGCCAACTCTGTAGCTCTAGGGCCCAATTTATATCTTATATCTTGACGACTTGGAAGGATGGATGTGTCAAGCTGTCTTTTTATCTGAAAATAGCATAAACCCAAAACTGTTACAATTTTGGGGGGGGATGGGACAAATAAAAGAAAAACAAGCTTATGTCTCTTTTCCCCACTGCTGAACTGAGGGATGATGTTGCTTAATTTCTGACAAACAAATAGTTCATCAAACTAATTTCTTCTTCTTTTACTGACATTTCAGTGCTGAAATTCTATAAGCGCTATTTAAGGAAGTAGCTCAGATTTTGCATGGAATTAATTCTAATGTGTACAGTATGCAGATTATTTATTTAATATGTATATGCTGTCTGCTCTCAATTTTTTTATTTTGGCTTTAGACAGCTTACAAACATCCACATACAGTAAAATCCAGAATAGCAAACAATTAACATAAACGTTCTAAAAGGTAAGAAGGGACAGGTCAGCTTCAATGACAGTAAATTGTTCCACAGTCTATTCCACAACAGAAAAAGCAGAATGGCTGTTGATATTAAGCATATCTGTGTCACGATTGCAAAAGGTACCCTGCTGAAGATCTGAAAAGTGGGACGGAGGAGGCAGACCTGCAGGTAATTTGGACCCAAGCTGCATAAGGCTTTATTCACTGTTGTGAGTATCTTGAACTGAGCCTCAAAGCAATCAATAACCAATGCAGCTATTTCAGCACAATAGTGATGGAGCACCTCATCACCCATTTTGGCCTGGTTGCAGTTTCCAGGTTGTCTTCAGTGGTTGTACCACAGAGTGTATCACCATAATGCAGCCTTGAAATTATTAGCACCTGTGTCACCGTTTCTCCTCCAGGAATTGGTACATATGGTTTATTATGCAAAGCTTACAGGAAAGGAGAAATACACTTGAGAATCATCAGTGTGCTGGTGGCAATTTGCTCTAAACTTAGAATGATCCTTTTGGGTGCCTTCTTGTTGATGATAAATAACATGACTGTTAAGAAGGGACGTTGTGCCTCCCCACTGAACCATTCCTGGGGTGACAAAGATAAATCTCTGAATGATATTTCTGATAGTCCTTAGAAAGATAGGAGCAAAACCATTGCAAGGTAGTTGTTTCCATTCCCAGATCCCTCAAATACTTCAAAAGGTTAACTAGGTGACCACCTTAAAAATTCCTTTGTTGTTTCTTGGCAGTTGATAATGCTTATATTCTTCCCTGATCTCCATGGCCTAGTCTTGAAAATTATGTCTGCACTGTGTTCAGTCAATTCTATGCTACACTTTAGTCACTTCAGCTGCTTGCCCCCACACTTAATTGCCTGCAAGCATTTCCTAGAATCATCATGGGCACTGCATTCTGAATCTTTTTGGTTCTGTCCTAAGCAGCTTGGAACTCTTTTTGTCCATGATTTTCTTTGCTATGTGATATGATTATATAGCTACACCTTGCTTTCAGGATGAACATAAAGTTTGTTCTGCATTTTTGTGTTTGGGCCAGAAAGATCCAAAGGACCTTCAGAGTTAGGTTGCAGAGAGAAGTCCTTGGTAGAATGGCAGAATAATCCCCAGTTATATAAACTAGGGACATTCAGCCTGATTTGTAATGATTATTACAATCTTTTATTCTGGAATTCCTGGAAAGGTTTATTTTACAGGTACTTGTATATTGTTTGTTTGTTTGTTTGTCTGACTCTTAAACAACCCTGGGCAGCTTACAACTAAAAACCAACATATTCAAAGAAATACAGCCAAAGGGCTAAATACTAAAGACAGACAGACCCCACAACAAATAAGATCAAAATAAAGCAAAACAAGAAGAGGGTGCCAAAATCACCTTGTCCCCAAGGCCTGGGAGAACAACCATATCTTTAATAGTTTCCTGAATGACATAAGGCTGGGAGTCACCTAAATGTCTGGGGGGAGATCATTCCAGAGGGCAGGAATTATGACAGAGTAGGTGTACTTCCTGGGTCCTGCAAAGTGACATTCTTTAATTGGGGGAACCTGGAGCATGCCCACCTTGTTGGATCTAACTGGATTGGCAGACACAACTGTATATAAATGGTCCCTCATACAACCAGGCCCCATGCCATGAAGGGCTTTCAAGGTGATAACTAGCACCTTGTATTGTACCCAAAAGTCATCTGGCAACCAGTGCAGCTTGCAAAGCATCAGGATCACATGCACATAACCTGATGCTCTCATCACTACCGGTGTTGCTACATTCTGGACCAAGGACAGCCCTATGTACAGTGTGTTACAGTAATCCAGTTATGAGGTGACTAGGAGATAAGTGTCTGAAGGGCTTCCCTGTCCAGGAAGGGGTCCAGCTGATACATGAGATGTAACTGTGCAAAGGCCCTCTTGTCCTCAGCTTCCATCTGCTCTCTGAGCAGGAGCTGAAACTCCAAGAGGACCCCCAGATTGCACACACATCTCAAATGGGGAAGTGCAATTTGTGTGGGATTGGGTGATATAAACAAATTCTTTGCCATAGATTCAGTTAAAAGAAGAGGATTCCATTAGCAGATTGGAATGTGAATTGCCTTCTTTTAATCCTATCAAATATTGTGGCTTTAATGCAACAAATGCAGAACTGGCATGCATTGTATTTCAGTATGAAAGCTTTCCTTTGTCTCCTCTTTTTATCTCTTCCTTCCATTAAAGGTTTAATTGGGGCAATCAAAATTTGACAATAAAATTTTAAAAAATGTTTTTAGCATTAAGATACCTATTACAATTGTAATGTACAAACATATTTTAAATAAATAAAATTTTCTGAACAAATGGGTTTCCTGAGAGATTTCCATGATAGTCTGTGACAGCAAAACAATGAAATCTTATGACATCTTGTGTCCAGGAGTGGGCAGTCTTTTAGCCTGGAGACTGCAGCTTACCTTTCTGAATATGGAATCACAAAGTTTGCAGCAATAAGACATTAAATGAAAGAATTATTAATTTTACTTAATTATAAAGGCATAATGTCAACTATTCTGGCAATTTATTAGGAATATTAACATGCTGTGTGATTCATTTTTATAAAATGCTAGTATTAATCAGTTTTTTAAACATAATTTTGTGAATAATTGCAATTCATTTAATTCAGATTTTAGCTTATGAAGGAAGTTATTGGTCATATTTGAAGGAAACTATCTGCATACATCAAAATGGTATTGAAGTTTTATGTATTCTAAACCAGTTTTATGTATGGATAAGAATAATAAATATCAAAAGTATCTAATATTTTCTAAGTGTGGTAAAAATACTGTGCTGCTATTGCTGCTTAAAGTCTTGTCTGCAGACTTTCAGTATAACATTTTCTATCCCCAAGTCAAATTCCAATGTATCTCAGTGTAGTAAAGTGACTTAAATGAATCCTTGTCTGTGATGTTAATAAATGTGCTTCTTAAGTTGCTTCTTTGGACAGAACATGGTGAAACAGATTGGCTCTGGGTCGGCAAAAGAGTGAAACCTGTATACTCTCTCCTTATTCACTCTGTATCCTGAACATATGGAAAGCTGGATTGAAAGTGTGGAGTCAGGAAGCATAGTGAAAAAGCAGAACTACAATTAACTAATAATGACAGTAGGTCCAGCAACTAGCCTTAGAATTGACAGTGAAGGCATTGAAATGTGGATACCTTCTGCCTGTTAAGATCAACCAGCACAAGAATCACCACTTGGTAGAATGGCCTGTCATAACTACAAAGATTGGAATCATGCATTATAGTAAATTATGAAAATAAATAAAACAAGATCCTGTTTTAAGATGAACCTAAGATGAACTTCCTATTCCAAATGGCACCAGTTCCAGTCTTAGACACAAGCTTGCAGGACTGACAAAGAACAATCAATAGATGTATATGGAACGGGGGAAAAAAATGAGAGTAAGATTCAAAACATTACAAGACTCAAAAGAAAGAGGTGGACTTATTTCCTAACTTTAAATTATATTAAGCAAACTGTCTATCATGGATAGAATAGATAAAATCCCCATGTAGCAGAATATCAATTATAAAAGGAGCTGGCATAGCCAATGGACTTCATAGGTATTTATGATATAAAGAAACAAGGAAAGAATGTGAACAGATGTATCATAAGACAAAGTTTCTTAAAAAATATGGAATCTTCTAAAACCAAGGATGAGCCCGGCAATTTCGCTGTTAGGGCCACCATCAGATGTCTGTTACTTCAAGGACAACTATAGTAAGAAAGAACTTCCCAGGAGGCATGGTCAACTAAAGACGTCTCCGCGAAGATGGAGTCGGCAACCGTGGCAAAGACCGAAGAACCTGTGAGTAGACCAGTTCTTCCGAACCTCTCTGGACAAGCAGAGGATGGGAGATTGCCCTCCAGATGGCTGCTGCTTGCAAGGAGACTACAGGACCGTGCTCTTCTGCGTGTTTGAGAGCTGGGAGATGAAGGGATTAGCCATCTTGCTTGCAACCATGGCAGAGCCTTTTAAAGGACACTAAGTTTGCAAGCTTTACTTTCTAATCACATTTGGAAATTGCCTATTAATCATCCTAAAGCTATTAGATACCTTCGAAACGACAAGTTTGAAAAGTCGCCGGGTGAATTTAGCTTCAAGTCTGAACAAAAGAAAAATTAATTATAATCTTAAGAACTTAAAGAATTTGAAAGAAACAGCAAAAAGCTAAATAAGATTTTGGTCTAAGAAAGTTATAAATGGATTAAGTCAATATTCCAGTTAAATTTGGAATACTGACTTTTACTATAAGATTTTGGAATTAACTGTAAAACATAAATAGCTTCTCATGGGAACCAGATTTACTTTGACTATCTTAGGTTATTGTACACCATTACAAATAACAAAGATAAGTGATTTTATGATTTTAGAAACTGGAAATTAGAGGGGACTAAAGATTCTAAGTAGAAGGAAAAAAAAGTACAAGCCTACTTTTGTTGTCAGATAGTACTGGGACTTAAAAAATGATACAAAACATCATAATATTGGAAATATTAAAGGAGATCTTTGAAGAATGGAGCCAGAAATTAGTAAGTACAATATCAACACTGTCAGTAATGATGTCTGACTCTATGGATAGACTGTGTCCAAAAGATGTTAATGAGGGAATGACAGATGTGGAGCAAATTTTGTCTGACAAGACAGAGAACGTACCAAAAGTGGAACTACAAATTACAAGCCAAGAGAATGATTTGGAAAAGGACACTTATTGGATATGCAAAAGAAACTGGCTGAAGTTTTAAAAATTAAATGGGAAATACAAACGACAAACCAAGAGAATGACCTGGAAAATGTTTTTTTTTATTGGATCTACAGAAGAGGCTTGTTAAACCCTTGAAGAAGTCTGTGCAATGGGATAAAGAAGGATTGAAGAGAAATAAGATCCTACAACAATATTTGAACTAAAGATTAAGACTATTAGAACTAAAAGGAATGACTATAAAGTTGATTTACTTGATCAAGGTTAAAATAAGATTTTTGGTTTTTTTGCATAGGTCTGGCAACCCTTTATGGACTTTTTGCTGACACCAGGATTGAAAAGTTGGTGTTTTATGGATTTGCTTATAGATAAGGGATGGGATGTGGGATGCAGAGATACCTGTCATGAGTACTGATGGTGAGCAGGAGGGGGCCCCTATCCAGAGGGGAAAACGCATGCGTAGTATTGAGGAGTTAAGCAGCCATTCAAAGAGACACAGATCAGACCCGCCTTAACTTTTGGGGTTTATCTGTCTGGGTTTTTCCCACGCTTCTTCAGTTTGTTAGGATTTTCTGTCTAATGTAGCAGTAATAAAACACTAGAGACCTATTCCTCATCTCAACGTGATTCCTGACTGTTAGGACATCAATCCTAACAAACTCCTACTCCCATTGAAAGAGGGAGGAACAAAGAAAAATAAAGGAGAGACATTTGGGAAAATGTCTTCGGAAAACGAGGAAATTCAGCAAGCCATCCAACAATTGGCAGCAGCCCTGCAACAACACCACCAACAAGTAGATCTCCAGAGCAACACATTACAAGCAGCTATGCTACAGCAGTTACAACAACCAGCTCTGGTTAACCCACAACCGGTGCCAGCAGCAGCAGCAGCAGCAACTCCGCCAGTAGTCTTGAGATCCCAGGGCAGTCTACCAGAGAAGTTTGGAGGAGAAGCAGGACAGTTGAGAACCTTTCTCACACAGTACACAATGTTTTTCGACAGCAGACCGGCAGAGGTTCCCACAGACAGAACCAGAGTCACCTTCATTTTAAGTCTGCTAAAGGGCCCAGCAGCCAAATGGGCTATTCCCATGGTGGAGAACAACGACCCAATTCTCAACGACTACCGGAATGATCTGGCAGGGTTCCGAGCACACTTTGACGACCTGATCAGAGAGGTCACTGCCAGCCGGGAAATTCGGAAGCTCAAGCAAGGCAAAAAGAGAGTGGGAATCTACATTGCTGATTTCAAGCTGTTAGCAGGAGATCTGGATTGGAATGAGAGTGCCTTGAAAGACCAATTCAAACAGGGGCTGGATGAAGAAATTAAAAATGAATTAGTGTGCCAGGGAACACCAGCTACCCTAGAAGGTTTATATCAGTTGTCTGTGGTCATAGACGCCAGGCTAGAAGAGCTCAGACAGATGCAGCCGGGGAGAGGCAGGGGTCTCAGGGCGCTTCCAGGATTTCCAGCTCTCTCCGCAGCATCTCCTTACTCAGGACCAGAGGAGCCGATGCAGATCGGGGAGAGCAGGAGGCTTATTTCCGAGGCTGAGAGACAGAGAACGAGAGAGAGAGCCCCCTGTTTCTACTGCAGAGTCCAGGGGCACATGGTGAGCTTGCCCAGCGAGAAGCCAAGCAAATTCTGTAAGAGCCCCAGGGCAAGCAGCTGAAACAAGAGCCACCTCCACCTCTACTTCCAACCAGGGAAACTCCGTCGGTCTCCCTCCACAGAGCTCAGCAGGGAGACCATCAATCAATTAAGAAGGGCTCATTCCGAGGATTCCAGGCAATCCTTTTACTACTTACCAGTCCTAATGCACGTAAACCCAGAGCACCAGGTCAAGCTAGAGGCCCTTGTGGATTCCGGAGCTTCCACCAATTTTATTGATGTACAGACCGTACAAGACTTCAACATCCCGACCATAGAATTGCCACGTCCGATAGAAGTGGAGACCATTGACGGCCAGCCCCTCAAGGTAGGGCCGATTAGAAGGTTCACAGAACCTTTGCAACTAACAACGGGAGACCACACTGAGTGGATCCGACTTTATGTTACTGCATCACTTAATGTGCCTATAGTCCTGGGCACACCTTGGCTGAAGATCCACAACCCATTGTTGAACTGGACTACGGGAGCAATCTCCTTCCCAGCTAAGGAATGCCAGCACAAGATTCAAGCCGCTCTCCTCTCTCCAGGAACCAACAAAGCCACGGAAGCAGGGGGGGTCCAGTTGCCAGCCAAGGATGCAGATTTCGCAGACGTTTTCAGCGAACAAGAGGCCACAGCATTACCCCCCCATAGGGACTGTGATTGCACCATTGAGTTGATACCAGGAGCCAAGATTCCAGCAAGGAAACAATATCCCATGTCCCCCAAGGAACTAGCCACCTTAAAGGATTACTTGGATTCTAATCTCCAAAAGGGTTTCATCCGACCATCTACTTCCCCAGCGTCTGCTCCTACCTTCTTCGTACCAAAGAAGCCTGACCCTCAATAAACTCACGATAAAAGAAAATTATCCCCTCCCGCTAATATCTGATCTGCTGGATCGCTTACAGAAAGCACGCGTTTTTACTAGGTTGGACCTCAGGAATGCATACAATCTGATCCAGATGAAAGAGGGGCATGAATATCTGACTGCCTTCGATACCAGGTTTGGTAAATTTGAGTACCTTGTTTTGCCCTTTGGCTTGTCTAATGCAGGAGCCATATTTTCCCGATTTATGAATCAAATTTTCTCTGATTTACTAGATAAGTATCTGGTCATTTATCTAGATGACATATTAATATTCTCTGAGGATGCTACAATTCATGTAACCCATGCACGTAATGTCTTACGAAGACTGTGAGAGAGCAAGCTGTTCGCCAAGCTAGAGAAGTGTGCCTTCAATTTAACTGAATTACATTTCCTGGGCTATAAAATATCAACAGAAGGCATATCCATGGATCCTTCTAAGGTCCAGGCAATTCTCTCTTGGCAACCCCCCCGAAATGTGAAAGAGGTACAAAGGTTCCTAGGGTTTTGCAATTTCTACAGGAGATTCATAAATAAATTTAGTGACAGGGCTAAACCCCTCACACAACTTTTGAAGAAAGGATCAAAATTCATTTGGGGGGGGGGGGAGAGAGCAAGCAGCCTTCCAAGAATTTAAGCAACTCTTTGCATCCCAGCCGCTTTTAAAGCACCCTGATCCCACGAAGCAATTCATAATGCATTCAGATGCTTCAGATTTTGCTATCGCAGCTGTTTTATTGCAATATACTAACAAAACAGAATACATTGCTCCCTTGTGCATTTTTCTCCCGCACACTCTCACGAGCGGAGAGAAACTATGATGTTTTTAACAAGGAGTTGCTAGCAATTAAAGCAGCATTTCAAGAGTGGAGGCACTGGCTAGAAGGTGCAACCTTTCCTGTGAAAGTTTGCACCGATCACAAGAATTTACAGCTTCTACAAAATAACAGATCTCTCACCCCATGCCAAATCAGATGGAGCCAGTTTTTCTCCCGCTTCAATTTTGTTATTATGTTCCCGGGGCGCAGAACTGTTTGGCAGATGCCCTGTCTCAATCCATTCAGGCAACCCCTGCTACTCACCAGGAGGTACAGGCTACTATATTACAACCTCACAACTTTCAGCAGTCTATCAGGGGGAACCAGACAGAGATTTTAGCAGCAAGCAGACAAGCAGAGGACCTATTTACAAGAGTCAGAGCTCAGCAGCAACAGGACCCGTATGCCCAGGCCAGGATGGATGACCTCCAGAGGGGCCCACAAGACACTGCCTCCCCATTTAATGTGGAGGCAGGAATCCTCTGGCATAGCGGGTGATTATACATTCCCCCCTCATTGAGGGAAGAAGTACTGAGACTTTGCCATGACCATCAAACGGCAGGCCACAGAGTGTTTTCAAAACTCTCCATAGAGCTCTGAGAGACTACTGGTGGCCTAAGATGACTGCAGACATAAAGGGTTACGTTGCTTCTTATCATACCTGTAGACAAGACAAGCCTCTCCCAGGGAAGCCCACAGGACTCTTGCAACCCCTACCCACCCCCAGTAGGCCTTGGGACACAATCTCCATGGATTTCATCACTGATTTACCCCCGGTCCAGGGACTGACTTCCATACTAGTGGTGGTGGACCTTTTCACAAAAATGGTGCATTTTATTCCTTGCAAGGGCCTCCCATCTGCGTAAGCTACAGCGCAGTTGTTTATGGACCATGTTTTTAGGTATAGAGGCATGATAAATCACTTGGTGAGTGGCAGAGGCCCTCAGTTCACTTCCAGGTTCTGGAGGGCCCTTTTCCAGTCATTAGGGGTCTGGATCCACCTATCATCATCGCATCATCCGGCTAGTAACGGGCAAGCTGAGAAAATTAACCAATGGTTACAGCAGTATCTCAGGTGTTACACCACTTATCAGCAAGACAATTGGCCAGCCCTGCTCCCCATGGCAGAACTGATTTTCTTAAAGAGCAACAAGCCGCACAGGAGTTGTTAAAGGAGCAGCTGAACAGGGCAAAGAGTGCTTACAAGAGAGCTGCAGATGCTCACAGACAAGAGGGGCCAGCGATTGCAGTAGGAGACAAAGTGTGGCTCTCTACCAAGTTTTTGACCTCCACCAGGCCCTCCAAGAAGTTGGACTCTAAGTTTGTGGGCCCTTTCACTGTGGTACAGCAGTTAAATCCAGTGGCTTATCGCTTAAAGCTGCCAGCATCCATGAAAATCCATCCAGTCTTTCACAGAGCCTTGCTAGCCAAGGGCCCTCCCCCAAGTGCCTTACGATCACAACTGCCCCCCCCACCTCCAGTAATTGTGGAGGGGGAGGAGGAATACGAAGTCGAGGAAATTCTGGACTGTAGGAGGAGGGGAAGGGGCATCCAGTATTTAATATACTGGAAAGGGTACCCTGAGGAAGAGCGCATGTGGGAAAATGCCAGAGATGTGCATGCACCAGCGCTGGTTCATCGATTCCATCAGCCTTTCCCTCACAAACCCAAGCCTCGCACTCTACCAGAGATTCCTCACTTGGCTGAGCAAGCAGAGGAATCCCAAGCAGAGGAGTTCGTAAGTTGGCAACCTCCACCCCCGCCAGAGGCTCTGAGGCCAGAGAGAGAGGAGGAGGGAGAGCCGCAGCCCTCCACCTCCGGCTTGCATTTCCCAAGGGGGAGGGGGGAAGAATCTTCTAATTATCTATTTTCCAGCAGCAGCCACCTGGGCCAGAAGTGTTATCAGACCTGGAGAGCAGCACTGATTCGTCCTTGGAGTTTTCCTTTGAAGACTTTCCATCGTTGCCCAGTTCCCATGGGAGCTTGGAGGGGGAGATGGACTCTCATGAGACCTCTGGAAGGGAGGGGGCTGAAATGGAATGTGAATCTGGAGGGGAGGGTAATGTCATGAGTACTGATGGTGAGCAGGAAGGGGCCCCTATCCAGGGGGGAAAACGCATGTATAGTACTGAGGAGTTAAGCAGCCATTCAAAGAGACACAGATCAGACCCGCCTTAACTTTTGGGGTTTACCTGTCTGGGCTTTCCCACGCTTCTTCAGTTTGTTAGGATTTTCTGTCTAATGTAGCAGTAATAAACACCAGAGACCTATTCCTTGTCTCAGCGTGGTTCCTGACTGTTAGGACAATACCTGTTTGTAAGCTTATAGGGGGTGAAGAGTTACTGAATTTGTCTATGCTTGTTGTAATGAAGGTTGGAAGTCACTCCTTTATATATATCTTTTTCTTTATTATATTCTTTCTTTTCTTTCTTTTTTTCTTGCACATTTTTCTTTCTATTCTCATTTCTTTAAGTTCGGTTTGTATTAATTTTTACTACTGTAATCAAGATACTTAATAAAAATTATGAACAAAAATAGGGAAGATTTAATCACATACAGCTTGTCCTCGGTTAATAACCATTTGTTCAGCGACTATTCAAACTTATGACTGTTGAACAAGGAGACTTATGGCCCGTCCTCAAAGTTGGGGCCTTTGCAGCGTCCCCATGGCCACATGATCGTGATTTACTGCTTGGTAACCAGCTTGCAATTACGATGGTCACAGCATCCCGCAGTCACATGATTATGATCTTCATTTGTTTAGATTGTGTTGTTCTCCACTCAGTGGACTTCAGGCCATTCTCCAAACTAACAAACTTGCAGTAGTGTAAACATTGCCCAGTGCAATTCAGGTTTGTCAGCCCACCCTGTTCTTTAATAAAACTATAAATCCTCAACAGCCAAAGCTGTCTTAATCAGTAGCCATTACTTTCATTCACTCTCGGTTCTGCTTTCCAGAGTTTCTCTGATAATTTAAGACCCTACTTCTAATGCCAGCACAATAGCGTGTTCTCCTCTTATGGGAACTTATGAGAAATTAAGCTATATAGTACTTTATGGCCAGCTTCTCTTTATCAAACTAATTCAGGATGGCATCTGGAAGTAGGTTGTAGTTATGAGGGGCTCAGGTTTTGCTTGTAGTGTTTTGGTTTTGGGGTTACTTATTTTTGTCTCCCTGTTGGTTGGGTTGTGGATGGTCAACAAGAGGGGCTGGTGGTAGTCAGGAATGGTTTTTGCTGATGCCCAGATAGCCCGGGAACCTCTCTGAGACCCCCAGAGAGTCTGGAGAGCAGTACTGGAGACAGAAGCAGGATTCGAGGCAGAACTAATGGTTGCAGTGCTGGAGACAGTAGAGCTGTTGGCAGCGATACTGGAGGCTTCAGGAGCCGTGGAGGTTGAAAGAGACGTTCCTCAAGTGTAGGTGCTGTTAAGTGTGCACCAAGTGATTGTGGTTGCCAGTGGGGGCCTGGCCTGAGCCTAGGAGTTGGCGGCAAGACCAGTGGGAAGCTTGGAAAACCACAGGAAGGCCTCTGGAAGAGATGCCTTTGGCCTGACACGGCATGGCCTCTCCTTTCGCTGCATGTGCTGAGGCTGTGGAATGGCAAGATGTGGCTTGGTTCCAATTGAAGTCATGCCATGAGTTTTCTGTGTACTTCATTGTCCACTTGGTGCTTGGGTCAGATGCTATGTATGGTCAACTGGTGTTGGTGGGCTGGAAGTGCTTTTTGCCTGGGAGTGTGAAACACGAGGGTTGTGAAAGGGCGCCAGATGGAGCTAGAGTGGTGGAAGGAGTGCTGAGGGGGCACTTAATTCGTCTGGGGGCCTGCCAAAGCTTTAGTGGGTTGCCCTTTCTGCTGGGTTCTGGGTGTCAGGTTTTTGAGTTCCTTCTTTTGGACTTCAGGGCTGGAGTTTTTATTATCCAGCCAGCTGTCTGTGGCTTTAATCTTTGTCCACCCAGATGGAAATTGGGGCTAATTTATGGGCTGATAGAGGGGAGAGTAGAGTATATCACAGTTAGCTGAACACCACACAGGCTGCAGAATGCCAAGGCCAGGAGTAATCTTTGCAGTTTGGTGTTGCTACAAGGGCTAGGGTGGCTGGAATTGTGCAGGTGTATGCAGTTGTGAAGGTGGTATGGGTGAGGGTGAGTGAATGGGAGATGGGAATTAGGGGTGAGAGAGAATTGGGGAGGCAAAAGGGCAGGTGGTACTATTGAGACTGTGGTGGGCAGGAGTAGGTATTGTGAGGGTTGGCTGCACTCAGGAATGCTTGGGATGCTATTTGAGAGTGGTCCCATGTTCAGGCCTCAATATTCATCCTCTATGCCAGGTTATCAGATCCTTGGTGGCCTTGGATTCTGGCTGTTGCTCTTGAACGCCGAGTTGATCTGTAATAAATCTGTTCTAATCCATGATTTAATTGTGGATGAGCCAACCAACCTGGCATGTATAACCAAGACCTGGATGGGTATGGAGGGGAGAGTTCACCTCTCAGAAATGTGCCCACCCAGGTTTCAGGTTTGGCATCAGCTGAGAACCCAGGGGAGGAGATGGATGGGGAAATTCTGGTTGAAGCTGGATTTTAAGGAACTGCCTGAGATGCTGGATTCTATTGCTGGTGTGGCTATGAGAACCTCAAGACTGTTAAAATACTTGGGGATTTTAATTTGCCATCAGGTGATGTTAAGCCCAGGGTGGCTAAGGAGTTCATGGTCTTGGGCAACCAGTGAGTGATTTGATTTTTGTTTTGGGGCAGTGGTGACATGATCTGGCATTGGAGGACATTCTTTTGCCATGGTCAGATCATTATCTAATTGTCTTTTGGCTCATGGTGTCATCCCACCTCACAGGGAGATAGGGCCTATTAAATCTACTGGGTTCCAAAGCATGCTTTTGATTTTCTCTGAGTGTCTGGTGGTGGCTGAGGCCTTGGACTTGCTGCCTGAAATGGGTGAAGCCTGGACTGTATTGCCCCTGTGTGGCTTTTCTTTGTATGCTGATCCTGGGGTGATCCTGATCCTCCAAGAAATGAAGCAGAAGAGATGCTTGGAGCATTGTAGGAAGAAGACAAAGAGTGAGTCTGATTGAACGTGATCAGACATATTTGGGGTTACATTTGTGGTGATAAGGGGGTGAAATAGTGTCATTTCTTTGTCCTTATTATGTCTGCTGATAGCCATCTGGTGGCACTTTTTAGGGTGGCTCAGTCCTTGCTGGGGAGGAATGAATCACATGAACTTCTACTGAGCTGTTGTGAAGAATATTCTAGTTATCTGGATGAAAGAATTGCTCAGATTCATTCACAGGTGGACTCCAACTTGACTGTTGAAGTGCCTGAGACACAGTCTTGTGTGTCTATCTGGGATGAATTTGAGTCTATTGACTCCTGATGAAGTGAGCCTGATTACCTGCTTTTTAGATCTAGGTCCCTCCTGGTTTGTTAAAACTGCCCAGACTTCTTTGAGAGAGATGATGGTCCTTTCAGCTCTGAAGGAAATAATGGTATGCTCTTTACTCACCAAGCCATCACTGGACCCAACAATTCTGGACAGGTGGTTGGCCACCAGCTCCAGAGGGTTGTGGAGGAAACAGATTATTTGGAACTGTTTCAGTCAGGTTTCAGGCTGGAATGTAGAATTAAGATGGCATTGGTTGTGCTTGGGCATTTGTCAGGATGGATGTGGTGCATCCATCCTTGTGTTCCCTGATTTCTCAGCAGTTTTTAATATTTTCAATCATGGTATCATTCTGGACTGGTTACCACTATTCAGAGTGGGGGGGGGGCACTATGCTACAGTAGGTCTCCTTTCTCTGATACCTGTTCTAGTCACGTGTTGAGAAGAGTGGGAGAGATTGAGCCTGCAGGCCCTCACAGGGTTTGAAGCTTTCCCCCTTCCTGTTCAAAATCTACATGAAACTGTTGGGTGAGGTAATCCATTGGTTTGGGAACCAGTATCACCAGTATAGAGCCAATGTGGTGTAGTGATTAAGGTACTAAGCTAGAAACCGGAAAATTGTGAGTTCTAGTCCCATCATCCCAGTGACGACTGGGGAAGGCAATGGCAAACCACCCCACTCTATAGTCTGCCAAGAAAACGTTGCAAAGGTGGTGCCCCCCCCCCAAGGGTCAGACATGACTCGGTGCTTGCACAGGGGACCTTTCACCTTACAGTCCTATCTTAAGCATGAACCCAGTTGGGTGCCATTGAGCCAGTCACACACTCTCAGCCCTAGAAGGCAAGGGCAAACCACTTCCAAAAATCTTGTCAAGAAAACTGCAGGGACTTTTCCAGGCAGTCTTCAGGAGTCAATACTGACTTAAAGGCATAAGTAAGTAAGTAAGTATACTGATAAGTAAGTAAGTATACTGATGATACCCAAATATATATCACAACTCCGGGCTGCACAAGCGATGCTACTGATGTGCTGTTCCAGGCTTTGGAGGCTGTGCGGGTCTGGATGAGAAGAGATTTAGGCTCAGTGCTGACAAGATCAAGTGACTGTGGACATTTAGTCCACTCATCCTGGCAAGACTACACTTCCCCATTCAACACTGGTACTTAATTTGGGGGTTGTCTTGGACACACAGCTCCTGCCTGAAGAACGAGGAGTTTTGGCCAAGAGGGCCTTTGCACAGATCCATCTAATCCACCAGGTGCACCCATGCCTGGATTAGGCGGCCTTTCAGACACTCATGCCCTCTGATACTTTCTGTCTGTCCAGTAAGATTCAGCAGAGTGTGTGTGTTGCAGGTCCCTTCTATTAAACAAGGATATTTGTGTAAGAATTAAACAGTTGCTTAAGTTTCATGAGGACAAAAAATGATTTTTGTCCTTTTTCTTGCTGATCCAGTGCAAGGCTAGTAGCATGGTTATTCAGACTGAAACCTGAAGCACTTCCCTAACCCACTGCCTTTTGTAGTAGTTAGAGGTCTCCTCCTAATCTTCATCTGCAGCTCCTGGATTGCTAACAGACAGAAGTAGAATTAGTGGGTGAAGAATGAGTGCTGCCATCTCCTCCCTGTGTTCTGAAGGGAGAGCTCTTCTCCTGCGTTAGCCACCATGATGCTCTTTGGTAGCATTATTGGTGTTATAAGAGGAGTGAGGATGCTACTAAATGAGGTTTCCCTTCAGGAGCATGACATAACTCGTCCCTTGACCAACGGACCTTAAACCTGACTACTCTCCCTATGACTAGCTTCTTTTGTCTAACTGGTTTACTTCCCCAGGACATGGCTGTTGAGTGGTGCTATTATGGGGGACTTTTCTACATTTGCTAACCTTAAATTTGGGGTGGGATAGGATGTTGGGGTGGGATAGGATGACTAAAGACCTGGTTTTGTCAGCAGGCTTGGAATGGGAGGGGGAATAGTTATACCTGGGGCTGGCTAGTGCCCTAAGTGATTTTGAGGGGCATCCTACACTCATGGACTGATTAAAATCTCTTGCCACTTAGATTTTACTATATTCTTACTTTATTGTATTGTTACATTGAAATGGTTTTACTTTTTAACTGCATTTTATTGTAAACCGCCCAGAGTCCCCCATGAGGGGGAGATGGGCGGTGAGTAAATTTATAAAAAAAAAAAAATGTTTTAAATGCAAGCTTCTGTTTCAAAGGAGGGAACCCTTATTTCTATGTCTCTCCCTCCCCATCTATGTTACCCATGTTGTCATGCTACTTTTAAAACTGCAAATAATAACAACAATAAAAACCCTGAACACACTTGAATGAAATGGGGTTTGAGTTGTGTGAGTTGCTTCAGAGACAGTCCGATATACTTAATCAGTTCCAGAAGTAAAAGTAGTCAGGTTACACTACATTCCCGCAATCCTAATTCTCCCTTACCAACAGCAATCAAATCCAGAGTAGCTCCCTCAATGCCACATGTGCTACTTAAATGCCTGTTGTTTTGGTTCAAAATTCCATTTCCTAGATCATGCCATGTGGCTTAAAATAATAGAAGAGGCACATGTGTAGTCCTTACTAGAGTACTGGGTCACACTAGAAAATTCAAAAGATAGTACTCCATTGGCAAGAAATAATACAATTTGCCCATTTCTGTCAGTCCTTCGAGGTAGACCAGATCAGGAAACAGACTTCACAGGAAGACCAGAACTATACTTCATTAGATAGGCTATAATAATAGAATCTTGCAAGTCTGCTTGTGTCTCCCCTTCCCTCCCTCTTATACCCCAGGCATTTGGGGAGGAGGAGGGTTAGTCTGAGTTTTTTTTTTTTTTAATACTCTCCTGCCTTTCTGGACTTAATGCATTTTTTCTTTTGCACCTGGTGTTTCTCTAATGGCCTCTGGATTCCTTTTCCAGAGGTATCTTCTGGCTCTTTATGATCACATAGTCTCAAACAGCCAGGAAACACCTTAAAGCAGGCATGGAAAACAACTTAAAGAAGGCATGGAAGATATGCTTGTTATGTTCCAAGGATGAAACACCTGAAACAGGCCTAAAATAGTTTGTATTTACTATTTTGGAAACCCTTAGTTATCAGTGGGTGAATTACTATTGACTAGATTATCATGGCCTAGAAATGAGGAACCAACAATAGATGGAAAAGTAACTCCTTGCCATGGAGTTTATGTATGCTGTATAACTGCGCTCAGGAAAAGTGTAATCACATCCTTAGCAAACATCCCTAATTGCTGAACAGAAAACTATCCATAATACTTCAATCCTGTCAGAATTCCATTGCAGCTTACTGACTTATACAGCCCATTATAGAGTTGGGTATCTTCAGAATGCTGACAAAACTCCATCCTGCATTGCCTAACTACATTGCCCGATGACCTAATTTGGATGTTAAATACCAGTAGGACAAGAAGAAAAATCCTGGAAATATTTTAAAACAGTGCATCCAACACATAGCTCATGCAGCAGGTTCTGAAGGATACTGTGATCAGTGTACCAATGCTGCCAAGAGATGAAGAAAAATCAAAGTGGTTCTTCCTCATCTAGCTTTCTATGTAATATACATTCTAGTTGAATAGAAAATGTTATGCATCTGCATTGTAGTGGTCCTTGAAAGCTTATAGCAGAATACACCTTTGTCTTTAAAGTATCACGAAGTAGAATAGATTAGGGAAAATAATAACAAAACTTCTGAATTAAGTGTTTTCAGTAAGTCAACCCTCCCACACAAAATGTTGAGGGTAGTTGTTTTTTGAAAATCATATATCTGAAATATCTAATAAACTATTATATATATATATATATACACACAAACACATACATACACACACACACACACACACACACACATTTTGGTATTAGGAATGAACACAAAAAGCATTTAGAGCACCAATTTGCCTGTATCTCTGATGCTGCCTATTGCTTGTTCCATCTTGTTTATTTTCAATAGTTTGATTCCACATGGATTTTAAAGTAGGGCACAGATGTATCTTTGGTGTTTAATGCATGTGCATAATTACAAGTGTAAGATCAAAGTAAATAATTCATGTAAGATGGGAGAACTTGGTACTTATAATGAGATCTCACGAGCAAATCTTGAATGCTTGGCCCTTTTCAAATTGTGCTGGCTGTTGGATAGAATTTATATACTTCCATTAGTTGTTAAAAATGAAATGGAAGAAATTTCATATAACTTGTAGTTCATAATTCTCATATGAAAGCTTATTACCCCTTATTCAGTGTTTACTGACTTTAGGTAGGCATTTGGGGGAGCCACATATAAAGCATATATTCTTCAGCATTGGCTCATGAATCACTGATAGTCTACAGGATACTTCGAAGTAGTATCTGAATGAACATTTAGAGAAATATTGACATGGCAAACTTCATATGAAAATTTTACTTATGGCTATACTGAATGGCAAGGTGACAGTATTGTCATCTTTGATAAAGTACAGCACCACTTATTCTAGTCATGTATCAGATACTGAAAATTCAGAAATGTAGCACTACTGTGCAAATATTTTCTTTTTAGTGAAATAAAAAATACTATTCTTTAATAAATACAATAGTGAAACTACAGCCGATTAATTACACATGTTTTGAAAATAATAACAAACTCTGATTTGATCCAAAGTTCTTACATTCACACTAGAAGAAATAGTTTTAAAACTACTCAGTGAATATTAAAATTATTGGCACCTAACCTTTATTATATATACACTAATGCTGGGACAAAAGAAGCTTGAACTTCCAGAACAGGAAAACAGATTGGTATAATGGATTTCTACTTTGCTATTATGACTTCCATAATTGGAATATTGAAATAGAAGAATATAATTTGTTCAAAAGGAACAGAATGGGAGGAAGAGGATGCACCCAATGTTTAAAGCTTCATATCTGCTTAAAAATCCAAGTAAACACGGTGATACTGCAGAGAACATGTAGAATACAATAAGTGGAGGAATGTAGTAGTAGTGATGATGGATTTTAAGTACATTTCTGTTGGAAGCACTGTGATAGTATCTTTCTGACTAACAAATTTCATTAGTTTAAGTACATTATTCCAGTTCTGTTGAAATTCTCAGGCTGCTCAGAACTGTTTTATTTTGTACTTTTAACAGAGAAGAATGCGCACTTTACTGTAGTCACAAAATGGCAAAATGTTGCATGATAGCTTGTAAGATCAGAGAAGAAATAACTACTTAAGCTGCTGTCATATAGTGCCTGTTAGTGGAGTGTATCTTAATTATAGGACTGTATTAGTGGTAAAGAGTGTTGCTTGTTAATATGATTGGCCTTTGGTTGTAATAAAGATGAACTTGAACAATGTTTTTTTTCTTGATCTATCTGGTATATATAGAACATTAAGTAGGTAGTTTTCCTAAATTCCAGTTCATGCCTAGTTTTTCATTTAGGTTGGCCTCCTACAGGGCCACTCTACAGGGAAGAAGGCAGAATTTAGATCAAAATTTCCTTTTAGGATGACTTGTTACAGTGTTTTAAATCAATGTAGCCATCACATTCTTGTCCTTATTTTTTAAATTGTCTTTAAGTTGTGAGAAATTTGGCTTTTCATAAATATTAACCTTGATCAAATATAAGATTCCTCGGTTAAAGACTGCCTTGTTTAGCGGTCGTTCGAACTTACGATGGCGCTGAAAATATAGGCTTATGACTGGTCCTCAAACTTATGGTTGCATTCTCCCTGAGGTCACGTGATCATGATTCGGGCACTTGGCAACTGGTGCACATTTATGACAGTTGCAGCATCCCACAGTCATATGATTGCCATTTGCGACCTTCACAGCTGGCTTCTGACAAGCAAAGTCAATGTGGAAGCTGACAGTAAGTTGAGTGCGGTCACGTGATGTTTCACACAGAAGCCAGCTGTGAAGGTCTCAAATGGCAATCATTAACCGTGTCGCTTAGTGATGGAGTTGCCAGTCCCAATTGTGGTCGTTAAGTGAGGACTACCTGTATCTTAATAATACTAGAAATCTGTTGGGGTTGGGCGACTATAACAAATTTGAATAAATAACTTTTCTTTAAAGTTGTTCATGTTCTAATAATACAAACCAAATATCTTACATTAATTTGTGAACTATACACAGTATAACTTGCATTATTTGAAGTATATATTTTTCCCCATATATCAAGATTCAAATATCAAGAGTAAATGCAAAATGAATGAATGTATTAGATAAAAATACATTCATCCCCTAGTATATATAACAAATACTAGCTGTGTATATCTATATAATTCCTTTAAATGTCCAGTATTCTTTGACATTACTACAGAAGCTTCCTAAAGTAATTAGGAAACCTCTTTCCTCTTAAATGTATGGCTATTCTTTTATAGAAAGCTGAAAATGGGTTGGAGGGGAATAAGAACACCACTGGTCCCCAGCATTTTTTCTGAAGAGCCACTGACCTTGATGAGAACTTTTGGAATGTGTATCAAAATAGGGAGAGATGGGCATCCATGGGATTTTGCTGCAGGTCTTGTTAAAATGATGAAAGCAGCTACCCGCCCTGTAAAATGGGTGACCGGTTTGCCCCCTGCCATGGACCCATCCAATTGAGTAAATGCGATGGGTCTTTGTAGAGGGAAAGTGGGGAGCTCCAAAGCTGCCACCACGTCGGGGTGCATCAGACACCGGGAACACCCCGAATCAATCATGGCCCATACTTCCACCGTCTTGACTTGGGACCCCAGTTTCAATTTCACCATGAGTATGCGGTAAGTGCCACTCACCGATGGAGGCTCGCGCCCGTCCTCTACCACCTGCCCAGCGGCGCCCTTTAGAGCAGGTGGCTGGCGTTTCCCGCCGGCTGCGGGATTTCGGTCTCCCCTTCAATTTCGTAGAACATCACATCGTCTCCCTCGGTCTCAGCCACCGCAGCTTTCTGTTTCCTCGGCAACGCAGGGGACTTCGCCGGCGGTTTTCCGGGCCGTTCCTCTACCTTTGCCTTCGGGCATGCTGCCACTCGATGCCCCTCCTTACCACATCTCAGACACAAGCCTTTTGCGTACCGCTTCTCCCGCTCCTCGTCCCAGGGTCGTTGTCCCGGTTTCCCCCCGGTGGTCGATGGGCGGCTGGGCTTCACCTCCCGCCCCGACTTGGCGGTCTTCCGCTGGGCAAAGATCTCTTGGGCATGTTCAGCCCTTCCTGCCAGCAGGATCCACTCATACAGCGTGTATGGGTCGTCCCTCCCCAGGGACCAGCGCAGCACCTCTGTATTCAAGCCATCTTTGAAGAGCTCGATAATGGTTGCTTGGGACCAGTCATCCACCTTCCCAGCTAGCGCTTTAAACTCCAAAGCATAATCGGCCACTGATCGGGACCCCTGCTTGAGTTCCTTCAGGGCTCGCTTTGCTCTCTCCTTTGCTAAGGGGTCCTCGAAGTGTTGCTTCAACGCCCAGAGGAACTCCTCGAGATTTTCCAGTTCAGGCGCTTCCGACTGGCACATCTGGACATACCAGTCTGCCGCCCTCCCCTTCAGTTTGGTGGCAATGGTGATGATTCTTGCCTTCTCCGATTGGAAAACCGCCCCCCATTCCTCCATATAGGCTTTCGCATTCGTCAGGAAGAACGAGAGTTTGGTCGGGTCCCCATCAAACTTGACAGGGAAGTCTCGCATGCCGCCTCCCGCCGGGCTGCGCCCCACCACCGGGGCTGCTGCGGCTGGTGCTTCCCTGACTCGGGGCGGCACGGGGCCCCGGGGCGATCGCCCGGGCGATGCTGCGATTTCCATCTGGACCGACTGGTCCCCTTCGCGCCTCCGCACCACCCGTCGCCGTTCCGGGGTCAGCCCCTGGGAGGAAGGGGTTGAATGCCTCTGGCTTGATTCTTCCCGGAGCTCTCGCATCGAGGTTACATCCAAGCTCAGCTGTTTCAGGATAGCCTCCAACGAATCCATTTTCGACTCCAGCACTCGGATCCGATCCGGAGTGGGTGAGCCCTCCGTTGGCTGCACCTGCACCACGTTGGGGGATAAGGGGTATCTCTGCCTCCAGGATGGGCCCCCCGCTGCTGTGGCATCTCCTCGGGTCTCATCCCAGGTGAGCAGCTCGCCCGGAGAATTCACGGTGGTCTCCGGGGCCGTTTTCAGCCCCCCGGCTTCGCTCTCCGACCCGGAGCTCGCCTCCTCTCTGGTGCCGGACAGCTCCCCACCTTGGGACGGTCGGCCGGACGGCCTCACGGTCGAGTCCGGTTCCCCTTCCTCCATCATCACGATGTCGGGTTCGGTCATCGCGGGCTCTCTCCCTCACAGGTTAGACGCTTGTCTTTCCTGGACAGGGGCCAGCGGAGTTAGGAACTGAGATTCTCAGCTTTATGTAATGATTGCCCTAGCCCCAGATACTCAGACTCACAAGAGGATGCTAAATGAAATCTGATTTATTAGAGTACTAAAGACAAATACAGAGAAAGCTGAGAATGAGCAAAAGCGCGCCAAATACAAACTTAAACCCTTGCTTCAAACGTATCCCGCCTCCCTCGTAACAGCCCCGCCCGGCACAGGTGCCAGCAATCGTCAGAGTTGCTAGCCTGGGAAAGTAACCTTGAGCGCAGTAGATAACACAAATACATTCCAAAGCAAAGCCAAAATATAATCGTTCCCATCCTCCCTAGACAAATGAAACACGCATCCAATTAATGACATGCGAAACGTTACGATGCATCAAATACATTGAAACGGCGCACATGACAGTTATGCAGCAAGCTCCTCCGCTTTTGGGCATTGCTGGAGGGAAATTATTATTATTATTATTATTATTATTATTATTATTATTATTATTCCTACCTCTCTCTCTCTCTCTTTCTGTCTGGTAAACTCAAGGGAGCAAACATATCTGATACTCCAGATTGGAAAAAATAATGTAACTACTACTGCCTGTTACAAAATGTCTGTGTCCAAAAGATCTATAGTATTTCTGATTAGCTGATTTATTATTATTCAAATATTGTTACCACCCATCTCACCCAAAAGAGGGACTCTGGGCAGTTTACAATAAAATTAATACTATAATAATAAACAATTAAAATCCTATAAAAATAAAACAAGTTACAGATATAAAGTACAATATAAATAAATATAAAATCCAAGAGGCTATAAAAATTCCAATCCAGTGGGAGGGGCTCTGAGGTGCGAGCCATCCCCATGAATGGCTACCCACCTTCCCGCCCCAAGCGAGACGGCAGAACCAGGTCTTCAGGGCCTTCCAGAAGGTCAGGAGTGAAGGGGCCTGCCTCACCTCTGGAGGCAAGATGTTCCAAAGGGCGGGGACCACTGCAGAGAAGGCCTGCTTTCTGGACCCTGCCAGATGAAATTCTCTTACAGATGGGGTCCATAACATGCCCTTTCTGCATGACCGGGTGGGGCAGGTCGATGTTATGGGGATGAGACGGTCCCTCAGGTAACCTGTCCCCATGCCATGTAGGGCTTTATAGGTAATAACCAACACCTTGAATTGGACCCAGAAGCAAACTGGCACCCAGTACAGCTTGTGCAGTAAAGGTGTTATATGTGCCAATCTAGGGGCACCAAAAATAACCTGTGCGGCTGCATTCTGGACTAGCTGAAGCTTCCGAATACTCTTCAAGGGTAGCCCCATGTAGAGCGCATTGACATAGTCTATATGGGAGATGACCAGGGCATGAATGACTGTTTGGAGGGCTTCTCGCTCCAGGAACAGGCGTAACTGGCGCACAACTCGAAGTTGAACAAAGGCCCTCCTGGCCACTACTGCCACCTGCTCTTTGAGCAGGAGTTGTGAGTCCAGAAGAACCCTCAGATTACGCACCGGGTTTGTGTGGGGCAGTGCAACCCCATCCAGAACTAAAGATGACAATTTCTCAGAAACAGAGGAGTCACCAACCCATAGCCACTCCATCTTACCGGGGTTCAGCTGAAGCCTGTTGTTTCCCATCCAGACCCCCACAGCCCCCAGGCACTGAGAAAGGGCAGTCACTGCATCACTTACCTCACCCGGGATGGAGATGTATAATTGGATTCTTGGAATTCTCCATCCCGTGGAGATGGATGATCTCACCCAGAGGTTTCATGTAGATGTTAAAAAGGAGAGGAGAGAGTGCCGACCCTTGTGGCACCCCACAAAGGAGGGCCCGTGGGCCCAATCTCCCCTATTAACACCGACTGGAACCAGCCCTGGAGGAAGGAGGCGAACCAGCACAAAACCACGCCACCCACCCCCAACTTCCTGAGCCTCCCCAAAAGGATACCATGATCGATGGTATTGAAAGCCATCTTAAATGCTAAGTTAGGCCTTGCCAGAAGATGTTTATGTTTATAAGCATCATTTAAAGGCCAGGGAATATTACTTGATTACATAGATTATTTCTTTCTATGCAATCAATTCTTAGATTGTATAATAATTTCCTATGTATCTTCTACTATTAGTAGCAGTAGTAGCTTTATTTTTCGTCACCCAGAGCTAGGCATAGTACAAAATAATAAAATATAAATGAAATGTTAATACACAAGTTATTATAATCCATGCTGGGGCCGCAACTAAAATACAGATCCTCGATAACCAGAATGGCTGATAACGTTTAAAACACTAATTATCTTATATCCAAGTAATACATTTCTGTATTAAAAACATATTTAAACCACCAACAGACTCCAGGAATAATTCTGGTGGAACTTGATTCTAGAAAATTGGTGCTAGATAGGAAAAAGATTTCAGTCATGATATTATTTTAGTACAAGGAAGTAACAGCCATGGCCGGACTATCAGGTTGAGCATAGAGGCACATGAGCTACAAGCAGATTTTCCAAATAACTAGGTGTGCCTGTGTACAAGGCTCAGTGAGCTAACATTGGGAACTAATATTGTTGAAAGTTCACTATTTTAATGTTGGTTTCTTTGGGAAAAAAAAGTTTTGCAGTATCAAGGAAAGCTATGAAAATGTAGCAAGAATATGTCAAAAATGAGGATTCAAGTAATGAAGTATTTGCTTATCCCTTTCCCTTCAGAAGATGAAAAGGAGGCATTTCTGATTGAATTAGCATGGCATTTTGAAAGGCACGGAAGTGATCTGTAACTCTGGCTGGAGTGACACTCTGCCAAAGTTGGTACACAGTCTGGGAGTTCTCCTGGATTCACAGCTTCTGCTCAAAGAGCAAGTGGCAGCCATTGCAGGAGGGCCTTTGCACAAATACATTTTGGGCACCAGCTGTGCCCTTTCCCAAATCACTCATGCCTCAGTCATCTCCCAGTTAGACTACCACAATGTTCTCTCCATGGAATTGCCCTTGAAGAACATCTGAAAGCTGCAGTTGGTCCAGAATGTAGCGGTATGCGCAGTAGTGGGTGCACTGCGATACACCGATGTAACCTACTGCTGCATGAGCTGCACTGCTCCCATAGTTAGATAAGAATGTTTATAACTGTCAGATTCAGTAGTAAGATTTACAAGGAGTCACCATTTGTCCCTCATTTTTTGGAACTGGAAATTATTTTTCATAAATCCATGTTTTTCCTTAATCTGTGCGTAAAATTTAACCTTAATGAAGAAACTCACCTTTCCTTCCTCAGCTGTACCCTCCCATGAACCCTTCATACCTGGGGAAGTAAAAATCTTGTTGTCACAACATCAATTGAAGAGAACTCTATTGGAAGCAATCCAACCATTCCAATTATTGCTAATTTTTTCATTGCCCTTACACTCTAGGAATTTGCATGATGATCAGCAGCAATGAATTGCTTCCATGAATAAATAGGCTGTATAAGGGAGTAAATATCGGACTAATTTTTAATATAGTTGCTTTGATAGGAATCTGGGCAAGTTTAAGAAGTATGTTTACCTATTTTGAGGGAAGAATGGTATTCTGGTGGCTGCTCAAATAACCAGGTTGATGGAAGGAAGATGACTGTACAAATATACAGTTCCTTTTATTTTTTCTAAGAGATGCCATTGATGCCTTTTGAAGACAAGTTTAAATTTATGTAAAATTAACTTTATGGGGAGAATGAAGTTTATGAGCAAAATGTAGCAATAGAGATCTGTAGGGATATGCATATAAAAGAAATAAATTATGCTGATGACAAAGCTGAAGTCTTTACTGCTGCTGCTGGAGTAAGTAACAATTGGTGAAAATGGTTTTTCTGTGTTAAGATCCTTATTATCATGATTCTGCAGACTGGAAAATCTTGGTATAAATTCTTTCTCAGTATTGTAAGCCTGTCCTCAACTTAATTATTTTCATACAGTATTTGGACAAGTATTTGTCACTTAAAAGTTTTCCATATATCTGAAGTATATACCAATATGAATAAATTTAGAAGAAACTAGACCTGGTGACCCGTTGGGTCATCTTTTGAGAGAAAGGTAGTGCAGTCTGATATGACCAGAATGAACATTAAAGTTTAGGCTGACCATTTTTTTTTTTACCCCAATGCAGTACGGTTCCATGATCATCTAAGAAGAGAGCCAGTTTGGTCTAGTGGCTTAGGTTCTGGGCTAGTCCCAG
The DNA here is from genome assembly GCF_035149785.1 of Candoia aspera. NCBI lineage: Eukaryota > Metazoa > Chordata > Lepidosauria > Squamata > Candoiidae > Candoia > Candoia aspera. The sequence goes on along the minus strand of NC_086153.1, from coordinate 168,194,111 downwards.
CTTAGGCATGAAAGCCAGCTGGGTGACCTTGGGCCAGGCCCTCTCTCTCAGCCCAACTTGGTGCAATGTAGACTAGCCTCTTTGTGGTGCACCCTGGGCAACGTGGCTTGTCACGGCTAAATAGTCTACACATCTGGCTGCTGGACCTCACAAGGTTTTCCTGGCAAGAAAAAGCAGCATGAACACTGAACTGCTATGCCATATGATTAAAAAAAATCATCTAAGAACAGTATATATCTTAAATAGAAAAATAATTGTAGTGGCAAACAAACTTCAATAATAAGTCAATATTTACTTACTTTAAACAGGTATACAGAATGACCATAGGCAGGCAAAAAAGCAGTGGGAGCGGGAGCGACTTCCAACTTCCCCATTGATTTTGCTTGTGGGAAGCTGGCAGGGAGTGTCAGAAATCACATTACCATGGGGACGCTGCAATGGCTACAAGTCTGCAAATAACACTGGTCTGAACATCATGGAAATTTCAATTCCACAGGAGTAATGGGTCCCAGATTTTTTACATATTCTTTAAATTAGCAGATTTTAGGTACCTTGATTTAAAAAACTGTTGCAGTATAATGCACCATTTGGGCTAACTTGAGGGTACGAACAGACAAATAGATAAACACAATGAGAATTTTAGTAGTAAATTATTAACATAATCCAATTCTTTAAAAAAAAGTTATCCAATTTCTGTTGGTTTGTACTTGAGAATCCTGAATAATTTTGAACTTTCAGGAAATGAATAGGATAGTTGATCAGAATCACTGCAGGGAAGACAACTAAATTTCCCCACTCCCAGCAATCTGCTTGAAGAGCAGAGTCCGCTATCTTCCCAGTGATTCTACTCAAATTGCTGGTTTCCTGCTTTTAAGGAGAGCTGGAATACTGCTGAGAGGAAGCAACTTGTGAATTAGCAGTGGAAGCAGTGTTCCAGCCCTGCCTGCCAGCTGATTATTCTAATAACTGCTGTATGCTGCTTTACAATTGTAAATGATGAGGCTGCTTCAAAAACTGGTACTTCCTTCTTGCATTAGTATCTTTCAGAATATGGGATTTAACATAAAATTGGACAAAGATGTTTAGGATTGTTCTAAAAGTTGAAAGGAAGTCAAATGCAATGCCTAAGTTTTGGAGCAGTTAATAATTCTGTTTGCAGGAATTGAGAATAATTCTTGTTTTGTTTGGAAGCATAGTATAAGACTAGGACAATAATTAGCTGCATTTTTCAATTCCAAAGAACTAAATGTTGTATGACAAATATTAAATTGATATCCAGCTAGGGGATAAACATGGTTTTGTATGGTTTACATGGTTTTGGATTTTTAAGATGCTGTCAGCAAAAAGTCTGTGTCAGCAGACTATCTGGCTGCTTTCTAGAGATTATGTCGTTGTAAACTAAGTCATTCCACACAGAAATGAACTTGAAGTCTGGAATTTGCTATTGTTTCCAACATTTTTGAGATGAATTTCCTTTTTGAAATTTGGAATACCTGTTGCTTCAAATACTGGGAGTTTATAGCATGGTAAGTGCAGCTGAGGAATGTGTTTGCCTAAAAGTGTGATTTAAGATCAGATTTTCAGCTCTTGGAGGTAACAGCCTACTTATTTGTACAACCTTGGCTTGGATGACAGTTGCTAGCAAAGATACTTTAAGCTAGCACTAACCTCAAGTAGAGAAAGATAATTGGATTTTGCCATTTGCAAGCACTATTCTTTTTGCAATCTTCTCTAAACCACAAAATCGAGAAGGGCGGCCTTATTCACACCCACCCACCCACCCACCCACCCAGTGCTGTAGAACAGATGGGCCAAAGACTGCAAGGGGGGCGCTTTCTCACTCATGTTCTTTAAAACGCCCGGGTGGTGGTTGATTGTGGGCTCTGGAGAGAAAAAGGAACTATACAGTTACCTCAGGAGGCAGGGGCCACCCAAAGTGACTTGACACGGTGAGTTTTCCAGATACCACTGGGCTGGGTGGAACAAAAGATCTTTTTGGAGCCACTTAGTCTCTCGGGCTTTGCTTGTGGCGGTTGGTTGGGAGAAGGCTGAGGAGAGAGAATAATGGCACCCCGCCCTCCTACCTGGTTGCGGTGCAGCGGATGACACCCTCTACCCTCCCTGGGTCACCCGAATCCCGAGGATCCTAATAAAGAAGGAAGCGCTTGGCTTGGCCTCCTTGACCGGAGTGGGGGGCTGTTCTTGGCAAGGAGAAAGGATGAAGGCGACAGCCAGGCGGGGGTAGGCAGCGAGGACTACCTTCAGGTTTCGAGCAGCTGAAGTTGGGTCGCCTAAGGGTTTCCCAGGATGCGGGGAAAGGCCCTCCTCCCACGGCTGCTCATTGCTCATTTGCAGGGTTCCAAGGTGGTGATCCCCGAGAGATACCCCGACGCGTCTCCTTCAGCCCTGGGAAGTGGCACCGGAAAGCAGCTCGTTCTTGATGGCGCTGCCTACCAGCACAGAGCAGCCGAGAGGAGTTGAAAGGTCGCTCCGCGCTGGTTGGCGGTAGTGGCCCCCAAAAGGAGCGTGGGGAAAGAAAGCCCCAATTGCTATCCGCCTCTGTTTTCAGAGCGGCCGGGAAGACAGTCCGTAGCTGGAAATGCCGCCGCTTCCCAGGAGCGCACACTCTTGAGCACGTTCTGCCACCATCCCAAAGGCCTCATGATTACTCCTGAAGAGAAGTGCCGAAGCTCAGTGGGGAGCGGGCTGCTAGGTCCCAAGAGTTGGGGAGGGGGCGGTGCGGGAGTGGGTGAACGCTCCACCTGCCTGCAGAAATTGTGGAAAGGCTTGTCTGCTCCACTTGGAACTGGCTGAAGTGCTTTGCCACAAGAAAACTGCAGGGACTTGTCCAGGCAGTCTCTGAGAATCGGACCCGATTGAATGGATTAAAAAAAAAATTAAATTGGCCCCCTTTCCTTACTAATTGGTAAGTTTGTTTCATATGGGGGAGGAAAAATAGCTGCTTGCCTTTTTTTGCTTGTTTTAATAATTGGTTACTAAGTCAGCGAATTCTCTGAAGTACCTTTTGTGCAAGGTGACAGATTTTGTCCAAAATTTTAGATTTCTTAGGTTGAGAAAGATATGTCAGTGTATAAAAATAGATTTTTGTTGATTAAGTATGATGATAAATGTTCTGCAAGTATGAGGAACTATATTTGTTTTTCAAAGGGAAGCAGGCTAGTAATACAACTTGAAGTTAAATTGGATGCTCTTAGTAACATAAAATTTGCGGTGTCTGTTTCAGTGTTGCAAGGAAGATTTTGAGAAGTATTTAAATTTTTTTTTAAGTTGGCTGGCATTTGGTGTTGTGATGGTGAATCTTGTTCTGCTAAAAGTATTAGTAAGGCTCTGTTAGTTAAATAGTTTGAGACTCTTTGGATGTGACTTATTTTTGTAATCAAGGCTTCCTATATTAAAAAAAGCTTCCTATATTAAAAAAAATCTGAAAGCATCATTGATACAATTTTATACCTGTAATCAATCCCTGGGCTTCTTCCCCCTTCTCCCAACATAATGTTTTTGGTAGATTGTGGTGATTATTTTTCCTCAGGGTTTTTTTGGTACTTCTGCAAAACTTGGGGTTCTGCTGATCCTTCCTTCTTGTGTGTGGATGGTGCTGTTTTGACTATAAAGGAATGGGGAAAGTGAATATATCAAAATCAGTTTATATAAGAGAGCCCCTGGCACATTGTTTTCAGAAAGTGTTAAAAGGGGTGTAATTGGAATTGGGCAGGAAATTGGGGCATTTGTTCCTTTTTTGCCTCCACTAGTGTTAAAATCTCATGTCTGAAAAGGTTTTGCACTCTGCAGGTGTACTTGATTAGTGTGATATTCTTATGATTACAGGATGCGTGTATAAATTTGTGGAAGTAACTGTCAACCATCAATCAATAACCATAATAACCCTAAGCCATTTAGTGGGGGAAAAGTACAAAACAGTTGAAATATGTCAGTGTAATAGATTGGTGCATGAAAGTCACTGGCAGGAAAAAACTTTTGGCCAGCAAAAAAGGAACAAGACCTGGAATTGGTGTAGAAGATTTAAAGGATTCTTGGTGCTCCTGCCCCCAAAGTAAGTAAAAAAGAGATCTAGATTACTGCAAGAAACCCCCCCCCCCCAATATAATACAAATATATGGTTACATAGAGCTTCTCCCACCATTTCCAAACACTTTTAGGAAGACATTATTGGGCATGTTGATGTGCTTCAACTTTGGATTGTTGTTTAAGAATTTTGTCACTGTTCACAAATCCTTTAGGGACTGGGATCTAGCAAAAATTCCTGAGTGTCATATGTTAAAACGTATGTAATGCTGAAAACCCTTCAATCTTCCCCACCCTCCCTACATAGTTTTTATAATGTTTAACCAACTGTTATCTTCATATTTTACTTGATAGGCAGTGAGTAAATTTGGGTGTTTACTTCTGTTTGGGTCAAGCCAATAGACCCAAGGTGCCAGGTTCAGGACTTGGTGCGAAGCAAACAAAACACCAAGACAAAAATCAGACTTTTTATATCCACTTTATTTCAGAGCTCTGAGATACGTGGAGACTCTGCGCTAAAGAGGAGAGCCCTGAGCAAGCCACAGACCCCTGCTTTTATACTATCTTGAGACAGAAGAAATACAATCAGCTCACAGCTGGTTTCTTACAATTTTAGCAATTTTGGGAACAGATCAAGAACAAACTTATCATAAACTTATCAATCTTATATGTCCTGTCAGCTGCCCAAGTCATGACCCACCTTATCAGACTGGCTCTTTCATCTTTGCTCTAGGATCAAGCATATACAAGGAAATGACAAATCATACAGTTACCTTCAAGGATACATGGAAATCAATCACAAAACCTATAGTTGTGTTCAGAGATTACAAAAGCAAGCAAGAAAATCATAAAGCATTCAGCTGTTTTCAAAAATTACAGAAACATGTCATTGAGTGAAAGTATATCACCTCTGACAAGGACATTGAATACAGGTTTCAGCACATATTCAATACACATATTCTCATATGCAGGCTCATTACCCATGTTTTCATATGTAGGCTCATTATTAGATGCTGACCCAATATTAGTTCCATCTATTTCAGTTTCTACCATTTCCGTTCTCATCACCTCTCAGCAGATTATTAGGCAATTTTGTGGAGCAAAACAAATCTTTTAACTTTTAAGGTATTCAGGACAGCTATACTTGTGATTATTTTGATTTTAAACAAAAATTAAAAAAGAAATTGGCATCCTGCAAAACAAAAACTCAGTTCCGGAATCATCTGCTTCTAAGATGCCTTTGGGTTCTACATATATCCTATAGATATTCTTGGAAAATAAAAATGATTTACTTCAGCTCAGTGCTTGGAAAACAACATGGTTAGAAATACGAGGGCAAGGTAGAGAGAGATAGCAAGTACTTGGGGCCAGGGATGAGTGGGTAGAGAGGGTAGTGGGGAGCAGCCTCATCACTTAGGCTCACTTCTGGAAAATTTTGGATTTTGTGACTGACTGTACCATTGTGCTTTGACTGTCCACAACAGGTTCACAGAATATCAGATGTGTGTACTAGATGCTTCTCATCTAAAACAGAGTCTTGTAGCATATTGATATATCATTGCACAAACCTTTATCACAGTTCTCTTCATCAGACATGTGAAAAACGTATAATACGCAACAGCCTGGGGGGGGAGGGTTGGAATAGCTAAAGGAATGGTGATTGACTGTGAAATAATCTATAGTCAATGACCATTTACAAAACAGTAGTTAGTTATGACAAACATTATTTCATGAATGAGTTGGTTGAGAAGTATAGTATGATAGAAAATGCTGGTTTCAATTTTTATCCATGATTTTTTAAAAAAATCCATTCAGTCATGTCTGATTCTCAGAGACTGCCTGGACAAGTCCCTGCAGTTTTTTTTTGGCAAGATTTCAGAAGTGGTTTGCCCTTGCCTGCTTTGTAGGGCTGAGAGAGAATGTCCAAGGTTACCCAGCTGGCTTCGTGCCCAAGGTAGGGCTAGAACTCATGGTCTCATGGTTTCTAGCCTGTTGCCTTAACATGATAAATAGTATTAAATCTCATCGTGGGTTTATAGGAGCTCTTTTTAAATTGAATTGTTGTAAGAGGAAAACATTCTTTCCTCAAGGATGGCCAAATTGTGAATGATTTGTTACCACTTGTAAACAGATGTGCATATAAATAATTTCATGGAGAAACTGGGTCTCTGGAGGAAAATATGGAACAAGATATATAAAAGGTTATGTGAAAGATATGCAACAGAGAAGGAAAATGGAAGTTAGGGTTAGTTGAATTTCTAAGAGAGAGAGAAAAAAATTATAGCCATGTACATAAAGCTTTTTGAAGAAATGCCAGGAGCTTAATAATACTTTTTTGTATCTATGGCAATTAAATAAGATGAAATTGTGAAACAATAAAGTGAATTGGAATGCCTTTATTCTTCTTTTCCATTTTTCTCATTTTTCAACTTGATAAAATATTTCTGAGGCAAGGTAGATACTTCAGTCTATGAAAGATAAATGGGTATTGATTTAGCTTCATAACTAGGTGGGAATCTAACTTAGAGACTCCACAGTTACCAACAAAATGATGGTCTTTGTCACTAATGATGTTGAGAAGAACTTGTAGAAGAAGCTTTGTCATACTGCTGTGGAGCTAGGGAGCAACTATTTTCAGTCATGAAATGGTAAGGTATTAGGATCCAATGAAATAAAAAAGTTAGGTACTATCTACATAGTAGTATTCTTCCAAAATCTCTTAATATTTCTCCAGTTAGTTGGCTGGCTCTTGGAAATGAGCTGAACATATTTTGGAATTTGTATCATGCATCTTACTAAGTTCACCTTTGAACTCAGTATCCAGGAGGTTTCTGTTTAAAACTGTATAAAAATAGTCCTTGTTATCTGCAGTTCCATTACACATGGTATTATATATCCATGATTGGTAAAAAGAGATCATACCTTGGTATCCCCAGTAAAGCGTTTCACTTTTGGTTTTCACTGCAGTTCTGGTCTTATTATTTGCTACTTTATTAATGTACAGATGGTGGATAGGTTTTTGTGCATGGGGTAAAATACGTTCTTTTAAGGGCTTATCTATAGTTACCAATAGTTGCTAGGCTGGAATGACCCCCGCCCCTTTTGAATAATGAGGGCCACCTGTATCAGTGTATTGTTTTAAGTGATTTAACATGAAGTACCACTGTTCAATGTTAACTAAACAGATTTAAAAGGTATGCATCTTGAGGCTAACATGTTAAATGAAAAAAGATGCCGGATGTTTTGAAATAGATGATGGAGAACTGAATTAATATTACAGTCACTGTCTGAATCAAATTGACACTAGATTAATGTTTACAAAAAATTCAACCCTATGACAGATGGTGTGCAGATGTTTCTAATGCTGGCACAAAAATGGTTTTTTGACTTATTGATGCAAACTAGGATTTTGAGCTGCCATTTACCAAAGGGCTCAGTGTACATAACATTTAAAAACAATGATATAGTTTTGAACACTTAACTACTCAAAGAATTGATCTGGCATCTAAATATTTGCCCACCTTGAATTAACTTGCAGAATGCATACAGTACTGGCTCTGCATCTCTGGCAATGCATCAACATCCATGTTTTAGTAGGACAGGTACCATGAAAACATAACTTTAGAGGCAATGATGTGGGGTTAATTTTAGAAAAAATTGAGTCAGTTTTGTATTTCTGATACACCGTAGAAAACGAAGTATATTATTTTATGTGTTGTATTCCAATAACCTAAACGATTTGAGCTGAAAAACTTGGAGTAAAACCTCAATAAAATCTATTTAACAGCACATTGTTATATGTGTTTATTTAGAATCTAGTACAATTGTATTCTATTTATACAATTTCAGTCTAAAAGTAGTCCTGTCAGCATTAGTGAAAAGGCCCAAAGACATGAGTGCTGATTTATTTGATATTTTATTAAGTTCTGTTAAACAATTATTAAATGAACTCCCTCCCATTGGCTTCAGTGTCGGTGACTGACTGTACAGCAGCTCCAGAAGTGCTGTATCTATGTGGTAGAGAGAAAACACCAGCCCCCATGGAAACAAGCCTCATCAGGGAGCATTTTCACACTCAGATTCTGATCAGCTTAAAGGATGTAATGAAAGGGCTTTTGGTGAGGGAGGAAAAAGAAGAATGAGAGACTGACCAACCAAATTGGGGAAGAAAATGCTGCTGGACTTCTCTGTTCAAAGAGATCCAGTCTTGTAACAGGTCACTTCCTTGATGGAGAACTGAACCTTTCCCTCTTTCTTTCTCTGATGAGCTAGCTGGAGCTTCACATTAAGAAACCAGCCCTGCTTGAAGCCCAGAGTACGGTGTGGAGCCTCTCTATGATTTCGCAAGCCAGGATGCCCCAGCAACAAGTTCAGGATGATGCAAAATGATGCTGGCAGGAACAAACTTGCCAAGATTTGTTGGCAGAATCCAAGAAAAGGTTTTGCTGGAGAACAACATGCCTGCTACAAACAGGCATCAGGAACTGTTGATGACCAAGAGAAACTGAATTGTAGACTTCTGTGTTCAGCAAAAAGAGGTCAGGCCTTGAAACAGCTCACTTCCTTAATGGAGAACTTAGCTGTTCCCTCAAGCAGGAATGGGAGGTGGGAAGCAAAGGAGTTCGATACTGTCAAGGAAAAAGACTGCCTAAGCTTCCTCAGCTGAGGCTGGTGTTCCACACTTGCCTGTTGGGAAGGGGAAGACGAAAGAACATAAACTGCTACAGTTAAGATGGTTTATGTCTTCAATTGGACATCATAATTTGATTTAATTATTTGACAGACTCATATTTGTTTTAAAGCTCTGATCACTGAGTGGGTAAAGAGTCAGAGGTGAATAAATGAAGCAATCTCCCAATTTCTTTGGTGGGTCCAGTGTTTGCTTTTTGGCACTTGCTACTGATTATGTGCCCCCTACCTCTCACTGTAAATGAGTCACTGCCACAATCTGTACAGTATTAGTTTCTGTGCATTTTGGGTACTAGAAAGGCTGATGATTCTGCAGGTATGTTACCTACCTTGGTATGTTTCCAGAACACTTCTGACTTCTATTTCCCAGCAATCTCAGCAGCTGAGAGGGTGCTTTCAGTGCAGATCTCCTCCTCTGAAGCCTGATTTCTTTTTTCACCTTTTCAAGGGGAGATCTGACATATCTTGTGGACTGTATAGAGATGTTCAATGAGGTACAGGATTGTGGTATTAATGTTTTGTATTCAAGGAAATGAATTCTCATATATTTTTTACACTATTCTAAATTTTAAAAATTCCAACAAGAGCAAAGCCATTGAAAACATTCTCTGTCTCTCATATATTATATGGCCACCCATCTCACACAAGGAGACTCTGGGCAGTATACAACGAGATAAAAACAGTGAATAAAAACAATCATTATAAAAAGATAAAATGATTATTAAAAAGAATATCACAAATTTTTAAAAATATACCAACTCCACAGAGAAAGCAAGAACGTCAATCATAATGGAGCCATCTAACAATGTCTCCCGTTCCCAAAGACCCCCAGGCCTGACAACACAACCATGTCTTGAGGGACTTCCTAAACAATAGGGAAGGAGCAAGCCTAATTTCGGGGGGGGGGAATGTTCTACAAGAAGGAACCCACAGCAGAGAAGGGCCACCTCCTGGGACCCACTAAATGCAAGTCCCTGGCGGATGGAACCTGTAACATGCCTTCCCTGCTTGATCTAATGTGACGGGGTTAATGTAATCGGGGACAGGCGGACCCTCAGATATCCTGGCCCCATGAAGGGCTTTAAAGGTCCAAACCAGCACCTTCAATTGGATCTGAAAGCAAACTGGCAGCTCGTGATGTGTGGATGTAATATGTGCTCTTCTATGGGCACACATAACTTCCCACGCCACTGCATTCTGTACCAGTTGAAGCTTCTGGATACTCTTCAAGGGCAACCCCATGTAAAGTGTGTTACAATAGTGCAATCTGGAGGTGACTAAGGCATGAGTGACAGTGAGCAGAGCCTCCTGATCCAGGAAGGGGCACAACTGGCGCATAACACAAAGATGTACGAAGGCCTCTTAGCCATGACTGCCACCTGTTCTTCAAGCAGCAGTCATGAGTCTAGGAGGACTCCCAGATTGTGCACCGGGTTGGCTGGGATACACACACACACACATAGTGTCTTTATTTATTGGCTGTTATATTGCAATTTATATGCTTTTAATTTTGATTTTATTGTAAACCGCCCAGAGTCCCCCTTTTGGGAGAGATGGGCAGTAATAGAAATTTGAAATAAATAAATATTGTATGTATGTATGTATGTATGTATGTATAATTTTTTATTTTTTAAAATTAATTTTTAAAATTAATATTAAGATATATTGATTTAATATATATTAAAATAGCATTTGTTTCAGTAAAACATGTTGAGTGCTATTGCATGCGGTATGTTACTAATTTTATGAAACAGTGCATTTTAAGGAATAGAAGTAAAATTCGGCTCTCACCAATCATGAGAGGCGAAATCTCCAGGCTTTATAAGACCTGTCAGTTTAAGCTGTTTGAAGATTAGATTTCATTGTGTGCTCAGAAAACCTTAGGGAATCAGTGCAGAGAAAGTAAAGATAGTTCCAACATTTTAAAAGTATGCCTTTTGAGTAGATGATAAGACTTAGTTTCCTTATGCGTATGTGCTATAGTATTTGGCTAGCAGAATAAAATTGCATTTTAATTACTTTATCTCAGTGCAGAATTATGCTAAGATTATGATGTTGGTCAACTGTGATGACTGCCCTACTCTGCTTACCATTAAATTCGATTCATACGTGGTTGAAGTAGAAGTCTCTTTAATGGAGTGTAGTGTGCAGTACAGTGAAAAAGTTGCAAATAGAAGTTCCTGCACTTTCTCCAAGTTAAACAGCCCCATGAAGTTAATCCCCTCCCCTCCTTCAGTATGCAGCCCCCCTTCTTGTGCCAGGTCATTCAGTTCTGTGCAGATGTCTCCAATGGCTTGGCATCTTGACCTTGGATGCCAAAGATAGCCTAAACAAGATGTTTTCACACTCTCGGCTTGTCCTCCTCCCACTTCTATCAAGTCACAAGTCTTGACACGTGTTGACTACATTCATGCATGTGAGTCGAATCAGATGTTCTGGGAACGTTTGATCCGGGAGCATGACATAACACCCACCTGAAAAAAAAACTTGAAACATAATTAGTAAAAAGCAGGAAAAGTGCTAATGTGATTAAGGGAGATGGAGGTGAGCTAACTAAGGGGAAGGCTTTTGGGGGTATTTAGCATGGAATCTTTTAAGCAGAAGAGGTGCATTAACATGCTGACTGGAAACCCATTCGTTATCAGGAAAATGTTTCCAGCGAACTAGATACTGTAATGAACCACAATGCCTGCGAGAATCCAAAATGTTCTTAACTTCAAAATGCTGTTCGCCATCAATCATGATAGGAGTCGGTGTAGGCGATGCTGGGTGCCATCATGGCAATTCATGAAGTGGCTTCAAAAGGCTGCAAAAGGCTGCAAAACAGGGTGAATTCTTCTTAAATTATGCAGGAGTTGCAGTTGTACGGTGACAGGGTTAATGATTTTTGTGATAGGAAAGTGTCCTATAAATTTTGGTCCTAATTTTTTCGATGGTTGAGGTGGACAGAGGAATTTGGTGGAGAGATAAACTTTATCCCCAATCTTTAGAAGCCATTCGGGACAGCGCTTGCGATCGGCAAGTTTTTTATATGTGTTAGCATTGGTTAGGGCTTGTTGGATGACTGGCCAACCGAGGCAACCTTTTTGCACCAGTCTGTGGCAGAGCACTGATCTGGTGGGGGGAGAGGCAGTTCGGGATAGGTACAAAATCTTGACCAGAAACAACTTGGAATGGAGAGAGACCAGTGCTTTGGTGTACAGCATTGTTGTAAGCGACTTCGGCAAAAGGGAGAAGGTCAACCCAGTAGTCTTCTTGTTAATTTATATAGCATCTAAGGAATTGTTCGAGTGGAGAATTAGCATGTTCAGTTGATCCGTCTGTTTGAGGATGGTTTGACAAGCTTAAAGCTTGTTTGGTGCCAATTAATTTCAAAAAGAATTTCCAGAATTTAGATGTGAATTGAATTCCACGGTCTGAGATCACACTTTCGGGACATCCATGTAGGCAGTACACGTGTTGCAGGAAAAGTTTGGCAAGCCGGGAAGCTGTAGGGATCTTAGTACACAGTACAAAATGAGCTTGTTTAGAAAACAAATCAATAACAACCCAAATGACGGTTTTGTTCTTGCTCTCAGGTAAGTCAACAATAAAGTCCATGGCAATCTGTTTCCAGGGTTTGGAAGGTTCAGCTACTGGCTGGAGGAACCCTTGAGGTTGTCCTCCCTTTTTCTTGGATCTAGCACAAATGGGGCAACTAGACACATAGTCCTTGACATCCTTACTTAAAATGGGTCAGCAAAATTGGGGGTGTACTAAATGTAGGGTTTTGACAAAACCAAAATAACTGGCTGTTTTATCGTTGTGGGAAGGCTGTAAAACTTTAGCATGCAAAAGTTCAGGGATATACAGTTTGCCAGCAGAGTACCACAAGCCATTCAGCTCAGTCAAAACAGATTTGTTAATTTGTAGCAAAGAATCAGCTTGGAGAGTTGCTTGCAACTCTTGTTGCAATTTGCCTGGCATTTCACTTTCTCAGCCACAGTTTAGAAAAGACCGTATCCACAATCTCCTTTTGCTGACTGTTGTGTTGGGGAAGGCACGAAAGCGCATCGGCTAAGAAGTTTTTCTTCCCAGGAAAATAAGTTAAAGTGAAATTGAAGTGACTGAAAAATTGAGCCCATTGAAGCTGCTTGGCATTTAGTTTTCTGGGTGTGTGTGAAGCTTATACATTTTTATGATCAGTCCATACCTCAAAGGGGTGTTGAGCTCCTTCTAGAAGGTGTCGCCAAGCTACAAGGGCTGTTTTCACTGTAAAAGCTTCTTTCTCCCATACATGCCATCTGCGCTCATTGTCGGTAAATTTACGAGATAAGTAAGCACAGGGGTGCAAAGCGCCTTGGGGTCTCACTGTAAAAGTATTGCCCCCACAGCCGTATCTGATGCATGTGCCTGGATTATGAATGGTTGTTCAGGATCAGGATCTTTTAATATGGGTTCAGCTGTAAAAAATGCCTTCAGATGCTCAAACGCAGTTTGCCATTCAGCCATCCAATTTAACTTTGCCCCAGGACTTGTAACCTTCTGCATTTCTCCTCTTCCTCTTGTTTTTAGCAAATTGGTCAAAGACAGTGAAATTTGGGCAAAATTTGGGATGAACAGGTGATAATTGGCAAACCCCAGAAAGCTTTGCAATTGACAGTGCATGTGTGGGGGTTTCCCATGCTACAATGTCTTGAATTTTGGCAGGATCCACTGCTATCCCTTTAGTAGAAACTCTGTAGCCCAAATAGTCTAGTTCTTTTTTGTGGAATTCACATTTTGACAATTGAGCATACAACTTAGCATCACGAAGCTTGGTTAACACCTTTTTGGCCAATTTAAAGTGTTCTTGTTCATTTTGGGAATAGATTAAGATATCATCCAAATACATTAAGACCCCTTTGTACAGATGCTCACGTAGGGTCTCATTTATAAATTGCATGAACACTCCAGGACCCCTGGACAACCTGAACAGCATGACCTTGTACTGATAACAACCCCAAAAGGCAATTGAAAGCAGTCTTCCACTCATGCCCTTCCCGAATGCAAATTCGAAAATATGCTTTTCTTAAGTCCAATTTGGTAAAAATCCTTCCCTTGGAGAGATGCGCAAGCATGTCCTTCATCAGCGGGAGAGGATATTGGTTTGTAGTGGAAATAGCATTTAATCCTCTAATCTGTGCATAATCTTAATGAACTGTCTTTTTTGGCACAAAATAGGACAGGTGCGGCCATGGGTGAATTGGCAGGCTCAATGAACCCTTGGGTTAGGTTTTTGTCAATAAACGCTCTAAGGACTTCCTTTTCTTTTTCAGACATTGCATACATTTTGGGTTTAGGGAGCTTGACATTCGGATCCATTTCAGTTGCACAGTCCGTCTTTCTGTGTGGGGGTAACTGGTCTGACTCTCATCAAATCTGCAAATTCTTTGTATTGGCTTGGAATTAATGGATTGGGATCGTGGGAGGAGAAGCCCCCTCTTTGATCATGATACCTGCCGATTCGTTTTTCAGAGCCAGAGTCTCTTGGGTTAACCCCAGATAAAATCCATCCTTGAATTGCAAGGTCCGCACTTCCCAATCTACATGGGGTTTTTGGCTCCTTAACTATGGGAACTCTAAAATCATGGCATAATTAGTGGTAGGTGCCACAATGAATTGTAAATTCTCTGTATGGCTGCCTATCCGCATGGCTACAGTCTCTGTATAATATTTCACTGGACCCCTGTGGGCTTCTTATCCTCCAATTGTGTAAATACTGTGGGTTGCTTTAGCTTCCTCACATGTACAGTAAGTCTAGTCCCTTTACTATAATGGGATGAATTAAACATCTGGGGCACCCTGAGTCCAACATAGCCATTAAATCAGCCTTGCAGTTAGTTCTTAAGTTCTTTAACTGAATCCCTACCAACAATGTTGGACAATCATCACTTACCAGTGGGTCTTTGTGCCCATCATCCCCTGCCTGCCTGTTGGCGTGTTTCAGAGCAGTCATGCCTCATTTCCCGCTAGTTGGGGGGCTTCGTCTTCAGAATTCCTCCTGGAATCCTCTGAGAACAGCATGAGGACAATCTGAGGCTCAATATCCATCCTTCCCACATTTAAAACATAACCCTTTTTAACTTAACATTCTCTCTCTTCCTCCCATGGCTGCCTTTGCTTCCTCATCACCGTCTGTAAATTTGCTGGGGCTCTGGTGTTCTTCCCCATTGCTTGAGCACGCACTTGCCGTCTGATTTGGAATTGAGTGTTCTCCACTTCTCCTGCTAAGCAGATCAATTCTCTCACCGTGCTGGAATCTCCTTGTCCCGATGCCCAGCGTACTAGCTCTGGTTGCAGTCCACCTTTGAAGTAATCCACCATGGCAGACTCTGACCAATCAATCTCCTTCCCAGCCAAGGCTTTAAATTCCATAGTGTATTCAGTCACAGTTTTGGACCCTTGTCTGAGTTGTTGGAGAGCTGTTTTGGTCCATAGCTTCGCAGTGGGTCTTCAAAACATTCTCTCAGTGCTCTCATGAAGTCATCCAAGCTGCGGAGTTCAGGAACTGCTGCATTGTGCAACTGCACCAACCAGTCCGCTGCTGGCCCCTTCAGCCCAGCCCCTGTTAAATCCACTTTAGAGTATTCTGTGGGGAAGATGTCCCCAAACTCTTCCATGTAGACTCCCACATTAGTCATGAAAAAAGGCAATGGCTGGGGGTCCCCATTAAACTTTACATGCAGCTCACAGTGCCCACCTTTTGGGGGGGAAGACTTACATGCCCTGTCAGCGGTTCTCCCCATGTTACCGAAGGTCGGCTACTTTTCCTGGGTTCCAGTGTTGGAGATGGTTATCTTGACCCTGGGATTGGCTCGGGCATTGATCTTTTGGTTGACATGATTGATTGCACCTCTGGTTGATTTAGCATTCGATCCAGTGACAATGAGATGTTTTGCAGTGTGGTTTCCATGGAGGCTACCCGAGTTTCTAAATTTTGCATTTGAACCAGGGTAGCTCCTCATTCTGTTTCAGAGTTCTTGGAATTGGATCTTGTGCTCTTTGGTTGTGCATCTGTTGACTGGCAAGGAGTCGGTGTGACTTCATTTTCCATCACCTCTTCCCAATTTCGGGTGCTTTGTTGTTGATCTCCAGGGGCGTCCATTCCACTCCCTTGAGTTCCAGGTGACCCGATGGCTGGAGCCAGGATGCGGAACCTTGAGTGACATCCAGAGTAATCAATTATGTGTCTAGCTCCACAGTACAGCTTTGCAGAGGTAGGGAGATTCCCACAGCTTCTGTCTCCGAATCTTCGTTGGATCCAGCCATCGATTCAGCTACCGCCTCTGGTTCTATCAGTTGAATCATTGTCCCTTCTTCCTCCATTAGTGGAGTTGGATCTCCAGATGTTTATAGAATCTGGACTCTCTTCTGGGTACATGCATCTCCAGGTAGAGTTGGACTGATGATTCACAACTTTATGTGATGACTGCCCTACTCAGCTTACCATTAAATTCGATTCATATACGATTAAAGTAGAAATGTCTTTAATGGAGTGTAGTATGCAGTACAGTGAAAAAGTTGTGAATTGAAGTTCCTGTGCTTTCTCCAAGTTAAACAGCCCCATGAAGTTAGTCCCCTCCCCTCCTTCAGTATGCAGCCCCCCTTCTCGTGCCAGGTCATTCAGTTTGTGCAGATGTCTCTAGCGGCTCGGCAGCTTGACCTTGGATGCCAAAGATAGCCTAAACAAGATGCTGTCACACTCCTGGCTTGTCTCCTCCCACTTCTATCAACTTGCAAGTTTTGACATGTGTTGACTAGATGCATGCGAGTCCGATCAGATGTTCTGGGAACGTTTGATCTGGGAGCATGACATCAACCTAGCTTTGTTGGATTATATTATCATGGGACAATTTAATATTAGGTACCTAGTAGTAAATTTTTCTTGTAGTACACCCTTGTAAAAGTAATAACTGGGCAATTGAGAGGAACATTTATACTCTATCTATCTATCTATCTATCTATCTATCTATCTATCTATCTATCTAATTTGTCACCCCCCATCTCCTCCCACCAGAGGGACTCTGGGCGGTTTACAACATATTGATGATATATAGCAGACGTTTTGATTTTGTGTTGCTTGAAGAACTGAGGTTGGAGAAATAGAAATAGTTTGAGAATTGCCTGATACTTTTGCTTTTGTGCAGCTGTTGGCATACCCAGTTCTAACTATGGAAGCATTATTAATTGGCTCAGGGAGTAAGTAGGCTCAACAAATTAGTAACTGGGGTGCACTTAGTGCTTTCTTGCCAACCATAGCTTGGCTGCAACCATCACTACAGTGATGCCATGATTTATCCTTCCCAATCATAGCATAATTATACGTATGTATGTATGTATGTATGTATGTATGTATGTATGTATGTATTCTGTTGCCAGAGGTAGCTACTGTGGTGCAAAGTCCTTTACCCTTTTTCTTTCATGCTATTAAGTGTTGCATAGGCAAAACCCACATGGCTATTCCTAGTATTTAATACTTTTTTATAGTTAAGTTCCTCAGCAAAGAAAACAACTTATGGACTGTAGTATCATCTGTTTTCCAAATTGAGCTCTCATTAGTGAAGTTGAAGTATTAAATGGGGTTACTTTGTTAAAATGTAATTTAGAGAGAGACATTTGGAATCAAAGATATCTTGCTTGAGCAGAAGTACCTTCTCAATGGTATAAGTTGCCCCTACAAATTCTGCAGTTCTTTTATCCATTGCAGCTGTTTCATACTTCATCTCATAGACTCAAGAATAGAAAAAGATTTTGGAATAGAGCTGAAGCAGAAGTGAGGAAAACTTCTTTATGCCAATGAAACTTTTCTCATTTCTTTCATTCCAATTAATAGACTAAGTCACAGTGATGATAGTACACAGTTAAAATAAAAATATAATGTTCAATTTTACAGATGCCTTTGTAAATAGCCAGGAATGGACACTAAGTCGATCAGTGCCAGAACTAAAAGTGGTAAGTAAGTTCTCAATGTGTATACTTCTTCATTTTAAAATGTATTTAATGCCTGTGGGTAGTTTAGATGAATGATTTGTTTCTTTCAGCTCTTTAAATATTGTTAAACATCATTATATATAGGGCAAGGATTTCTATGACATGTCATATTTTTTCTGGAACGTTTATTTGAATTTATAAGTAAGTTAAAACATGTTTTAGAGTAATCTAGTGAGAATTAGATGCTTTTTATTTTGCCTGAAAAGTCATATTTTGACTTTTTAAAGGTGTTACGTCAAATTTCGGCTTAATTTTGTAACAAACGTCATATTTTGGTCATATTTTGGTCATTGGCAACCCTCCTGATAAGCCAGCAAGTTCAAGCCAGCAAAGGAAGTGAGAATTGGCCCGGTTGTTTTTCTCTTTTTCTTATTTGCTCCCTAACTCAGGGAGCTGTGTGTGTGTGTGAGAGAGAGAGAGGTGGAAACAAAGGCTTCTCCCCTGACCAGGCCTGAAAAAACGGTGAGAATTTGCCTGTTTTTTCTTTTTCTTCTTTGCTCCCCAACTCAGGGCTGTGTTTGTGTGTGTGTAAGAGAGGGAGAGTAACCTTTTTTAAAATGACTTCAGCAGGCAGAGGCTTCTCCCTTGACCGGGCCTGAAAAAACGGTGAGAATTTGCCGGTTTTTTCTTTTTCTTCTTTGCTCCCCAACTCAGGGCTGTGTGTGTGTGTGTGTGTGTGTAAGAGAGGGAGAGTAACCTTTTTTAAAATGACTTCAGCAGGCAGAGGCTTCTCCCTTGACCGGGCCTGAAAAAAAGAGTGAGATTTTGCCCCCCCCCTTTTTTTTCTCATTTGCTCCCCAACTCAGGTGTGTTAAGGTATCAGCCCAAAAGTGTTTTAATATTCAACAACATTGTGACACTGAGAAACACAAGAGTTGTTTAGCAAGATTTACCTTCACTGAGAACAGGCAACGTCTCCTTTTTGAGAGAGGAGCTTCTTCAACTGCAGGGTCATCAAATACCAGTCAGAATTTTGTAAGGATCTCTGTACAATGATGGTTACTTCAGATATTCCCTTAAGGAAGTTAGGTAGTGGTAGCCTCAGGCATTTTTTGGAGAAGTACACCAGTCATCCAATTCCAAATGAATCATTTGTAAGGAAAAATTACATCTCTGCCTGCTATGAAGATGTGTTAGCAAAGATAAGATCTGCTGTTGACAACAATAAGATACGGGTTTCATTAGATGAAACAAGTGATGTAAATCGAAGATATGTAGCCAATGTTATTATTGGCACTCTGAAATGTGACAAGCCTGGTGAAGTATTTCTTCTAACATGTGAAACTCTACAAAAAGTAAACAATTCCACTGTTGCTATGCTCTTTGACGATTCTATGAAACTACTCTGGCCAGATGGTGTAAAAAGGGGAAATATCCTTGTCTTTGTAATAGATGCTGCTCTATACACAACTAAACAGCCAAGGGACTTAAACTTCTTTATCCAAAAATGATCCATACCACATGCCTTGCACATGGTTTACACAGAGTGGCTGAAGAGATTCGAAGCAACTATCCTGATGTAGATAAGATAATTTTGAATGGGAAAAAAATGTTCATTAAAGCTCCACTTCGAGTACAAAAGTTCAAAGAAATTGCTCCTACTTCGGCTCTCCCTCCCCAACCTGTTGTGACACGTTGGGGAACTTGGCTGGGTGCAGCTATGTATTATTTCACAAATTATGCTTCCTTGCAGCGGATAGTTAAAGAATTTGACTGTTGTGAATCTTCCTCCATCAAGATTGTGCAAGATTCCTTTTCTGAAATCTTGGCTGGAAACTTAGCATATACAGGATCTAACTGCAGTGGATTATCAAGAGCAATCACCCGCCTTGAAACTGTAGGAATGGAACTTAGTGATGCACTGAACACTGTAAAACAAACAGTGATTTAAAGCAAGCAAAGGGGAAAGTGGCTGAGAAAATTAGTGATAAACTGCGAAGAGTGCTGGTAGTATAATCTGGGTTTTTCAATACTTTGCAAAATAAGTAATGTTCTAAATGGACTCAAAGCAAAATTTGAAGACTTTGAGCGAGAATTTTCTCCAGATGAGTTTGCTTTTTTCAAATTTGTTCCTATAACCTCTTGTGATATTGAACAGAGTTTCTCCAGATACAAGAACATATAACCTCAGGATGCATGTGGTCATCCAATGCAATTCTGCTGTTAATGAAAACTAATCCAGGGATGACCATTTTACTCTCAAAATGTTCATTTGATTCCTTCAATACTAGCACTTCTGCACTGGAAGTGAAGAAGAGTAAGCCTTTTAATTTGTGTGTGTGTGCGTGAGCACAGATTTTTAAAAACTGGGTGCTAATTTCAGAAAAATTGTAAAGTCATATTTTTGCTTTAAAAGTCATATTTTTGGTTTAATTGGTCATATTCAACGGTTTTAAGGTCATAAATGCTTGCATATTTCTAACATTTTAGGTCATAGAAATCCTTGCCCTGATTATATATATAACCTGTGAGAAAAGTTGCTGACCTATTCTGTATCCTTAGATTGCAAAAGTGGGATGTGCAACATATTAAATGTTCCTTTAAGTCAAATATACAGATGGAAATACTTATTTTGGCTAAAAGAGTACTTATTAGCTGTATTCTCTTATCATTTGCTCTTTGTGGATTTCAGGCATAATGTAGAGGAGACCATATAACACTGGTTTTGTGGGTTCTTTGTTTGGATTATTGAGCATGTCACAACTTTATGAAGCCAGGTGATGGTGGAATAAATAATATGAAGTTAGAATAGATTTGAAAAATCATTACTAATTTGCGACTTGGTTAGGGGTATAAACTTGAATAAATAGATAACATAAAAAAGAATGAAAAGGGGTAGTGATAGTTTTGTACAAAATATATTTAAGTGTAAAAAGATGAATTTTGTTTTCTCTAATGTTAGCTTTTAGGTAAGTCATCACTCTTCATTATTACTCTGCAGCAGAGCCAGGGCACCCTAGACTGAACATCTGCTGAACACCCTTCCAAAGGCAAGGATAGGATTTTTTAAAAATTAAATTAAATTTTATCTTTTTCATTTAACATTCTGTAAGATGAAAAAGGAACAGGAATACAAGATAACATCTAAGAACAGTATATCTCAAAATTAATGTCTAGTTCCCATAATCACTACTAACTTAATCTTTCTGGATCCAATAAAAATGTGATTCATTTCTCTGTGAATTTAATATTCAGATTTTATCAGTGACTTCTTCAGAAGTAGCAATTGATCATACCTTAGCAGTCCCTTTGTCCAGTGATTAATTTTATAAGAATTTTCACCTTTGAGTAATTATTGATTTAGCAGCTAGGAATAAAAATACAGTAAGTTCCTTTTTGTTTAACTTAATAGTAACCTTCCTTGAAAATATATAATAATCTCAATCCTGGAATGCCTTTTTTGTCCTTATTCTGATTTCTTTAAATACTTTCTTCCAGAAAGGGACAACTTTTTTACAAGTCCACCCTGTAGGAAAAACTGTGATTATAGGTAGTCCTCATTTGCCTCATTTAGTGATGGTTCGCAGTTACAACTGTGATTAAAAAGTAACTTTACAACCAGTCCTCGCATTTTTTTTTGTTTTAAAGCTTTATTATTTTTTTTCAACATATACATAAAACTACAAAGAATACTAATGACCAAGTTGCCAGTCCAAATTGTGCTCACTAAACAACCTGGGTAGCCCATCCAGCATTTTGAAGAGTACTTATGAGATATTTATGCTTTCCAATTGGAGTTAAATGCTAGTAGTGTACTATTAGTTTTTGAGATTTTTCTTTTAAGTTGGGGAGGATGATTAATTGGCAGATTTGGGATGCCTTGGGTTAAAGAACAAAAAACACAGCAGCAGAACAGCTGCATTTCTCCATGCAAAGCAGACCCTGGAACCAAAAAGAACATAAATTCCAAAGATCTCAAAGTACAGCTCCCATCAGCCGGTATAAGGAAGGGGTGGACGGGTGAGATCTGAATGACTGAGATTTAGTTGGATTCATCTGAATTCCTTTCAAGGAAAAATGGTAGTCCAGATAGCCCAATAAGATAGATTAAAAGTGCATTTCTGTATCTTAACTTGGAAGTTGAAGTAATACAAACATTGAAGAATTGCCTAGACTTGCTCAATGTGGAGAACAGAATATCAGAATCCTAAAATTGGCTTGGAAGGGGACTTTGCAGATCATTTAGTCCAACTCCCTGCCCAATGCAGGGATCCAATATGATAGCATCCCCAGCCATCCAGCCATCTTGCCTCTGTTTAATGCCTGCCATTGAAGAGGAGTCCAAACTTCCTAAGGCAGACTGCTCCATGGTCTTTTACTCCCCTTTCCAAATATATCCACGCAGTCTACATATTTGGTAGGCAAGGTAGAGAGTTCCTGCTACAGTATGATGACTAGTGTGGACTCTCTAGACTTTTGAGTTTTGCATACCAGAGAATTACAAAAATGATATCCTTGTTCCAGTAACTATATGGATTGTGTGTCTGAAGCCACTTCACTCCCAAGGTTATTGGAAAATGTAATAGAAGACTAAATAAAGTACCAATAGAAGAGAATATATGTAGCTCACGGTTGAACCGTGGAGTCCTTGGTGCTCCAATGACTTTACCTAGCGGGGTAATGAAATGTCTGCAAGCAAATAACCAAGCTCAGAGAGCACCAGGGACTCCACTGAATAAAGTTGCAGGGTCTTCTGATGTTTGCTGGTGGTGAATAGTGCCAGTCTGTGCACTCTGTGATGAGTCCTCAACATGAGAGTCAGCCATCAGTAGTCTCATCCCTAATGTGTGTGTATACATGCATGCATGTGCAACTAAATTAATAGAATGCATTTGCATGTGATGCAAGTTCCAATGAAGTTGTCCATGGTGCTAGCCCTGCAGAGATGAGGTTTGTGGGACTGTAGAATAACAGGAACTAAAGCTCTACACGTCTGGCCCCCGCTGTTTCTGGATGCCCCTGGAGTTGTTTCCTGATAGGCCAGATCTGGATTGTTTAGGGGATCTACCCCACAAGTTGGTTGATTCTTTGGAAGCAGGATCTTAGCAATGGGCTCACAGAGTGACTGTATTCTGCACAATGTAAATATAAGCTATAAGTTCATAGGTTCAGATTTTCTCAGCCAGAAAGTGAAGCTTTGATAGCTCTCAGCAACATGGGTTCAGTTTCTGAATTCTCTGATACATTGTGGGAGTGGTGGGAGACGGAGAGGCCAACAAAAGAGATTATTCGTGTCTTCTTTTCCCACCTAAATTCTGTTGCAATTCTCAAGTCTTCCAGTGATACCAAAGCATTAATGCAAAGTTTCTGGGGTTCTGTAACAAATGAATTCATCTCATATTTCATCTGGTAGTTGCTTTTTAAATAGGTTATTTAAGCCTCTTTCATTCCAGCCCACATCCTGAGCTAATACAGGTAGTCCTCAAGTCATGACAGCAGTTGGAACCAGAATTTCTGTCGCTAAGCGATGCAGTTGTGAAGTGTGACATCACATGACTGCATCACTTAGCAACAGCAGTGCCGGTTGCCATTGAAACCCCAGGATCATGCAGGTTGTTAAGTGAAGACCTCATGTGATTGCAACATGGGAAGAGGCAGGAGTCCCAGGCAAGCAGGCTGGCAGGTGAGAGCTACAGACGGGCAGGCGGGTGCTACAGGTAGGTGCTAGGGAGTGCAGGTTGGCGGGTAGGCACTATGGAGTGATCACGTGACCACAGGACACTGCAACTGTTATAATTTCAAGCTGGTTGCCAGGCACCTGAATCATGATCGTGTGACTGTGGGGATGCTTTGATGGCCGCAATTTCGAGGACTGGTTGTAAGTCCGCTTCAGTTGTAATTTTGGTCACTCAACGAGTGGTTGTAACCCAAGGACTACCTGTAGCTGAAAGTTGGAGGATACACATTTTGCAGATGGTGATCATTTTCTTGAACGTAATCCTCAGGATCATTGATGTTAGTCCATAAAGTTGGTATAGTTATCTGAGTCCAAGTTCGTCCTCATCAGGATGTGCATATGCCCATTTTGTAGCTCCTTCTGTTATAGAATAGCTATAAAACCTACTCAGGGTTAGGGAAAAATTTGCTTGGATAACCATAATATTTCTCAGGAGGTGAGGCAGGTGCTTGGTATTGGAGGACTGTGGCTGGTACAGGAATGACTGCTGGATCTTGGACCAGGATTGGTATGGGAGCTACTGTTTGTGGAAGATTCTGCCTCACTTGCTTGGCTAGGTGGTTCATAATTTGGGCTAATTGGTCTATTGAATTGCAGCTTCTTTCTGATACTACAGTATATCAAAGCACTGGTGTCTTCATCAGCAATTAGTGGATCAAGTTAATAAAAATTTAACCATTTTCTTCCCATCATTCAGTGTGTGAACTATCAGCTTAATGCTTCAGCAGTGGTTTTATTTAGTTGAGAACTACTGGTTTCCATGTCATCACTTTCAGCTCTTACAGACATTTCTTTCTTGGTTGCTAAGGTATTCTGTTTTATATAACTTTGTCTGAATTACTTACAGCAGTCCAGATTATTTTTGCGAATAATTCCATTGTTGATATAATCCTGCACTGGGATATAAATTGCATATGCTTACAGGAAACTGGCACTATGGCTCATCACTGTTAGCCCTAAAATTGTTTTAACATGATTAAAAAAACCAAAGAACTTTGCCTTAGCAAATTTTTCTATTAAATTTAGGAATACATAGAAAAAATCTAGCCTTGTCTGTAAGCATGACACTGTCCCACCAGTTTCCTTACTGCACTGTTGTCCTTGTTTTCTTCAAAAAGTTAAATGTGACCTCTAGCTGCAAATGTTTTCCCACTTCTGTCTTAGGGAGAGCCTTTTGCACCTGCAAGCCATCTTAGAGTCTGTTACATTTATAGAAATTTAGAGAAGGGAAGCTAAAATTGTGGAGGAATCTCCCTACCTTCCTGAAGCTAGCAATTATAGAGAAGCTTTGGGGAGTTTTTGATATTTAAAAAGACACAGCTATTCCAAAGGACTTTCTGCAGTTATTAAAAAGAGTGCATTTATTGCTGGCATTTAGATAGTATCTGTAGGTGTAGTTAACCCTTGGTACCTGTGCCTGGTTATGATTTGTTACTCTTTATTTTTACCTTTTGGGCATAAGCTGATATAAATATCTAGGAATTTAGTATTAATGTATCACTTACAGTAATGTACATATCTTGGGACAGTTTCTATTTACTTCTGTTTGCAAATTCATTCAAGAATTTAAATAAAAACTAACTCTCATATTTTATCTCCACAGGGAATTGTGGGGAATTTAGCTAGTGGTAAATCTGCTCTTGTACATCGTTATCTGACTGGTACTTATGTCCAGGAGGAATCACCAGAAGGTAAAATGACTAATAAACTTTTACAAGCAGGCTGTTCTTAAACCAGGGATGGACAAAGGTGGCAGGCAGTTACCAAGTGTCATGCAAATGAACAGGACTGAAATTTCAGGAATTTGGGGTGAATGGTTCAGGGGAGTTAGGTGTTTTATTTTACACCTATGTTACGGTTCACACAACATTTTATTAAATTTATTCCACACTAATTGCTGAATTAGCTTGATAGCTTTTATTTTATTTAGTCTCTCCTCCCCCCAATAAAGGGAAATCATGCTTCTGTTTGCTGCTGAGTCTAAGCAGTGCAATTTCAGTGGTCTTTAATTGTTGGGGAACTGTCTGCAGCCTGTTGATTGTGGATTGTCCACCCCTGTTTTAACATTTACACTGGGTTTTAACAATAGTCAGATACGAAATATTAGCATACAAAGTAAATTACACATTAATTGAAAATGCATTTTCCATGCTTACTTGCATGTATTCTTAAAGAGATCAAACTAGTAATATGACTTGTTTCATATAAGGCATCTTGATATATGAGGTCTTAAAACTATCAGAGCCAACTAGAATGCATGGTCTTTTCCAGTGGATTTCAGAGATAGGCAACCTTTTTGAAGCTGTAAGCACATTTGGAATTTTGAAAGCATCTCAAAGAGCCTCTCTCAAATAGGCTGCTATTGGGGAGTGGGCTTTGCTTATCCGTAAAATAGTAGATAGGTACACTTTGTGGGATAGAGGGTATACTTAAGAATAAAGCCCTGAGCTGTAGCCTCCAAAATACCTAAATGAGGGCTTAAATGGGGCCAGGGTTTTCCTTAAATAGAAGTGATGCTTGAGGTTTTTACTTTATAATATGAAAATTTCCAATATTTGATTGTTTATTATTCATTAATTGGAATAATTTTAAGAAAATGTCAGGTGGGACAGTGAATCTCGTAAGTACCGAAAGAGGTATCTGGAAACCCATTGGTGTCCTCACACTTATTTTTGCCTACCTCTGCTGTATATCTCTCCCAGCCAAAAAAACATGTCTGATATTACCTACGCATTTACTTGCAACTATGTGAGCAGTAAATTCATCTGATGCAGAATTTGCCTCTAGACTACGTGTCAGATTATCAGTACAAGTTATAATTGTATTATTGCAAGTTACATTCACTATAATCTTAGGTATATTCCCTGATATTACATATCATGAAACATTCAAAGATATATTTTGCATGTAGCTTCTTCCTTTAGTTATTGTATCCAGTTAGTTTCTGACATTAAACTTTTACGTACACTGATGTGTAACTGAAATTTTTTGTCAGTTGAATTCAGGTTAATGAATATAGATTGGAATATGAATCATAGTAATATCTGTTTAAGGTGACATTCACTAAAATTAATATCTTGATTATTTGTATTTGTTCTCCTTATGAACTTTTAAATCTACCTGAGACACTGAATTTCTGGTTCCTTCTTTTCCTTACTGGCTGTTCCATTCTTTGCAGATATGGATGCAGGTAACTATACGTCCTCTTCATAGCAGCTCTTGTTTTGAAGACAGGAAGCAAAGCTTTTGTATTATTTCCCCTTTGTGTACCATTTTGTTTTCCATTTCGTTTCACGTTAAGAACACATCTCACTGTTGTTACATGCTGTGGATGTCTCCTAGCAACAGTCATATGTAGATCATGTGTCTGTAGCAACATTTGTCTGAAATTACCATTTTTAGGGTGCTCTTTAAGTTTGTGTGCTAACCATATTTGGGGTAGCAAGAAATAGCATTTGGTTTTAGTTCAGAGGCAAAGTTTTGTTTTGTCTTTCTAACCCTGAAACCTCTTCTTGAGAATGCAATCAGTGGGATGGGGTGGGAGAAGAATGCAATCCTATTGAATAATGTTCAGTGTTTATCAATGGCTTTTGCTGTTTTAGGCAGGTATGCCACAAGCAATTCAATACCCTTGAAATATGTTTTGTTTATGGATCAGTTATCATTAATAACAGTTATGCATGGAACAAAATGAAATACAAATAAAATTTACCACAAAAGAACTGAGACAAATCTATTGTAGCCAAGCTCAAACAATTTAAGTACAGGTAGTCCTCGGTTAACAACGGCAATTGGGACTGGATCTGCCATAGCTAAGTGGTGCGTTTTTAAAGTGTGATTCATGTGACCGTGCTGCTTAGCGATGGCAATTCCAGCACTTCTGGTTGCCATCGTTAAGTGATTCACTGCGGGTCGTTAAGCGAGGATGTCATGTGGTTGCCATTTGCAATCTCCTTCTAGCTTCCCCATTGACTTTGCTTGTAGGAAACCAGCACTGAAAGTCACAGGTGGCGACCATGTTACTGTGGGATGCTGTGACGTTGTAATCATGAGCCAAGGACCAAGTACCTGGATTGCAATCACATCATTGCAGGGATGCTATGATGGCTGGAACTCCAAGGACTGGTTGTAAGTGCCACTCATTCAGTGCCGAAGCAAGTTCGAATGGTCACTGAATGAGTGGTTGTTAAGCGAGGACCACCTGTATATGAGGCTATTTTTAAAATAAGGATCTAGTATAACAATTTTATTACTAGTAGACAGTACAACGGTACATTGGGAAAAAGTGCAGCTCATTCCATCTTCAAGCTCTTTCTTAAATGAGCTGCATTTTTTTTCAGGGAGTAAAGTACGGGGAATTTGGAGGTCAGGATTGCATGGCTATTCCCATTATTAATTGAAAGAGTTTTACCTGTTTAAATATAACTGTGTAAGTAAATGCTTGATGTTTACATTAAGATGTTCATCTGGAAAATCATTCTAAATTTTAGATCATTGTATGCTTTTTGGCATTCTGAAATGAAAGAAGCCTGTGATTTAGAAAAATAAATCGAGGTGTAAACTCAGATTTGAAAAACAGAGTGTTACTTATGAGCTTGAGGAACAGATTGGGTATTAAACACATTCTGATTTGAACTGCTTTGAGTGCAAAACTTTGAAAAATGTCTGATTTTGAGGATAAAACTCTGCTTGTAGTACAAGTGGGCTATTTTAAGTATTTTGGAAGTGCCTCTAACAGCTCTGCTTCATATGAGAGCACTGTTCAAAACTCAAAGCACTTCCAAAATATTCAAAACTATTTGCTTCACACTTGTAGCAGTAATTTTCTACTTGAAATAGGAAGTTTTGTTAAAATTCACACGCGAAACAGTTTGAAATGAAACATTTCGTATGCCCCTAGGATATATTAGAGAATAAATAAAATTGATCTCCACATTTATATTATGCAGTCTGCAAACTTCTATAGTATAGTCCCTGACAAAGTTGATGGTACTTTTTATTTATTTGGAAATATCTGTTAGAAAAATACACCATTAACACCTAAATATTTCTTTGTAGAAGGTACATGACAGATAATTCTTCTAAGTCTTCAGATCCTCTTCGGGTTATCAGATACACAGTGAAAAGTGAGGAAATGATTGATAGTGATTCAGTAGAACTACTTAGAATATATAGGTTGAGTTTTGAATATTCTGTGTTAAGGTGATTAAAAATGAAATTTATGTGGGATGGGGGGAAAGAGCTTTGTATCACTATAATTGCAAGGAATGATGTTCCATTCACACTGGACTTTCTGCAAATCATTGCCATGGTACAAAGCTGTTGATTGCAGCACTAATGTTTCTTGAAACAGAGGCAATGTTTTTGGCCAAAGCAGGACATTGAAAAAAAAATCTTATCTATTCTGTACCAATAACCTTGGTCTTCCCATTTAACAGATTTATTCACAGTGAGAAATGTGTGGATTTGAGAAAGTATGCTATATGTTTGTTGATTTAGAGAAAGTGTATGATGATGTGAATAGTCTTGAATTATGAATCATTTTTGTGAATATAGAGTTGAAAGTTGGTTATTAAATCCAACAAGTGGGACATTTATTTATTTATTCATTCATTCATTACATTTGTATCCTCCTGCAATCCAAATATATTGTCAGTATTTTATATGTAGTAATAGTAATCCTTCATTTCAGTCAGTGACCTGCAAAATTTACATTCAGTGCTAAAATAAAAGCCATCCCATTATGCCAATAATTTAACCTACATACTATAAAAATAACTAGGGTTTAAAACTAGCACAAATATAGAAATATATACCAATACTATTAAGGTTATATATATATTTGGGATTTCAAAATCAATGGTAATTATACAAATCTATATAAGATGTATACTATTATATAAAACTATATATAATTGTAAAAATGTCAAAATATAAATGGCTAGACAGTATATAAAATCCCTAAATTACTAAAATTTACAAGTAATTTCAAACTGAATATGTATTAATGGTGTGATTGTAATACTAATACTATGATGCAGAAATCTAGGTAGGGCTTAAAGGGAATAACAGAGAATCTAAAAGATGAATGGGTGCTGCCTTAATCAATCTGATTGCTCCAATGCCGAAGAATATAAAATGTGGCAAATAGGTACAATATTCTGTATAAAAATAACATGAAAAAAATTAACACCTAACTGTGTTTATAACTGTTACTGGCCATTTGGGGGTGGAGTTTACACATAATGTAACAATACTTTTAAAGAGATATGGTTAGGTTAATTATCTAACAGTGTAAAGAAAAAATATCAGAATGCCCCAGAAGAGTCATTAAAGACCGGGGTAATCAGCTGGTGATGAATGTCCCTTTAAAACTGACAGTAAAGAAGTACATGGACCTTAGTTTCTATCACACCTGTGCCATAGGGACAATATCATGCTTTAAAAGAAATTTTCTTCTGTTTCTCTTTCAAAACAGCTATGGGGAAGGTATTAAAATGGGCTAAGGTTAAAACTCTTAACTTCCTTAAAGGATTCCCTAAATCCCTGAATTTAGTAGGGATCAAAATTTTGTATACTTAGGAAGCTGGTTTAAGAGCTAAAATTGTATTATTTATAAATATATCCTATGGGAAGCCAACAGTTTCTGTTTGACCTATGTCTAAAATCCTCTGTCTTAAGGCTAATTTAGCTTGATTTGACCCTAATGGTGAAATAGTATCACTGGAAAAGCCATAATAGTTCCATTTCCTTTAGACTGCTTATTCCAAGGAGGATTTGAAAATATCTACCAGTATTAGGTGGACCAGACTGACAGGGCTGTGGAGTAGTTTCAGCCAGTGAATATTTATCCAAAGACTGGTTGGATACATGATATAAAAGGGTTTAAAACATCTGTAGTAAACATAAAAATAAGAAACAGTCCCTGTAGATCCAGATAAACACTAAAAATAAAAGAAAGATACAAGATTGCCCCATCTAACTAGAATGCTGTATAGGACAGCTCAATCTTCATCTTCCTGAGTCAAGGAGGGAGTCAATCTGATCTCCACTGGAAGACTGCTTCAGAGAACTGGTGCTGCTAGTGAAAAAACAGTGCCTCCTAACCTCATCTTTTCCTTATTTTCCAAAAGTGGGGAACTAGGAGTAGTATCTCGTGAGATGATCTGATAGGTCAGGCTGGTTCCAGGTGGAGCAAGTGTTGCTGCAAGTACCCAGGTGACAAGCCATAAAGGATTTTATGGGTCTTATAGCACTTTAAATTGCATCTGGTATATGATAGAAAGAAAACACGTGTAAGAGTAAGTGGAATGCTTAGCAAATGGTACAACATTGAGTAAGAAGTAAGACAAAGCCATCTTGGTTGTTTAATGTGTTTATAAATAAATATGTAAGAGATGCTTTTGGATGGGGATTTTGTGTGTAGATGATACCTGAGAGTTCAAATGATTTGTAGCAAATGTTAGATTGTGATATGCAACAAGGAGTACAGATACGAAAATTAATGTATCAGTGACCAAGGTAGTAGTGTTTGACAAGGAAACTGGAGTGAACAGTTACAAGTGGCAAAACACGAAAGCAAATAGACGAATTTGGGTATCTTGGTAGAATCTTTAAAGATGGGGAAATGGATAGATTTTAAGATGTGTGAATGCTGATACAGGTAGTCTTCACTTAACGACTGTTCATTCAGTGACTGTTCGAAATTATGACAGTGCTGAAAAAATGGACTTACAACCTGTGCCTGAAATTATGACTGTTGCAGCACCCCTGCAGTCATGTGATCAAAATTTGAGTGCTTGGCAGCCCACCCAGATTTACGACTGTGGGGGTGCTTCAACTCCCCCACCCACCTTTCTCGCCCCCATCTCTTTTGGAAGCCCTGTATACTGCCTTGTGGGGCGGCAAGCCCAGCCGCACCAGACCACCCATCCCATCCGTTCCACGCAAGGCCAGCTGTCCCAGCTGTGCCAAGCTACCCACTCCCCACACCAAGCCAAGCCACCATAGGCTCCAGCCTACCCAGCCTGCATTTCTTCATCCAGCTGCCTCCTCTGCCAGTTCCCCACACCTACCTTTCGACTTTTTCACCCAGCCACCGCAGGCAAAGGAGAAGTGCCTGGATCCCTTGCTGAGTCCTTTTCGGACCCAGCATCTCCGGTGAACATTTCCTCCACGTGGCCCCCTTCAGAACACTGTCTTCTAAAGTTATGCTATCTTCTCAGAGCCTTTGGAGCTTTCCAAAGAGCTTTGCAAAGGTGGCCTTGTGCGGTATGGCTGGGACGGGTGATCTTGTGCGGCTGGGGCAGTGGCCTCACGTGGCTGGGATGGGATAGTGGCTTCGTGTGGTGTGGCTCGGCTTGCCGCCCCTCAAGGCAGGGTGCAGGGCTTCCAAAAGGTCAGGGGAGATAGGTGGGTGGGGGGAGATGGGGGGGCAGTTGAAGGCAGTGTTCGGGGCTGGAAGGAACCAAGCCTGGAATGGTTTGGATTGGGATGGGTGCTCAGGCTAATGATGGGTAAAATTCACTTAACAATGGCAATGGGAATTGCCAGGATTGCTGTTGCTAATCGATGCCATCTCACTTTACAACCACATGGCTTAGCGACGGAAATTCTGGGCTCAATTACCATTGTTAAGTGAAGACTACCTGTAGTACTGTATAATTTCTTGCAAGGAATTATTGTTGGTCAAAATAAGCAAAAATGGTTATAGCTGAGAGTGAATTTCTGCCCACTTAGTGATATGGAAGTAGGAGTTGGGTATGTCAGAAAAAACATGAAAGAATGTAGTGGGAATGGATTATTAAAAAAGCATGTATGTAAAAAACAGGGTCAAAAATGAATGAGTGCTGAATTACTGTGGATTGATTAAAGAAGTGAGTGACTAGCATGATAGAGATATGCTGAGGTCATATTGTCACATGAATGAGGATCAAATTATAAAAGAAATATTTGAAGGAAATGGGTGGTGTATGTCAGGCTTCTTTCAGACCAAAGTTTGTACTATGTGGCTTGCAGTCAGAAATTCAAGGACATAGCTCTAAAAAAATACCAAGAAAAATATCAAAACCAGCTATTGCAGACTCTCCTACTGTATATCTCTTTCTCCCACCCTTACATGATATAATAACAGTATAAGGAATTTCTACTTTCTGACATCAACTCTGAAATAACACACAAAGTTGCCAGGTTTTGTGTGGCTGCATGCAGAACCAGGCAAAGAATAATTAAGAGCAATTGAAT
The DNA here is from genome assembly GCF_035149785.1 of Candoia aspera. Classification (NCBI taxonomy): domain Eukaryota; kingdom Metazoa; phylum Chordata; class Lepidosauria; order Squamata; family Candoiidae; genus Candoia; species Candoia aspera. The sequence continues at coordinate 168,161,446 of NC_086153.1, read as the reverse complement.
CTACCTGAGTATGGATAGCCAGAAACTGCTCAGGCTCAGCATTAACTTTTGGCTACCTTTTAACTTCTTTTTAGGCTTTGGTGTATACTTGCCATGTCAGCTATTATACTCTATCCTTCCCAGGTTTGGCAGGGGTCTGTAAGAGAAGTTTATAATTTTTAAATCCCTTTTGGATAATTTTATTGTTTTATTTATAAATATGCATATACGTACGGTATATAGAGAGAAATAGCTAAGTGTGTGTGTGTGTGTGTGTATGTATGTGTGTATATATATATATATATATATATATGTATTGTATTTGCATTTTATATTGCTATTTTAAAGTTCATAATACCCAGATTGCTCATATTTAATCCTTTTCTGTTGCTGTTGTTGTATATGGGTAGCCTGAGCAAGCCCCTTAACATATTTTGATTTAATGTCTTTTAGCCAAAATTATGTACTTTTCCTAATTACCCTGATGTTGTCATTTTAATTTTGGATATTTGAATGGTAAATTCCTTGTGCTGGTTAACAACCATAATAAAGACTGTTGCTGCCTCCCTTATATTGCAACAGACTGAGAGCCAGGGCAAATCATTGGCACTTCTACATTGTTACGGGTAGTCCTCCTTTAACATCTACAGTTGGCCCTGTTGTTAAATGAAGTGGTTGCTAAGTGGGAAATCATGTGACTCTGATTGCTTTCCTTTTCCCCACTCCCCCCCCCCTTTGGAACCTTACCTGGGTGCTGGGATAGCTGGTTCGAAACTGACAAGACTAATCAGTTTCATACCTTCAGCTTTTGTTTGCCTCCTAACCACTCCCCTGCCCTTTGGAATGCTTATCCTAGTGCTGGGAAAATTAGCAAGAAGGAATTAATATTTGTATTTACATTCATTAGAGAGGAAGGAATTACAAGAGAGTAGGCACACAATGGGAATACACATAGAAAGGAATGCAGTGGTGCTAGCAGCCCTGAGTGCTGGGAGCCACGAGTGCACTCGGTGCTGGGAGCCACAAGCGCGCTATGCAAACAGCCCTGTGCATTCCTCAATTGTGTGCCTGCTTAATCTCTTATAATCCCTCCCCAATCTCTCTGTGAGGGGGGGAGGAAAAAACAGGTCAGGCACAGGAGAGATTGTCTACAGAGATTGCTTGTTCTCCCCCTCCAGAGCTTAAACAAGTGAGGAGGGAAAAAAAAGAAAAAAACTCAAGCAATCTCTGCAGGCAGTCTCTCCTGTGCCTGATCTGTTTTTTGTCTCCTCCACTCCATTGTGTGCCTGCTTACTCTCTTGTAATCCCTTCCTCTCCAATCTCTTTGCTATGCAAGGGGCGGAGAAAAAAAAATAGGTCAGACACAGGACAAATGTGTACTGACTGTAATGGCAATGCTGCGAAGGACATAAATGTGGGCATTGGTCATAAAGTTATGTTTTCAGCACTCATAACTTTGAATGGTCATTGAAAGAGGCAGTCAGTAAGCAAGGTCTACTTGTACTGTAATGAACTGGTGTGGTCTCAGCCCCTTTGCTTCTAACCTTGCCAGCTCCTGCCCTCACATAACCACATATTTTCTCTTTCCTCTCTTTGGACCTTGAGATGCCAGAAGTTTCTTGCCCTTCTGGCACTGAAAGTGGAAGGGCCCTCCCTCTGCTTCCCTCTTTGTTTCAGTTAGGACTAACAAAGTCTCATCCATTGCCCCCTTGGGAGGAATTGGGAGAGGGATATCCATCTGATGATGACTGGCAGCAGATGGTGAATGCACCTTCCATCTCTGCTGTGTTCTGTTCAATAGCTCTTTCAGTCCAGAGGTTTTTCCCACTGCTGTAAGTCTCCATTTCTCCCACTGCTGTAAGTGTCATTTGCTTTTCATATTTGCATGACCACCTCTTTTCCTCCTCCTCCCCTCCCTCCAGTCTGAAGACAATGGAAAAGATCCCAAAGTTGGATTATGAGGCCAGTCAAGCTTGGTTTTATGTGGATTTTGCAAATGGAACTATCATAAAACCAGGGTCATGGATATCCTTAGGATGTTCCTAAGATCGCTCAGTGTCTCAGTAGCCTTTCTAGTGAACCAGATACTAGTTTGCCTCTCCTGCTACTGCTTTCTTAACTGGAAGCAAGATTCTCACAGAAGTGAGATTGAAAAAAAAATACAGCTTAAACTATAGTACAGCTGTGGATGTAATCTTTGTTGAATAACTCAACTGCATTGTGATTTGTATTGTTATACTCCACTGAAATATAAGCACGTAGTAAATAAAAGTACTACTGTTGCTGTTTGTTGAAACAGTAAATGATTAAGGATACAGAAATTTCAGCAACTGGTTTACTTGCACTTTTTTTGTGTGTGCCTTTGAGGTAGTCTTGACTCCTAGTGGCTATATGGACAGGTCCATGCGGTTTTCTTGGCAACATTTTTGGGAAATGGTTTGCCATTGCATTCTTTCTACGGCGGAGAGAGAGTGACTGGCTGAAAGTCACCGAGCTGGCTTTGATAGAACTAGAATGCACAGTCTCCTGGTTTCTAGCCCAGTGTCAGCTATCATGTCGCCATGCAGTCTTCTCTTCTTCAGGTTAAACACATCTAATGCCTCCAACTGTTCCTCATATTTTTTTAAATGTCAATCCCCGTAACAATTTAGTTGCTGTTTGGACACAGTCTAGTTTGTCAGTGTCCTTTCTAAAATTGCTGGCTCATGTTTAACTTGTGATCCATCAAGATGTCCATATTTTTTTTTGCATGGTTTTCCTAGCCAAATGGAAAAACTTTGCATTTGTCCTTGTTGAAATTTGTCTTGTTGATTTCTGCCCATTATTCAAGATTGTCAAGATCCTTATGAGACGTGATAGTGTCCTCTAAGATGTTTGCTGTTCCCTTTATCTTAGTGTCATCTGCAAAGTTGCTAATCGTATTTTCTAAACCCTTATCCAAGTCAATTATAAATAAGTTGAACAGTACAGATCTTAGAATGGAATCCAGTGGTCTGCCACATGACACTGAGGCATTGGCATGCACTCTTTGGTTACAAATGTTCTACTTGCTCTGTATCCATTAATGGTAGTATAATCCAGCCCACATTTTGCCATCTTCTCTACTAGGATCTCTTGGGAATCTTTGCCAGCTGCAGTCAGCATACATTATGACTACATTATTCCTATGGTCAACTAAACTGGCCACTCTGAAAAAATATCAGGTTGGTTTTGCATGACTTATTCTTGATAAACCCATGCTGGCTCCTGCCAATAATGCATTCTTTTCTAAATGCATATTGAACCATTGCTCAATAGTCTATTCCAGAGTTTGCCCATATTGATATCAAGCTGACTGGTCCATTGTTACCTTGGTCCATTCCTTCTTCCCTCCCTCCCTCACATAAGTCCCTGGTGGCTGCGCACTTCTTTCTGTTTCCTATAAAACTAAGTCTCTCTTCTCTCTTAAAACTCTAACTTCTGGCAAAAACCCTGTATGCAGTCTCATCATTTTCGTAAACTGATGTCCATCTTTTTTGACATTGGAATTTGTATTTTCAGTTTCTTATTTTTGAGAAAGTTTTCCGAGCTTTCTGTGCTTCTGAACTGAGTTGTTATAGGTGAACTTGGGTATGGAAGAGGTCAGGCCAGTTTTATTCTTGATAATTTATTCAGCGGTTATGGTATTGCTTCAATTTGTTTACTCAGTTTTTCTATAGCATTATGGGAATGGGCAAAGGAAAGGTGACATCTAAAGTTGAAAAACAGCTTTCTAAAATCAGGCCATATTGAGCAACTCTGTCAGGTTAGATGATTGGGGGAATTTGGTGGCAGAAAAAGTGAACAGACTTAATGTGATTGGTCTTTGGTTTTTGTCCCCCTGTAAGCTTTTTGGGATATATTTTGTTTACTGGCTGTTCTGCTACTTCTTGTTTTCCTATTCTGTTATGTAATAACTATCTACCTGGCTTCCTTTCTTCTCATCTTCCACCCTTTTGGCTGCAGTGCCATGACTGTAATCATTTTTGTGTGAACAGTAAAACAAAGGGTACTTGAATGACCCAGCATCCCTTGCTCTTTCCGGTGGCATGATACGCTTACTGTTAATTACATACTAAGAGCTGAATGCAGATGAACCTTTCCTCCTTCTGTGTTCAAGTAGTTCAGAAGGTTATTTTAAAAACTTTCTCTTCTGAAATGAGTGGAGGGGAGTTTTAATTCAGCCTATATCAGAGGTTTTCAGAAATACTTTAAAAACAATCTCTTGCCCAAGTATTTTGCCTGAGTCAGCAAAATTTATCCTGAGTCAGGAAAGAAGCCTGGCAATATAGGAGGACAAAAAGGAAGCTGATTGACAATACTAAGAATCTTCAGTTTCAGCATTTTAAAATGTATTCTTGCAGTGCAACAATAGGCATAAGAATGCATTTAGTGCATACATGCACACCAGAACTCAACAAAACAACTGAAAAATTGTATTTAGACAACCTTAACAATATTAGTAGCAAAGCAGAGTAGTGCATTTAGAGATATACTTTTGCACTGCAGATGAAGTGTTGACTCTTGGCGACATCACAGACATGATCATGTTTTTTAATAGCATAATTTTGCAGAAATCTTTTATCTGCCATAACTACTGCTTTCCTTTCAACACTCTACTTCCATATCCCCCATCTAGTCCAAAAGAGTAGCAGTAGAGTTATTCATAGCTGTGGGAAGAGTTGGAGCATTCAAAATTATGATGCTTAGAACAAAACAGTTTTATTCCCACTTTAGTTTGAACTGAAGTGGGATACATGCTTTTTTTAAGTTTAGCTCAATGCAGTTGTTTCAAAGTTGGTATATTCAGAAGCTGCATTAACAGAGTTCATGAAAAAGAATGAGTTGTTTGCCTGTAACTGTGGGTAGCTGACAAACATCTCTGGATCATTTGTATATTTTGGAGTGCTCCGTTGGTTTAAGAAACCGATGAAAATGACAGTAAGTGCCTGATGTAAGAACATTAGGATGAGGTTTCCTGCCAAATCTCTTGAGCTGTAGCATATTTTTACATAGAAGCTCTCACTTGTGAATGCATAAAGGACTTGCTCTTCCAGGTAAACAATCTGTTCTTATTTTCAGATATTCAGAATTGAAGTCATTACCACAGAGTTCCCTCTTTTGTTCATAGCATTCTAACATATCTACCAACAGATAATTATGTAATTATCTATACATTGGAAGATATTTAGATAAATTTTTGCATAAAACTAAAATGGATGGGAAATTATTTGGGGTGGTGAATCGCCAATATTTCTCCACCCTTATTGCGTCTGCAGATAGCTGTAAAGTGGCCCTGTTTCAGGTGACCCAGTCCCTCTTGGGTGGGAATGGTTTTGAGGTTCACCTACAGGGTCACTGTGAAGAGTATGCTAGGCATCTGATGGACAAAGTTGATTAGATCCACTCTAAGTTGGATTCTGGCCTTGATGCAGGTCCTTGGAGGTTATTGGGGCTGGGTCTACCTTGGTTATCTGGGGAGAATTTGATCCTGTTGGGCCTGAGGAAGTGGACAGGAGCTGTAAGTGCAGCCACCTACTGTATGTGTTAGATCTATTTCACTCCTGGCTGGTTAAGGCCTCCTTGGAAGGGGCAAGTGGTTGGGTTCTGGTGGTGGTTAATTCCTCTTTGAAGGAGGGGGTAGTTCCACCATCTCTTAAGGAAATGGTAGTTTGCCTCTTCCTCAAGGGGCCATCACTAGATCCCACCATTCTGGACATTTTTCATTCAGTTTCTAACCTTCCTTTTTTAGAGAAGGTAGTAGAGAAGATGGTTGTGTTGCAGCTTCAGAAGACTCTGCAAGAAGCGGATTATCTGGACCCCTTTCAGTCAGGTTCAGGCCTGGGTATGGGACCAAGACAGCATTGATTGCACTCTTGGATGACCTCTGGTGGAAGCAGGATGGGGTGTTATGTCCATCCTTGCTCTTGTTGATCTCTCAGCGGCTTTCAGTACCATTGATCATGGTATCCTTCTGGACTGGCTTTGGGAGTTGGGCGTGGGTGGCATGGTGTTGTGCTGTTTCTCTTCCTTCCTCCAGGTTGGTTCCATTCAGTGTTGATGGGAGGGGAGAGATCCAGCTGGTGGCCCTGCCTCTGTGGGGTGCCTCAGGGCTTGGTCCTTCCTCCCTTACTGTTTAACATCTACATGAAGCTGCTGGGTGAGTTCATCCTATGGTTTGGGGTGAGTATGCTGATGATACCCGGCTTTATATCTCCACCCCAGGCCGCCTCAGTGATGCTGTGGAGGTCCTGTCTCAGTGCCTGGAGTTGGTGGGGGCCTGGATAGGGCACAACAGGCTTCAGCTCAACCCAAGCAAGACTGAGTGGCTCTGGGTTTTAGGACCTCCTGGTTCTGGGGACCTTCCATCACTGGTTTTGGATGGGGTGGCACTGTCTCAGACCCAGTGCACAATCTGGGGGTCCTCCTGTACTCATGGCTACTGTTCAAAGAGCCGGTAGCAGCTGTAGCTAGTAGGGTCTTTGTACAGCTTAGGTGTGAGGTTTGAGTCAGATCCTGACTCTAAAAATGAAACTTATTTTGAGCCAGAAGGGGAAAACGAAGCTTATCAGGAAGGAATTGGAGAAATAGATACCAGGAGTGACTCTGCAGAGCGGGAGAAATCGGAGGCGCTGATTGGACAAACTTCAGAGGGAGGTTTGAATCCTCCAATCAGTGCTCGAGAGAGAAGAGCAGAGAAGCACACAACTCAGAAGGCAGTCCGATTGGCTGCAAAGGCGAAATGGCATGGAAAGGATCGCTTAAAAAGGCAAGCGTGCCAAGAGCAAGCTGCCAGAGACAACTGATCCTTTGAGCTCACAGCACCTGGGGAAGAGTCCTTCCAGAATCAGAAGCCTCGCCTGTAGTCTACACGGAATCAGAGCCAGCTCCTTCTGCCATCGCTAACCTGCTTCCTGGACACAACGCTCCAGTCGAGTCTGTTCTTGCCGTTGCAGCCGAGCACAGCCTTACATCCAGCTCCATGCCTTGTTTTGTTGTTCTAGCCCAGTCCAACCTTGTCTCCAGATCCGAGACTTGTCTTGACACTCCAGCCAAGCCCAGTCTTGTCTCCAGACCGGAGCCTCATTTTGATGCTTCAGTCCAGTCTTGCCTAGCTTTTGTGGATCAGCCTCCGCACCTGTGCCTCAAGCCTCCTCCTTGCCACACAATCCAGCCTCACTAAGCCTTGCGGCCTTGTTAAGAGGATTAGCTGAGTTCTGCCTTGCTGTTCTGCCATGATCCGACCCTGTAGTCGCACCTGGTCGTCCTCTACTGCCTGGGTGGTCTTGATTGAACTGCACTGCCTAATCTATTTCAAAGACTTTTGATGCTGTAAATAGTTGTAAATAAAGAATTTATTAGTAATTTTGCCTGGCCGTCTCATAGTCTGAACAGGACATTAGGGCTGTGCATCAGTTGCCCTGTTTCTGGACCAGGGGGCCTTGCTGATGGTCACTCAAGCCCTCATGATCTCCAGACTGGACTACTGCAATGTGCTTTACTTGGGGCTGCCCTTGGAGAGTATTCAGAAACTTCAACTGGTGCAAAATGAAGTAGTGTGGGCAGTTACTGGAGCCAGTTACTTGGCCTGTGTGACACTACTGCTCCGTGAGCTGTATTGGCTTCTGGTATGCTTCTGGGTGCAACTGAAGGTGCTTGTTGTCATCTTTAAAGCCCTTCATGGTTTAGGACTAGGTTATGTACGGGACCATATCTCTCCAATTGTTTCTACCCATCCTACCCAATCTGGCAGGAAGGGCATAGCCTGGGTATTGTTGGCTAGGGAGTGTTAGCCGGCGGGGCACAGAAGGAGAGCCTTTTCTGCCATGGCACCCACCTTTTGGAACATCATCCCCCTGAGATTAGATTAACCCTGAATCTGTTGGCCTTTCATAAGGCCTTGAAAACTTGGCTTTGTGCCCAAGTTTGGGGCCCTGGGCATGGGTTAGAGCCTGTCTCCTGGTTGTGTGGATGATAGTTTAGATTATGCCCAGCTGCTGTGTGTTTTTATTTTTGTTTTTATATTGTGTATTTTGTGTTTTTATTTGTTTTGTTGTAAGCCAGCTAGAGTCGCGTAAAAGTGAGATGGGAGGCTATATAAATCAAATAAATAAATAAAACAAGCAAGCAAGCACCGACACAGGGTACATTCAGGTGTTCAAAGGATTTGATTGAAAGAGTGCCAGTGGGGTAGGGGGAGGGTGGTCTGATGAAAGCACTGTTGTGCTCCAAGCCCTATTGCTTTTATATATGCATTGTGATGTCACATGCATGTCCAAAAGAGGTAGGACTTGCAGTCTTAAAAATAGCAGGAGCTTGTGGATGCCCATGAACAGTGCAGAACAGCATTCCATTTGCTTTTTTCCATTCTATTCAAAGTACTGATAAACCACATGAAAGGTGAAAGGTCGCCTGTGCAAGCATTGAGTCATGTCTGACCCTTTGGGGGGGATGCCACTTTCGTAGTGTTTCCTTGGCAGACCATAGCGGGGTGGTTTGCCATTGCCTTCCCCAGCCGTCACCTTCCCCAGCAAGCTGGGTGCTCATTTTACCAAGGTTGAGTTGACCTGAGCTGGCTACTCGAGAATCCAGCTTCCGCTGGGATCAAACTTGGGCCGTGGGGAGAGTTTCGGTCACAATACTGCTGTCTATCACTCTGTGCCACATGAGGCTTGATAAACCACATAGTGGGAGTAAATTCATTTCTAGCTTAAGTTTTGCAAACATGATTAATAAACTTATAATTGTTGTGTGTACTAATGTGAACAGTTCTCCTTTCCCTTGTGATAAGAGAATGTTTCAAAAATATATAAGATAACTTTTTTTCTGAACAACTTACAGCTCTCTTGAGTGTGTATGGAGATTATGATCTAAGCTTGCATATGTTAAACTAATCTAATTCTACCCTTGCCTATTCTTCCCATTTTTAGAGTTAAGGAATGGTTTACAGGTATTAGTGGCAAGTTTTCCTCTTTCTCAGTCAGACAAACTGGTAGCTGGCCTGGTTCTAGCTGGTGATCCTTTGAATGCTTCCTGGACTTTGAACCACTTAAAAATTAATGAGCCTTCAGTGGTTCAAATACTGCCTAGTCCATTTTAAGGTTGCTAACCATCCTTTCTCTGAACTGAAACCAACAGTCTCTTTTCAACCACCAGTAGAGTTGTCTTAATTCCATGTTAGCCATATTTAGCAATTGTCATCACCTTCATTTTCAAGCTGTTTCTTCCCCAAGTATTTTTAAAGATTTCCCCCTTTGCCACTCCATATCTTCCACTCCTCCTTATGTGAACTATTTCGTATTAGTATCTAAACTACAGTAACACATACTATTAGCTCCTTATCAGCCAAGCAAGTACAAACTGTACTTTTTTCTGCATGGATGCATGGATATGTACACACCCTTTGAGAAACTATGGGCAAAAACACATTGCATTCACTTTCCAGAATTGATATATAATTTACTAACTTCAGGCAAATACTTTAATTGCTATACAAAGTAAAATGCCTCAAAGTTGGTTAGAGTCTGATTAACCAAGCTTTATAAGCATGTAAAATGTATTAACCAATAAAGATTTCATACCCTCCATGTTAGTTAGAAAGTTTGTATCCTCTGTAGTCTCTATTTCAGTCACAGTACCTGAAAATAAAAATTTTGGGGCTGCCAGAAGTCAAGTTATTCTAAGGTCCTGCCCTGGTATATTGAAAATCCCTAAAAGGGCTAGGAAAGTTGTATACCACTGTCTTTGTGAATGAAACTTAATTGAAATGGATGTAGAAACTGCAAGTCTGCTTGGAGTTATATAGCACATCTAAGAAAACACCTTTATATTTTGTAATCAACTATAAGAAACTATTGTTATGTGTCATATTACGGCACAGGAAAGAAGCAAAAACATCAGCCCATATGAGACTTTGATAAGTCACAGGGTTGTAATCATTCCATCAGACTGTGGCAATAGAAGATGTCAAAGCTTTTTTTTAAAAAAAAAATCTTTGTAGCAAATTTGATAAATATGATCAACACTATCAGGTGATGTTATTCAGATATTCATTAGCAATGAGTTCAGTGGTAATTCTGGATTAAAAGTAGTCCTCTGTCATAATTCTAATTACTTTTTTGGGTTTGTGGCTTGATTGTAGTTTATTTTAAATAAAGCCTTAGCATCAAGCTGTTAACACATTAATTCAAAATAATTGAAAATCATAGATTTTCATCTGAATAGTTTTTAAAGTGATTAGGTACTGTGGTAGTATCTTTAAATATATTTTATATTTAGTAGTGTATACTTAATACGAGAAAAACACTACTGCCCAATACGAGAAAAACACTACTGCCCTTTAATTGAAAGAATTTCTGCAACATACGCTTTTAGAGTTACAAACAGCTTTATCTTAAAAAAATGTTGCCTATGCACTTCTTATAATGCAGGTGTTTTTGCATAAAGAAAACTAAATAGGAACTTACTTGATGCTTGCAGAACTTGGATATCTGCATGTACTGTTTGTTAATGCTCAAAACATGATGTACTTTTCCTCTTAATATCAAATTATTTTGTAAAAACATTCATTTCTGTGGTTTTGTTTCAAGAAACAGATGACCGTGCTTTATTTGGTACTACTTTTTGATATGACTGAATCTATCTATCTATCTATCTATCTATCTATCTATCTATCTATCTATCTATCTATCTATCTAATTTTATCACTACCCATCTCCCTCGCAAGGAGGGACTCTGGGCGCTTTACAATAACATAGAGTTCAAAACCATTATAAATACAATAAAAAGAAGAAGAATGCTGTTGAATAGCTCATCAGCATTTTATGCTACATCAGCAAAACATAAATGTTGTTTTAGTTAGTGTAAAATATCTAGTATTCACTGTTTACAAGTAAAAACAATTATAATTTGGGATTAGACTTCTGAATAATCTACCTATAGAAATTATCCAATATTTAAATACAAAGGTGGAGCTGTATTTTAAACAACAGATTTCCTAAGTTCCTAAGTTCTAAGTTTTCAGAATATGATGGTTATATATTGAGAAGAATCAGTTTCAAGACTGTACCTCTGTGAACAAGAGGCTACTGAAGCTACAGCTCATGTCCTGTTACATTATACCCTCTATAAAGACCCACACAAGTGGATTTATGTACAGATTAAACATCTCTGCCTCACCCCTCTCTAAGTTGGAATCTCAGTGTGGTGACCTTGCATACTTTTGTTCTGGAGTTCTTACAGAGATTATATGCACTAGCAACAGGAGCCATCTGTCTGTGGTAGTGTTTATAAACTTAGTCCATCACCTTGCTCTGGGAACTAAATTGAATGCAGATCTAAAATAATTTTGTTGTTGTTTATTCGTTTAGTCGCTTCCGACTCTTCGTGACTTCATGGACCAGCCCACGCCAGAGCTTCCTGTCGGTCGTCAACACCCCCAGCTCCCCCAGGGACGAGTCCGTCACCTCTAGAATATCATCCATCCATCTTGCCCTTGGTTGGCCCCTCTTCCTTTTGCCTTCCACTCTCCCTAGCATCAGCATCTTCTCCAGGGTGTCCTGTCTTCTCATTATGTGGCCAAAGTATTTCAGTTTTGCCTTTAATATCATTCCCTCAAGTGAGCAGTCTGGCTTTATTTCCTGGAGGATGGACTGGTTTGATCTTCTTGCAGTCCAAGGCACTCTCAGAATTTTCCTCCAACACCACAGTTCAAAAGCATCGATCTTCCTTCTCTCAGCCTTCCTTATGGTCCAGCTCTCGCAGCCATATGTTACTACAGGGAACACCATTGCTTTAACTATGCGGGCCTTTGTTGTCAGTGTGATGTCTCTGCTCTTAACTATTTTATCGAGATTTGTCATTGCTCTTCTCCCAAGGATTAAGCGTCTTCTGATTTCCTGACTGCAGTCAGCATCTGCAGTAATCTTTGCACCTAGGAATACAAAGTCTTTCACTGCTTCTACATTTTCTCCCTCTATTTGCCAGTTATCAATCAAGCTGGTTGCCATAATCTTGGTTTTTTTGAGGTTTAGCTGCAAGCCAGCTTTTGCACTTTCTTCTTTCACCTTCATCATAAGGCTCCTCAGTTCCTCTTCACTTTCAGCCATCAAAGTGGTATCATCTGCATATCTGAGATTGTTAATGTTTCTTCCAGAGATTTTAACTCCAGCCTTGGATTCCTCAAGCCCAGGTTGTCGCATGATGTGTTCTGCATACAAGTTGAATAGGTAGGGTGAGAGTATACAGCCCTGCCGTACTCCTTTCCCAATCTTAAACCAGTCCGTTGTTCCGTGGTCTGTTCTTACTGTTGCTACTTGGTCGTTATACAGATTCTTCAGGAGGCAGACAAGATGACTTGGTATCCCCATACCACTAAGAACTTGCCACAATTTGTTATGGTCCACACAGTCAAAGGCTTTAGAATAGTCAATAAAACAGAAATAGATGTTTTTCTGAAACTCCCTGGCTTTTTCCATTATCCAGCGGATATTGGCAATTTGGTCTCTAGTTCCTCTGCCTTTTCTAAACCCAGCTTGTACATCTGGCAATTCTCGCTCCATGAATTGCTGAAGTCTACCTTGCAGGATCTTGAGCATTACCTTACTGGCATGTGAAATGAGTGCCACTGTTCGATAGTTTGAACATTCTTTAGTGTTTCCCTTTTTTGGTATGGGGATATAAGTTGATTTTTTCCAATCTGATGGCCATTCTTGTGTTTTCCAAATTTGCTGGCATATAGCATGCATTACCTTGACAGCATCATCTTGCAAAATTTTGAACAGTTCAGCTGGGATGCCGTCGTCTCCTGCTGCCTTGTTATTAGCAATGCTTCTTAAGGCCCACTCAACCTCACTCTTCAGGATGTCTGGCTCTAGCTCCCTGACCACACCGTCAAAGCTATCCCCGATATTGTTATCCTTCCTATACAGGTCTTCTGTATATTCTTGCCACCTTTTCTTGATCTCTTCTTCTTCTGTTAGGTCCTTGCCATCTTTGTTTTTGATCATACCCATTTTTGCCTGGAATTTACCTCCAATGTTTCTAATTTTCTGGAAGAGGTCTCTTTTCCTTCCTATTCTATTGTCTTCTTCCACTTCTGCGCATTGCTTGTTTAAAAATAATTCCTTATCTCTTCTGGCTAACCTCTGGAATTTTGCATTTAATTGGGCATATCTCCCCCTATCACTGTTGCCTTTTGCTTTCCTTCTTTCTTGGGCTACTTCTAGTGTCTCAGCAGACAGCCATTTTGCCTTCTTGGTTTTCTCTTTCTTTGGGATGTATTTTGTTGCCGCCTCCTGAACAATGCCGCCAACTTCTGTCCAGAGTTCTTCCGGGACCCTATCTACTAAGTCCAGTCCCTTAAATCTATTCTTCACCTCCACTGCATATTCCTTAGGAATATTAGTGAGCTCATATCTAGCTGATCTGTGGGTCTTCCCTAATCTCTTTAGTCTGATCCTAAATTGTGCAAGAAGAAGTTCGTGATCTGAACTACAGTCAGCTCCAGGCCTTGTTTTTACCGACTGTACAGATGTCCACTACCTTTGGCTGCAAAGGATGTAATCAATCTGATTTCGGTGTTGTCCATCTGGTGAAGTCCATGTATAAAGCCGTCTCTGAGGTTGTTGGAAGAGAGTGTTTGTTATGCAGAGTGAATTGTCTTGGCAAAATTCTATCAGCCTATGTCCTGCTTCGTTTTGTTCTCCCAGGCCATGCTTACCTGTAATTCGAGGTGTCATTTGACTGCCCACTTTAGCATTCCAGTCTCCCGTGATGAAAATAACATCTCTTTTAGGCGTGTTGTCCAGTAGGTGCTGCAGATCCTCATAGAACTGCTCTACTTCAGCTTCTTCAGCATCTGTGGTTGGGGCGTATATTTGGATCACTGTGATGTTAGATGGCTTGCCCTGAATTCGAATTGAGATCATTCTGTCGTTTTTTGGGTTGTATCCAAGCACTGCTTTAGCCACTTTACTATTAATTATGAAGGCTACTCCATTTCTTCTGTGGTCCTCGTGTCCACAGTAGTAGATGTGGTGGTCATTTGATGTGAAGTGGCCCATTCCAGTCCATTTCAGTTCACTGACGCCCAGAATGTCTATCTTTAATCTTGACATCTCACCAATAATCACATCCAATTTGCCCTGGCTCATAGATCTTACATTCCAGGTTCCAATGGTGTGTTGATCCTTAGAACATCGGATTCGCAGTTCACCACCAGCACCGTCGGCCACTAGCCGTCCTTTCGGCTTTGAGCTAGCTGCGTCATCACGTCTGGGGCTAGTTGAGGTCATCCTCTGTTCCTCCCCAGTAGCATTTTGACCATCCTCCGACCTGGGGGTCTCATCTTCCGATGGTATACCGACATATCTCTGGTTGTACTGATCCATTTAGTTTTCACGGCAAGAATACTGGGGTGGGTTGCCATTACCTTCCCCAGGGATCGCATTTAGTCTGACCTCTCTGTCATGACCTTCCCGTCTTGGGTGGCCCTTCATGGTTTAGCTCATGGCATCATTGAGGTGCTCATGCTCCAGCACCACGACAAGGTAACGATCCTTTGCTGAAGCTAAAATAATTAAATGCAGTATATAAATAATATACTGGTTTAGATTTGTATTTTTTTGGCTAAATGAAGGGCGTGTCTGTAGATAGAATGTCCAGCCCTAAATGGGTATCGTTACAGAAAAGTATTGATTACAAGTGTTCAATACTATAGGTTAAATCTAGTGAAACTCTCTTGACAAGAGGATTGTTAGGCTACATCTCTCTACACATACATTAGGATAGGAAAGTCAGAGTTTGGGAATGCTGCATTCTCATGCAAGGCTTTTCTGGAATTTAGGTTATATGCTCTACAATAGAAGAATTAAGTTTTGAATAATTAAACTCTGATTTCAAGTCATAGTTTACCACTTCAGCATGTGGTACAATTTACATAAGGTGTAGAAATATAAAGTTTACTGCTTTATATAATAAAATTTTTTGAAAGCTATTAGGGTGGTATAGAAACTGAACCATAAAATACAGTAATAAACTACAATACACAATTTCTCTTTTAACTGCATATATCAAGTCAGAAAAACAAAAATGTTAAAGAATAAGAAAATATATCAATAAAAAAATTACTGTTTTTAAACTACAAATTGAACCTTGACCACTGTCAGGCTATGCCTGCTACCCAGTAAAAACACAGACGCTAGTGTAGGCTTAGGTTCTGGTTTTATTTGAGTAACAGTATGCGTGCCCTTTAAGAAAAGCTGAGAGTGAGTGGAGTGCGCCGGAATGGGATTTAAATAGCCCGCGCCGGTCAGCGCTCCACCCCTTCTTACTTCGGGTGCGCCCCGAGCCCCGTCGGTTCCGTTGCCGGTAGGTGAGGGGTCATGGAGCCCCTCCTGTGCTCCGGGCGTTTCCTTAATTGCTTCCCTGGCCGGTGATGGTTCATTGCCGGGCGATCAGGTTCGTAATCTCTTTGACAGCTCGGGCACGCCTCGTGGTCTGGTCTTGTCAATTACCTTCTTTGCAACATTGTATCTCTTCCGCGCCTCCGGCTAGAGTTGATACTTTGTTGCCAGCACCTGTTGCTCTCCTTTGTTAGCTAGTTGCCTTTTCCCTTAATCCACCCGGTACCCATTTCCCTGCATTGTCGTGCAAGCCGTTGCGATGTCACAAGCATCGCAACGGTGATCATGACATACTGCCCCCCTTTGAGAAGGTTAAGCCGTGGGTTTGGAGGGGTAGGCGGTATGGAAGGTGTGGATCAGGTCGGGGGCCTGGATGTCACGGTCAGCGACCCACTCAGGGTGTGGAAAGTGTTTCCACTTTATGAGGTATTGGAGGTAGCCCCGCCGCTTGCGGGAGTCAAGTACCTCCTTTACTTCGAAGTGTTGCTGCCCGTCTATCATCACTCGTGGAGGGGGGGGCGTGCGTGGGTGCCACCGGGAGGGATCACTTGCCGGCTTGAGTAAGCTGCAGTGAAATACTGGGTGCAGTCTCTTTAAATTATGGGGCAGGTCCAAGCGCACCGTGACTGGGTTCACGATTTGTGTCACCTGGAATGGTCCAATGAACTTGGGGGCCAGCTTCTTCGACGGTTGTGGCGATTTTATGAATTTGGTGGATAGATAGACCATGTCCCCCACCTGAAATGTTGGTTGCTGGCGCCGGTGTTTGTCCGCTTGTAATTTGTACGCTGTTTGTGCCTCTTTAAGCGCGTCCTTGATCTGCCCAGGAATCTGCGAGTTTCTCACCCCAATCACAGGCAGCCACTGTTGGGGACGGAGGCTGAGGTAGTTCAGGGATGGGGACAAACTCCCGACCCGACACTACCCCAAAGGGGTTTTTTCCCGTGCTTTGGTGTATCGCGTTGTTGTATGTGACCTCTGCAAACGGGAGGAGGTCCACCCAGTTGTCTTGGTGATAGTTTATGTAGGAGCGGAGGAATTGCTCCAGTGTGGCATTACGGACCTCTGTGGATCTGTCTGTCTGGGGATGCCAGGAGGTTGACAGGGCTTGCTGGGTACCTATCAGTTTCAAAAAAGCCCGCCAAAACCTCAAGGTAAATTGTGTGCCCCTATTGGTCACCAAGCGGGAGGGGCAGCCATGTAGGCGGTACACGTGGACTAGGAACAGTTTCGCCAGCTGTTGGGCTGACGGGATCGAGGCGCAGGGGATAAAATGCGCTTGTTTTGAAAAGTAGTCTTTTACCACCCAAATGTCTGTTTTCTTTTGGCTGGGCGGTAAGTCGACTATGAAGTCCATTGAGATCTCATCCCAAGGGCGGGAGGGTTCAGCCACGGGTTGCAGCAGCCCCTGAGGTTTGCCAGCCAGTCGCCTGGCCATAGCGCACACTGGGCAGGACGCCACATACATCTTGACGTCCTTCCTCAGCGAGGGCCACCAAAACTGTCTCCGAGTCAGGTGTAGGGTTTTCAAAAACCCGAAGTGACCAGCCTGTTTGCTGTCATGCGATCTGTTGAGGATCTCCTGTCGTTGTGAGTCGGGTACATATAACCTTCCCTCTGCCCATGCTAGGTCCTGGTCCATAGTGACCTTGTTGGGGTTGGCGAGGAGCCAGGGGTCAGATTTTAATGCCATTATGAAATCTGCCTGTAGCCCACCTGGCATTTGAGGTTGCCTGCGTCTAGGGGCGGGTTGCGTCGTAGTTGTTTGCGAGGGGGGGCAGGCTGTCCCCGAGCGCGACCCCAGGTGACCGCCACCATACCCAGCTGGGAATCGGAAAGCACTGTCCCTACGATGTCGGAGATAGGCTCCGCATCCTGAGGCAGTTGGGAGAGTGCGTCTGCCAGGAAATTCTTTTTGCCTGGTATGAACTTCAGCTGGAAGTTGAACCGGCTGAAGAACTGAGCCCAGCGTATTTGCTTGGGACTGAGGCGCCGGGGCGTACGGAGCGCCTTGAGGTTGCGGTGGTCTGTCCATACCTCAAACGGGCAAGTCATCCCTTCCAAAAGGTGACGCCAAGCCTCCAGCGCTGCTTTAACCGCAAATGCTTCTTTTTCCCACACGTGCCAGCGCCTCTCTGTCTCCGAGAATTTCCTTGAGAGATAGGCGCATGGCTTCAGGATTCCAGCAGAATCCTTTTGCAGCAGGATGGCACCTATTGAGAAGTCAGAGGCGTCCACCTGCACCACAAAAGGCCGTTCGGGGTCCGGGTGAGCTAGAATTGGCTCCGCTGTGAACAGCGCTTTTAGCCTGTCAAACGCAGGAGTCCAATTAAGTACGCCCCCCCGGTTTTTTACCTTGCGCGTCTCCCTGACGCCTTTGGTCTTGAGCAAATCGGTTAAGGGTAGGGCGATTTCGCGAACCCCCTCGCGAAGGACCTATAGAAATTCGCGAACCCGAGGAAGCTTTGAAGCTGGCGCCTGGTGCGTGGGCGTTCCCAGCTCACGACTGCCTGAACCTTCACGGGGTCCATCTCTACGCCTTTGTCAGAGATTCTATACCCTAGGTAGTCGAAGCGCGACTTGTGGAATTCGCACTTGGACAACTTAGCGTAGAGTTTGGCTTTCTGGAGCTTAGTGAGGACTTGCCTCACTAACCCCTCGTGTTCCCTCTGCGTCCTCGTGTAGATGAGGACATCATCCAGGTAAACCAGTACGCCCTTGAATAGGTGTTCATGCAGTACCTCATTGATGAGTTGCATGAAGACCCCCGGGGCCCCCCCAAGACCGAATGGCAGTACCTTGTATTGGAAGGAGCCCAAGGGGCAGTTGAATGCCGTTTTCCACTCGTCCCCCTCCCTGATGCGGATTCTGTAATACGCCTCGTGGAGGTTGAGTTTGGAAAACACCCTTCCCTTTGACAGGTGTGCTAGCATGTCCTTTACGAGGGGTAGTGGGTATTTGTTGGATAGGGAAGCGGAATTTAATCCGCGGTAATCAGTTCATAGTCTCAGTGCCATCCTTCTTTTCCCGAAATAGGGCGGTTTGCTCCAACTGGCGAGTTCACTGGTTCTATGAAGCCCCTGGAGAGATTTTTGTCCAAGAATTCCCGCAGCGCCGCTAATTCTCTCTGGGTCATGGGGTAGATCTTGGGCTTGGGTAATGGGACGTCTGGGAGCAGTTCAATTGTGCAGTCCGTCTTGCGGTGGGGGGGTAATTGGTCCGCCTCTTCTTCTCCGAAGACATCTGCAAAGTCTGCATATTGCTCTGGCAGTCCTTCTGGGGGGGGGGGTCGTGGGCATGGTTGACAACTTCTGCCCTCCCCACTGTCAGAGCAGATGGTTTTTCCGGTGTCGGTGCCTGGTAGACCCCATCTTTGAACTTGATGGAACGTGTCCTCCAGTCTATGTGTGGGTTGTTGCGTGCTAGCCAGGGGATCCCCAGCACTACTATGGGTTTCCCTATCTGGGTTTCCACAAAGTCTATGGATTCCTTGTGGGTGACCATTGTCAGGGTGACCATTCCGGTCCTCTGGGTGGCCGGTCCCCCCCCCCTGCTGTAGAACCATCTAGTTGTTGGAACGCCAGCGGTTTAGGGAGCGGGGAGCAGGGCAGTTTTAGTGCGGCAACAATGTCCGGGTGGATCAGATTTCTGGAGCACCCAGAATCCACCAGAGCTTCGACTGTAATGGCTCTAGGGCCATAAGAGAGTTTAATTGTCCCTGCCAGGATGGAGCAATCGTCACCCTGGGGTTGTTGCGCCCCTTCTTCACCACCTGCTCAGCGGCGCTGCTTCCCCCCATGCCAGGTCCTGTGCCATCGTTACCTTGTCGGGGTTTGCCAGGAACCAGGGGTCGGTTTTGAGGGCGGCGGCGAGGTCCGTGCGCATTCCCCCTGGTAGTTGCGGTTGGCTTCGTCTGGTCGCAGGTTGTCCCGCCGTCGGCTGCGCCGTAGAGTCGAGCTGCCTCCGAGCGCCGCTTCGGGTGGTCACGGCCATCCCCAGTTGCGAGGCGGATAGGACCGTCCCAATGGTGTCTGGGGCGGGCTCTTCGTCTTGGGGCAGTCGGGAGAGGGCGTCGGCCAGGAAGTTCTTTTTGCCCGGCATGAACTTCAGCTGGAAATTAAAGCGGCTGAAGAATTGGGCCCATCGGACCTGTTTTGGGCTAAGGCGTCTGGGCGTTCGTAGGGCCTCAAGGTTCCGGTGGTCGGTCCAGACCTCGAATGGTTGGGTAGCTCCCTCGAGTAGGTGTCGCCATGTTTCTAGCGCCGATTTTACCGTGAAGGCTTCTTTCTCCCAGACGTGCCATCGCCTTTCTGTCTCGGAGAACTTCCTTGACAGGTAGGCGCATGGTTTCAGGAGTCCCGTGGGGTCCTTTTGGAGTAGGATGGCCCCCAGGGAGAAGTCTGAGGCGTCGGCTTGGACCACGAACGGCCGTTCTGGGTCCGGGTGCGCGAGGATTGGCTCCGTGGTGAACAGCGCTTTCAGCTTGTTGAATGCGGTCTGGCACGCGGGAGTCCAATTCAACACTGTGCCCGGGTTCTTGGCGCGTCGGGTGTCCCCCACCCCTTTGGTTTTGAGGAGGTCCGTTAGGGGGAGGGCTATCTCTGCGAACCCCCGGGCGAATGACCTGTAAAAATTCGCGAAGCCGAGGAAGCTCTGGAGTTGGCGTCTGTTGCGGGGGCGCTCCCAGTTTAGCACCGCCTCGACTTTTGCGGGGTCCATTTCTATGCCGTCCCCGGAGATTCGGTACCCCAGGTAGTCTAGGCGCGCTTTGTGAAACTCGCACTTTGTAGGCTTGGCATAGAGCTGCGCCCTTCTGAGCTTGTCGAGGACTTGCCTGACTAGGTTCACATGTTCCTCGTGCGTTTTTGTGTAAATAAGGACGTCGATGTAGACCAGGACCCCTTTGAACAGATGTTCATGCAGTACCTCATTGATGAGCTGCATGAACACCCCAGGGGCCCCCGCGAGTCCGAAGGGCAGCACTTTGTACTGGAAGGCGCCTAGGGGGCAGTTGAACGCAGTCTTCCATTCGTCCCCCTCCCTGATTCGGATGCGATAGTACGCCTCGCGAAGGTCCAATTTGGAAAAGACTTTGCCCGTGGACAGGTGGGCGAGCATGTCCTTCACCAGGGGTAAGGGGTATTTGTTGGACAGGGAAGCCGCGTTTAGGCCCCGGTAGTCGGTGCAGAGCCGTAGGGTGCCGTCTTTCTTCTCCCGGAATAAGACGGGGGCTCCGACATAGAGCATGCTGGCTCTATGAATCCCCTGTCTAGGTTTTTATCGATGAACTCCCGGAGGGTTGCCATCTCCTTCGGGGTCATCGAGTAGATCTTTGGTCTAGGTAAGGGGACGTCGGGCAGCAGGTCGATCCGGCAATCCGTCTTGCGGTGGGGGGGTAGTTGGTCAGCTTCCGCCTCTCCGAAGACCTCGGAGAAGTCGGCGTATTGTTCCGGTAGGTTTGCTATGGTAGCGGCGTTGTCCTGTGTAGTCGCCTCCGCTCGTCCTACAGTGGGGTTGGTTCTGCCCGCTGGAACTGGTGCCCGATACTCGCCGTCGCTGAATGTGAAGGTGCGGGTCTCCCAGTTGATGCGCGGGTTGTTTGTCGCGAGCCATGGCATCCCCAGGACTGCAATGGGCCGTCCGATGTGAGTGACGACGAACGATGTGCGTTCGGTGTGAGTGCCCATTTGCAGGGTGACCGGCTCGGTTTGCAGCGTGGCTGGTTTCCCTCCCGCTGTAGAGCCGTCCAGCTGGTGGAATGCCAACGGCGTGGGGAGGGGGAAGCAGCGGAGGTCGAGTTTGGCGACTAGGTCGGGGTGGATGAGGTTTTTTGAGCACCCCAAGTCCACTAGTGCCGCGGCCGTGGTGGCTCCGTTGCCGGCAGAGAGTTTGATTGCCGCCATTATTACGGGGCTTTCGCCGTTCCGTCGAGGTGGTCCGCGCTGCTGTCCCACCGCCTGCCTCGCAACGCGTTTCAGGGCAGGCGGGGAGCTTTTCCCGCCGGCTGGTCGGGGTCTACGTTATCCTCTTCCCCCCAGTAGGCGTCCCAGCCTTCCTCTGGTGTCGCTGTGGCCACGGTCATTCGGCGGTGAGGGGGCGGCCCCAGGTTGGGTGGTTTGGGGCTAATTTTTGGGGTGGGTTTAGGCGCACTGGTCGGCGGTCGGTCGGCGAAGCAATCCACCGTCTTGTGCCCTAGTTTGCCACACTTCCCGCAGGGCTCCCGATTGAATTTCTTTTTTGGGTATATGGGGCCGGCCATCCCCACGTGTGGTGCGGGTACCTTTTTGCAGGCATAGTTTGTGTCTTCCGTGGTTGTCATGAGGAAGGTGCAGTGCGCGTGTTCGGCTTTCCCCGCGAGGTGGATCCACCCGTGTAGCGTTTCTGGGTCGTCGCGGTAGAGCGCCCATTGGAGAACGTCGCGATTGAGCCCCCTTTTGAACATTTCCAGCAGGGTGGTCTCGGACCAGTCGCTGACCTTCCCCGCAAGGGCTTTGAACTCCAGGGCGTAGTCTGGGACAGTGCGTGTGCCCTGTTTAAGTCTTTGGAGTGCGCTTTTCGCCCTCACTTTGGCTAGGGGGTCTTCGAAGTAGTTTTTCATCTCATTGATGAAGGCAGGGAAGTTGGCGAGGGCGGGGGAGCTGGACTCGTACAGTTGGACGTACCAGTCCGCCGCCCTGTCTTGTAGTTTGATCGCCACGGCGGCGATCTTGTCGGCTTCGGAGTCGTAGGAGTGTCCGTGCCTCCCCATGAACTCCCTGGCGTTCGTTATGAAGAACGACAGTTTCGTGGGGTTCCCATCGAAGAAGATGGGGAAGTCCTTTGGGGCCCGGGCGTTTTGCGCGGCCCTTCCTCTCGCTTCCCGGCCTGTGGTGTCGTCCGCCTGGGCCGTCTGCTGACCTTCCGCTGGCCCGTGGGGGTTCGGTGCTTCGCTCGGGGTGTGGGCCTGTGCGGGGACGTCGTTGGGTGGCGCGGGGGGCATAAGCGACTGGAGCATGGTCCGGAGTTCCGTCAGTTGGGCCCGCATGGCCGCGAGTTCAGCTCGTGCCTCCTCGTCCACGGTCCGCGCCGCCGCTGGGGCCGGTTCCGTCGGTGTGTCGGCGGGGGTGGGTTGCCGGCGGGGTTCATCCTCCCTCTGCCGTTGGTCCGCTTCCTCCGCCGTCTGCTGGGTGTCTCCATCGTCGTCCTCCGTGCTGACCGCCGTTGGGCTGTCGCTCCACGCCCGTTGCTGGGGTGCGATGTGGGGCGCGGGGTCCTCCGCTGGTTTCGGAAGGTATGTTGCTCCCTCCCGCGGTCGGGTTGCCTCCGTCGCCATCTCCCCTTGGGGTTGGAGCTGCGGCTCGGGTCGGGTGGGGTGGGCGTCCATGGCCCCGGGAGTCCGCGGTGCCTCTGGCCTCGGTCGGTCCTCCTCTGTTTCTTGCCGTGCGACTCGCCCTCCTTGCCTGCATCGCTCCGGCTTCATCTTGCTGGTCTTCTCGCCGTCTATTCCTCCCGCGGCTCGTTGCCGTCCGGTGGGGCTCGGCGAGGCTGAGTTTATGACTCTCAGCTTTATGTCATGCGCTGCCTACCTCTGAATAATGCTCAGACACTGGTTCGGTGGATCAGGCTCTGGTTTATTCACAGCGCAGGTACAGCGTCGGGAAAAAAGCTGAGAGTGACAGGAGCGCGCCGGTGCGGGGTTTAAATACCCCGCGCCGGTCAGCGCCCCCTCACTCGCGGTCACGTCACCCCCCTTTGTCCAATACGTTGCCCTGCCGGTGGGTGAGGGGTTGCGATGCCCCGCTGGCGTTCCGGGATCGCCCATCATCGGGTTTTCTATTCATCCGGTGATTGCTGTCAGCTGGGCGATCTCCGTTGTATTAGCGCTGATGGCTTGGGTGTGCTCCGTGATCCGTTTAGCTATTGTTTATTGGCCGTTAGTCGTTGTGAGTTGATGGCTACTTATCTTGAGCCCCTTCTCCTGTTTCCTTGCTATTGTCATGTGTGCCATTGCGCTGATGACTTCAGCTCAACGGCACTCATGACATCGGGTGCACCTCGTGGTCTGGTCTTGTCAATTACCTTCTTTGCAACATTGTATCTCTCTCCCGTGCCTCTGGCTAGAGTTGATACTTTGTTGCCAACACCTGTTGCTCTCTTTTGTTAGCTAGTTGCCTTTTCCCTTAATCCGCCTGGTACCCATTTCCCTGCATTGTCATGCGAGCCGTTGCAATGTCACAAGCATCGCAACGGTGATCATGACAACCACTCAGAAAAGCATTCATCAGACTTTCCTCTGTGTCTGTATGAAAGAAGTTCATAGGTCAAGACTGAACACATTTCATCACTCCAAGCTTTAAAATTGGATGTTAAAGAGTCTTTCTGCTGAAATAAAACTATTTTTTAGCTGAAACAGAATTCTTCATAAATCATTACATTTCAATGTTTAGGTATATAATTCAAAATGTATTTGAACTTTATTTCTCTATCCAACACTAAACTAACATATTAACATTGAACCTAAAAGGGACTGGTATATATGTTTTAGTGACTCTTCTACCATTTTATATTTCCAACATATTGAAAGATTAAATCAAAGGCTTAGTAAATACTTTCTGAGGAGTCCAGTATACTTGAGAGATAATATTTTGTTGGACTAAATGCACCTTGATGTAAAAAAATACATATGTAACATTCTTCAACATGGCAAGGCAGTGATTTGTAAAAACAAGACATTCCAACTCCTCATGCCACTTTTCTTGTAGATTACTCATATTTACATTAAGTTCAAAGAGAAACCATAAGTTTAGAATTATTGATTTTTTTCCTAAAAATTACAAGAGTTTAAGAGTTTCCAATTCTGTTCATGTGTCCAGACCTAATTATCTAGTTTTAATTGAATATATTGCGATACAGCATTTTCATTTTTTAATATAATACTTATTAAAGAATTTTTAACAAGATTAAAACAATACACATATTAGAAAAGAAAATAAGAAAGAATAGTAAATAAGTTGGAAAGAAAATAGAAAAAGGAAAAGAAATATAAAAGGAGACAAAAGATTATAAAGAAGCGGCTTCCAATCTTTTTGACAGTGGTTATAAATGCATTTATATTTTACCTTCTCTCTCTAAGGTTACATCATAATTTTCTTCTTCCCATAAGCTTCTCTTTCTAATCTTCAAACCTATAAGTCATAGCTTTTTTCTCTTTTTTCAGTAAAAAGCCCATAAGGGGTTTCCAGTCACTGATAAATGTAGTTGTTGATCTTTCTCTAATCAAACAAGTTAATTTTGCCATCTCTGCTAATTCTGTCATCTTCACCAACCATTCCTCCATTGTGGATATTTCAGGGTCTTTCCATTTTTGTGCATATAATAGTATCGTAGCAGTAATCATATATAAGAATAATCTTCCATGGCTCTTTTCTAATTGACTGTCCATTAATCCCAGCAAGAAAAGTTCTGGTTTCAGTTAAATGTTGATCTTTAAATTCATTTGTATCATTATATATATTTGAACCCAGAAATTTCTGGCTTTTTTACAAGTCTACAAAACGTGATAAAATGACCGTTCATGTCTACATTTCCAAACTAAATTTGAAGTACTTTTATACACCCTAGATAATTTTTCTGGAGTCATATACCAACGGTACATCATTTTATAAAAATTCTCTTTTTTATTAAAAGAATTTGAAGGTGAACTGTGTACAAATGATGAATATGTAATTCTTAAAATGTATAAACTTTTAATGAAATTTGAAACAGAAGAACAAGTGAAAGGGTATGATAAAATGGGTAAGAACTTTGGATACAATATACTGATGGAACAGTGGGAAAATATGTGGTTGAAAGGATTGAAATTTACATTATGTTATATAATCTCTAAAAAATTTTACTTTCTGTAATTGGGAAAAGTCTAACTCATCCACAGGCTGTTTTCTTTATCCCACTGTTTTCAAAGACCTCTTTTCAACTGTAAATTGATTGCATCCCAAAGTAATTAAAGTGAGGGTTTGGTTGAACTTAGTGTCCTTTAAAAGGCAGCACGCTGCAAGTGTGAGTGAGATGTTTCTCCCATGGCCTTTAGCCACTCTATTTGTGAGAAAACTGCAAGACTTCCATCCTGCAGTCTCCTCCTGAGGAGTAGTTGTCTGGGGCACAGGTGGACGATCTCTCAGTGTCTCCTTTATCCAGAAAGACTTCGCTGGCCAGAAATCATCACTGGCTGCCATTCACTACCGCAGCACCAGCTATGCTCCTTCTAAGACATCTAGTCTGCCATAGAACCTCCCTCGGAAGCCTCCATAGAACATTTTCAGACAATCCAAATTCTTGTTGAAGGACTGCTATTTTTTTAAAAGGCAGATTGTTATGTTCTTAACACTGTTCTTTGCCCATGAATGTCAGAAAAAAAGTTTTACCTGCTATTCTCAAACTGGGATTATCCTATTGTCAGTTTCTCTTTTTTTTATAGTAATTTTATTAAAGATTATTGTCCTAACAGTCAGGAATCACGCTGAGATGAGGAATAGGTCTCTGGTGTTTATTACTGCTACATAAGACAGAAAATCCTAACAAACTGAAGAAGCGTGGGAAAAACCCAGACAGATAAACCCCAAAAGTTAAGGCGGGTGTGATCTGTGTCTCTTTGAATGGCTGCTTAACTCCTCAGTACTATACATGCGTTTTCCCCCCTGGATAGGGGCCCCTTCCTGCTCACCATCAGTACTCATGACATTACCCTCCCCTCCAGATTCACATTCCATTTCAGCCCCCTCCCTTCCAGAGGTCTCATGAGAGTCCATCTCCCCCTCCAAGCTCCCATGGGAACTGGGCAACGATGGAAAGTCTTCAAAGGAAAACTCC
Organism: Candoia aspera; assembly: GCF_035149785.1. Classification (NCBI taxonomy): domain Eukaryota; kingdom Metazoa; phylum Chordata; class Lepidosauria; order Squamata; family Candoiidae; genus Candoia; species Candoia aspera. The sequence continues at coordinate 168,135,200 of NC_086153.1, read as the reverse complement.
TCCAAGGACGAATCAGTGCTGCTCTCCAGGTCTGATAACACTTCTGGCCCAGGTGGCTGCTGCTGGAAAATAGATAATTAGAAGATTCTTCCCCCCTCCCCCTTGGGAAATGCAAGCCGGAGGTGGAGGGCTGCAGCTTCCCCTCCTCCTCTCTCTGGCCTCAGAGCCTCAGGCGGGGGTGGAGGTTGCCAACTTACGAACTCCTCTGCTTGGGATTCCTCTGCTTGCTCAGCCAAGTGAGGAATCTCTGGTAGAGTGCGAGGCTTGGGTTTGTGAGGGAAAGGCTGATGGAATCGATGAACCAGCGCTGGTGCATGCACATCTCTGGCATTTTCCCACGTGCGCTCTTCCTCAGGGTACCCTTTCCAGTGTATTAAATACTGGATGCCCCTTCCCCTCCTCCTACAGTCCAGAATTTCCTCGACTTCGCATTCCTCCTCCCCCTCCACAATTACTGGAGGTGGGGGGGGCAGTTGCGATCGTAAGGCACTTGGGGGAGGGCCCTTGGCTAGCAAGGCTCTGTGAAAGACTGGATGGATTTTCATGGATGCTGGCAGCTTTAAGCAATAAGCCACTGGATTTAACTGCTGTACCACAGTGAAAGGGCCCACAAACTTAGAGTCCAACTTCTTGGAGGGCCTGGTGGAAGTCAAAAGCTTGGTAGAGAGCCACACTTTGTCTCCTACTGCAATCGCTGGCCCCTCTTGTCTGTGAGCATCTGCAGCTCTCTTGTAAGCACTCTTTGCCCTGTTCAGCTGCTCCTTTAACAACTCCTGTGCGGCTTGTTGCTCTTTAAGAAAATCAGTTCTGCCATGGGGAGCAGGGCTGGCCAATTGTCTTGCTGATAAGTGGTGTAACACCTGAGATACTGCTGTAACCATTGGTTAATTTTCTCAGCTTGCCCGTTACTAGCCGGATGATGCGATGGTGATAGGTGGATCCGGACCCCTAATGACTGGAAAGGGGCCCTCCAGAACCTGGAAGTGAACTGAGGGCCTCTGTTACTCACCAAGTGATTTATCATGCCTCTATGCCTAAAAACATGGTCCATAAACAACTGCGTTGTAGCTTGCGCAGATGGGAGGCCCTTGCAAGGAATAAAATGCACCATTTTTGTGAAAAGGTCCACCACCACTAGTATGGAAGTCAGTCCCTGGACCGGGGGTAAATCAGTGATGAAATCCATGGAAATTGTATCCCAAGGCCAACTGGGGGTGGGTAGGGGTTGCAAGAGTCCTGTGGGCTTCCCTGGGAGAGGCTTGGCTCGTCTACAGGTATGACAAGAAGCAACGTAACCCTTTATGTCTGCAGTCATCTTAGGCCACCAGTAGTCTCTCAGAGCTCTATGGAGAGTTTTGAAAACACCTCCATGGCCTGCCATTTGATGGTCATGGCAAAGTCTCAGTACTTCTTCCCTCAATGAGGGGGGAATGTATAATCACCCGCTATGCCAGAGGATTCCTGCCTCCACATTAAATGGGGAGGCAGTGTCTTGTGGGCCCCTCTGGAGGTCATCCATCCTGGCCCGGGCATACGGGTCCTGTTGCTGCTGAGCTCTGACTCTTGTAAATAGGTCCTCTGCTTGTCTGCCTGCTGCTAAAATCTCTGTCTGGTTCCCCCTGATAGACTGCTGAAAGTTGTGAGGTTGTAATATAGTAGCCTGTACCTCCTGGTGAGTAGCAGGGGTTGCCTGAATGGATCGAGACAGGGCATCTGCCAAACAGTTCTGCGCCCCGGGAACATAAATAACAAAATTGAAACAGGAGAAAAACTGGCTCCATCTGATTTGGCATGGGGTGAGGGATCTGGTGTTTTGTAGAAGCTGTAAATTCTTGTGATCGGTGCAAACTTTCACAGGAAAGGTTGCACCTTCTAGCCAGTGCCTCCACTCTTGAAATGCTGCTTTAATTGCTAGCAATTCCTTGTTAAAAACATCATAGTTTCTCTCTGCTGGTGAGAGCATGCATGAAAAAAAGGCACAAGGAAGCAATGTATTCTTGGTGTTGTTTGTATATTGCAATAACACCGCCCCAATGGCAATATCGGAAGCATCTGAATACATTATGAATTGCTTCGTGGGATCAGGGTGCTTTAAAAGCGGCTGGGATGCAAAGAGTTGCTTAAATTCTTGGAAGGCTGCTTGCTCTCTCCCCCCCCCCCCCAAATGAATTTTGATCCTTTCTTCAAAAGTTGTGTGAGGGGTTTAGCCCTGTCACTAAATTTATTTATGAATCTCCTGTAGAAATTGCAAAACCCTAGGAACCTTTGTACCTCTTTCACATTTCGGGGGGGTTGCCAAGAGAGAATTGCCTGGACCTTAGAAGGATCCATGGATATGCCTTCTGTTGATATTTTATAGCCCAGGAAATGTAATTCAGTTAAATCGAAGGCACACTTCTCTAGCTTGGCGAACAGCTTGTTCTCTCTCAATCTTTGTAAAACATTACATACATGGGTTACATGAGTTGTAGCATCCTCAGAGAATATTAATATGTCATCTAGATAAATGACCAGATACTTATCTAGTAAATCAGAGAAAATTTGATTCATAAATCGGGAAAATATGGCTCCTGCATTAGACAAGCCAAAGGGCAAAACAAGGTACTCAAATTTACCAAACCTGGTATCGAAGGCAGTCAGATATTCATGCCCCTCTTTCATCTGGATCAGATTGTATGCATTCCTGAGGTCCAACCTAGTAAAAACGCGTGCTTTCTGTAAGCGATCCAGCAGATCAGATATTAGCAGGAGGGGATAATTTTCTTTTATCGTGAGTTTATTGAGGGAACTGAAATCGTGGACCACTCTCATGGGTGCCTCCTGGTGTGCCGGTGCCAACAGGTCAGGCTTCTTTGGTACGAAGACGCTGGGGAAGTAGATGGTCGGATGAAACCCTTTTGGAGATTAGAATCCAAGTAATCCTTTAAGGTGGCTAGTTCCTTGGACATGGGATATTGTTTCCTTGCTGGATTCTTGGCTCCTGGTATCAACTCAATGGTGCAATCACAGTCCCTATGGGGGGGTAGTGCTGTGGCCTCTTGTTCGCTGAAAACGTCTGCGAAATCTGCATCCTTGGCTGGCAACTGGACCCCCCCTGCTTCCGTGGCTTCGTTGGTTCCTGGAGAGAGGAGAGCGGCTTGAATCTTGTGCTGGCATTCCTTAGCTGGGAAGGAGATTGCTCCCATAGTCCAGTTCAACAATGGGTTGTGGATCTTCAGCCAAGGTGTGCCCAGGACTATAGGCACATTAAGTGATGCAGTAACATAAAGTCGGATCCACTCAGTGTGGTCTCCCGTTGTTAGTTGCAAAGGTTCTGTGAACCTTCTAATCGGCCCTGCCTTGAGGGGCTGGCCGTCAATGGTCTCCACTTCTATGGGACGTGGCAATTCTATGGTCGGGATGTTGAAGTCTTGTACGGTCTGTACATCAATAAAATTGGTGGAAGCTCCGGAATCCACAAGGGCCTCTAGCTTGACCTGGTGCTCTGGGTTTACGTGCATTAGGACTGGTAAGTAGTAAAAGGATTGCCTGGAATCCTCAGAATGAGCCCTTCTTAATTGATTGATGGTCTCCCTGCTGAGCTCTGTGGAGGGAGACCGACGGAGTTTCCCTGGTTGGAAGTAGAGGTGTTTCAGCTGCTTGCCCTGGGGCTCTTACAGAATTTGCTTGGCTTCTCGCTGGGCAGGCTCACCATGTGCCCCTGGACTCTGCAGTAGAAACAGGGGGCTCTCTCTCTCGTTCTCTGTCTCTCAGCCTCGGAAATAAGCCTCCTGCTCTCCCTGATCTGCATCGGCTCCTCTGGTCCTGAGTAAGGAGATGCTGCGGAGAGAGCTGGAAATCCTGGAAGCGCCCTGAGACCCCTGCCTCTCCCCGGCTGCATCTGTCTGAGCTCTTCTAGCCTGGCGTCTATGACCACAGACAACTGATATAAACCTTCTAGGGTAGCTGGTGTTCCCTGGTGCACTAATTCATTTTTAATTTCTTCATCCAGCCCCTGTTTGAATTGGTCTTTCAAGGCACTCTCATTCCAATCCAGATCTCCTGCTAACAGCTTGAAATCAGCAATGTAGATTCCCACTCTCTTTTTGCCTTGCTTGAGCTTCCGAATTTCCCGGCTGGCAGTGACCTCTCTGATCAGGTCGTCAAAGTGTGCTCGGAACCCTGCCAGATCATTCCGGTAGTCGTTGAGAATTGGGTCATTGTTCTCCACCATGGGAATAGCCCATTTGGCTGCTGGGCCCTTTAGCAGACTTAAAATGAAGGTGACTCTGGTTCTGTCTGTGGGAAACTCTGCCGGTCTGCTGTCGAAAAACATTGTGCACTGTGTGAGAAAGGTTCTCAACTGTCCTGCTTCTCCTCCAAACTTCTCTGGTAGACTGCCCTGGGATGTCAAGACTACTGGCGGAGCTGCTGCTGCTGCTGCTGCTGCTGGCACCGGTTGTGGGTTAACCAGAGCTGGTTGTTGTAACTGCTGTGGCATAGCTGCTTGTAATGTGTTGCTCTGGAGATCTACTTGTTGGTGGTGGTGTTGCAGGGCTGCTGCCAATTGTTGGATGGCTTGCTGAATTTCCTTGTTTTCCGAAGACATTTCCCCAAATGTCTCTCCTTTATTTTTCTTTGTTCCTCCCTCTTTCAATGGGAGTAGGAGTTTGTTAGGATTGATGTCCTAACAGTCAGGAATCACGCTGAGATGAGGAATAGGTCTCTGGTGTTTATTACTGCTACATTAGACAGAAAATCCTAACAAACTGAAGAAGCGTGGGAAAAACCCAGACAGATAAACCCCAAAAGTTAAGGCGGGTCTGATCTGTGTCTCTTTGAATGGCTGCTTAACTCCTCAGTACTACGCATGCGTTTTCCCCCCTGGATAGGGGCCCCCTCCTTGTCTCCATCAGTACTCATGACAATTATAATTACAATAGTAAAAACTAATACAAACTGAAAGAAGAATAGAAAGAGTAGAAAGGACAGAAAAGAGAAAAAGGAAAAAAATATAAAGAAATAGAAAAGAATATAGTGAAGAAAAAAGAAATATATAAAGCAGTGACTTCCAACTGTCGTCACAAGTATAAGCAATTTTAGTAACTTACCTCCTCTTAAAGTACAACAAATGATCACTTCTTCCCATATCCCATCCATGAAGCATCATCATTTCAGTCCTGATGTCAGCAAAAGTCCATTAAAGGTTAACCAGAGATAACGTATCTATGTTAACCTTGATCAAATAAACCAACTTTATATTCCTTTTACTTCTAGCAATCTTAATCTTTAGCCCGGTCAAATAATGTCCTAGAATATTATTTCTTTTCATTTTTTTTTGTCCCTTCTCACGAGATGCTTCAAAATATTAACAGGCCTCTTTTTGTAGATCCAATATAGGAAAATTATCCAGGTCACACTCTTGGTTTATTGTTTGTATATCCATTTTAATCATTATAACATCAGCCAGTTTCTTTCGTATGTCCAGTGTAACAGCTTTTTCCATGTCATTTTTGTAGCCGGTCATTTGTAAATCCACTTTCAATTCAGTCTTGTCAGGTAAAACGTGTTCCTCTTCCATTACATCTTTTAAACACAGTCTATCCATAGAGGCAGATGTCTGTGGACACTATTAATATTAATTTCTGAGTCCATTTTTCAAAAATATTCTTCAGTATGTCCAGTGATAGACTATTTTGCTCCATTCTGTAATTGTAAGTTGAGTTTATATGTTCTTCTCCTTTAATTGTAATACTTAATTCCCTCTAGTTCCCAATTTTTAAAATCTTTATCTTACTATTTAAAAAAACAAAACAAAACAAAAGCATTTTCCCATGGGAAGAATTCTTTATAACAAATTCCAAAATCTTATTTCAAATTTATCTGGACCCGTTGTCCTTTTGTAACTTGCTAAAATCAGAGTTTTGATCACCCTTTTGCTGTCTATTACCCGCAATTTTTTTAAAGTTCTTAAACTTGAAGTTAAAACTTTCTTTTATTAAAGATTGAAGGAAACTCACTTGGTGCTGTCAGACTTGTTGAACCAAAGGTTTCTAGTAGCTAAAAAGCAGTTAATAAGCATTTCCAAAAATGATTAGAGAAGGAAGTATGCAAACCCACTGTCCTTTTAAAGGAGCTGACCGTGGTTTAAGCAAGATGGCTATTCCCTCGTCTTCCAGAGCTCTAAACCCACTGGAGACCTTGCAAGGAGCAGCTGTCTGGAGCACTCGTGGGTGATCTTAAGTCCTCTCCTTGTCGGGAGAGATTTGAAGAGCTGGTCTACTCGCTGACTCATTGTTCTTCACCGCTTTTCACAGAGCCGTCTTCAGTCTGCCATTTCTTCCTCCTGTTGACAGTTTCTCATGGGAATGGGGATCAGATTCAAACTTCCTTAATGCAGGAAATAGAACTTATTTTTGAGAAAACCAGAGCCAATCACCCACCAAGACAACAAAGGAAACAAGTAATAACTTCCTAAATGTGCTCATAAAGATTTTAAAATTAAAGTTAAATTCTATGAATAAATAGCAATCAAGATACAAATTCAAGGATCAAACTGTTAATATGGGAAATTAAAATCTCATTCTTCATGAGAATGTTGTAGTTTAAAAAGAGAAAATGTGGGCATCTATCCATCCCACAAGCACTTTCTCTGTATTCTATCAATCTGTTTAAAAACTTACTGGGTATTAACATAGATACTAAAAACATACCTTTGTCTAGGTATGACATTCATTTTAACAATTCTTCTCCCCAAGGACTTACAGGCAATTTAACAATTCGTTAATATCAAGATTAGTCTGAAACAATTGGAAACAATTATCTCTACAAATACAGAGTTCTTCCTAAGAATAATTTATTCCAAGGTATTTAAAGGAATTCAAGCTAAGATTTTCATAGATATTTGATGTCCTAAAGAAATTTTTTTTTAAAATTCTAGTTCCTTAAATAATCTGAATGTTTACTAAATCCATACTAAATCTGTAATGTTTGTTAGAGAACAGAGACAATTAGCCAAAAAACATAAAATATTATAACAATTTGGATTTAACAATGACTCAAAATGTCCTTCAATTGTTGGATCAAACAGGCCAAAGTTTCAAAGGTCAAATTAAATATAAAAGAAGATAGTGGACATATTTCATGAATTCCATATGGATGAAGAAAAAATTCTGTTTGCAATAACCTTGGCAGATGAATTAGAATATTCCATTTTGTCCAGTTGATAGGAGGAAATGTAAATTTAGCTGAGGTGTATTCAACCAATTTAACAGTATATCATTTCAAAGATATGCATTCATTGAAATGAGTGCTGCCAAACCTAGCTTATCAGTTTGAATATTTAATATGTCATTTAATAATTTGATACTATTTGATGCTTAAAGCCTTTCTTATAAACCTGGGGAGGCAATACATTTTAAAAACCTTTGCACTGAAGTTTCTGTCAGAAGTTTACCATTTACATTCAACATTGAGATTGGATGGTAACAAAGATTGTGATGTGCTTTATGTTCTGGACATTATATTCAGAATTTACTTCATTACTCTGCTGACTTGATAGTGGTTGATCGTATCTCAGAAGAAACAGTTCTGTCACAGAGGAATATGGGTGGGCCATCTTTGGGGAAGACACTCCCAGTGTTTGTTACCGGTGGCGTGTTCCAGCCCCCTATGCTCAAACCCAGGCCCTGGGCAGCAGACTTGTGGGGGCCCTGGGCTCCGGCAGTTGCTTCTTAACACCAGGTCAGTTAACAACAAAGCCCCCCTCATATGTGATCTGATCACTGAGGAGGGGGCAGACCTGGCATGTATTACTGAGACCTGGCTGGGCCCTGAAGGGGGGGTGGCCCTTTCAGAAATGTGCCCAGCTGGGTTTACGGTATGGCACTAGCTGAGACCCTAGGGCAGGGGAGGAGGGGTGGCTGTTGTCATCTGAGAGTCTCTTCTGGCCTTCAAGAGCCCTCCTCCACAAGTGGCCAGCTGTGAGACCCTGTTCTTCAAGTTGGGTTCCTGAGAACAGTTGGGAGTGTTATTACTGTACCAGCCTCCCTGCTGCATAGCAACCTCCCTGCCTGAGCTGCTGGAGGCCGTCTCAGGGTTGGCGGTGAAGTTCCCCAGGCTTATGGTTCTGGGGGACTTCAACCTGCCATCCCTGGGGCGTGCCTCAGAGATGGCTCGGGAGTTCATGGCTACCATGGCAGCCATGGGCCTGTTTCAGATTATTCGGGACCCGACTTGAGTCAGTGGCCTCACTTGGGACTTGATTTTCTTGTCGGAGCAGTGGCAATATGATCTGAGGGGAGAGTTAGAGCTATCCCCATTGTCATAGTCAGATCATGCCCTGGTGGCCCTGAGATTCTCCTATGCCGCCACCCTCCACAGGGAGGCAGGACCCATTCAATTGGTCCGCCCCTGGTGACTGATGGACCCGGTGAAGTTCCAGAGGGAGCTGGGGGTCATACCCAAGGATCATCTGCACGGTCCAGTGGAGGCCCTGACGGCTGCCTGGAATAGGGAAGCGGCTGGGGCCTTGGACAGGATTGTGCCTGTGCGGCCTCTGTTGTCCCATCGAACCCGATACTCCCTGTGGTTTATGAAGGAGCTGAGGGTTCTGAAGAGGATTAAGAGATGCCTAGAGCACCGCTGGAGGAAGACAAAGACCGAACCCGACCGAACAAAAGCTAGAGGTGCTATTAAGGCCTACTTTGTGGCAGTAAGAGCGGCAAAACATCAGTATTTCTCCACTCTTATTGCATCCACGGAATACCGCCTGGCGTCCCTGTTTAAAGTCACCCAATCCCTTTTGGGGAAAGGAGGGTCAGAACTCCATCTACAGGGCGATTCTGAGGAGTTTTCTGAGCATCTGCAGGATAAAATCATTTGGATCCGCTCTAAGTTGGACTCCAAGCATGAGGCAGAGTCTGGGGAGATGCCAAGGGAACAGGCTTACCCTGTTATCTGGGAGCAGCTTGATCCTGTTGGGCCCAAGGAAGTAGACAGGATCCTCCAGTCTGTAAATGCCAGAACCTGCAACTAGATCCATGTCCCTCCTGGCTAGTGGAAGTTTCCAGAGAGGTGACATGTGGTTGGGTCCAGGCGATGGTTAATGCATCCTTGAGAGAGGGGGTGTTTCCGATAGCCTTTAAGGAGGTGCTGGTGCACCCCCTCCTCAAAAAGGCATCTCTGAACAATTTTCGCCAGTCTCCCTCCCCTTTCTGGGGAAGGTGGTTGAGAAGGTGGTGGCGCTGCAGCTCCAGAGGCTTCTGGATGAAACGGATTACCTGGACCCCTTCCAGTCAGGTTTCAGGCCCGGATATGGGATGGAAATGGCATTGGTCGTACTTATGGATGATCTGTGGCAGGAGCGGGACGGAGGCAGTGAATCCATCCTTGCTCTTCTTGACTTCTCAGCGGCTTTCGATACCATCGACCATGGTATCCATTTGGGTCAGCTCAGGGAGTTGGGGATGGGTGGCATAGTCTTGCGCTGGTTCACCTTCTTCCTCCAGGGCCAGTCCCAATTGGTCTTGATAGGGAGTGAGATGTCCAATCCTTGGCCCCTCCTTTGTGGGGTGCCGCAGGATTTGGTACTCTCTCCACTCCTTTTTAACATCTACATGAAACCACAGGGTGAAATCATCTGTCATCATGGGATGAGATATCATCAGTATGCTGATGATACTCAATTATAGATCTCCGTCCTGGGTGAAATAAGTGATGCTGTGATCGTCCTTTCCAGGTGCCTGGAGGCTGTGGGGGTCTGAATGGGGAACAACAGGCTTCAGCTGAACCCTGGTAAGATGGAGTGGCTGTGGGTGGGGGGCTCCTCGGTATCTGGGAATTTAAAATCTTTGGTTCTGGATGGGGTTGCACTGCCCCAGCCAGACCCAGTGCAGAACTTGGGGGTCCTACTGGACTCACGACTCCTGCTCAAAGAGCAGGTGGCAATCGTGGCCAGGAGGGCCTTTGCGCAGCTTCATGTTGTGCGCCAGTTACGCCCTTTCCTGGACCGGGAGGCCCTTCGCACAGTCACTCATGCCCTGGTCATCTCCCATATAGACTACTGTAATGCGCTCTACATGGGGTACCCTTGAAGAGTATCCAGAAGCTACAGCTGGTCCAAAATGCAGCCACACGAACAATTATTGGTGCCCCTGGAGTGGCACATATTACACCACTACTCCGTGAGCTGCATTGAGTGCTGGTTTGCTTCTGGGTGCAATTCAAGGTGTTGGTTATCACCTTTAAAGCCCTACATGGCGTGGGACCAGGGTACCTGCGGGACCGCCTCATCCCCATTACATCTACCCGTCCCACCCTATCATGCAGAGAGGGCATGTTATGAACCCCATCTGTAAGAGAGTTCCATCTGGTGGGGTCCAGGAAGCACTCCTTCTCTGCAGTGGTGCCTGCCCTTTGGAACATTCTTCCCCCAGAGATAAGGCAGATTCCATCTCTTGTGGCTTTTTGTGAACAACTAAAAACCTGGCTCTGCCACCTTGCTTGGGGCGGGAAGGTGAGTAATCACTCTTGGAGATGGTTAGTGCCCTAAATGGCCTCTTAGATATATGTGACCGATTTTCCAACTAGCCTCGTCATCTGGATTTCATATTGTATTTATTTGCATATTTTATTTCTATTTATAGTTTTATGGTATTTTAATGTTTTATTCTGGTTGTAAACTGCCCAGAGTCCCCCCTTTTGGGGGAGATGGGTGGTGGGAAAATTTGATAAATAAATAAAATACTGTCTAATGATTTGTCAGTGTACATGGTCTTGCAGTTGGGCTAACATAATATGCAATCATGGCTATAATTCTATAATCACTTACTTGGCAATAAATCTGAGGGAAGCAAATTTAGCACTAGGTTATTAAATGTAATCTTTTTCAGTTAATTGTTGGCATTGCCTGATCAGAGAACAGCAGTCAATCCCCTCTCACATTGTCTGTGTATCTGGGAATATGTCTGAAGATAAGAATCCTTCCAGATGCATGTAGGTTTTTACTGTGGACTAGAACCCTGTAGAAAATGAGTCACGGTGTTGCAGCAATGGAGACAGCAATACTGTCTTTTTCTTTCTTTCCACACATTATTATCATTCTCTGCAATTAAGTGAATTAGACTTTTTGAAATTTCCACTTGTATTGTATTCATATACTACCTGAGAACTCATGATAATGCAAAAGGCAATCTTCTCATCATTTTATTCTCAGTTCAACAACCCTGGGAGGTAGAGCCAACCACTGAGCTCTGTGCTTGAATATAGACTTGAAGTGGGGTCTTCCCCATCCCAGTCCAAGAGCATCACATCGACACTCTTTAATCCTCAACTTGTTCAAAATATGCAAGTTGTATTGACTTCCACGAATGGAAATGCTTTCAGTTTCAGAGAAATTAAATCTACACTGAGATATTAAGTAAATCAAATGGGCTAATCCACTTGTGGTCTGAATTTAATTTGATGTATCTTCACTTCAGTATGTGAGAGCATAGATTTTTTGTTTTGATTTAAGAGAATAAGTGAGCAACTTGATAGATCTTACCTGTTGAACGTATAGTTAAGAAGAAAAAAATAGGAAACGTACTCCTTTACTAGGTTGAACTGCAAAGGTATGCTGAAATATGGCTTTCTATATTGTCTTTCTTTACGCATTCAGTAAAAAGCATAATACTTTAATTACCATAGCATTTTTCAAGCACATCACAGCAACTTTTTTTTTCAAGTAAAGCCTTGATTTCTCTTAACTGATTGTTTTGTGTGACAGGTGGCAGATTCAAGAAAGAGATAGTAGTTGATGGACAGAGTTACCTGTTGCTGATTAGAGATGAAGGCGGTCCTCCTGAGGCACAGGTGAGTATTATGTTTAATTACTTTAATAAACTAAAACCTGGAGACAAATCCAATGGGTTACATTGTTTCCAACAGAAAATAATGAAAGAAATGATTTCAGCTTATTTCCTTTTTGGGCCCCAGCACCATACCTGTCTCATCTATTCAGAACAAATTATAAAAAGTGGAATGGAGGAATTGGAAACAAAAAATCTCTCCTCTTACCTACACTAGTTGGAATGATGTCTGAATCCAAGCCAGTATAAAAAAAAGTTTTTCCATCTGTGTATTAGAATATAGATTAATAAATTAGTAGGATGAGTAATTTTTTTTATTGTTCCTTCAAGTCATTGTTGACTCCTGGTGACTGCCTGGACTAGTCCCTACAGTTTTCTTGGCAAGATTTAGAAGTGGGTTGCTTTTGCCTCCTTCCTAGGGCAGAGAGAGAGGGACTGGCTCAAGGTCACCCAGCTGGCTTTGTTTCTAAGGTGGGACCAGAACAAACAGTCTCCCAGTTTCTAGTCCAGGGCCTTAACCACAACACCAAAGTGGCTCTCAGGATGAGTAATACTTTTACAGAAATTGAAAGTTGCTTGATCAACTATTTGAATAACCATGCTATTTTAAGCCATTGATTACCAGTCTTTGATTCCATGGTAGACTAATTGATATAATTAAATGCCCTAATTCTTTAAAATGTATTAATTGATGCTTCCCAAGCAGATAATGTTTATCAGTTCCAAAGAGAGATGTAGGTGCCCCCACTTTTTTTAAAATTATAAATTGCATTTTATCACAACTTATCTGAGGAGATAGACAGGAGTTTGGGGGGAAAAAAATCTTCTATATAATTACCAAGAGTCTTCATTAACATTCAGAAATAGCAACATGGAGAGACTGAATTGAGATTATTTTATTTATTTATTTTCTATCCCACCTTTATTATTTTTATAAATAACTCAAGGCGGTGAACATACCTAATAGTCCTTCGTCCTCCTATTTTCCCCACAGCAACAACCCTGTGAGGTGGGTTGGGCTGAGAGAGGGGGACTGGCCCAAGGTCACCCGGCTGGATTTCATGCCTAAGGTGGGACTAGAACTCTCAGTCTCCTGGTTTCTAGCTCGTTGTCTTAACCACTAAACCAGACTGGCTCTAGTGGTTAAGATTAAGTGGTTAAGACTGGCTCTAGATTAGCCTTCTCTTTTGTAATGTTGACAGTGACCCTTTATGTAAAGAGGTAGGGAGCAGACAAACAGTTGTTAAGTGTCAGTGAGCAAGCACTGGACATAGAACTTTAAAACAACTGTGGTCTCCTTTGAAGCTTCAGTCTTTCAAGCTATTAAATTATAATATCCAACTAAATGGATAAACTGTATTGGCAGCAACAGTGTACTTTTCCTCTCTCCAACAGGCAAGTTTGTAACACCAGCCTCAGCTGAGGAAGTTTAGATAGTCTTTTTCCTTAAGCATCTTTGCTTTTCAGCTGGAATTCCTGTTTGGGAAAACCATTTAGTTCCCTATGAGAGAGGTAAACTGTTTCAAGCCCCAGTCTATTTAAAGCTGAATAGAGAAGCCCTGAGCAGTTTCTTCTGTCTTACTTCTCTTGGCCATCAGCCTGTATTTGTCTCCCTCAGCCTTTTCCTCTCTTCTTACAACCTTTAAGCTCATCAGGCTCTGAGTTGGAAAATGTTCACTCCCTGGTGCTAAGGCATTTTCCCTTCACCACAATGACCAATTTTAAATCCAATCTATTTCTTTCTTGTGTTGTAGTGAATGGAGAAGAGAGTGGTTAATAAAAACAAATCAGAAAGCAAATGCTCTGAATGGCAGTTGTAAGCTTTAGATGAGTAGCCTTCTGGTTAGGGAGTATTGGGTAGGTGTGAATATGTATGTAATTAAACTTTTATTAATGAAGGTTGGTGAGAGTGAGAACATCTGTAGTTGGGTAAAAGGTTTGCCCTATAAAGCAACTGATTGTGAAAAAAAGTGGTGAACTCAAGAGTAACAGAAAGCAATTACATTAATTGTATACAGTTCAGGGTAAATCGTCATTTATAATAGGAAAATTTATAAGCTGTGAAAAAGGGGTGAAAATTCCAGTGCCAGTTAGCGTCACATTTGGTACAATGTGAAATAAAAATCCTAGTTACAAAAGCATGTGATAATAAATAGATAGCTAACTAGTTAGCTGGAATAGGGCTTTTTGGCTGACTAGTAGCTCTTACCTGAAATAGGCATCTACTGAGGCTTTTGGTCACCTTGATTCTTTTCTTGGACTTCCTCTGAGAACCAGACTTTACTGCTGCATGAAGTGCACTTGCAGGTCACATTACTAATTGAAACCACCTAGCAGGTGTGAAAAATTGAACAAAGTTGACAGTAATGATTTCTTAAACAAGTTTTCTTGGATAACATAAATAAATTCACACCAGAGTTTAGATGTTATTCATGTACATGTTACATGAACATGATAGGTACTTAAATGCATATACTGTATACTGTGTGAGCTGTAATTCTTCTATTTTCTCAACATATTTTAAATAATTAAAATATGTTGGATGAGTTCCTCTGATGATTAGCATTTTATAATCTTATTGAAGGGCATAGATGTCATATCTGAGAGTTGATTGCATGTAACTGTGGGGTGGTGCGACGGTTACTTCGAGGACAGGTTGTAAGTAACTTTTTTAGCCCCATCATATCTCCAAATTGGCATTAAACGAATGGTCGTTAAGGACTACCTGTAGTGAAAAAAAATAATAGTGTTATTCAGTTTATACCCCACCTTTCTCACTTTAAGAATGTGGCCAATTGCTAAAGAGAGAAGACATATAAATATTGTGAAATGTTTCCATATTTCAAAAGTTGAAGTATAAACATGGAAGAGGTTGTGGAATCCAGAAACTGAACATACTGATGAATAGTTAGAAAATATTAGAATAATGGAAAAGAGGAATGAAGACCCAAATAATATGTATATGAATATAGGGATGCATATCAGTTCAAAATAGCAAACAGAATGGAGCTCTACAGAAATACAATATTCAAGCTTTGCATATTTTCTGCAATAGCAGAAATGACTGATTCACAGTCTGATGTTTCTCAGTGCCTAGATGAGCTTGAAGGAAACCACTTTGGTTCTGCCAGAAGTGTCTTCTGTGCCTGCATATGCACGTTCAGTTAATGTGTGCAGGTCCTCAGAGCTTCTAACAGTCATAGCACCCCTTTGTTTTAAGCAGCCAATTGTCTTTATGAAATATTAAAGAAGTGTAATTTGCCATCAAAATATCAATTGGAGGATACCCTGATACCCATTTAGATCCTAGACTGTGTGACTTGACATTGGCATCAGATTTCCTCTCTTAAGGGTTTGTTTTAATTTTTTTTCCTACAGTTTGCCATGTGGGTGGATGCTGTTATCTTTGTCTTCAGCCTTGAGGATGAAATTAGCTTCCAGACAGTGTACCACTACTATAGCCGTATGGCAAACTATCGTAATGCTAATGAAATCCCAATGGTACTAGTAGGAACCCAGGGTAAGCAGTAATTCTTACACCAATTTATTTCTTGAAAAACATTAATTTACTTGCTTGTATCTTTTCTTTATGAAGCTATATCTTAAGAACAGTGTTCATCTCCTTATCACTATTGGTATGCACATGTAAAGCTTTGCAAAAAGCTTTGGATTATGTGAAAGTACTTATGGAACTCCTCCTTTTGAATAGGTGAACTAACAGTGTCTTTTTTCCAGACTTGCATGGCTCTTTTGGACAGCTGCTTCGCCTTGCAATTTTCACATATCAGTAGTATACTTTCCTTTCACATCACTTTAGCAAATCCATGATTACCTTTTGGGTAATATTTGTAACATTGAAACAAAGTTCTCATTAGTTCCTTCAATAAGCTATTTTAGTTACACTAAAATCTTGATTCTGGCTTCATAACTTCAGATCTTGTTGAAGTCTCAATAAAACAATGCAGGTGAGTTTTCTTTTCTCATATTTTGAAATTTGGAAGTGAATTTTATTGCTGCAAGCTTTGTAAGTTTCACTGCAAAAACCGACATCATCACCTTATCTAAAATAACTGAGGATGGATTAAGGCAAGTTTTTAGTTCATTATACTGGCTTGGATGCAAAATTCTGACTGTGCCAGTGGACAAAACTTCCCATCTACCCATCTTCAGCCCCACTGTGAAAAACATTTAAAGTCATTGGAAGAATTCACAGCTTTTTGTAGACAAGATGGATAGTTCTTGTCTATCCTATTCATGGGAAACTTGTAAATACTCAAAATATGTTCATCCTTTGTTGCTTGCTCACAACACATTCTTATCCTGCCATCTTGTCAGAGAAATCTGATGGATTTTTCCCACTTTTCTGGACATGCCAAGAAAGTTATCAGTAGTGGTTGTTCCATATTTTATCATCATCATGGGCAAAAGTGATGCAAGAAAAAATAAAATGGTGAAGTAATAAGTATTTACTTCTGGTAGTCCTTGCTTAATGACCGCAATTGGGACTGGAGTTTCAATCTCTAAGTGATACAGTCATTAAGTGAGGCATCACGTGACCATACCAGATTGTATGAACATCTTTACCATGGTCATTAAGCAAATCACATGGCTGTTAAGTGAATTGTGTTCATTAAGTGAATCAATGGTTCCTATTGATTTCCTATTGGCTTGTCAGAAATTGGCTGGGAAGTTTGCAAATTGCCATCATGTGATCGCAGGATGCTGCAACTGGTCATAAATGCGAGCCAATTGCCAAGTGCCCAAATAGTGATCACGTGGCTATGGGGGTGGTGCGACGGTTACTTCGAGGACAGGTTGTAAGTAACCTTTTTAGCCCCATCATATCTCTAAATTGGCATTAAACGAATGGTCGTTAAGGACTACCTGTAGTGAAAAAAAATAATAGTGTTATTCAGTTTATACCCCACCTTTCTCACTTTAAGAATGTGGCCAATTGCTAAAGAGAGAAGACATAAAAATATTGTGAAATGTTTCCATAGTTCAAAAGTTGAAGTATAAACATGGAAGAGTTTGTGGAATCCAGAAACTGAACATACTGATGAATAGTTAGAAAATATTAGAATAATGGAAAAGAGGAATGAAGACCCAAATAATATGGATATGGATGCTGTTGCATTTCTTGATAAGTGGGAACCTTCAGCAGGTACTCTGTTCACCTGGGTCAATGAGCGGAGTTTACTTGGCAGTAGCATATAGGGCTTTAGAAGAAGTTAACCAAGCACCTTGAATTGCAGTTGGAAACAAATCGGCAGGTCTTTCAGCAAGCAGTGTTGTGTGACAATATCCTGCTTGTCTGGTAAGCATGTGAACACATGCATTTTGCACAAGCTGAAGTTTCTGGGTGGTTGTAATGTTTGCCTACCCCAAACACTCAGACTCACAAGAGGTTACTTAAATGAAATCTGATTTATTAGGGAAATTATGGCAGATACAGAGAAAGCTGAGAATGACTAAAGCGCGCCAAATACAAACTAAAAACCCTCGGTTCCAAACATAATCCCTCCCCCCTACCGGCCATAGCAACCACCCCCCTCCCAGGTGCTGGTAACCGTTTTCCACACATCCTGGGAAAGCAACCTTGAACACATGAGATAACCCAAACGCATTCCAACCCAGCAGCCAACAGATAACAAGTCCCCGAAGAGGAATCTGCCTCCCTCCCGAGATCAAACACGTATCAGGCAAATGACATGCGAAACGTTACGATGTACCAAGCACATTGAAACGGTGAACATGACAGTGGTCTTCAAGGGCAGTCCTATGTAGAACAAATTGTAGTAAGCCAAAATGCGGTAATATTGAGGTTAATTTGCATACAGAAAGTGACCACTTCCCTTTGAATTTATCACTGATAATCCCTAGAAATTTTGCATCAATTAACTGTATTAAACAATGGTGATACCCCAATTAACAAACTTCATCAATTAGGTGGCCATATTGGGGACAGATCATCCTGGAGAAGGCCTATCTATGTGATTGCTAAGAGTCAACACCAACTCGATGGCATATAATTAATCAATGTGTAAGATGCAGACTATTCCAACTACTACTTTATTATTTCATTTTGAGTTTTTACTATAGGCATTTAAAATCACTTTTAAATACAAGGGCAATAAATCTTTAAAGAACAGTGGGGATACTGATTTGCTTGTTTTTCAGACATTTTCACTACAAAGCCACCTTTAGAAGCTGAGTCCTAATGTGATGCCTGGAAATAAAAATATACTTGTCAACATGCTTCTTGGTGCTTGTCAAGTGCTGTGCCCTACCTAAGTGTAGTTTCTAAGATAATGTGATAATGATGATGATAGTAATAATAATAATAAGCTGGGTTATTTGAGGGACCACCTCTTCCCTATTAAATCTGCCCTACCCATCAGGCCTGGCAGAAGAGGTATGTTGCAGGTCCTGTCTGCTAAGGAGATACACATGGCAGGACCCAGGAGACAGGCCTTTTCCACCATGGCACCTGCCCTGTGGAACACCATCCCCCCGAGGTGAGACTGACCCCATCCTTGATGTCCTTCTTGAAGTCCATCAAAACTTGGCTGTGTCGAGTTTGGGGGTCTCAAGGAAATGGCAATTTAATGAGGTAGCTACATTGTTCGTAACATCTAATTCATTCATTCATTCATTCATTCATTCATTCATTCATTTTTCAAACTTCTGTTACTGCCCATCTCCCCCAAGAAAGGGGGACTCTGGGCGGTTTACAATATGCTCTCTCCTGGCCTTTTAATGATAAGATTAATGTTTTTTAATTGTGGAAAGTTTTTTAATGCTGTCGTTTTAAGGTTTTTTGTTCTAAGAGTCACTTCTTGTGAGACGGGCAGCCATATAAATATGATAAATAAATAAATAATTCTGCAAAGCAAAGCATGGGGTTTTTGAAAGTGTCACTGCTCTACACATAGACCCCAGAGCCACTCCAGAAAATTAAATGGGAAATAGCTGCAACATGCGTTTCAGTTGCCTTCTGGTATATGGGTACTTCATAATTGGCCATATTTGTTGAGGTAGCCATTTTGTGAGGTATTTTCAGAATTCCAAATGGCCCTACAAAGCTTTAATAACTTCTGAAACAAAAATGCCTTCTGTTTTCTTTATAGATGCTATAAGTTCAAATAATCCTCGGGTCATTGATGATATTAGAGCACGGAAATTATCCAATGATTTGAAGAGATGCATCTACTATGAAACTTGTGCTACCTATGGGCTTAATGTGGAGCGAGTCTTTCAGGATGGTAAACTTACTCTTCACTATAACTTGCCTATCTAATTAAAATGCACTGAATCAGTAATAAGGAACTATTAACTGAGTTCTAAAGTATATTTTTTCTCTCTTTTGAAACTTGTATTATGTATACTTAACAAGATAAAACTGTTTATCTACTCATGTGAAATAAGGGACAAGTTAATAATACCATATTAAGTAGTTCTCAGATACATTGAATACTGCATGCTACAATCTTGCAGCCTGTGCTTAAACTTTGGCATTCTGCATTGCAAATTAAAATGTTGATGGTATGTGTGTTGATTCAGCTACATGTTTAATGGACTTATTCCCATACAACTGTATATGGGTTCTGTTCAAGCAAGGAAAAATGTCCACATGTCCAGTGCTTATTTATATAGTAGTTTTCCAGTAAGTTATTTGTCACATGTTCCGGGAACCACCATCTGACAGTCCTCAGATTATGAGCACTCGTTCAGTGACTGTTCAAAGTTATGACAGCACTGAACAAGGGGGACTTACAGCCAGTTCTTGGAGTTCTGGCTGCTGCAGTGTTCCTGCAGTCACATGATTGCAATCCAGGCACTTGGTGCCCAGCTCACAATTAAGATGTTGCAGCGAGCTTCAGTCATATGGTTGCAATTTCCAGTGTTACCTGCTGGCTTCCCACACGCAAAGTCAATGGGGAAGCTGGCAGGAAGTCACTCTCACCACTTTTTTGCTGCCAGCACTCTGTAGCACCTGCCTGCAGCACCCATGCACCAGCCCGCGCTCTGGAGCACCTGCATGCAGCGGCACCCATGCACCTGTCCGTGTTCCAGTGTGTCTGCCTGCAGCACTCCCCTGCTGGTCTGTTTGCCTTGGGACTCCCACCTCTTCCTGTTTAACAACCTGTTTTGTCCTGGGGTTATGAGGCAACTAGGACTGTGGGATTGCCATTGCTAAGCAATGCAGTCACGTGACATCACACTTTACAACCACATTGCTTAGCGATGGAAATTCCAGTCCCAATTGCCATTGTAACTCAAGGACTGCCCATAACAAATGGTTCTATTTCTAAGTTATCTGCAACAGTCATGGATTATACAGGTTGACTGAAAATCGGGTAGTGAAGCTGCAGCAGCTCTTCCTCAGAAAAAATGCAAGAGGAGCTAGTTATCCTGTTCATAGTTACTGTTTATAGATACACTTAGTTAAGTTAGCTTCCAATTCAATATGCATAAAACTAATTGTATCTAAGGTACAGTTCAATGAAATTGTAACCAGGCACTAAGACTGTACCATTAGGCGGAGATCGAATAATGACTTGATTCTTTGAACTCCCTGCTTGAACTCTGCTCCAAAATAATGCATATTAAAAACTGATATCAAGGAAAAGGCTAGGTTAGAGCATTTTCTCTTTGATTTCTGTTTTTCTATGCAAATGGATTCTTTTTGTGTGAAACATCATTCAGTCATTTGTATTTGTGAGTATGAGAACAGTGCTCAGTTAAGTAAAAGCAACTGATAAGACTTTGTAGTCTGCTTGTTCCCAGCCTCTAGATATTTTTCCTCCCCTCTTTTAGAAGCAGAAATTCCTGGAAGTTTGTGGGACCTGGAATTGAGAATACTTTCTCCCATGTTACTACCACTTTATCTTGGGGTAAAAAAAATTAAATTCAGTCCCTACCTATGTAAAAAATAACAACCTCTTCAACAGAATTCTGATCATTTTCTGTGCCAATCTAATTCTTCTATGCTTTGCTTGATAAGTCAGCAATGGAAAAAGCAATAGTGAGGGAGCAGGATGACAAGAAGAAATAGACCATTACTCTATTCCCAATTTACCTGAAACGTAGATTAGAGTGGTTGAGGTCCAGTAGTTTATTTCTTCCCTGCAAATGGGAGATCAAGGGAGAGAAATTTCCTGCTCTGCAATTAGCAGATGGGTTGGAGAATCCTTCGCCTTAGCAGTACCTTCTGACATTTCAGCACATGGCAGTTGGCTGTGTTGGCCACCTTAATAACAGAAGTGCATTTAACAGATGTTTATTTATTTGAGTTATGCCTGTTGCAATTAAGGAGACTCTTGGTGGCATTCTCTCTCTCTCTCTCTCTACACACACACACACACACACACACACATGCACACGATATAACAAAATACCCATGGTTTAAAAATGAAAATAAAAATGACAAGGTAAGTAATGTAATAAAACATCCATAATAGATAAAACAAAAATGAAAATAAAATCAGCAGTTCACATATAAACAAGTACAGAACCAAAGAAATTGATGGAGATACCCTTTCACATCCCTAATGTCCTCTGAAATAATTCTGTTTTTAATAGTTTGTGGAAAGCAAATTATATGGAAACTTTAGGGGAGGCCATTCCAAGCAACACCAGAGTTCAACTTCAGCCCGTTTTGTTCCATGCAGATCCTTGTAGCTTTCAGGCACTGGCTCAAGACATTGATAGCATCCTCTGCATGGTCCAGAGTAGCTAAATACAACTTGGTATTATCAGCATACTAAACATATTGTACCCTGCATTGGCAGATAACTTCTCTCAGTGTTGATGGTAAAACTAGAGGAAAAGAGCCTGCAATACTCCACAACTGCATGACTGATCTCTTCTTACCCCTGTCCCCAACTGCAATTGCCCATTGAGACAGGAGTGGAACCACTGCAAAATAATGCCCCCAATTCCTAGTCCCTGAAGGTGATCTAGGACACCATGGTTGATGGCATCAAAGGCTGCTGAGAGATCAAGAAGGATCAAGATGAGTGCACTTTCTTCTCCAGGTCCTGATAAAGGTCATCCATAAGAATAACCAAGGTTGTCTGGGTCTCATGCCCAGGCATGAACTCTAACTGAAAGGGATCCAAGTACTCTTGATCTTCTAGGATGTTATAGCCAACCACAGTCTCAATAACTCTTCCCAGGAATGGGATGTTAGAAACACCAATAGTTGTCCCATACAGATGGATACACATCCTCTTCTGGGCATGTGGGGGGATGCCAAAGCCCTTCAAGGCCAACATCGGAATTACATTACCCTCTTCTGTTAACCACATCTGAGACCCAATTTATCATGCTCCTCAGACCCCTTGGGGAGTCTTGGAGGGACATGGTTCAAACTCACAAGCGGTCAGAGACAGTACTTCACCCTGTCCGCTTCCACATGTCCACAGGGAAGAAAGAGTCCCTGATAATATTTCATGGTGCTGCCTCAGTCATAACAATAGAGTCATCCCATAAATCTGAGCAACTTAACAGCAAAGTACTGTACAGCCTGGCCACAGCAGCCAGGTAAAAGAGGGCTGGCCACCATAAACAAGGTTGCTAGAAGACTGCCCACTGATTCCATAAAGAAGGAAAATTAATGGTGCTTTGCCTCTCTTGTTACCATGGTGTAAGCTCAAACTGTGTATGTGTGTGTGTGAGAGAGAGAGAGAGAGACAGACAGATATTTTAAAGAAGATACATAAACCAGAAAGAAAGAAACAGGAGAAAATAATAAAATAATAAAACACAAATGAATAAAGGATCTGCAAATGTCCTAAAATTTATAATTTTCCAGTACTCAATTAATTGTGAATTACTGAATATATATCATTTTAAAAGATTGGAAATCACTAATAAACTTTTAAGCAAAGGATGAATATGTAAAACTATGGCCAACACAATATACATCACTGAGTGAGATTATAAAGTACAAGAAATTCTATCTATATTACTGAAAGGTGGTTCTGTTTTAGAAATTCTGCAAAATTCAAATAGTCTATGCATAGAGAAACCTATATTTTAGATGTGGTACAAATCCATGTATTAAATTGTAGCCCAGCAGTGGTTTCCAACTTGAATTAGATTCTGTGGCAGATTTATTTTTAAGATATTCTAGAAGCATATTCCCACAGCTTGGTTCTTCCAATGTGGAGTTCAAATGATTTTTCCAGTAAAAAACATGTACTATCCTTGTAGTAGTTGGCATGTATAAAGTTAATTTGGTATACTTTCAGGAAATATATAGTTTAGTAAAGTTTAATAGAAATATTACAGGTTGAATTCAACTTTTGACTTAACTGTCATTCTGGTAAGAATAATTTTCCAGAATTATTCAGCTTTACAACATAGTTGCCACCAAGTATTATGCTGACTTTTCTCACCATGTGGGTGAGAGTAGGCTAGGAGTAGTATGGTTTGATGGTATGGTATGTGGGATGGATTTTAGAGAAGGAAGGTTGATGACTGGTAATCCTGAGTACGAGGTGCTGAGTATAAATCCCCATAGCATCCCCATAGTTGGTACCAGGGTCCTGGTGGTGTGTATAGGAAGCTTGGATACTAAATGGGGCCTTTGATTTGGATAATGGGGGGAGAAAGGCCAGGTGAGGATATTGTGGAAATGAAGGGCAGAGGGAGATATGATTGGGCCACTCCTGGGGAAGGTGACCTTATTACTTAGTACCTGTCTTGCCTTACCCAAAGACATGGTAAATCACTGCTCCAGAAATCCTAGCTTCTGGCTGTAGCTGCTTAATTGCAATCAGCCTGTAATAACATTTTCTTCATCTACAGTAGATGAGGCTGACGTTGCCTGCATTACTGAAACCTAGTTGGGCCCTGGGCGGGGGGCAGGTTTGCCCCTCTTAGAGATGTGTCCTCCCAGCTGTTTGGGAGGGCTGGGGCACTGGTGTGGCTGTCGTCATCTGAGATATTCTGATGGCCTCCAGGAGTACTCTCTGCAGATAGTTGGTTGTAAGGCATTCTTTGTGAAGTTGGGCAGTAGGGATCAGAGGGTATTGTTGCTTGCATTCCAGCCTTCTTGCTGCATAGCAACCTCCCTAGCTGAGTGGCTGGAGTCCACGGCTAGGTTGGCAGTGGAGTTCTCCAAGCTTATGCTATTGGGAGACTTCAGTCTGCTGTCTTCGGGTGTGGGCTTGGAGGATGCTCAGGAAGTCATTACAACAGGTCCCCAGTTTAAGAACATCCTGGTTTACAGATGACTCCTAGTTAAGAATGGACTGCCGTAAAGCTTATTATATTAAAAAATTGAGGTAAGTACAATGTTTTGAGTTAAATGCACAATACTACTTTGTGTATTATGTTTAAGATGTTTTAGTATATTTGGAAGTGATTCATAAGTGTTTTATATGCATAGAAAGGTAAAATATATACTAAGACAAATATTTGACTAACTAATGCTCAGTTACTGTTCTGACTTACATACAAATTTGACTTAAGGGCAGACTTAGGAATGGAATTTGTTCTTAAACTGGGGATTTGCTGTACAACCATGGACCTGATCCAAGTTATCTCTAGCCCAATGCATGGGGGTGATGTGGTGTCTCATGTTGGACCTGGTTTTTATCTTGGGCAAAGGTGATGTAAACTGGAGCTGGGGAATGTCATCATTCCCTTGACATGGACAGATCACTTTCTTTTGGCCTTGGATTTCTCTGAGATTGCACCTCGCTATGTGGAGGTACTGTAGATCCTATTTGATCAATCTGCCCTAGGCACCTGATGGACCCTATTGGGTTCCACAGAAAGCTTGTGTGAGGTTAGCCCCTTCACCTTAGTGGAGTTTAGCCCCGCCACCGTAGCACTGTGACACCATTCCAGGACTTTCCGTCTCAAGGCTTCTGGTATGTATATCCTCTCCCCCTTCTACCATAATCCCAACTTTTCCACCAAAAAGGTTTTATTGTTCTGTAGCCAGCCATCCTGGAGCACTGCAGACTGAAGTTCAGTGTGTAAGTCCTTTTCCACCGGTGCTGCCGTGCTGGCTGTCTGGCTCTGCGTGGTAGCCACCATCCCAAATTGGGCAGGAGAAAGGACGAAGTCCACCACCTCTTCTCTCACACTGTTATGTTGGGGTAGGCAAGATAATGTGTCAGCCAGGAAATTCCTAGTATCAGACCAGTATTTTAGGGTGAAATTAAATCTACTAAAGAACTGCGCCCATCTGATCTGTTTGGGATTCAGTTTTCTTGGGGATTTTAAGGCCTTTAGATTCTTATGGTCTGTCCAGACCTTGAATGGGTGTGGAGCTCCCTTGAGCAGGTGCTGCCAGGTGACAAGTGCCCATCGTACTGCAAAAACCTCCTCCCAGACGTGCCAACGCCTCTCCGTCTCTGAAAATTTGTGCGCGAGGTAGGTGCATGGTCTCAGCTCTCCGTCTTCATCTTTCTGTAATAGGATGGCCCCAATGGCTACATCTGAGGCTGTGCCTGGGCGATCAGGGTCCGTGCAGGGTCAGCATGTCTCAGAACCGGCTCAGATGTGAACAGTACTTTGAGGCAGTCGAATGTATCCTGGCATTCAGCTGTCCATTTGATCGGGGCTCCAAGTTCATTGTTTTCGGGTCTCCTTTTTCTTTGTCTTCAGCAAGTCAGTGAGGGGTAGTGCTACTTGCACAAAGTGGTGGATGAACTGCCAATAACAATTAGCAAATCCTAAAAGAACTCTGTAGTTGCCTCCTGGTGCGGGGTGGTTCCCAGGTGGCTACATCTCTGACCTTAGCTGGGTCCATCCCCACACCCTTGCTAGAGATCCTGTACCCCAGGTAATCCAGTTGTGTCTTGTGGAAGTCTCATACAGTTTTGCATACAGTTGATTTTTTAACAGCCACTTCAGAACTTCTTTCATCAGCACCATGTGTTCCTCCATCGTTTCATAGTAGATTAGGAGGTCATCCAAATAGACTAAGACACCTCAATAGAGAAAGTCATGCAGGATTTCATTTATGAGGTGCATGAAGACCCCTGGCACCCCCTGCAGTCCGAATGACATCACTATGTACTCAAATGACCTGAGTTCGCAGTTAAACGCAGTTTTCCACTTGTCCCCTTCTCGAATTCGTAGCCTGAAATATGCCTTGCTTAGGTCAAGTTTAGTGAAAATCTTCCCTCGTGAGAGGTGGGCCAGCATATCGCTCATCAGAGGAAGAGGGTATTTATTAGAGGTGCAGACCACATTTAAACCTCTATAGTCTGTGGAAAGTCATAGGGACCCATCTTTCTTCGAAATAGGACAGGTGTGGCCATAGACAACGTAGCAGGATGAATGAATCCCTGCTGCAATTGTCGATGACCTCCCAGAATACTTCGTGTTCCTTGGTGGCCATGGGGTACAGTTTCGTCTTGGGTAGCTCGGCTCCCGGAATTAGGTCTATGGTGCAGTCAGACTTCTGGTGGGGGGCAGTTGGTCAGATTTGGCCTCAACAAACACATTCTTTAAGTGTCTGTACTGTCTGGGAATGCAAGGACACTTGTCCATGGTCACCTCCTCCTCCATCTCCTCCAGAGATCCCATAAGCTCAGACCGTGTGCCTCTCTGTGTCAGGGCTGGTCATTCGTAGGTCCCATCGGAGAAGTAAATCTGCCCTGACTTCCAATTTACTCTTGGATTACGGTCCTGGAGCCAAGCAAGCCCTAAGACCGTGGAGTGGTTGGCGATTAGGGCCACTAAGAATCTCAAAACCTCCTCATGCGTTCCCGCCTGCATGATTACTGGCTCAGTGTAATATTCAGCGGGGGGCCCTTGCATGTCCCCCCTGTCTAGTTGGGTGAAGATGATGGGGTCCTTCAGCCTTTCTACCCTCAGCTTCAGGTTAGCTACCATTGAGGGATGCAGCAGGTTGCAGGTGCACCCAGAGTCTAATAGGCCTGCTAGTTCAGTGTGGTCCCCTCCCCTGAGTGGCTTCAGCTGTGTGCTCACCATCAATATAGGATAGTTCCCACTCACCATGGGGTCTTTGCGCCCATTCTCACATGCCTGCCCTCCGGTGCTTTTTAGAGCAGGCTCTTGTTTCCCGACTTCTGGGATCCCTCCTCAGCCGAATTTTCTGAGTCCTCATAGGCCTCATGGTGTTTCTTTTTGGTAGCTGCTGCTGCCGGTGCCCTGGTCTTCTGGGCTGGGGTGTTCATGTTGGTCCCACTGCCTTTTGGCTTTCCTTGCCTAGTGGGGGGTATGCAGTCAGCTGCTCAATGCCCCTCTTTTCCACAAGTGAAGCACAAGTCCTTTTGTGCTTTTCGCTCCCTCTCCTCATTTCTTGGTCGGTCGGCTGTCTTTCACTCAAAAGGGTCTTTTGCAAACGTTGGGCACTTCCTGGCGGCATACGACCATTGCTGGCATCTTACTTGGGCCCGCACTTCCTCAACTTCCACCACTAGGCAAATCCAGTCCCTTAATGATTTAGGGTTTCCTCAGGCCAAGGACCATTCTAAAATTTCGGGGCATAGGCCCCCTTTGAAATGTTCAATTTTTAGGGGCTCCGTCCAGTCAGTAAGTCTCCCCGCCAGGGTTTTGAACTCTATGGCATACTCTGATACTACTTGCCTCCCTGTCTTATGGTCTGCATACTAGTCCGGGCCCTCACCACTGCTAGTGGGTCTTCAAATCACTCTTTTAGTGCTCGCATAAAGCCTTGGAAGTCTGGAAGTTCTGGGGCTGCTGCCTCATGCAGCCCCTCTAACCATTCTGCAGCCACTGCTCTGCGGTGCCCTGATACGTATCGCGCCTTGGTGTCCTCTGAATGGAAGGCCCCCTCAAATTCTTCCATGAACCCCCTCATGTGTGTAAGAAAGCACACTAACTGCTTGGGGTCTCCATTGAATTTGATGCTCAGGCCTCTGTCCCCAAAGGATTCCTCCCTCTTCCATGGGCTACTCAGTCCCATGGAGATTGGGGTCCCCACATACCAGGCTCCCTGTGTCACCCCCCCCCCCCCAGTCAGTAGGTCTCGTTGCCTCAGTTAGGTTCACCCCGTTCCTGCCTGTAGAGGGCGCCCACCCTCCTAATGTCATCTCACCTCTCGCTGAAGCTCCGGCCTGGTTTTTAGGCCTCTCAGTTTCAAACAGCCCCCCCTTCCACACTTCATTTGCTTCTATGGGGGTCGGGGTCTGCGCTTCCCAGGGGCTCAGCATGATCTCCTTCCAGGTAGGAAATCCTCCTCCAGGTGCGGCTGCCGTGCTTTCATGGCTAGGCTGCATCCCTCTCCCTGTTGCCTCTGGGCTTAACGTTACTGCCTGGCCCGGTTTTCAAGTTTCCCGCCTTCGGTCTGCCCCACCTTTCTCTGTGCTCCACCTGCTCGTTCGCCTATTTGCCTGGGTGTCATGGGCACCGTTGCACTGATTGTGTCAGCACAACGGCACACATAACAATACAAGGAAACGGGGCCAAAGGATTAAAAGATATGCAACTGACTAACAAAGAAAGGTAACAGCTACCGGCAACAAGGTAATGACTCCAGCCGGAAAAGCCGACAGAAGGATACAATGTTGCAAAGGGTGAAACTGACAAAGCTGTCAAAAGAAGCACGGAGATTATCACCCGGCTTAAAGTCATCACTGGCCAGAGGAAGAAGATTAAGAAATCGCCCGGGGCACCAGTAGGGGCCCCGCGCCCCCTCACCCACCGGCAGCGGAACACTCGGGGCTTGGGGCTTACTCAATCCAAGGAGGGGGGAGCGCTGACCGGCGCGGGGCTATTTAAATCCTGTACCGGCACGCTCCCTCCACTCTCAGCTTTTCACTAGGCACGCATACTATGTTTGAATAAAACCAGAACCTGATTTCTCCAGAATTAGCGTCTGTGTCTTTTTGAGCAGCAGGCAAAGCCTGACACCGGGGCTCGGAGTCCTTGCTTCCTAGGTGTCCAGCGCCACCCCCCCCCGCCAAGCTGTAGGCCCTCTCCCTTCTCCTTCAGGGGTTGCTAGCATTATGGCTCTGTCCCTTGTCACAGGGGCTTGGGCTCCGCAGTCTAGCCTCCAGAGCAGGCCTTCAATTGCCCCTCGTAGGGCTGACACATCTCACTCTAGCTGCACCATTCTGCTCCCTGACTCCACCGGTGAGTACCTTATGCTGGGGTTTGAGCTTGCTGCTGTCTCCCCACTTGTGCTTGGGTACCGGGGGTCTCTGGGGTCCTTAAATCACCTTGGATCCATGCCTTGCCCTGTGGGACCTCTCGCACTCCTGGGTTCTGCTCTGGGTGGGTTGTTTCAGGCCTGTGGCCCAGTGTCCTCCATTCTCCCCATGGTCTGGGTGCTTGGCCATCTGGGTTGTCTGCATTGCTCTCCCATACATTCGCCCCTTGTGGGCTGCCTTCAGGGTTCTCTGTGTCCTCCGGTAGGGCCGCCATTGTGAGGAAAAAGGATTCGTGGTTTTCTGTGAGGTTCTTGATCTTTATGCCCCAAATCCAGCAACTCACAGCACAAGCCACTAGAGATATACATAGTTCTTTATTGGGACAGGATCAAACTCTGTTAAAGCCACAAATGGGGCCTACTTCCTCCCGCCTTCTCTTTTAAGCCTTCCGCTTTTGTCCCGCCCCTTCCTTTCTTCTTCTTTAGCTCTGTGTAAAGCTGGAGCACCCAGTCCCAATTAGCCATTGAGACTGGGTGTTCCATCCTTACAGCTTGGGGTTGTTCTCGGGGCCCTAGTACATGGTTCAGCTGAGGCTTTAATCTCTGCTTGGAATGAGCAGGCAATGTCAGCATTGAATCAGATCGTGCCTGTGTGAATTTTCTTTGCTTATGGATCTTGGAGAGCACCCTGGTTTTCAGAGGAACTCTGGCTGATGAAGCAGCATAAGGGACACCTAGAACACTGCTGGTGGAAGATAAAGTGTGAATCCAACAAAGCCTTCCTTAGATATTAGGAAGGTATTATCTTGTGTCAATAAAGGCAACAAAACGTAATTATTTTTCCCCCATATTATGTCCACACAGAGCAAGCTAAGTCAGGCCCATGGTTACCAATCTCTCCTGGCAAGGAGGGGTCTGGAGAATATCTGCAAGGCTGTTCTGAGGATTATTCTAGACATGTGTCAGATAAAGTCCTCAGGGTTTGCTCAGTCTTTATTGGTACAGGTCCTATGGAGGTGCTTGAGGTGCAGTCTTGCCTGCTTACCAGGGAAGAGTTTGAACCAGTTAGTCCTGAGGAAGTGGACAGGGTCTTTGGAGTTAAGTTTAAACACCTGTGCTTTAGATTGTGTCCCTCCTGGTTAGTTAAGGCCGCAAGGGAGGTGACATGTGGCTGGGACATGTGGTGGTTAATGCTTCTTTGCAGGAGGGAGTGGTGCCACCTGTTTTCAAAGAGGCAATTGTTTGTCCTTTCCTCAAGAGGCCATTGCTGGACCCAGTGGAACTTGACAATTTTCATCCAGGCTCCAACCTTCCCTTTTTAGGGAAGGTTGTCAAAAGCTGCTGAAGATCCTGGAGGAGGCAATTTGTCTGGATCCTTTTCAGTTGGGTTTCAGAACAAGTTACAGCACTGAGGCACCAGCACCTTTGGCGGGTGTGGATGGAGGCAGTGCACCCACTTGGCCCTTCTTGACCTCTCAGTGGCTTTTGATACTATCTATCATTATATCCTTCTGGAGCAGCTCAGGGACATGGGAGTGGGAATCATGGTACCATGGTGGTTCTCCCTCTACCTCCAGGGTCAGTTT
The DNA here is from genome assembly GCF_035149785.1 of Candoia aspera. Lineage (NCBI taxonomy): Eukaryota > Metazoa > Chordata > Lepidosauria > Squamata > Candoiidae > Candoia > Candoia aspera. Next base: position 168,104,679 of record NC_086153.1, on the reverse strand, counting down.
CAGCCTGAGGCCCTTGCATCTTTTTGATCACACAGTCTTTAACTTGTTCAGTTTTGGAGACATGCTTCAGCAGTTTATAAATCAGGCCAAACAGACATTCAGAGTTAAACCCCATTACTAGATGCTTTTCTTCCTCTGCTAAGTTCCATGTCAACATTTGGGTTTTTTCTTTATTGATCTGATAATCTGACACGAAACCATATTGCCATATATATTCCATTAACAATACTAAGGAATCTTTTAGTTATGTAACTGAGTACAATTTCATCTCTCTTGTGCTGGATCAATGCTACATGGCATATAGGGCAGTAAGGCAGTAAGTACAATTTCATAATTTCAATTTATGTTCTTCAGTTGCTAGTTTACCTCCTGAAATTTCATTTTCTTGACTTATTTCATTGCCAATGGTCATAATGCCAATTAAAATAGAGAACAGAAGGGGCAACTGTTTATTATGGTGTATTGTTGTGATAATATTGTATTACTTCGGCTTTTTATTTTTTAAAAATATTCTTATTAATGTAAAAAAATTAGAGTCACAACTCATCATTTTTAGAATTGCAGGATGAAAACCCCTTCTAAATTATTGAAGGCTTTTTCTGCATCCAAAAAAACAACACTTCTTTTGTTTTTTAAATTTACCTGGTCTATAACATACCATATGTCTGATATTGTCTCTCATGTATATCTTCAGAACAAATCTAGTCTGTGGAGTCCTTGGTGCTCTCTGAGCCTTGTTGTTTTCTTGCAGACGTTTCATTGCCAGACTAGGCAACATCTTCAGTGCGAGGAGGGAGTGGGCCTTGCTCTGAAACGTCTGCAAGAAAACAACAAGGCTCAGAGAGCACCAAGGACTCCACAGTTCAACCCTGAGCTACAAATATTCACTTTGAAATCCAGTCTGATCAAGATATATCATTTTGGTTAAAACTTCATTTATTCTCTTTGTAAGTATTGCTGTGAAAAGTTTATAATCTACATTCAATAAAAAAATAGGTATGTATGACTCTAGGCAAGTTAAATACTTTCCTTCTTTATAAATCAAAGTGCTAAAGGCTTCTTTTCATGATGAAATCTCTAGAATTTCCTTCATTACTTGAGTTAAAGGTTTAACTAGAGTTTTTTGGAAAGTTTTGTAGTATATTGCAGAGGTCCTGGAGCTTTATTCAGTTTGTTTTTTAAACTAAATGTTAAAATTTAGTTTACACAGTTGATAGGCCAAAATTTATCAGACTGCCTTTATCAAAGTATTTTTGTTGATATTCAATATCTTGTAAGTCTCAGTTTCTTTAATTAAACCTAGTTGAGTCTGTATTGCCTGTATCTTTTGTTCTAAGTCCAAAATTAGGTTGAGTTTACACCTTGATTCTAGTTGTTTCAGATAATTCAGCAATATATTCTGCTGTTTCTGCATGGCTTTCTTTCTGTTTGATTCCAGAGAGATAAATAAGCCTCTCATAAATACTTTGCTAGCATTCCATACTGTAGATAAGAAAACCTCAACAGTCAAATAGATTTGGAAGAACCTCTTTAGCTCCTCATAACACTTTATTATACCCCTCTAATAATAAGAGTTTTCAGAGTCTTCACCTTCTCCATCTAGAAGTTCCTTTGTTTAGTCTTACCATTATTGGATTGTTATCTGCAAAAGTAAGAAGCTGCCACTTCCTTGTCTATAAAATTGGTTAACAGTAAGTTAGAATTTCTATACATTTTATGAACAGAAGAGTAAGAAGTATACTGTCTGTGGGATGTCTGTATCTTAATGCATCCAAGAGAGATAATGACGTAAAGGCTTAGGTATTTACATTCATATCTCCAAGGATTAGGAAGTAATAAATTAAAAAAAATCTTTCATAGAACTTTATTATCATTCAGAGCATAAATGGAGGCAACTGTTATTTTCCAGATTCAGTCTGAAGTATAATATTAGAATCTTCCTTCCTCATCTTGGATTTATTTTTCTAGAATCCATGGTAAGTTTTTCACATACGGTGCATTCGGAAAGTATTCAGACCCCCTTCACTTTTTTCAATTTTGTTACGTTGCAGCCTGATACTACAATCATTCAAATTCATTTTTTTTCTCATTAATCTACACTCAGTACCCCATAATGACAAAGTGTAAACAGAATTTTAGAAATGTCTGTAAATTTATTAAAAAGGAAAAACTGAAATATCACATGTACGTAAGTATTCAGACCCTTTGCAACAACACTTGAAATTTAGCTCAGGTGCCTCCCATTTCTCTTGATCATTGCTGAGCTGTTGCTGCACCTTGATTGGAGTCCACCTGTGGTAAATTAAATTGATTGGACATGATTTGGAAAGGCACACACCTCTCTATAGAAGGCCTCACAGCTGACAATGCATACTGTATCAGAGCAAAAGCCATGAGGTCAGAGGAACTGCCTGCAGAGCTCAGAGACAAGATTATTGCAAGGCAGAGATCTGGGGAAGGCTACAAAAGTTTTTCTGCTGCACTCGAGCACAGTGGCCTCCATAATTCTCAAATGGAAGAAGTTTGGCACGACCAGGACTCTTCCAAGAGCTGGTCGGCCAGCCAAACTGAGCAATCAGGGGAAAAGAGCCTTAGCAAGAGAGGTGACCAAGAACCCAATGGTCACTCTGACTGAGCTCCAGAGTCCTGTGTGGAGATGGGGCAAAGTTCCAGAAGGACAACTACCGCTGCAGCCCTCCACCGATCTGGGCTTTATGGCAGAGTGGCTAGACAGAAGCCTCTCCTCAGTGCAAAACACATGAAAGCCCGCTTCGAGTTTGCAAAAAGGCACCTGAAGGACTCTCAGACTGTGAGGAACACGATTCTCTGGTCTGATGCAACCAAGATTGAACTATTTGGCCTCAATTCTAAATGTTATATCTGGAGAACGCCAGGCACCGCTCATCACCTGCCCAATACCATCCCAACGGTGAAGCATGGTGGTGGCAGCATCATGCTGTGGGGGTGTTTTTCAGCAGGGACTGGGAGACTGTTCAGGGTTGAGGGAAAGCTGAATGGAGCAAAGTACAGAGATGTCCTCAATGAAAACCTGTTCCACAGCGCTCAGGACCTCAGACTGGGCTGAAGGTTCACCTTCCAACATGACAACGATCCTAAGCACACAGCCAAGACAACACAGGAATGGCTTAGGGACAACTCTGTGAATGTCCTAGAGTGGCACAGCCAGAGCCCTGACTTGAACCCTATTGAACATCTCTGGAGAGACCTGAAAATGGCTGTCCACCGACAATGCCCATCCAACCTGACTGAGCTTGAGAGGATTTGCAAAGAAGAATGGCAGAAAATCCCCCAATCCAGGTGTGCAAAGCTTGTTGCATCATATTGAAAAAGACTCGAGGCTGTAATTGCTGCCAAAGGTGCTTCAACAAAGTACTGAGTATACTTAAGTACATGTGATATTTCAGTTTTTCCTTTTTAATAAATTTACAGACATTTCTAAAATTCTGTTTACACTTTGTCATTATGGGGTACTGAGTATAGATTAATGAGAGAAAAAAAATGAATTTGAACAATTGTAGTATCAGGCTGCAACATAACAAAATTGAAAATAGTGAAGGGGGTCTGAATACTTTCCGAATGCACTGTATATAACTACTCTATTTTCTGTCTGTCTGAGACCACATTTTTTCAACCAAGATATTTATGTGTTGTTTTTAATGTGTCTTTTGAAGGCATATAATTTTTCCCTTTTTAACTTAAAAAAAAATTCCCCTTTAAATTGGATATTCAACCCATTAATATTGGTTGGGAATATTCTAATTTGATCTATGATAATAATTCGTAGATTAATTTATGAAGAGGTACCAGCTGCTTGATCCAGTTTTTTTCTTCTGTCTGTTCTTGGTCTTTAATCCCCTGCTCTGTTACAGATAAGGACTCAAGCATCCTGTTAGCATCATTGACAGATTACAAAAAGACTTTGCCTGTATCCAAAAAGTCCTCCAGATGAAACGAAGTAGTCCATTTGTATGTGTTATTTTTGTCCTGATGAGCAATTGTAAAAATCTGGTTTCTCCTCTTGCTGAGTATAGCTGGAGGTACATCTGGTAAAATCTCAATAGTTGTATCTCTGAGTTTTGAAGGAGTTGCTTTTTTGTTCTAATATTGCCTCTTTGATCTTAAAATATGTGAATTTTACCACTATATGCTATGGTAAGTTTTGCCTTCACGTAGCCCAAGAATTTATTCTACAAATTTCCTGAATTTCCATGGTTTTATTAGGTTAAGATAAGTAGATTTTCCATTTATTTTTCTAGAGTCTAGGCTTGAAGTTGAAGTCATTCCGATTTATTTTTCCTCTCCCTCCACTGGAGAATTAGGTTTCTCTTCTGCCACTCCGTTTTCCAGAGGTCCTTGATAAACTAGGGTATTAACTAAGGTGTTAACGTGGAATGACATTTGTAGGGCAAAGCTTGTGATTGAGTACAATTCCAGGAGCCCTTTCACATATACAAATACTATCCTATAGTATTATAGGATATAGGATAGTACAAATACTATCCTATATCTTTAAATTCTTTTTCCTAAATGAAAAACTTTGCATTTGTATTTATTTAATTTATTTTTATGATTTTCAGCCCATTTCTCTAACCAAAATCATTTTGAATTTTATTTCTGTCTTCTAGTGTATTTCCTAACCCATCTGATCCGTATCATCTACAAATTGGATAAGCATTCTCTCCTCCTCACCATCCAAATCATTTATAAACTTACTGAAAAGTACATTCTGGCACCCTACTTACACCTCAGTTCATTAGTGGGACAATTGGGACTGTTTTGGTAGATGGCACAACATCTGCATGTGTTTCTCTGGTTCATAATAGAAGCAAGAATGGTTTACAAGGATGGAAAGATATTTATTTGTGAACTTGTATAGCATCTCAATCGTAAGTGACTATAGCTAAATCTAGTTTACACCAACACCAGTTACAATACCTCTCCATAACCTGATATTTTAATCCTATTTTATAAATATCAGGTTATGGAGAGGTATTGTAACTGGTGTTGGTGTAAACTAGATTTAGCTATATTTAATTTTTTTCTCCTCTGTCTAATTTCTTTGGCTCACTATTTCTTAGTCCTTTTCTGAGCTTTGCATGTTGCTTACCCCAAAAGAGAATAACATTAATATATATCTATGAATGGCTAAATGAAAGATGGGCAGACTATTACCCTGTAATACGGATCATCAACATCATCATGAACCATCAGTGATTCTCTACATGGTTGCACCCTCTTGTGGAATTTAACACATATTACATCTGCTTTTTTTCCTTCTGTATATAGTGAAATTACTTCGTGTGGAGCATAATTTCCAATTTCTTAACCTACATGGTAGCCTTGTTTTTCCATGGGACCTCTCTTTTCTTGGATACAGATCATGCTGGATAATACTTAACATTTCAGTCCATTTATATCTATGTGTGATTTGGCTAGTGAGGCTACTAGGGCTAGTTTGATGTAGTAGTGCTGGCCTAAACACCAGGAGACTAAATTCTAGTCCTGCCTGAGGCATGAAAGTCGGATGGGTGACTTGGAGCAGTCACTCTCTCTCAGCCCAACCCACCTCATAGGGTTGTTGTGGGGAAAAAAATAGGCAAGGGTATGTTCACTGCCTTGAGTTATATATAAGAAGGTGGAATAAAGTTGTTGTTGTTGTTGTTATTATTATTATTATTAGTAGTATATACTAACATGAAATCACAGCAGCCAGTTCTTTAGCTGGTGTTGGCCTTCATTTGCATTGAGTTCTTCCCAAGAACCTAGGGTGTCGTAATGTATATGTGCGGTATATGTGCGGATCTAAGCAGTGTGGCCTTTTGTAATTGACAGATGGGAATGTTGTCAATGCGCAGATTTTCTAAGTGCCATCCAAGGTTTTTTGGTATGGTACCCAGTGTGCTGATAACCACTGGGATCACCATGGCTGGTTTATGTCATAATCTTTCACCTTTGATTTTCAGTTCTTGATCCTTTGTGATCTTCTCCAATTCTTTGTCTTCTATTCTATTATCCCCTGGTATTGCCACATCAATTATCCACATTTTCTTCTTTTCAACCACAGTTAAATCTGGTGTGTTATGTGGCAAGATTTTATCAGTTTGTATTTGGAAATCCCACAATATGTTAACCTGGTCATTTTCAACCACTTTTTCAACTATATGTTCCCACCAATTTTTCGTTACTGGCATATGATAATTTTTACAGGTGTTCCAGTGAATCATTTTGGTGACTCTGTTATGTCGTTGTTTATAATCAGTTTGTGCGATCTTCAAGCTGAGTATATGATCTACTGTTTCTGCTGCTGCTTTGCACAATCTGCACTTTGAATCATTGGATGATTTTTCAGTTTTGGCCTTAATTGCATTAGTTCAAATAGCTTGTTCTTGAGAGCCAGATGAATGGGATCAACATTATTAAGACTGCAAAACTGTTTTGAATAATTGAATAAAGATTTCCTTCAGCTGAAATACATTAATTTTAAAATATGTTAATTTACTGTAACCAGTATCAGTTTTACACTGTTAAAATTGCAGCTTTCTGTAGCTCTGTAGTTGAAGAATGAGATAAAACAAATTATTATATAGCTCTCCCCCCCACCCCAAAGCATAAGAAAAGAATAAAGATTTAAACTAGTTATTATGCAGGCTCCTGCCCCTGTGAGAACATTTTAACTACATGTTAGAATTGCCTTACTGGATCACTTTGAAGATCCTTTCAATACAGTGTTTCGATTTATCATAAGCCATATTCTTTAAAAAAGTGAAGCAGAAGACAACTTTTCCTTGTCCTTAGGACCTGATACATAAAATTGACTTTTTGAATGAGGAGGCTCACTACTTTTGGCTGCTTGAACTAACAGCCACTGAATTCTAACTTTCACAATTTTTTCTAACTTTTATTATTGGTATAGATCAATAAGCAAGCTTTGGAAAGGTATGCCGCCTAGAGTCATGTTTTGTGAGATGGGCAGCCATATAAATATGATAACATAAATATATACATAAATTATTCATGCTATCTCTTAGCACCTTTCAAATGATGAACAGCCCTCACTAGATTGCACTGAGTTCCTTAAGCTTGTGATCTGAGAGTTATGCTTCAGTATTAGGTCTTGCAACTGATTGTAGTCAGGGCAGGAACAGGGCATGATACTGCACCAATACAGGCAGTATTTTCCACTCAGTTCCATCCAAAATTGATGCCTCTTTATCTTTAGAGCTTTTCTAGAAGAGGATGAGAAAGAAGAATGAAGATTACCTGTACTGCTTAATTCTGAATGTATTTTATGTTGCAGTCTGAATTTTGGCATTGCTGCTGACAGATTGGGCCTTCTGCTGTCATATCCTGCCACTTCTGTCTTGCATTCATCAATTCAGATTCTGGGAAAGAGCTAGAGTAATTGGCACGGTGAAGGGCAATTTACTGACTTTAATTTGGGGATTGAAATCACCTTTTTTCCTTGATTGTGGTGACTCAGGACATGACTGTCATATTTGCCATATTTCAAGACACATCTATGGTGTAGACTCCTGTCCTGTCTCAAGCCACACACACAAACACACAAGGTTTGCAAATTACTAGGAAGTTTTCAAGCAAATAGCAAGTGGTAAAGGAAAGGGGCATGCAAATGTGTGTGTGTATGTGCACACACGCATGAGAAATCAAGTCCCCACAAGTCCAGCAAGCTAGCCTTGAGAGAGTGTCTAAATCCAAAACAAGCAGGCACAGGAGTAGTCAGGCAAAGTCCAAGGGTCCAAATGTTGTAGCAGGGTTGTCAGCTGGTCCATGTTCAGAATGACGGTCACAAGATTTCTAGTCAAAAAGCAAGGCACACGGAGACTAGGTTAAAGAACGGTTGTTGCAAACGGAGGGCTCAAGCTTGCTGCCCTTCTTAAATAGAAGCAATCCCGGTGTTGCTCATTTGGAAGGGCGAGGTTCCTTTCTTGCAAGAAGCCTTTTTCTCATAGAGCGCCTCTGCTCTGCTCTCCACATGGTGAGCCCTTACACTGGGAGGGGTTAGCAGCTCAGACTCCTCATCTTCCGAGACTGGCAGCAGCTGTGACTCCTAGTTACTGGGCAGTGCAGCCCCCTCTGTCTGCAGTGGCTCAGGCAGTGGTTCACTCAGCAATTCTGGCTGCTCACTGTTGGTTTCTTCATCAGAGTCTTAGCTGGCCACAACTCCATTGTTCTTTTCTTATTTATGGGGCAGAAATCTGCTCAGTTACTTACTTACTATTCAAATTTTGTTACCGCCCATCTCCCCCAAAAGAGGGACTTTTGGTTGCTTGTCTGCATTCTTTCCTGTGCCATGGAAGGGAGGGGGAAGGATTGTTAGTGGCACCATATTCAGGGAATTGCCCTATTTGCAGCCTGCTGTCTCCAAATCATATTGCTTTCATATTGCAGCTTGTTCAACACTATATTGCTCCAATGACACAGCCTGGTATACTTCAGACATTCTGGCTTCTTGAAAAACACTTTGGCATTGGTATATTTAATTGACCAGACACAGTTTAATATTCTGGTTCATCCAATCATCTGATTCCCTATGTAACAAAGTCTTTTTTCTGCCACTTCAGAAGTAGATTCCACTTCTTTGGATGCAGCTATGAGAGAACAAACCCCTTGTCATCTGATGATCTCTCTCACCACATAGAGCAAGTTTTCTGAATAGCCTCATCTATGTTGTCTGGAGGTTGATGGATCTGGTCCATCAAGAGAAGAAAATCCAAAGAATACCAAAAAGAATATGTGCTCTATTGATTATAGAAAGGCCTTTGATTTGTCAACCATGTCAAGTTGTGGAATGTCCTTAGGATAATGGGAATCCTAGAACATCTCATTGTCCTCATGCAAAATGTATACACAGGAGAGGAAGCCATAGCCTCGACAAAACATGGCAAAACAAACTGGCTAAGGAATAAGACCAGGCTATATATTTTCTTCTTATTTATTCAATGTATATGCTGAATATATTATCAAGGGAGGCTGGATTGGAAAAACATGAGGGTTGTTTAAAATTGGAGGAAGAAACATCAATAACCTGCACTAACTTGATGACATGGTTCATGATAACTAAAAATGCAAATGATCTGGGAATTCTAATGAAAGCCGAGGAGCACAGTGAAAGAATGGGACTAAAATTAAATGTAAAAAAGACTAAACTAATGACAACAGGTATAGGAACCAGCTTTAGCATTGACAATGAAGATATTGAAGTGGTGGATAGCTTCTATCTTTTTGGATCAACTGTCAACAGAACCAGCAGTCAAGAAATGCAACACAGACTAGGACTTGGTAGAGTGGTCATGAAGGCCTTGGAAAAGATACTCAAATGCTGAGATGCATCTATACCTACATTCCATAGAAACCAAAGTTGTACTTTGAAGAAGCAGGATAAAAAAGAACATTGATACTTTTGAACTTTAACGTTGGAGAAGACTCCTGGGAATACTGTGGGTAGCCAAAAAAACAACCCAAATGGATCATCGAACAAATCAACCCACACTTCTCACTTGAGACACAAATGACCAGGATAAAATTTATCCTACTTCAGACACATTATTCAAAGACCTAGGTACAGAAAAATCTATAATGCTTGGTAATGTGGGAGGAAAGAGAAGCAGAGGACAATAGCAGCAAGGCTGTTGGACTGAATTACAGTGGCAATAGGTTCACTGTTCACCTGAAGGACCAGTCTGGGAACAGATCATCCTTGAGAAAGTGTCTGTCACTATGTGCCAACGCTGATCTGATGTAATCAGTCAGGTGCAAGTGCTGGGAGGGATTCTTCTTCCAATCCACAATTCCATATTTTTATTAATTTATTGGACTAATGATAGCCCAGGTTGTTGCATGTACCTTGTGGTCAGGTTCTCTGGGCTTTGGGAGATTAACATTCAGGTATTAATCAGGCTTTCTGCAGATGTTTCACCCTGTGTGAGGATTCCTTTGTGCAGTGGTGGTGGTGGTGGAGTTGCCTTGTGGTATTTGTAGTCTGTATAGGATTTGAATTTGGGGGTTGACTGGTGACTGGAGGTCCTGTGAAGTTCCATTGGCTTGAGTTGTCTCCATTTTGATAAGTCTTCCTTATTTTTTTGTTGTGGGTATTTTGGATCAGGCACCCAATTGGATGGTAGGTGATATCTGGCTCAGTGGATCTGTTAATTGCCCACTTGTTTGAGTACCAGGCTTCTAGGACATGTTTGTGAGTGAGCTGGACTCTGCAGTCTAAGTCATTTTGACACAACACTGAGATCATATGTATTTGAATCTAGAAACAGGAAGCCAACTCTTTCCCTTCTTCTGATATTAAATAAACTTCCTTTTCAGGTATCCTCCCCCCTAAATATGTATACATAACAAAGGTAGGAAGCAGCAGAGTGGTTGTGGCAACCCACTGCGTTATACTGAGTGTTACTTAGAGATGGTATTTGTGTGTGTGATCCTCATGGATCAAGTTCATCATTTAAAGCCAAACGTGCCAAATTTGGGAAAACTGAGAAAGACAGTTTTGTGCCAAGGACTTTGGGGTATGACAGCATCATTCCACTCAAAGAGTGACAACTTCCCAGGAGTCAGTGAGAATCAAAATCTCAATAGAGGAAGTATATTGGATGTTCCTGGAATCCTGCTGTGTCTGTTTCTTGACCACGCTTGCCTCTACAAACTTACATCAATCTTGAAACCTCATTATTCTCTCATCAGAGAGGCATTGGACCTTGCCTTCTAGATCTAGAATATGGGAGATCCTTGAGGCACACTGCTATCTGCAGAACAAGTGACCAGGGCATTATGGCAGTGTCAAAGCAGCAGGTAGACACACAGGTAACAAACCCACAAAGCGTATGGAACAGGTTTACCTCAGGCAAGAGCGGCTCCACAAGTTGTTGCATAGCCACTATTGCTCTGTTTTCCTGGAGGTCTATTGAAGAAATTAGGAGTAGTGCTCATGATCAGTGCCTGACTTTCATGATGCAGTGTGATTTGTTCCTGACAGGCCAACTAGCAGAATTTTCTGCAGATCGGATCAAGATTGTATTTGTTCTTAGTCTGCTGAAAGAGCAGCCAGATGGATTGTGCCTCCTGTTGAGAGCATTGATGCAGTTTTAGTTAATTATCAGAACTTCATGCAAATATTTAGACCAGCTTTTGACCTGTCCAGAAGAGTGACCACAAATCGAGAGATTTGCAGGGTTAAGCTTCGATATTGCCAAGTTCATGAATACATAGCTGATTTTCAGTTGTACACCAAACATGCGTTGGAATGATCTTTCCCTGAGTGACCAGTTTCAGGGACAACTTTCTGATGAACTGAGGGATAAATTAGGCATGGCATGCCAGAGAATTTGGAAGAACTGTTTCAGTGTTGCATGTTAATTCAATCAGTGATTGAGGCGTGGAGGGAATAATAGAGGGAGCAGGTTTTTCAGCCTTTTTTAAAATAAGAATTTTATTAAGTTTCAAGCAAAGATAAAAGCTTTGAACAAACAAAAAGATACAAAAAAGAAAAAAGAAGAAAAAACTAAAAAGCTGTGAAAAACACAAGAGAAAAAATTTTCAAAGTTACAGAAAGATGTGACTTCCAACTTTTAACAGCAAAGATAATACAAAATTTTTCCATAATCAATCCCTTACTCTATATTAAACCAAAATCACTTTATTTCTATAAATCATTCCACTTTGGCACATTATAAAAATCACTAAGTACAGTTTTTCCCTCCCCTTATATTAAAAGAAAAAAAAATAAAAAATCATATAAACCTCCTAAACAACTCCCCCCTCTCCAAAGATAACATCTGTTTAATTATTCCCTTCCTGCTACTATTCTATACATTTCTGTCTACTATAATAAAAGTCAAACTAAAAAGCACATAAATTGTCTGCCATTATACTGAATTATACAACAGTTTTAATAATCTTAATCTTAATAAACCCAAAAAAGAAAAGCAGTTTGAAACAATGACCTTCAATCAAATTCTTAAAACCATCCAAATAAACATTTTTATAACCTAATAATCTTAATCCATATCCTTAAAAGTAACATCAGTCAAACCCTAAAAGAGATCTAGATAAACATTCTTTACCCCTTATTCCACTTCAGAATAAACCAAAGCATTTTATCCCCACAGTGTGCACAGAGCTTTTCTCTTGAAAAAATCAAACAGCCCAACTCTCTTATTTACTCTCAATCCTCAATATTTGGAGGGAAAACAAAGTCCAAAACTTAAAAAAGATTCGGAAGCGACTAAATGAATAAACAGCAACATGGGCTTCTAAACTCTGTGACCACTGGGTATCACTACCCACTGCCTCTTATTTCAGATGCACTGCATTGTTTTCAGAAGGCATACATGTTCACTAAATCAGATTTGAGAGGAACTTACAATTTGATCTGAATGAAAGAGGAGCATGCTTTATTTAACAGCTTTTGACACCCAGTGTGGTAAATTTGAATACACAATATTGCCCTTTTTTGAATTGGTTAATAGCCCTGCAGTTTTCTTCAGATTCATGAATGAATCATTTTCTGATATTTTAGATAAACATATTTTGATATATGTATATTTTGATATAAAATCTAATACTTTACAAAAATGTAGCTATCTGGATGACACCTTCATTGGTTCGATAGGCCTATCTCTACATGAGACTAACATCAGAAATGCCTTTAGAATATTTTAATAAATATAAGCTCCTTGGTAAGTTGGAAAAGTGGACATTGTTTGGGTTATCAGATATTTACAGAAGGAGTACAAATGGATCCTACAAAGGTACAATCCATTCTCACATGGCAAGAACCTACAAGTGTGAAAGGTGTCCAAGGTTTTCTGAGCTTTGTCAATTTTTAAAGAAGATTCATTCCTAATTTAGCAGAATGCACAAGACTGCTCTTTTGTTTCTAAAGAAAGATTGCCAGTTTAAATGGTTTATCCAGAGCAAGCCACCCTTCAGGGCTGAAAGAGTCTCATCCCAACCACTACTGAGGCATCTGGATCCCGGTCACTTTTTTATTGTGCAAACTGATGCCACAGACTTAGCTTTGGGAGATGTTCTCCTGCAGTCTTTGTGGTGGGGAAAGACTTCATGCTTTATGTGTTTTATTCTGGACTTCTGGCTGAAGGAAACTATAATACTTTCAGTAAAGAGTTGCTGGCCATCCAAGTGGTGTTTCAACAATGGAGGCATTTCTTGGGAACAACTCATCTGGCACAGATCTTGAGAGTGTGGAGTATCTACAAAAGGCAGAAACCCTTACTCAGTATCAGATCAGGTGGGCGAAATTTTTCTCCTGTTTCAGTTTTTACATCGCTTATGTTCCTAACTCACAGAACAAACTGCTAGATGTATTTTCACTTAAGCCTAAATATATTCCCTGGCCATTTTCCCCTTCAGTGATCTTGAAGCCAAACGATTATACCATCCTTGGAAGGGACATTCCAAAAAGGAGCAGATAGGCAGTCAGTAGATCTGTTAGATCAGGTTTGCTTTATAATAGGACTCATATGTTGGGGCTCGGATGGGTGACCTCCAGGAAACCCCACAGATCAATTCTTCTTTCTCTATGACTAAAGAACAATTATTTTTGGTGGTTGTCTGTCTATTCTTTCTCTTAAAAAAAACCTGCAACTTTACCATGACAGTAAAATTGCTGTTGATAGAGAAGTGTTCAAAACATTGTATCTTGTGCTCATAGTATTGTGGTAGTTAAGGATGAGAGTAAATGTCAAAGACTATGTGTCATCCTGTCATGCCTGTTGCTGTGCCAAGGCTGTCACTGTTAAGCCATCCAGTTTGTTTCAGCCACTCCTACCCCCTCCTAGACACAGTTTCTCTGCATTTTATTACCAGTCTTCCAGAAGTGCATGGTTACAGAACTATCTTGGTGGTGGTAGACTTGTTTACTAAGATAGCTCATTTTATTCCATGTAGGTATCTACCATCTGCTTAGGAGATTGCACATCTCTCTCTAGACTACATTTTTCAGTACAGGGCATTACTCAATCATGTGGTGTTGGATCAGACAGGCCTTTTATACTTACTGGACATTTGTATTCATTTATCTTCTCATCATCTACAATTGAATGGAAAGAATGGAAAAGACAAACATATTACTTGAATAGTATTTGCATTACAGTGTCTCTTACCAGCGAGACAAAGATTGATTTATTGCCTCTTGCAGAATTTGCCAACTCACTGTATTCCTTCATTGGCGTGGCTCCTTTTCAAGCAGTCTACGATTACCACCCACATCACATGCCCCCCAGAGTTTTTGACTCCACTGTTTCTTGAGCCTCTATCTTTTATGAAGCTTCATCTGTATTTACAGCCACTCCCCATCGCTCGCGTTATTGCCTGAGCTCTGCCTACTGTCAGGTCAGTGGCAGCATTAGATTATCTGTTAGAATGCAGTCTGAGTTTTGCAGCAATGATGGGAAAAGTTGCAACAGAGCCCAGCTTGACAGAAAGAGCTCCAAAAAGAAAGAAAGCCCATTGGCTGCTATCTCCAAATGGCACGAAGAAAAAAGAATAAAAGGTCAGGAAAAAGAGGAACATGTTGTAGAGGACAACCGTTCTGCAGGCTCAGCTTCCAGACCTCGCCCTTAGGATCCAGAACTGGGAAGACCTTCCAAGCCTTGCACAGCCAGACCACCAGACAAGCCTGCCTTCCTGTGCCTTTGCTGCCCTCAGCCGCTTCCAGCCCTGCCCTGCCAACCCATCCTCCACCAAGTCCTACCTTCCTGCACCTCCTCCACTCTCCATCACTGCCTCCATTGCTGCCACATAGCTGCCGAAGCCTCCAAGGGTTACCAGGCTGGAGCTCCTTGCCTGAACCTGCTGGTTTCCGTGCCGGTCCTAGTGCCTGATGTGTGCCTTGTGAATCCAAGGATTTCTGTGGCTGGGTCTGCTTTGACTTTGCTGGCTTTCTGGAAAGGACTCTGCTCTTCAACACTGCTGGCAAGCGCACAAGTACTCTGTGTCAAGCCTTGTACCCAATGCAAATCCTGCCAAGTCTTGTGGTTGCCCAAGTGAATTTTGCCAAGCCTTCTTGTACCCAGTGCGAATCCTGTCAAGTCTTGTGGTTACCTGAGTGAATCTTGCCAAGCTTGGATCCAGTGTAAAATCTACCAAGCCTTGCCTTTGCCAGCCCAACCTTGCCAAGCCAAGCCATTACCCTGCTTACCATCATCCTGAGCTTCGTGCCAAGCCTGCCATGTGCCAATCAGCAACTAACCACTGAACTTGTATCGCACTTACTGTATTAATAAAGGTTATTACTTCACCTTCCGTGTCGAGTCACAGTTCAGAACAGGACATTCTCATAGCGTGAACCCTACTGTAAACTGCACATGCGAGGGATCTAGGTTGTGTGCTCCTTATGAGAAGTTAGAATCCGACACTTATTTTAGTCCGTGCGTGGCCCGCCCATCATTTTATTTACCACTTCCGTCCATGCCTCTTTCCCGCACTGTGCACTTGTCTCAGTCAGTTTTGGTAAGCCCACAAACTACCCCTAGCCAAAATGAGTAAAACATGTTCCTGGAGAGCTTCTTTGAAAAGGGGGAAAGACCCAGTGATGAGACAGCAGAAGACTCTAAGACTGCCAACAAAAAGAAAGCTGCGTTTAAAAGAAAATACCAACAGTCCTACTTAAATTATGGGTTCATTGCAACAGGTGATTCACATTCTCCAAACCCACTTTGTATAATATGTGGCGACCGGCTATCCAAGGAAGCCATGAAAGTTCAAAACTGTTTCACCACATGGAGACCAAGCACCCTGCATTAAAAGACAAGACTTTGGAGTTTTTCAAAAGAAGAAAATGTGAACACGAAGAACAGAAGCAATTATTGAAGGCCACCACTTCATCAAATGTGTCTGCGCTGAGAGCATCGTTCTTAGTGGCTAACCGCATTGCTAAAGCTAAGAAGCCCTTTACTATTGGTGAAGAGTTGATCCTGCCTGCTGCTAAGGACATTCGCCATGAACTTTTAGGAGAGGCTGCAGTTCAAATGGTGGCACATGTTCCTCTTTCAGCTAGCACTATAACTTGATGAAATAGCAGAGGATATTGAGGCACAATTGTTAGAGAGGATTAATGAGTCACCGTGGTACACAATCCAGGTTGACAAGTCTACCGATGTTGACAACAAGGCAACAATGCTTGTTTTTGTGCGATATATTTTTCAGGAGGCTGTGCATGAGGATATGTTATGTGCACTTTTGTTGCCAACCAACACCACAGCTGCAGAACTATTAAGTCTTCGAATGATTACATGTCAGGAAAACTGAATTGGTCATTTTGTGTCGGTATATGATGGACGGAGCGGCTGCCATGACTGGACAGCTTTCTGGTTTCACTATTCGGGTCAAGGAGGTCGCTTCTGAATGTGAGTCTACGCACTGTGTCATCCATAGAGAAATGCTGGCTAGCCAAAAAATGTCACCTGAACTTAACGTTTTGCAGGATGTAATTAAAATTATCAACCACATTAAAGTACATGCCCTTAACTCACGTCTGTTTGCGCAGCTCTGTGAGGAGATAGACGCAGAGCATACACGTCTTCTCTTATACACAGAAGTGAGATGGCTTTCTAAAGGTAGATCACCGGCCAGAGTTTTTGAATTACGAGAGCTGCTCCAGAGATTTCTTTTAGAAAAACAGTCACCACTGGCTGCACATTTCAGTGACACAGAATGGGTGGCAAAACTTGCTTGCTTGTGTGACGTATTCAACCTGCTCAATGAACTCATTTATCACTTCAGGGGAGAACAATTGTGTTCAAGACGGCAGATAAAGTGTCTGCATTCAAAGCCAAACTGGAATTATGGGAGCAATGAGCGAACATTGGGATTTTTGTCATGTTTCAAACATTAGCAGAGATTTTGAAAGAGACTGAGCCAGGGCCTTCTTTCTCCCAGCTGGTGCATGATCACCTACCTCAGCTTTCAAAAGAGTTTGAACATTACTTCCCAACCACAAAAGACCCCTGAACTGGGAAGGAATGGATCCGCGACCCCTTTGTGAATAAGCCAGGTGAATTGACTTTGTCCGTGCTAGAAGAGGATCAGCTGCTTGAGATCGCAAATGACGGTGGCCTTAAAAGTATGTTTGAGACAACTTCAGATCTCCATACGGATTAAAGTCAAGGCGGAATATCCTGAGGTTGCCACAAAAGCACTGAAAAGCCTGCTTCCATTTCCAACATCCTATCTTTGTGAAGCAGGGTTTTCTGCAGTGACAGCAACCAAAACAAGATTACAGAGTAGACTGGACATAAGCAACACATGTCGGGTGTCACTGTCTCTCATCACTCCCAGATGGGACCATCTAGTTGCAGGAAAACAAGCTCAGGGCTCCCACTGATTCTGCATTACGATGAGTTGTACAATTATTTCATTATATTTTACAATGTAATAATAATAGAAATAAAGTGCACAATAAATGTAATGTGCTTGAATCATCCCGAAACCATTCCCCCCCCCCCCCAGTCTGTGGAAAAATTGTCTTCCACGAAACTGGTCCCTGGTGCCAAAAAGGTTGGGGACCGCTCTACAAAGGTAAGGCAGTGCCATGATTGTAGCGGAAGATTTGCTGTGGCTTTCCACTAAGTTTTGTTTTCCTCCCTGGACTCAGTAGTGTGAAATAATGTAGACCTGGCCTTGGGAATTGGGAAGGAATGAGTGAACTGTTATGGGAGGAGTTTCAGAAAAGATTATTCAGCTCTGAGAAAGATGAAAGTGTGAGAAAGAAACTCAAAATAATCCCATCTTCATTTTGTTACGTGCTGTCAAGATTGTGTTATTCTACTCTACAACAGTAAAGGGCATTCATGGAATCCTTGCTGCAGCTGTTTCTTGACCTTGCCTATCTCAAAGTGCTGGGAGTCTGAAACCTGGAGCTACAACAAACAATTCTAGTACGATGATCAAATTTTAAAGGGAAGTCAATCACCAGGTCCAGGATGGTGGTCAGACATTCATGCAGCACCCACAGGTTCAAGGTAGAGATGTTATTCCAACATTTCTTTACTCTGAATATGTCCTAAACAGTGTGACAAATTCCCCAAGTGCGTTGAGAAAACCATCTAGATTAAACAGGGCCTGGGTCAGGCTGTTGTAATACTAGGCAGTAATCTGTCCATAATAATAGGGCTCCTTCATCTTCTGATCATCCAACTATACCTTAACAGAATGCCAAATTGAACATATGCCTTGCTGTTTATGTGTGGCCAGATTCTAACTGGAACAGATCCATAGCATTGTCATTAGAGGATATCAAATCCTCAGTTGCTCTTGACTAGGTAACCTCAATTTGAAAATTAAAACCCCCAAAACAAGGAGCCTAAGGTAATCCATTGCCATACTGCCATTATCCTGGGTAGCTCAGAAAGGTAGACAGTTAGGCAGCCTGGTACCCTAACAGAACCTCTACTCTGTCCAAGCCACCCAAATACGGTAGCATATATTTAAATTGAGCAGGCCATCAGACAAAGCACCTCATTAGTGAGATAAAATTCATACAGATCATGAATGTTCTACCTCCTAACCCTCCTATCTTAGGCTTCTATAGCAAAGAGTAGCTTAGTGAACAAAACAGGGAAAAATGAATTCTCCCCCACACTTCTGTCAGCCAGGTCTGATTGATATGTGCCAGATCAGCACTTCTGCCCAGGATTAAATTATATATAACACTAGGTCAACAGTGCTTCTTAGTGGAGCTGCAGGTTGCCTTTCTTGCCCTCCAGCTGCCAGATTTCACCCTCCCACCATATTTTCCCTATCAATTTCTACTTTGGTGCTCACTCCTAGGCCATTTCCACTCTGATTTTTCTCTTCAAATAAGGCCACAGTCAATTTTTCCCCCTTGCTGTCTCATGGAAACTACATTAAAAAAAAAGTGGGGTCCTTGGCCAGGGTCTCGCTAAATGGTAGTTACCCAAGTGTTGCTGATGGTGACCTTGATGCACTAGGGCAACATTCCTTTTGGGAAACAATTTTTTTAAATTTATTTAAGATTTATAGGGCCGCCCAACTCAGTGTGATTTCTGTGGCATACAATATAAACACACAGTAATACAATTATAATAACAAAAATTGTAATAAAAACTAACAAACAACCAAGATATAAATACAAATGGTAAAATATAAAATGGCAACCAAGCACAGAACAAAACAAGCCATTATCAAACGTTGTAAATTAGCAATACAAATAATGTAAAATAAGGACAGTACAAAGTCTCTATGCCTTTTTTGGTTACTTTGAATGGCCAAGTTTAGTTCTCAGTTTTATATATTTTCCCTTCTAAATCAGCTACGAGGTAGGAATGATTTCGCATTTCATAGTATGGTGAAGATTTAATTTCTCTTTGCTCAGCCTATATTTACTTATGAGCTCTCGCTCTTCAGTATCTAACTACCTTCTCTATGCCTAATTGTGCCTTTGTGGATGGCATTTATTTAGTGCACGGAGCCAGTGAACATTGACTAGAGCAACATTGTCCGAGCTGCTGTCATTGATTCTGCGTACTGACTTTTTTCTTCTTGAACATTTGTTCAATTGTTTTATAAGAAAAAAAATTATATCACTGTAATGATAGTTTAATTACTTTTAGTATCTTCAGTGATAATTTCCCATACCGGCCCATAACAATTCTTCGTAATATAGCAGTCCAGTGTAGAGAAGTGGTGGCGAATGAATGTTACGTAACTGTTCCTAGAAATGATACAGCTGGGGCAGTGTGTGCTCTCTGGAGAATTTTTGGTATGCATGTTCAGTGATGTAGAAGTAAAGCAGGTCCCAGAAGAAACATTGAAGGGATTAATCATGAGAAGGCACCATTTGCCATTTTGTGCTGTTTCCGTCCGCTAGACTAGATCTCTTCTTCCCCCGGAGTGTATTGGAAATAACTGGACCTTGGAGAAAGTGTAACAGAAAAATCTGGTCAACCCTGAATCTTTCCTGCTACAGTAGGAACAATGACGTGTTGACACATTGCAGTGAGGCCACCAAAATCTGACCTTCCAACTTCTTAGATGTACAACTTCCAGTTGTGATAAAGCCACTTCTAGCAAGCTTAAGTGCAAGGTTATTTTGGGGAGAACTACCGAAGCCTGCTTTTGAACTGGAGCAGTTTGTGGTAGCTGGTACATCTCTTCTAGAGAGATAGCATCATCTTACTATTTACTAGTCCTTGTACTTGCTTTTTTCCTTTTGCTTCTAATAGCTTCCTTTGGAAACGAGGAATAAATTTGGTATTTAATAAGTTCATATTAAGCTTGAGGAGAGACTCCTCTGGAAGTTTTCTTTGGCTGAAAAAGAATATACAATGCTTTAATTCATAAATGTTAAGTAGAATGTAAGTTCTTGCTGTCATATAGTTGGCCTACTATATATTCAAAATGAAAATAAATTCTATTGAGGTCAGTAAACATTTTTGAAATATTGTCTGGAATGGCAACTCTTATACTGTCTCATTATCATTATGCTGTTTTCACATATAATGTGTTCATATACCCAGAATTTTAAAGAGCCATCAGTAAGACTTTCAAGATGAGATGTTTAGATTGATTGTCTCAAAATAAGAGCAGAATCAACTTCTTGTTGATGGCTAGGAAGTACACATTTCATGAACAATGGACAATTAACATAGAATATGGAGGGCCAGTTTGGTGTAGTGGTTAAGGCATCAGGCTAGAAACTGGGAGACCATGAGTTCTAGTCCTGCCTTAGGCACAAAGCCAGCTGGGGGACCTTGGGCCAGTCACTTTCTCTCAGCCCGAGGAAGGAGGCAATGGCAAACTTCTTCTGAAATAACTTGCCAAGAAAACTCAGGAACTTGTCCAGGCAGTCTCCGAGAATCAGACGCAATTGAACTGATTTTTAAAAAAGCCATAGGTTATGCCATGCTAGTTTATTGAAAACCTATTACAGAAAAGTCCTTGCTTAACGACTGCAATTGGGACTGGAATTTTAGTTGCTAAACAGTACAATCGTTAAGCAAGGCATCACATGACCAGACCCGATTTTGCAACCATTTTTACTGCAGCCATTAAGTGAATTGTGGCAGTTGTTAAGTGAATCAGCAGTTCCCTATTGATTTGGTTCGTTGGAAGCTGGCTGGGAAGGTCACAAATCGCGATCACGTGACCGCAGGGGTGATGTGATGGTCATAACTTTGAGGGTGGGTCGTAAATAACTTCTTTAGCACCGTCATATCTCCAAATGGCCATTAAACAGTCATTAAGCGAGGACTACCTGTATGTCTGACATATACAGTGCATTTAATAATTATTTTTGTATAATTAAGCCTTTTAATTTAAATTGTTTTATTGCTGTAAGTGTCTTACACTGCTTTTAAAAATTTGGAACCCTTCTTTTGGTTGGTAGTTTTTTAACACTTCATTGTGTGCCTCTGTGTTTTTGCTCTATATGCACACAAACATATAGTTTTGTACACTGTAATCTTGAAATGGGAAGGATATAGCTTGTTTTCTCTATTTGGTATTTTATTGTTAAGGTAATAAAATACAAAGGAGAATAAGAAAAAGAATAAAACAAAAGGTTAACTACTAAATATGAGTTAAAAACATTATGAAAAAACTTGTTAAAAACACATCCTCCTCTTCTGTTTGGGTCCCCAACCGCTAACCATCATTTAGATATCTGTACTTTACGTTAAACATTAAAGATTTTTACTGGTTTCTGTTTAAATCCTATAAGCCATATTCCAGATTATAAACAGTCACAACAGCCAGCCATGAATAAGATACGTTTCAAATTTGGAAGCATTCTATATGTTAAGGTAGAGGATATACATTCTAAACTAAGTTGTTTGCTCAGCTTTTGTTTCCATAAAATCTTCTGGTTTCTTCACAGTGAGCTTTTATGGATGGCTTTCAGAAGCAGTTCCATTACCATCAAGGCTAATAGTCATTGATCTCCCATGATACCCATGAATTGGTCCAGCTGTTTTTTTGAAACCAGCCAAGCTGGAAGCCAGCACCCTATCTTGCAGTAGTGAATTCCAAAGTTGAATAATGTGTCTGTTCCTTTGGGACTATTCTAATTTTGATTTAGGGAGTCAGTAAAAGTTTAGGTTTTCTATTCCATTGTTTCCTTATAAATTATCAACATATTCTTGTTTAAAAACATAACCTTTTTTAAATAATAATTTTATTAAAAATTACAACTGCAACACTAAAAACTAATACAAACTAAAAAAAATAAAAAGTGCAGAGAAGAAAAAATAGAAAAAGAAAAAAAATATGGTAAAGAAAAAAAAAAGAAATATGTAAAGAAATGACTTCCCCCTTCATCACAAATTATTAACAATTTTAGTAATATATCACCTTCTCTTAAAATAGAACAAATGATTTCTTCTTCCCATATCCCATCTCTTATCTATAAACAAATCCTTAAAGCCTCGTCATTTCAGTCCTGATGTCAGCAAAAGTCCATTAAGGGTTATCAGAGATAACAACATACCTATTTTAACCTTAATCAAATAAACCAACTTTATATACCTTACTTTTACTTCTAAGAATATTGATCTTTAGTCCCTTCAAATTGTTTATTTATTTATTTATCTATCTAATTTATCCCCGCCCATGTCCTCCCGTCAGAGGCCTCTGGGCGGTTTATAACAATCGATTAAAACCATCACAATAATACAAAAAGTAAAATACAGTAAAAATACTATAAATAGAAGTAAAAAATAAAGAATAAATAATGTCCTGGAACTTTATTTCTTTTCATTTTTTCTTTGTCCCTTCTCACAAAATTCTTCAAAGCTTTAACAAGCCTCTTTTGTAAATACAATGTTGGAAAATTATCCAGGTCACCCTCTTGGTTTGTTATTTGTATATCCCTTTTAATTATTAAGACATCAGCTGGTTTCTTTTGTATGTCCAGTGTAACATCATTTTCCATGTCATTCTTGTAGCCTGCCATTTTTAAATCCACTTTCAAATCAATCTCAATCTTGTCAGGTAAAACTTGTTCCTCCATAACATCTTTTAAACACAGTCTCTCTATAGAGGAGACACTCTTAAAATTAACTTTTGGTCCATTGTTCAAAAATATCCTTCAGTATGTCCAGTGTTAAAATATTTTGCTTCATTCTGTATTTATAAGTTGAATTTAAGTTTCTTCTCCTTTAATTGTAATGTTTAGTTCCCTCTAGTTCCCCCTAGAGTCCAATTTTTAAAGTCTTATTATGTTTTTTTAGAATAATTGAAAAGAAGCATTTTCCCACAGGAAGGATTCTTATAATTCCGAAATCTTATTTCAAATTTATCTGGACCCTTTGTCCATTAAAAAAAATAAAGTCCTTAAACTTGTATTTAAAACTTCTTTTGCTAAGGATTGAAGGAAACTCACTCAATGCTGTAAAACTTGTTGATCCAAAGGTTCCTAATAGCTGAAAAGTAGTTAACAGGCAATTTCCAAAAGTGATTAGAAGAGGAGGTATGTGAGCCCAGGATCCTTTCAAAGGTGCCAACCGTGGTTTGAGCAAAAAGATGGCTATTCCCTGATCTCCCAGAGCTCTAAACCCGCCAGAGACCACTATCTTGCAGTCTCCTCAAGAGGAGCAACTATCTGGTGCAGTTGTGGGTGATCTCAAGTCCTCTCCTTGTCCAGAGAGGAATTATGAAGAGCTGGTCTACTCGCCAGCTGTTCATTCCACCTCAGTTGTCAGCTCTGCTTTTTGCAGATCCATCTTCAGTTTGCCATTTCTTCCCTGGAAGTCCATTGTAAGAACATATCCTGAACATAAGTATCATCCTGCATAGAGCATAAGAACTCAACTTATTTTTTTCTATGTTGTTTATAGTTTTAATAAAGTGAGCTGTATTGTTTTTTATGTTTATGTGTGCATGTCTTGTAAATATATCAATATTCAGCAAACCTGCTTATTTAATCACACACATTTTATATACGATCCATCTCCCCAAACTCCAGGTTGCATATAGTAATTAGGTTAAAATATCATACATTGAAACATTGAAAACAATGCTATAATATATAAAAAACCACATATTGTCCTATAAACTTTGCAGCCCAATCACAAAAAATAAATAAAAAGAAGAATCAGCCTCTAAATGCTTGTTCAGATTACGTTGCCTTAAAAGCCTTGCAATAATCCAAGAAGGCAAGTGCCAGCTCTCCTTCTGGGCACAGAGTATTCCAAAGCGTGGGGGCCATTATGAAGGCCTTCAGGTCCATGCCCTCTTGATTCCACACAGTGACGGGACCCTGAACATTCCTTCCCTACATGCTTGGGAAATTTCCCTTGGAGGAGACAGTCCCTAAGGTATCCTAGACCCTAGTCATATAAAGCTTCATAAGTAAAAACAGCATTTTGAATGGCATTTTGAACAGCATTTTCAACCTATTGGCAACTAATGTAGCATTGAAACAATAGATATCACATATAGTAGAAGCTTGTGTCTGCAAACATCTTGGCCATTGTGTTCTGTACCAGGTGAAGTTTCTAGGTTGTTTTCAAAGGTAGCCCAACATAGAGCAGCTTACCATAATCTAAATAGGTAGCAGTGAGGTTGGGACTCACCATCTGTTCTTGTTCATTATTCCCTTTCTTATTCCTTTGTTATTATAATGTATTATACTGCATTTTCTATTTGGTTTGGTTTTAGCGTATACTGCCCAGAGTCAGTTTGGAGTCAGGCATGTCTAAATTGAATAAATTAAACTGTTGCCAGAGCTTCATAGTCAAGGTGGTGCCCATATATAGCACTCATGCCTATTTCTTAAACTGGTGTTCTTGGTCAAGACCACAGTAATCGGTCATTAAAAGGCAAAATTGTGTAACTTAATTCCTGTAGTACTATCACATTGTAGGATTGCATTCTGTAAAAATACATTTTTTTCCAGTTTGCAGACATATTAAAAATTGGTGGATTATTTTGTAGCTTCCTTGCTTATATATTTCTTTTTTTGCAAGTTGATATATTTTTAATGTATATTAATGACAGTGTCCCGACTCTTTCATAAAATATCTGTTCTTATTAGAATCCCTCAATAGCTCTGAAATTGGCCTCTGTGATGATCATATTCAGATAAGGCCTTTTTAATTGCCTCCCTAGAATGATGGAATCTCATGTTAGTTTGGGTATTTGTTTTAACGTATTTCCACATTCTAATTTTGTTTAACGTATGCTGCTGTTTTGCTCATTTTTTTCCTTCCTTTATTTTCTTCTAAGGATCCTAAGAATAGGATGAAGCAGAAAAAATACTTTAGATCCAGTGAGGGCAGGCTCATTGTACCCAGAAGCAGCTCCTTAAAGCAGCCATGCCTTTTCCTGGATTTAAAAATGCCTAAGCCAGATCTGAAGCACCTTTTGTGCTTTGGAATCAAAGAGCTGCGAATCTGTTTCCTAAACTTTCTTTAAAGCCCTGTGGAGTATGGGGTATAGATTGAATAACTGATAACTTACTACATTGTGACCATGCACAAAATAACAGGTGTTTAGCTGAGCCCAAGATACTCAGATGTGCTGTATTTAGTCAGGCTAGTCTAATTTTTAAACATAATATAATGTTGTGCAGATATAATCCAAAAGTCAGTCCTCCTCCAATGAAAGAGCCACTTTCCCCTCTCTGGGATAGTATTCCCCAGTAGTTTCAAATTACATTTTTTATTGTTCCTGATGTAGCTTATGAGAGGGGCAATAAAAGTCATCTTCATGGCATCACATTATGGAAGGCTGCTCTAAGAAATAGACTCTGTATTCCATGTAGAATTAATGTAACCTGACAGTGTATCACTTCCTATCCAGATTAAATATTCTAGATTTCTCTTGAAACAAAAGATCCGTGTAATGATTCTTAACATATGCAAGAAGAAATTAGCATCAGACTTTTTTTATACTTATTTTCTGAAAGTTCATATTATATTTAAGAGCTTTTTTGTACACAAACTAAGTTGCCAGTTACAAAATGCACAGTGATAAGTTTCCTAGTTTGAACAGCCATCATTTCAATTTACATTACTGCTTGGAGTGGGAAATTGTTCTACAATAATTCCAGAGGTAGATTCATATGTAATATTATTATTTTACCTTTACAGTGGCACAGAAGATTGTTGCAACCAGAAAAAAACAGCAGCTTTCAATAGGTCCTTGCAAATCATTACCAAACTCTCCAAGCCACTCATCAGTATGTTCAGCCCAGGTCTCTGCAGTACATATTAACCAGGTATGAATTGCATTCATTTATTTTAGTGGTAGATAAAGACCAGGTATAAGTACCTTTTGTGATTCTGGCAATGGATGTGCATATTCACTTGGGTATTGGATGGCTTGAACGACCATGCTTTTACTTTATTGGAAATAACATTTTATTTGTTAGTAGTTTATTTCTAAATTATTACTGTTTTTTAAAATCATCAGGAATATTCTCAAAGTGAAATACTTTGTTTTCACCTTGAGGTTCACAGTGGGAAGTTAAACAGAATGCGGAGCTAAACAAACCAAAAGCACAGTTTAATCTAGATGAGCTTGAACTGTTTTACAAAAAGCAAGTATTAAAATGGCAGTAGGTATAACTGAGATGTAGTGGGATGATTCCCAGAACTAAGAATACAACTTAGTTATATTACAACTTAGGATTTCAAGCAACTGAAAGGGAAGAATTGTCGAACTATATTAAAAGGGTCCATAGCAGCTGAAAATCGTAGAATCCTGCAGTTGGAAGGGGTCATTTATGCCACTGAGTTCAATCCCCTGCTCAGTGCAGGAATCCAGATTGAAACCTGGATCCATTATCATCTCTCCTCTCCTCACTCCCCCAATTATCTTTTCTCAAGGCTAAATCTATCCAGCCCCTTCAATTTTTCAGAATCTTTCATAAAGTGTTGTGCCCAGAACTGGACACAGTATTCATGATGGGATCTAATCAAAACAGACTTGAGTGGAACAATTGTTGCATGGTAAAGCAATGCAACAAAAAGTGTGGTAAAGAATAGAAATTATTGGACAGTCTTGTGCTTTCTGCTTTTAACTAGTCTCACCTCTCCTTTTTTTCTTCATTTCTCTCCTCTTCTTTCTCCTTCCCTTCTTGAGCCAATTGCCCCTATTAAACAATTACACCATCTTCATATAAACAAAGATGTATTTTACTTTCAGTTCAGACAATACCAGTGTTCACAAGGAAGTAGGAGAAAAGTACATTATTCCATATAATCGTATCATGAGAAGAGAAAGAGGGGAAAAAACAGTAAAAACAGGGTGAAGTTAAAGGAATCTTCCAGAATTTCACAACACCCCTCTAACGTATGCATATTAACAAGGTTAGCTTGTTTAATTAATCCTTTCATCTACAAGTAGGTTTGCTTAATGACAATGAATTCTTGTTATTTTGAATTTATATTTCTGTTAATGTAGCCTAGAATTGCATTTCCCTTCTTTACGGCTATATTACACTGCTGGTTCATGTTCATTTTTGCAATCAACTGTTAAACTCTTTTTTTGTAAGTACTATTACCAACCAGATATTCTCCTATCCTATACATATGCATTTGATTTTTGTTTCTCAGATGAATAACTTTGCACTTGTATCTTTTAAATTTCATTCTATTATTTTTGGCTCATATCTCCAGCCTATCAAGATTGTTTTAAGTATTATTTCTGACTCACCCAATTTTATAACATCTGCACTTTTGATAAACATCCCTGCCACCTCTTCCAACAAAATTGTTAATGAAAATAGTGAAGACTTGGCCACCAAGATTAACTTTTGTAGCCTCTCTCCAATATAACATCAAACTACCAAAGGTTGCTTTTTGAGCAAGATTTTATGTACCTGCTTGCTTGTCATGCCATTAAGCCCACACTTAACTAAATAACTATTGTTACATCCTAATGCTTTTTCAAATGTTTTGCTGAAATCAAGATATATTATGTCTGCAGCATTCCCACAGAAGGCCACTTTGGTGAAGCAGTTAAGGTACCAGGCTAGAAACAAAGAGACAGTGAGTTCTAATCCTGCCTTAGGTATAAAGCCAACTGAGCGGCCTTGGGTCACTCACTCTCTCTCAGACCTAGGAAGAAGGCATGGGCAGAGCACTTTCAAAAATCTTGCCAAGAAACTGCAGGGACTCATCCAGGCAGCCCTCAGGAGTCAACACTGACTTGAAGCACCAAAAAAAAAAAAAAGTATTCCCATAATTTTAAAGTGAGATTGTAGAAAGTGCCTGGCTTAAAATAAGTGGAGGAATTAATAAAAGGCAAGTTGTTCTTTGTGTTTAAGAATGGACATTTAAGTTGGCTTGAAAACATTCAAATAATACTCATCAAAAATTACTCATGAAATGGGGTGCCACAGGATTCAGTGTTATTACTCTTGAATGTTTCCATTATTGATTTGGAAGAAGAGTTAGAGGTAATGTTTATCACATTTTATTTATTTTATGTTATTTTATTTTCTATCCCAACTTTATTATTTTTATAAATAACTCAAGGTGGGGAACATACCTAATACTCCTTCCTCCTCCTATTTTCCCCACAACAACAACCCTGTGAGGTGAGTTGGACTGAGAGAGAGAGACTGGCCCAAGGTCACCCAGCCGGTTTTCATGCCTAAGGCGGGACTCGAACTCTCACTCTCCTGGTTTTCTAGCCCGCTGCCTTAACCACTAGACCAAACTGACATTTTCAACTGTCATAAAATAACCTAAAACCTATAAAACAGAAACAAAATTCTTAACATTCTGAATATATTAGAAAACTGGGCTAGAAATATCAGAATGAAATTTAATAGAGAGAAATGCAAAGTTCTTTACTTGGGAAAAAATAGCCCAGGAACATGATATGGTACCTGGTTTGTGGATCACAAACTGAGTATGCATCAACAGCCTGACTGCTAAAAAGCAAATGCAATTTTAGATTGCACTGATAGAAGCTTAGTTTCCATATCATAGGAAGTAGCAGTTGTACTGTATTCAGCATGTCAGCCCCTATTTTTAATTCTGTGCACCAACATTTAACAAACATTCAGGAAAACTAAAATAACTGCAAAGAAGGGAAATGGAGATAGCCCAGGAAAAAAAAACTAAGTCTTGTCAAGTAAATTGCCTGCCCCCCGGCTCAAATTTCTGCATAAATCCATTGGTTATAAGTCTGTCTAACAGAGAATATCATCACCTTATGATGAAAGATTTAATTCCCTATGTGTGTATGATGCAGTTATTCTATCAGTATTTATCACTGGAGTGCAAAGAGGACTCAAGGTGCTTATTAACCATTGTATTACGAATAGCTTGCCATTAATTATGAAGAAGAGAAAGGTCTTCGCTTTTGCAATTAAAAAATAATATCCTATGAGGTCATAGTGATGAGAATGTGACAAAACAAAGATGTGTTGTTCAAGCCCTGTGTCATGCGCTGCCTACCGCTGAGTAAAACACAGACACTGTTTCAGGGAAAGCAGGTTCAGGTTTATTACAGCGTAGTGCTGGACGAGAAAAAAGCTGAGAGTGAAGGGAGCGCGCCGGTGCAGGGTTTAAATACCCCGCGCCGGTCAGCGCCCCCTCACCTTGGGTGGCGTCATCCCCCCTTTGTCCTGCATGCTTTCGTGCCGGTAGGTGAAGGGTTGCGGGGCCCCTGCTGGTGCCCCGGGATTGCCCATAATCTGTTTCTTCCTTCAGCCGGTGATTGCTGTCAGCTGGGCGATCTCCGTTGCGCTTTGCTGACAGCTTAGGTGTGCCTCGTGATCCGCCCTGTCTTTGTCTTTCCTTCTTCCTCTTTTGTGTCCTGATGGCTGAATCATCCGGCCAGGGTCTGTGTCTGTTGTTGTGCGTGCTTTGCTTATCTTAAGTCCCTTCCTCTGCTTCCTCGGTATTGTCATGTGTGCCGTTGTGCTGATGTCTTCAGCTCAACGGCACTCATGACACCCTGTAAGGCACATGTAAAGCATTCTCCATAGTGCACCTGACAGTCCCTACATTCTACTATCAAAAAAAAGTGGCTGTTAACAACCTTAAGATTTATGAATCAAAAATTTCACCTTGGTTTCAGGTAAATACAGGCTCCTTAGTGGAAATAAAATGTAAAGAGCAATGTTCCTGCTAACTGTACATTCCCAGTCATTGTGGAATAATGGGTTTAAATTAACTGGAAAACCGTATCCTTCTATTAGTTATTCTTTAATGGAGCAGTTTGATAGAGGAGACAATTGTCAGAGAGGTAATGGGCTCTTCTTTGTAGGATGTGTTCAAGTAGAAGTTAAAGTCATATGCTTCAATTTGGATTCCTATACTGAGCAGATGAATGAACTTGATGGCCGAAATGGCCCTGTCTCTATGAAGGCTTGGGGATTTTCCCTATAATTTCTCTTTTCTATTTCTATGTGTGGCATACAGTACACCACTCTGACTATATGAGAACTAATATATGAAGAAGGAGTTATTTATTGATGTATGTAGTGGTGAGTGGCTTGAACATCCCAGTGACACTGTGAGCTATGCCTTTGGGAATGTGTACATTCCCAGAAGGGTCACTCATGAGAATCAGACTAAAGGTGATCCACTAAAGGAGAAGGAAATGGCATATTTTTGTTCTGACAACATAAAATTTTCCTTGGTTCACCGTTCTGGCGTTCCATGTACAAATGGTATACATGTATCTGCTGTATCAAAATTAGTTTTGCCTCTGGCCACATCAGCCATGAGGCCTTACATAGAATGGAGGGAAAGGGAAAGAAATGTGAAAATTGAATTAACTTAAGAGGAAGGAATATAGAGGGAAACAATCTTGGCTTAAAGATTTGCCTATTAATTCCAAGAGGATTTAGTGAAGGAGAGCGATAATTTCTATATAGAAATTCTATGTATATTTTAAAATCCTGTGTTGTAGTAAGAAATACAATGAAGAAATTGATTTTCTTTTTGCTAAAATGGATTTTAATCATTCCAGACCAGTAATGGAGGAGGGAGTTTAAGCGATTATTCTTCCTCTGTCCCATCTACTCCAAGCACC
Organism: Candoia aspera; assembly: GCF_035149785.1. Taxonomy (NCBI): domain Eukaryota; kingdom Metazoa; phylum Chordata; class Lepidosauria; order Squamata; family Candoiidae; genus Candoia; species Candoia aspera. The sequence goes on along the minus strand of NC_086153.1, from coordinate 168,073,656 downwards.
AGTCAGAAGGAACTACGAATTGATGTTCCACCTACTACTAATACTCCAACACCTGTTCGTAAACAGTCCAAGCGCCGGTCCAATCTTTTCACAGTGAGTGAACAAAGAGAAAAAATGCTTGATCATGTTAATCTAATCAGTGAATCAGTAAGTGAACTTTGAAACTTGGCTTCTACTTCTCTGTAGTCAAGAATAACCTCAGTTTGATGCTCTGGATGAGATAAAAGCATCTAAATGTATTTTTCTTATCTTGTAGGAGGTAACTAAATTACAGTTTAGCTAGATATATTACACCCTCCATTTTGTTCTTACGATGAGATCATTGTGTCTGTGGTTGATTATTTATTGAGACAAAATTCCAGTGCAATTTGTAGTGACAATTATATTATTTTTGTAGCTATTTTTAAAGGTTTATAACTAGGTTGATTTGTCCTTTACCATGGTTTCTGCAGTGTATTGAAATGTAAATAGAGTGAGGGATAACAGTAGTCAGTTTGTAATACCATCTCATACTTAGTTCATATTCCATGCTACATATTTTATTTTTGAAGCAACATAATCCTGTTTTCAGGAATAGCAACACTTGGCCCCAGTGGATAAGGTGAGAAAAAAGGTGTATGCCAGGTGCCACAGATTTTATGTTTCTGAGGTCTTGTCCTTAAAGTTTGTCAGTTCTTTGGCCTATTTAGCCAAATTACACCTTTCTCTATGGGAGGCAGTGTCCTTTGTCCCCACGCCTGTGCAAACAAAGTCAGTTATTCCAAGTAGAATCTATTAGAATAAAAATAATTAACATGGTGAGACATACTATATGCTATTCTTCTAAGGTGATGTCTGATTCCATCTTATTTGTTCCACATGTGGCCCAAATCCACAGACCTGACTATGAAAAAATAATTGAGGATGTGCCTTTTGACTGAGAAGGGCTATTGTGTGCTAAACCTTTTAGCTGATGTGTGTTGAGTGTCTTTGCATTTCTAGAGAGAGATTAATTGGTGTGCCTACGATGAAGCTCTGACAGCAGGAGTGTGGTATAAATGTGTTCCAGATGAGAGCTTTAAAATGCCACTTGAATTTGGGAGGAGCCAGTTTCCTTGTACACATGCCTTATGCTGGTCTTCAACTGTAGTAAAAATTTGATTTAACTAGTACACAAGGAGAGAGATACTGCAAGTGAGACTACTAGTTGGAAACAGCATTCCCCACAGCCTTCATTGTTATGTGTGCCAGAAATTTCAACATTGGTTTGCCCATTTTGCATCTCAGCCAAATTTGGGACTGCCTGGCTTGGGCAGTCTCCGCTTGTAGATGATCATCCGGACAGTTTGATGTCCAATTGTTTGGCAATCTTTTTAGATCCCTTCTCGGTCTCATGGGCATGTATAATCTTCTTTCTGAAGGCCTCAGAGAGCTCTTTTGAGATGATACCACACATGTTAACAACAAAGAGCAAATCAAACTAAATGTCTGAGGTTTCAATATGACAGGTTCCTCCCAGATCCTCTCTAACAATGTTCTAATCATTTGCACCTGATCTGGTACGCTGGATTCTAACTGTAGGTATTTGAGGTAGTGATCAATGTGGGCAGGTACTTTTTCCACATGTGAAAGTTGCATTTATGTTTATTTCAATTACACAATGGACTACAAAATATATCAAACATGATATTTGTTATATCCCTTTTATCAGTATTGCTGAAATGAAGATTGAATGTTGAAATACGTTGAAAAAGTCAAAAATTTCAATGAGGGGTACTTATTTTTTACATGACTGTATCAGTAGATAAGTAGATTGACTACATCTTTTGCAGCCAAAGGTGGCAGACAACTATACAGTTGGTGAAAACAAGACCTGGAGCTGACTGTAGTTCAGATCACGAACTTCTTATTGCACAATTTAGGATCAGACTAAAGAGATTAGGGAAGACCCACAGATCAGCTAGATATGAGCTCACTAATATTCCTAAGGAGGCAGCAACAAAATACATCCCAAAGAAAGAGAAAACCAAGAAGGCAAAGTGGCTGTCTACTGAGGCACTAGAAGTAGCCCAAGAAAGAAGGAAAGCAAAAGGCAACAGTGATAGGGGGAGATATGCCCAATTAAATGCAAAATTCCAGAGGTTAGCCAGAAGAGATGAGGAATTATTTTTAAACAAGCAATGCGCAGAAGTGGAAGAAGGCAATAGAATAGGAAGGACAAGAGACCTCTTCCAGAAAATTAGAAACATTGGAGGTAAATTCCAGGCAAAAATGGGCATGATCAAAAACAAAGATGGCAAGGACCTAACAGAAGAAGAAGAGATCAAGAAAAGGTGGCAAGAATATACGGAAGACCTGTATAGGAAGGATAACAATATCGGGGATAGCTTTGATGGTGTGGTCAGTGAGCTAGAGCCAGACATCCTGAAGAGTGAGGTTGATTGGGCCTTAAGCATTGCTAACAACAAGGCAGCAGGAGAGGATGGTATCCCAGCTGAATTGTTCAAAATCTTGCAAGATGATGCTGTCAAGGTAATGCATGCTATATGCCAGCAAATTTGGAAAAGACAAGAATGGCCATCAGATTGGAAAAAAATCAACTTATATCCCCATACCAAAAAAGGGGAACACTAAAGGATGTTCAAACTATCGAACACTGGCACTTATTTCACATGCCAGTAAGGTAATGCTCAAGATCCTGCAAGGTAGACTTCAGCAATTCATGGAGTGAGAATTGCCAGATATACAAGCTGGGTTTAGAAAAGGCAGAGGAACTAGGGACCAAATTGCCAATATCCGCTGGATAATGGAAAAAGCCAGGGAGTTTCAGAAAAACATCTATTTCTGTTTTGTTGACCATTCTAAAGCCTTTGACTGTGTGGACCATAACAAATTGTGGCAAGTTCTCAGCGGTATGGGGATGCCAAGTCTTCTTGTCTGCCTCCTGAGGAATCTCTATAACGACCAAGTAGCAACAGTAAGAACAGGCCACGGAACAACGGACTGGTTTAAGATTGGGAAAGGAGTATGGCAGGGTTGTATTCTCTCACCCTACCTATTCAACTTGTACGCAGAACACATCATGCGACGTGCTGGGCTTGAGGAATCCAAGGCTGGAGTTAAAATCGCTGGAAGAAACATTAACAATCTCAGATATGCAGATGATACCACTTTGATGGCTGAAAGCGAAGAGGAACTGAGGAGCCTTATGATGAAGGTGAAAGAAGAAAGTGCAAAAGCTGGCTTGCAGCTAAACCTCAAAAAAACCAAGATTATGGCAACCAGCTTGATTGATAACTGGCAAATAGAGGGAGAAAATGTAGAAGCAGTGAAAGACTTTGTATTTCTAGGTGCAAAGATTACTGCAGATGCTGACTGCAGTCAGGAAATCAGAAGACGCTTAATCCTTGGGAGAAGAGCAATGACAAATCTCGATAAAATAGTTAAGAGCAGAGACATCACACTGACAACAAAGGCCCGCATAGTTAAAGCAATGGTGTTCCCCGTAGTAACGTATGGCTGCGAGAGCTGAACCTTAAGGAAGGCTGAGAGAAGGAAGATCGATGCTTTTGAACTGTGGTGTTGGAGGAAAATTCTGAGAGTGCCTTGGACTGCCAGAAGATCAAACCAGTCCATCCTCCAGGAAATAAAGCCAGACTGCTCACTTGAGGGAATGATATTAAAGGCAAAACTGAAATACTTTGGCCACATAATGAGAAGACAGGACACCCTGGAGAAGATGCTGATGCTAGGGAGAGTGGAAGGCAAAAAGAAGAGGGGCCGACCAAGGGCAAGATGGATGGATGATATTCTAGAGGTGACGGACTCATCCCTGGGGGAGCTGGGGGTGTTGATGACCGACAGGAAGCTCTGGCGTGGGCTGGTCCATGAAATCACAAAGAATCGGAAGCGACTGAACGAATAAACAACAAATAAGTAGATGGTTGCCAAAAGTCTTGTATATTCAGTTTAGACTTCAAAAGAGAAAACTTTCTAAAACTGAGAAGCTTGGTAAAAAAGAAATTGAAGGCAAGGGATAATACATTGGAACAGTATTTATTTGCTGTGTAATTTTACCTTTTTCCTCCACTAGATGTCAGTATGAGTCAAGGAATATGGCAGAAGCAAGGCAAACTGGGAAAGGATGAGATTTAAATCTGTACTCTTATTCAGACTTTGCTTAGGAACTTTTGGAAATAATGTATGCATATTGAGTTTCAATATTTTGTAGGACTTCAGTGAAGCCTTCATTAATTGTAAGAGAACATTAGATGAGAGACATGGATTCATTTAAACATTCTATCTATAATGTAGGATACTGGTTTTGCAGAGATACTGTTAATTTAGAACTTGTACTTCTAAAAAGAGAAACAAATACAGTAAAGCAAGAGGTACATTTGAAATAATAAAAAACATCAGAATATAAGAGAGTTTTAGTACTAGTTTTGCAATATTAAGATTCTATTTAGCACACTGTAAGAAAATATTACCATAGCTATTATTATTTTATTTTGATAAAAAAAAAATTATAGCACAGTAAGTAATTGTTAGTATTTTTGTATGTGGAGAATTCTTAAACTTAAGGTTAAGAAACCTTCTGACTTGATGCCCAAATTGTGTGGTACAATCCTAAATTTGGTACTCTCTGAGCTTGGTTGTTTGCCTAGGTAACATCATCAGTGCGAGTGAGGGTGGAGTTTGCTCCCTGCATATACCGTAGCTTGCCCTGCCAGTTCTGGGGGAGTGTGGTTTTCTCCTTGGTAGTTCCTTGATTAGGGTATTGTTTTCTGCTTGATTCAGGTAGATTTCTTTCCAAGTAGAGGTCATAGTTCTTGAAATTGTGTTCTGTTAAGTATTCTTTCCCATTTCTCTCAAAACCTAGAAAACACCAGGTCAAGCTGTGATTTGAGAGGATGTCCCATGAATATAAGTTAAGCTGAATTTTCTTCTCCGAAGGTGGAAGTAAGGAAGATGGCAGAAAAGGAGATCCAATCTTCAAACTTCCAGCGTTTGTCATCAGCTTATACTTCTCTGCTGATCTTCCAATGTTAAGGAAATGAAAGAGGATCAGGCTGGAAGAGTGTTGTATCTCCAGAGATGACCCAGAGAGGGGGCATGATTCCACACTATCTCCAGCATAAATAAGATCATTCACATTTGCTTACAATTGAATATTTGCAATAATTCCATACCCCTTTGTTTGCAAGAGAAAAAAGATTAGGTAAAACTGATGGGGAAGTATATCTCGCTCCTGCCTTGCTCAGTTCTTGTTAGCAGTTACCCGAAGTCTCAAGGGCTCCAAAGTATCAGTCTTTTGCACTAGCAAGTAAACTAGCTCTGTTAACCTGACATACAATCACTGTTGGTAGATTCTTGGAAAAAGTATATCTTTTTTGATAGTATAGTTTTGGAAAGCCTGTGGTTTGATGTAAATCAATAAAGTGACATAATTTGTTCAATTATTTTTCACCTTTCTTCTGATGAACTAGTAAGAATTAAACTGTGATTTAGCAATTTGAAGCAATTCATACAATGTAGCATTGTGAAGAAGAATTTAGAAAAGACCATGGTATGACAGATCTGTTAAGGGATTGGAAAAACAATTACACAGTCCAGAGATTGAAGGAAGTGTGAGAAAGAACCGCAGAATAACCCCACCTTGATTTTGTTAGTGTAACACAGGACAGGGGGAAGCCTGGACAGCTTTCAAGAATCTGTTACTATGCTCTATTATAACAAAGCAGCATTCCTGGAATCTGTGTGGTATCTGTTTCTTGACCCAGCCTACCTTGAAGGCCTGATACATTTAATAGTAGAATAGTAGTAGTAGAATGATAGAAATGGAAGTGAATGATAGAAATAGAGGTGAAAAGCTATGGAAAGCAGTAAAATCATATTCTGATAGCTGTCTCTTACAAGACAGTATTTTCTGCCCCAGGGGGATTATGGCTTAATTGCTTAGATATCAAAACTCCTTATTTTTATCAAAACTTCACTAAGCAAAGGGTTTTTACTTGGCCTGGACAAGGCAGATTAGTTTCATCTTAGAGGTTTTGTTTAAGGCAAAGAGATGATATGATTTTCCTCAATGAGGTACTCCAGGTTGCTTCAGAGGTTCAACTGGCTATTGGAACTGCTGGAGAAGGCAAAGCAGCTGCTGTGCTCCCTCTTCGAAGAAAGGGGGGGGGCAGCTCTCTGCCAAGCAGCTTCAAGGAGGTGCTTTATTTTAGCAATAATAGAAGCAAGCTGTCCTTTGGAAGAGCTGCAGAACCTAGTTTCCCTGTCTAAGTACATATAAGGTGGTTTAGTTGTTTTCAGCAAAATTTGTTGCCAAAAATGGTGGCTCTTTCTTAAATTCAAGAATAGTGATAGTAATAATTAAGGTTCTATTCATTACCTTACAGGCATGAATGATGTCAAATATTCTAATTCTGTCTTGGTGCTGCTTCAGTTGTGCTTGTTATGAATTTACTTCTTGTTTTCTGATAGATATTAGGTTATGGAGACAATATATCTGTTCCATAATCTTAAAAAAAACCGCTTAAAACATGATGATGTATGCTGCTTCAGCCAACAATTTTTGAGTAGATGTACAAAAGTAATTGTTTCCTAGCATACATTATTTTATACAATCATAATGTAGAAGACAATTAATGAAATAGATATTCAGGTAATAAGTGATAGTTACAGCAGCACTTACAATTTTTTTTTATCATAATGGGTGTAAAATCTATGCAAATGAAAGTACTATTCCCCAAATTTTACAGCCATGCTAAAACTTAATGTTGGTCATATGTGACACAAGGCTGTGAGGGGGATACATGAACCAATTCTATGTCTGCTTAAAATATTTACATTCTCAATTTTCCAGGCTTGAGAGGACTCTGACATTAAACATTAACACGTTAACATAAATGTATATTATAAAAAAGATAAAATGCTTGCTGTCAAATAGGTACAGTAGCTTCATCAAGTAATTTTGAGTGACTGATTTTGACAGTTTTATAGGGAAAGTTTAATACTGTAATATTATCTGAATTAGTAATTTTGAAGTGGGCAAACTAAAGATCATAACTGAGAAAATTGCAGTAAGTTGCGGGTGATTTTAGAGTGAACTTTTATTATTTGAAAACTCCTTTCTTATAAGATATTCAAAGCTGGTCACTGTGAAAATCTTTCATAAAAATAATAATTTTTTCCTCTTTGAAGAGAAGCTGTTTTAGCTAGCTGTATTATAGGGGAAAATCTTTTTTTTAAACCCGAAGAGATGCCTATTAGAAACACAGAAGGCTAGAAGATCATATTGATTTGATTTCCTAACTTAAGAGAAATTGAGAGTACGGTCAACATTAGTGTCTAAAGCTCTAGCTTAGTAGCCTTACCGGTAAATCAAGGCAACTGCTCCCTAAAGGAGTGCACTAGTTCAAAACATAAAATGTAAATGTAATTCTTAAGCTCTGTATGTACTTTGTAAATATAATAGAAACTGTGGATGACAATTATGTGGGAGTCTTCTGTTCTTCAGAAGGCCAATTCCTTTTCTCTTGATCCATTCTCAAAGATATGAAAATAGTTTTAATGGGCATTCAGATATGTATTCCTAATGTGGATTTTTGAAGGTACCCTCTGTAATGTATTGTAGAAAATCTGTGTGGTTTCATATAATTTGTTTTTTATTAGCATTCAGTTGTGTGCCGGACATCACTGGTACATTCACTTCATATATCATCTATGATTTGAAAACCACATGAAAACGTTTCTCCATTTTCAATATTGTGTGAGTAATGTTCCCACTGAAAAGTAATGGAGTGAAGTTGTCACTTGTCAGTGTAGTTATTAAGGAGGATGACTTTTAGATCTTACTCATAATAAAATAAATCTGTCACTTCTAGATTTACTTAGCTGTCAATAATAGAGGAGGATATGAAGTTCTCTTTATATAGGATTATGTGTATTTGTCCCATAGTAGTGAGAAAGGAAGCAGGGGAATTTTTGCCACATAATTTAAAAAGGGGGTGCTCTTCTTTTTTTAATCTACCCAGATAAAGTAGTTGTTCATTCTTAAATAAAATCTTTTATTGTATTTTATTATATCCATGACATTTGTTATTGAAGAAAGTATGCTTAAAGGAGTTACTGCTATTTCCAGTTTTTATACTTTGTCAAAGCAGCTTGGTTTTCTCAGTGTTGTTAGTTTGACTTTGATGCTGTCATCTGAAAGTAGTAAAAGAGAAAATTAAATTAAATTCTAGTCAAGATAATCCATAAAATTACACTGCTGAGTTAATAGCCTTTTAAAATCTTATCTAATAATAATAAAGTATTTATACTTACATAAGAAAATTCCAGTGTGAAAAGACATACAGTTTGATAGAATTTTTAAAATCTCTATTGTGTTATAGCCCTGGTTAAAGTATTTAAAAGCATATATTAATATGCAGGACATTTTAAAATATAATATAAATATATACTTTATAAATATAAAATTTGCAATTTAATGTGGAAATGTGGAAAAATGAATTAGCGTATTAACAGTGTTAACTTTGCTTTTACCCTACAGTCTCGGAAAGGGAGTGACCCAGACAAAGAAAAGAAAGGATTGGAGAGCAGAGCAGATAGTATTGGAAGCGGTCGTGCAATCCCAATTAAACAGGTACAGCCTCTGTGTGTGTGTGTGTGTGTGTGTGTGAGGGAATGGGGATGCTTTCCTGTACTTGGAGACACACCTTAGGTCTTAAACACCATGATGCTTGGCTTCTCTGCCAAGATTTGTTTGATGTGCTGTGGTGATGAATGTTGAAGTCACTCACTTGACATCAATTAGGAGAGATTCCTGTGTGAATTAAAATAGGATCATTAGAATAAGAAGAGGGAAAATGTGACAACAGGCCTAATGAAGTGCAGTCTGCCGGCCTGCATATGGAGCATGCTTCTAGGCTGAGCTGGCTTCAAAGCCTGCCTTTGTAGAAAGTGCTTTGATTGGGCCGTTTGCTGGCAGTCTACAAGGGTAAATCAGATCACTGTACAAGAGCCCCTTGTGATCACAGAAATAGCCCGATGTGGCCCTCATTTGCTCTTGCAGAAGGACATCTGAACATTGTTCCAGACTGATTTGCAGCAATGAGGCAATTAGATGTGATAATCATGGCTGGTGAGTCAGCTGTGCACTTTTGTTTGTAATTTGCTAATGAAGGAGTTGCAACTTCGTTTAGATGTTTTTATATAAGCAAACATTTACAGCCATAATATGTGGCCTTAATTAAACATCCTTATAATATAAGATTTCGAACTGAGGATTTTCGTCTCTTTGACTACTAGTATAACTGTAATTGCATTAGTGCCACATTCCTAAGATATGTGAAGAACATTGCATATAAAAAAAACCACTTGGATCTTATGAAACGACGTTTAACTGTCCCAACGCTTAAAAAGAGTTTTCCATTTTTACACATGCTAAGTGGATCAGTAATAGTGAAATACTGAAGTCATGTCCCTTTGATTTCTCTTTCCTAGTTTTAAAAGTCTCCTATGCTAAAGAAATTAAGCCAGTGATTCCTGCATAATTCCCATATGAGAGAAGTGCAGAACTTTTGGTTGTAGTGCTGGTGCCAAACACTATCAGAAGTTTTATTAAATATGTCTTAAATTATGTTCTCCTTACATACTAAAGGAAAGACTAGAATGAAAATCTCAAAAAATTATTTATTCGAACTTAAAACCTTCAGTTTCTAAAGAACGAAGTGTATTCCTTTATATAGTTCTTTTGAGTGAAAATTGCAGTGTTCTCACTGAAATCAAGTTGGAAGGTTTTAAAAGCGAACTACACAAACTCATGGAGCACATAGTTGTCATGGCCATTAGTCTTGATTAATGTATACTGCCTCCTGAATCACAGGCAGTGTACCTTAAATGCTAGCTGTTAGGGAGCAACAGTGAAAGGGAGATAGAGTCTTAGATCTATGCTTCTTTCCAGAGTATAGCTAGCTGGCTTCTGAATCCAACATTCAGTATGGATTACAGAGGCTCCTGGCTTAATCCAGCATGGCTCTTCCTATGTTCGTAAGATACAGTCTATTAGGAGATTTGCTCAGTGTGATTATAGGAATGCCTAAGCATCATGATGCTTACCCCCAAAATTAGTTTTATTGTCAAAAACCACCAAGGAGACAATAGTTAGGCAGTTCTCCATGGCCTAACTCCAGTCTATCAGGGGAATGATTAACTAAATTTAGATACTGTTTTTTAAATTACAAACATTTCTCTATATCTGTAAAAAATTATTACCCATTCTGAGAACAACAACAATAATAGTAATAAATCTATCTCTTTCCCTCTCATTTTCAAATGTGCTTCTTTTCCAGCCAGCATATTACTGTCTTTTAATCAATTCAGTTTATTCCCCACCCTTTGGTCTTTACAGGTAATATTTAAATTAATATAATATTAATTTCCGCTTCAACTCAAAGGTGGCAGCTGGCAATTCCAGAGGCTGGGCTGTGTTCCCAGTTGTATGGGATGCAAATGTTTTCATCATTAAATTTCCTTCCTTCCTTCCTTCCTTCCTTCCTTCCTTCCTTCCTTCCTTCCTTCCTTCCTTCCCTTTTTTTTTTTTGATTGTATGCTATATGGTATGTCTTTAGTTTCGATCTGAGCCAAGGCACTTCTCCCTTGAGAGAGAGAAATGTTTCTGATTAGATGACGCCTACCACTTGAGGGTTTTTGTTAAGTATAGGTATTAAGTTTGCTATATGTTATCATCAAAATAGATTAGGAAAAGGATTCAGATATACTGGTGCTTTTTCTTCATCTCCAGATCAGAGGAAAAAGATAAGCAGAGTTAATCTGAATAGGGCAGAAACTTAAGGTCAAATTTATTATGAAAAGAAAGTAGAAATGTTAGTTCTTCATCTGCATTCCTATAAACATATGTAATTATTATTGTTTTATGAAAGAATAGATGACTAGAAAAGAAGACCTCTAAAACTTTCCTGCTGCAGAACACCTAATAGCACATGCTTTGTTTAGAATTGTGAATCTTTGGTTTATTGTCAGCTATCAAACTGCTTGTATTTTTATGGGTAAATTACAACCAGTACATGAAACTTAACAAACAAAATTATTTTTACTGTAAAATTATATAGTTTTATACTTTTTTAGAATGTTAGTGTAAAATTATTACCTTGATAGATTAGCAGTATTTTTTTCTTAAGTATTAGAATGTTTCAAAAACCAAGGCACTAGCTTGTATTTAGAGGTCAGGGCTCATATATTGCATAATATACTCATTAATGAGAGTGTGACAGGTTTAGAGTAAGTACTAGACAACAGTATATACCAGTATACCATCCAAGTATCTGTTAAAAGCTACAATTTATTTTTCAAAATTATTAAGTATGATGAAGTTGCAGCAGGATTTACTGAAATGCAGTGATATATTTTTCTTTTTAACCAAAAAAAGAACATGCAACTTTTTAAAGTTAGTTTAGGCATGCCAGGCATATTTCTCAAGCAGGCTATGGCTAGTGCTCAAACCAGTATGTCAGATTTGGACAAACAACGAAGTTAGGCAAAGCAGAAAAGGGAAGATAGGTTTTGTGTGTGAAAGAAATGGTACATACAAAAGTTTGGGAATCACTGACAGGGATGTCTTCAGTAAAGCGGTTAATTAATTAAAGGGCTAACAATAAAGCCTTATTCCATAAATGTTAGATTTCACCAAAAAAGTAATTTGACAGTTGTCCCAGGATAAAGATGAACTATTCACTTTTCTTTCCCTCTTGTATTTTACTGGTAGGACTGGAACATATTATCAATGCTGAATTGAATGTTATGTTAAAGTACAGAAAATTGATTTCCAGATGGACATCAGCTGATGCAAGATTTAGATTGTAGCTTGCTTACTTGCTTGAAATGCCTAAAAAAATTTCAACAAATTAAGCCCCACCTAGTGGAAATATTTCTATTTTATTATTTTACTAATTTTAGCTTCTTGAAATACCTAATCATAACTTTTATGATATATTTGCAAATGCATTGTAACTGAAGTAATTAATGAAAAGCACAAACACTGGCTGGATTCACATACTGCAGTAAGCTATGGTTTAGTTATATTTAGCTTAGCACAACGTATGAACTGCACTGTATGAACTATGTTTTCATGGCAATAACTCAGAATATTTAGAGTCCCCCCTTTTGGGGGAGATTGGCAGTAATAGAAATGTGAATAATAAATAAATAAACAAAATATTAATTCAGGAATATCCCTGTTGACACTTGAATTGCTCTGTTTCCAATGACAGATTCAAGAATGCTGGTTTTGGAATTCTTGTGAATTTCATGTTGATTTCCCCATATCTGGCAGAGAGGAGCTGAATTTTTTTAGCAGATAAATAGTATTTAGTATGCAGACTCAATAAAGGTGTTATCTTTACTAGAAACTAAATAATTATTAATAACTTATTACTAAATAATTACGTAATGCCTTATTGAGTTAGTTTTTTAAATAACTTAAAAATCAGTGTTTTCTATAAATAATACCTAATTTGTGTCAAATTTTAAAGGAATTGAAAAATTCATTTTTTAAATAACTTAAAATCAACTTTTTTTAAAATAATGCCTCCTAATTTGTGTCAATTTTTTAAAAAAGGAATTGGAATGTTTAACTTATTCTAAGTATATCTTCAACATACTGTATATGCCTAGAGTTGTCTTGGAGTTGGGCAGCCTTAATAAATCCAATAAATAAATAACATTAAATATATATATATACTTCAAATACAAGGGTTTTTTCCAAGCAAGATTCCTTTTAAACATAGGCTTGTTTTGGTAGCTTATCTATATAAAGCTGAAAATCATATGGGAAATACTCTGATTTCTAAGGTTCATAAGTTAGGTTCGCTTAATTGAATTAACCAATTTTTGGGAGTTTGAACCAACCAAATGGGCTGGGTTCCACACAACATGCTAAAATATAAAGAAAATAGCTAATCTTAATCTCCACTAAGTTTGGTATATTGAGTGAATGTAGTTTCTGTGATAGACATGATAGGCTGCATGAGTAAAGACACTGAATTATATTTCTCAGTTGTATAAAAGTCCTGTTTTATACGTTTTTATTACTATAGTAACCAGTTTATGGAATAAAAATACCAATTTCAAAAGAGGAAACTTGATTTAAATCAAACGTTTAAATTGGTTCTCTGCTCTGTTGTATCTCATATTTTGTGAATGTATGCAGTTTATGACTCATTCTCTATAATCTTACATAAGCTGATATTTTACAAAAGACTTTTTTAGAGACAAGATTTATAGAAAAGAATCATGTTTGTATGGTTTGTTTCTGCTTTCTGCTTTCTGCTAAATCTCTGCCAGTAGGATGTATTAAAATAAAAAGTTCATGACAAGAAATATAAAAGCAAGAGGCACAGCTCAGCAGTGAGTGGGCTTGTCGTGTATTAATTTTTCATTGCTGTGGAGAATTGTACGTACATAATCGCTTGATTGCAGTGGGAGTTAGCAATCTCCTATGGTGTCATTTGCATAAATCTTGTTAAGTCAATGGCAGTTAATGAAGTACAAATGAGCCTGGAGAAGGTGACATGCAAATCGTGGGTGGCAGATGGGAGGTCTGTTTTTGGGATGGCAGCTGTGTGCTATTCCCCCCCTTTTTTTCTTTCTAAATTGGAGCATAAATAAATAGTAAGAACTGGCCTTTAGTGCTTGGCTTTATAAATTAATGTATATTTACACTATGTCCTCAGCTTCCATGCCACTGAAAATTATACAATACAGTAATAAATATATCTGATAGAATTCATAGTTTTGCAACAAATTCTGAATTGTTGTTAGACCACCAATCTAATGAATGCATCAGCTTCTTACTATTTATTTGTAAACTTTCATTCAAAACATAATGAGAAGAATATCTTTCTAAATTTATCAGCAGAAATGTTCTTTTAGTAAATTTTATTAGGTTTCAAGAGAAGAATAAAAACTACCAACCCCCCCCAAAAACTACAAAGAAAAAAACTAAAAAAGTGCGGAAACACAAGAGAAAAAATGTTCAAATTTACAAAAAGATGTGGCTTCTGACTTTTAACAGCAAGGATTTACAAAAATTTCCATAATCAATCTCTTACTCTATATTAAACCAAAACACCACATCATTTCTATAAGTCATTCCACTTTAACACATAATAAAAATCACGAAGTACAGTTCCTCCTCCCCCTTATATTAAAATAGAGGGGGGGAAAGTTCATATAAACCTCCTAAACATCTTTCTCCCCTCCAAAAGATAAAACATATTTAATTATTCCCTTTCGACCACTGTTCTATACATTTCTGTCTACTATAATAAGAATCAAATTAAAAAGCACGTAAGTTGTCTGCTATTATACTTAATAGTACAACAATGTTAATAATCCCAATCTTAATAAACCCAAAAAACAATTCAAAACAGACAAAAGACAATTCAAAACAGTAATTCCATATCTTTAAAAGGGAATAGCGTCAATCAAATCCGTAAGGCAAGCCAGATGAACATTCTTCAGCCCTTATCCCACTTCAAAATAAACCAGAGCAGTTACACATCCCCACAATGTGCACAGAGCTTTCCTCTTGGAAGAACCAAACAGCCCAACTGCCCCCCTCAGGTTCTTTTCATGGCATTCCAGCAGGAGATCGATTTTACTTATGGCTTGCAGATCACCCTCTCCCTTAGATTCCTCCAGCTCCACTATCCAGTCTTCATCCAGCATCTCCATAAAAATCCCAATCTCAGTCTTAAAAAATAAACCTTTCTATCGCTCTAAAATTCCTCATCCACTATATCCCCAACGTGATGGCACATTTTTAGATCTCATATTTTCCACAATGTCCTGGATCTCTTGCATAAAAGCTTGAATAGAAGTCAGAAGAAATCTGTTTAAAGTCCTGGTGAAAGTCAGAAGAATCTATTTGAAATCCTCCACGTCTCACGCAGTAGATTATGGCGCCCCCTAGGAACTTAACCAATGAAAATCGAAGATATGGAAGAGTTCCAAGATGTGTTTACATAAAGTGATTACTGTGTTGTCCGTACCAGCAGGTACAGCCGTTTTGTCCACCATTCCCACCAGAAGCCCATCAGCAGAAATACTCAAGATGTTGAGAACACCCAAAAGTCCACGGACTAGAGATGGCTAAATATAGTAAATAGGAATATTTATATGAAAAAGGAATATTTATATGAAAAATAAAAACTTAAGAAAAAATAATTGATTTGTTGTCAATTCATGGGTTTCAATGTTAGATTATCATCCAAAGATTACACATTGCTTCCAGCAACAGAAGGCAGTCCCTGCACAATTTAAATCCTCTCCCTGTGGAATGTGCACAGGCATTGGGCTTGCTTGTAGAGTCAGCATCTTGCTGCTTGCTCACAAGGCACTTCCTTTGCCGGGGTGCAGGATTTCATGCTGGGGAAGCTTGCCCGGCTTCTTGGCACGTGTTCTAGCTAAAGAAGGATCAGTGCTGGCTGAGGAGGAGCCTGAGATTCAGTGGCTGTTGAATCCCTAGGCACAGCACCCAGTGGGACCTGATGATCTGCCTGCATCTTGGAGCCTGGCTCTGAGGCCATGATGTTGAGCCTGATCATTTGTGCCTCTAGTGAGAACTCTGGGTTGATTTGTTTGATGATTCATTGGTTTATTTTCTTGCCTGTCCACAGTATTCTCATCAAAGTTCAAAAGCATCGATACTCTTCCTATCCTGCTCCTTCAAAGTCCAAACTTTCAGTTCTAAAGAGTGTTACAGGGAATACCATGGTTGCACGATTCTGATCTTTGTAGGTATAGGCAGTTCACAGCATCTGAATATCTTTTCCAAGGACTTCGTGGGTACTATAGCAAGTGCTAGTCAGTGGCATCTTTCTTGACTGTTCCTTTACTGTTGATGTTTAATCTTAAAAGACAGAAGCTATACTTCGTTATCTTCATTATGAATTCTAAGGCTGGTTCTTGAATCTGTTGTCATTAGTTTGGTCTTCTCTATATTTAATCTTAGTACCATTTTTTCAGTATGCTCTTTGAATTTTATTGCCAGACCTTGTAGATACCTTGCATTTTCGGCTGTTACAATTGTGTCATCAGCATAGAGATTATTGATGTTTCCTCCTCCAATTTTAAAACCACACACATCTTCTTCAAATCCAGCTTCCTTTAATATATATTCAGCATATAGTGAATAAATAAGAGGAGAATATACAACCTTGTCTCACTCCTTTGCCAACCTGAAGTCAGTCTATTTCACGATGTTCTGTCCGTACTGTGGCTTCCTGACCTGTATATAGATTTATCATGAGGACAGTGAGAAGTTTTGGGATTCCCATTTTTCTAAGCACATTCCAGAGCTTGACGTGATCAACAATAAAAAGACTTTGAAGCATGTAGTGACTTTTGGGGGCATTATTTAGCTTTCTCAATTATTGAGCATGCATCATCAATAATGTTTTGTGTTCCTTGGCCTTTTCTAAAGCCTGTTTGAACATCTGACATCTCTTTTTCCATGAAGGGCTCCAAAGATCCTAAGCATTATTTTTGCTGCTTGAGATAGAAGTACCTGGATCCATGCTAAAAAAGGTTTTCCTTTTATTTTTAAGATATTTGGTGATAACTTTTTTGTTATTTTATTACTTATTGCAAGCCTCATCTCTTTTTGTGTTTTGATCTTTCTTACAGCATTCTTGTAGTTCCTGGAGACTACTCTCTATTCTTGTTTGCTTTTGTTCTCCTCCATTTTCTGTGCATGTCCTTTTTTCTCTTCAGCATTTTAAAGAGCTCTGCAGCAATCCATGCTGGCATCTTTAGATTTCGCAGTTTTTCTTTCTTGTTGGAATTGTTCGTGATCTTACCTTCAGTATCTCATTTTGTAAAATTTCCCATGCTTCCTGGATACTTTTCTCTTCAGGATTTCAAGCCATTAGATCCCACCTACATTTCCAACTTGCCATTGGATCTGCCTTCTGTTTTTTTAATTTCCAAACTGCTGTAATGCGTGTTTGTGTGTACACTGTATATTTCCTGTTTAGGAGGCTTAAAACTGGGTGAGGAACAGCCAAACTCTGTTACTAAGGTGAGGTTGTGGAAGACAGTTTCATGTCACAGGTCATACACCATGGCAAGACTGAGCACAGCAACAAGACACAAGGTAGTTATACTGCATCAGCAAGGTCTCTCCCAGACAAGAATTTCAAAGCATACTGGGGTTTCAAGATGTGCTGTTCAGGCTCTTTTGAAGAAGCACAAAGAAACGGGCAGCGCTGAGGACTGTAGACGCAGTGATCGGCTAAAGAAACTTAATGCAGCAGATGAAAGACACATCGTGCTTACTTCCCTTCGACATCAGAAGATGTCCAGCAGTGCCATCAGCACAGAACTGGCGGAAACCAGTGGGACCCAGGTACACCCATCTACTGTCTGGAGAAGTCTGGCCAGAAGTGGTCTTCATGGAAGAATTGCAGCCAAAAAGCCATACCTCTGATGTGGAAACAAGGCTAAGTGGCTCAACTATGCACAGAAACATAGGAACTGGGGTGCAGAAAAATGGCAGCAGGTGCTCTGGACTGATGGGTCAAAATCTGAAATATTTGGCTGTCGCAGGAGGCAGTTTATTTGCCGACAGGCTGGAGAACGGTACAATAATGAGTGTCTGCAGGCAACAGTGAAGCATGATGTAGGTTCCTTGCAAGTTTGGGGCTGCATTTCTGCCAATGGAGTTGGAGCTTTGGTCAGGATCAGTGGTGTCCTCAATGCTGAGAAATACAGGCAGATACTTATCCATCATGCCATACCATCAGGGAGGCGTGGGATTGGCCCCAAATTTATTCTGCAGCAGGACAACGATCCCAAACATACAGCCAATGTCATGAAGAACTATCTTCAGCGTAAAGAAGAAGAACAAGGAGTCCTCGAAGTGATGGTTTGGCCCCCACAGAACCCTGATCTCAACATCATTGAGTCTGTCTGGAATTACATGAAGAGACAGAAGGATTTGAGGCAGCCTACATCTACACAAGATCTGTGGTTAGTTCTCCAAGATGTTTGGAACAACCTACCTGCCAAGTTCCTTCAAAAACTATCTGCAGGTGTACCTAGAAGAATTGATGCTGTTTTGAAAGCAAAGGGTCACACCAAATATTGATTTGATTTGGATTTCTCTTCTGTTCGCTCACTTTGCATTTTGTAAATGGATAAACATAAACAATTAAAATATACTTTTTTGAAAGCATTCTTACTTTACAGCATTTTTTCACATCTGCCTAAAACTTGCACAGTACTGTATATACTTAGTTAATCATTATTTCAATTTCTACAACTGCCCTCACATGCATGACTCTGGGCAGCTTACAAAAGGTAAAGTTGATCAAAAACAGCCATGCCAGGGAAAAAACAACAGTTAAACAAGATTAAGAACTAAGTATAAGAAATGCTATTTTACTATAAGAACTAAGACTGGCAATTGTTTTTTTATGTAAGACAGAAGTAGATAGAAAAGTGCTTGAGTTAGATTACAAAGATATAAAAAAAGGTATTGAATAAAGACAAGAAAGTAGCTAAAATCTTATGTTTATTTTAATTCATAACAACTTTTAATACCCAGCTCACTTTGGGATTATTTTTAGTGATGAAAAAGTTAGGAACGTAGTAAACGTTAGAAATGTTGGGTATTGTATTTATTCAGCATAATTTCAGCTGTAAGGTTTTCCTATACATTAACCCATGATTTCAGAAATTGTTCGCCACTAGTCAGTGGCACAGAGTTAAAATGATAGGCCATTATTATTTGCTGATGCTTCACTTGGCATTTGTGAGCTTGACCTTACTTGTTACACAGTGTTAGTCATTATAAAGGTTTATTCAGAGTGATTTTTTTCTATAATAACTTTATTAAATTTTTAAGCAAGAAAGATAAAAACTAACAGAAATTAGTATTTAAGATGAGGGAAAGGGAAGGAAGGAAGGAGGGAAGGAAGGAAGGATGGACAGAAAAAAAAGAAATACAAAGAAATGGCTTCCGATTTTCTTTTACAACAGTTATAGGTATAAATTTAAATTGAACTCTTATTCTATGGTTACAACAGAACTTTCATTTTTTCTATCATCTATTTTTTCTGATCATTCAAACCCATATATCATAATTTCATTTTTTTCTGTTCCAAACAAAAAGTCCAAAAGGGGTTTCCAATCAGCATTGAACTTAGTGTCTTTTCTTTAACCAAGGCTGCCAGTTTAGCCATCTGGGCAAGCTCCATCATCTTCACCATCCACTCTTCCATTGTGGGTAATGTTACATCTTTCCAGAATTGTACATATAAAAGTCTACAAAGTAGACATGAGTTTTTCCAACTTTTTGTCAATCAGTCCCAAAAGAAACGTCTCTGGCTTCAGTTGTATATTAATTTTTAAAATCTTCTGAATTAATGTATGTATTTGGATCCAAATTTTTTTAGCTTTTTTACATGTCCACCATGCATGATAAAAAGTCCCCTCTTGTTCATATTTCCAGCATAAATTTGAAGTATCTTTATACATTTTAGACAATTTTGTTGGTATTTCCTTGTTTTTGCAAGGAGCAAGCCATTAAGTTACTATGGTAACAAATCACTCTGGCAGGGTGAACAGGTCGAACTTAAGCATCCTCAGGTTGGGTGTGAAAAGAATGGCCATATAAGGAAATTGCCTGGAGGGGAAGTTCCCTGGGCTTGTTACAGTTTCACTTTCCTTTTATACAGCCCTCCCTTTCCAGTCCTACTCAGAGCCCGTGTACGTGTATCAGCTTTTAAGAAGCTTTTAAGCCTATCCAGGATATCTGGATATGAAACTGTCTATGTTTTTATGCTTTCTGTAAATACATTTATAGAAATGCCTGGTGTGTGTGTTTTTTTTCCTGATCTCTCAGGCCAAACACGTTCCAGCAAACTCTAACAAATTTTTCTGGTGACAAATACCAACAATACATCATTTTATAACAATTCTCTTTAAGATTATAGCATAATGTAAATTTCAGTCCTTTCATCCACATATTCTTCCACTGTTCCATTTGTATGTTGTAACCAAAATTTTTAGCCCATTTTAGCAATAACATGTCCATCATTTGTACATAATTCTGTTTCAAATGCAGTCTTAACAATATTCAAAACCAAAAATCCTTTTATCTACTTTAAATCTTTCTAATAATTGTACATAGGAAAACCACTGACACCTGTATCCTAATGTCAAATCTTCTCTTGATTTTATTTTAAATTCTCCCTGGGAAACTTCTAATATGTTACCATAAGTTAACCATTTATGTTTAGTTATCATTTCTCTTCTATAATATGCTTCTTGTGGTGAAAGATAAATATTATAAATTTAATGGGGTTGCCAGAAAAATTAGAATTATCTGGAAATTAGATTAATTTTTCTGGAAGAGATTCCGATGAAGCAAATTTTGTTGTTCACATCCTCTTTAACAATGTTTATTGTGACCTTAGTTTTCAACAAATGCCAGAAATTTGGGAAAGGCAAAAAGTTAGATGTCCCAGCTTGAGTTTGACATTTTCAAAGCTGGATTTTTTTATGTAAATGTTTTTACAACTTTGCAGCATTAAACTGAGGCTGTTTGAAGATTCAGAAATACGCACCAAATAAGCCACTGAAAGTTGAAAGAATTGTTTATTAAATGCAACTTTCTTTTGTTGTTGTAGGGACCTTCATCTTTCGTTTTGATGAGAAAACTTGTTTTTTATAAGATCACTACATTTTTTCCAAGCTATTTATACATCAAATATTTCATGATCCATTCTAGAAATTTTCTAGATACTGATCTCAGCCTGACTGATCAGTAATTTCCGAGATACTTTTTTCCCCCTTTATGAAGTTAGGGACATTTGCCCCATCTTTTTGAAAGATCTACAACTTGCTTTTGGAGAACATAATCTGCATTTTCTTCTTGTTCAGCAATCTTGTCTTAATTTCTTCTTCCTTTTATTTTAACCCAGATATTCTCAAAATTCTAACAAGTTCATTCCCTTGGATTTCTGTACAATTGTGGATATTTTTAATATACAGAGTAACTCTTCCCCTTCTGGTGCTTTTGTTGATTTTAAAAAAGTTGTGTCTTTCAGTTGCTATATTCAAATCATGAGAATCATCCCACTATATTTACATGATAGTTATTTGATTATATTTTTCTTGTATAGTATGAGCTCAAGATCATCTTGTTTATTTGTGTTACTGAAGGTTCTTCTTGAGGTTTCATTGAATGGTTTAATGGGCCCCAGTTTCATCGACTGCAAAGGTTAGAAGGGGACCTGTACATAGTCTAGTCCAGCTCAGCACAATTTAATTTAGTTACTTTCTCAGTAAATTGTACAGTGTAGAAGTTAAGACCCTATTTGAACCAAAGATAAAGTAGATGGTGGTCCCAAGAAAAAAATATATCTTGTCAACACTATTTCTATAGCCAGTTATTCATCTGTTTTTCCTTTTTCCTTTTTCTTTTTTAAAGTACTGGGTGGATGAGAAGTTCAGTTACTTCACTTGAGTTGCTAGGATTTTTTGCTTTATATTTCGAAGTCTGAAATGATTATCCTTCATAGTTTAATTTATACTCATATGGAAGATATAATTGTCAGTGGATTTAGGTCTTGGGAGCTGGTCTGCTGCATTCCTGAACACTTCATGTTTCTGTTACTAAAAGCAGGGAGTCACTAGCTCTAGCAACTCTCCTCTTGCACATTTCATTCACACTGCTCCAAAGGGTCTGTCTTGTTTAACACTGTTTCTTGTTACTATCACTTACATTATTGAATTATATTAACACTAATGTGCAGTTTCTATTGTTAAAATAATAAAGCTGTTTCAGGAGGATAATACTGTACCTAAAGGGAAAAAGTACATGCTTTTGAATCTGCAGAGAAGGAAAACTAGTAGCTAAAAATTCAATATAAAAGAAAAATCAGAGTAAAATTGACTGAGATTTATATGCTGATGACACAGTAAAAATTAAGGAAAAGGCTTTAATGGAATCAATGGATACCTTTTGAAGGAAATGTGAACGCTCACTAATGTTTCTAGGAAAGGATAGTTTCATTTTGTTGATACATTAAAGACAGCAGTCTTATACACAGGTTCCTTTGACTGCCTAAGTAGGAGGAAGTTGGTTATACCAGCCTTACTCCTCCATTCTGTATGTGTACCAGTCCTATACCCTAAAATTAGATTAATTTAACTCAACAAGATATTGTGTGAGTTAGGGGGAAAGCAGGTGTAACAGGAGGATGGAGACATCACCTTTGAGCCCTTGTATACTCAGAGGAATACATGAGCAGGTGAAAATCATTTGCAGTAGTTTTCAACTGTCATTAGCTAGGATTCTAGCTACTTCATTCTGTGTTTTACCGTTCTGTTAAAGTTAAATTCTGTTTGTTCCCTGGTTGTGCTAGTAGAACTAGATACTTGAGAGACCACTGGGAATAATAATATTTTTTCAAAGGAATGTAGATAGCTCAAAGCCTAATTGTTTCAGGCTCCATTAAATAGACTAGTGTAATATTCTTACTTTATTATCACTTACAATTTATTTATTTATTTATTTATTTGCTTATTTAAGAGATTTATATGGCCACCTAACTCATTCATGGTGACTCTGGGCAGTTTACAAAAATGATAGCCTTTTCTGTGGTTTGTAGGAAAAGCACCAGGGCCAAATCTTTGTAGAGAAAGTCTAGGTAGATCAGTCTGTTAAATACATGATTGGATGAAATACACTTAACATACACATTCAGATTATGGATATGCATGGAATATTTGTATATACGTCCTGTTAGGGTTAGGTTTACTTTGCTCAGAGAGTTGGCAAGTGCCTGCATTTTCTCAGAAAAAGTCTATGGACCTCTTATTCCCTACTGTGATATTCTTAGAAGTCTGCTTTGGAATGGGCATCTGGGCGGGGGGGCTTTCTGATTTGAGCCTTTTTCAATTGAAAGGACAAGGAAAAGAGAGATAGCTGTGCACATTCCTTGTATCCAGTGGCTGTTTTTCCTTCTAAGTAAAGATAGCTGTGTGAAGCACCCTTTTGCAACTCTATATTAAAGCTTCATATAATTCAGCCTACATTCAATTCCTGCAGGCTGAGCTAAAAATAAACAAAAATTCCTGCTGAAACCCCAATAGCGTTGACAATCTCTTGGAATTGACAACAGATTGTATGGATCAGTTATCTCATTCAGTATATGGTCGTTTCCAGTGTTCCTATAATTAATTTAGTCTTCATCTGTCCATGATGTCTGAAGTGCTTATGCAGATACATGCTTAGAGGCCTACCCTCGTCTCTTCCTTTACCTGAACTGTTTCTACTCTGAAGTTCATTAAAACTTTTAACTAAGAACTCAGCCCTGAATGTGCTTGTTTCTATGTGTGTGTGTTATGAAGTCTTTTTCCAATCTTTTTATTTTCCAATCTTAATCTCTTATCTAAACATAGATTGATTTTTTTAAAGTGCAGAATGGTAGGTGGCAGTATTGCAACCGAAAACTCTCCCCACAACCCGAGTTCAATCCCAGCAGATGCTGGATTCTTGGGTAGCCGGCTCAGGTCGACTCAGCCTTCCATCCTCCCAAGGTTGGTAAAATGAGCACCCAGCTTGCTGGGGAAGGTGATGACTGGGGAAGGCAATGGCAAACCACCCCGCTATAGTCTGCCAAGAAAACGTCTCGAAAGCAGCATCCCCCCAAAGGGTCAGACATAACTCAGTACTTGCAGAGGGGACCTTTCACATGTGTGTGTGTTAATAATTTTAGTTGTAACACTGGAAGTAAACTTTATCTTGTGTGTGGTGATCCTCTGTACACTAACCAAAAGTGCAATGAATACATAAATGCACATACTAAATGGGAGGAACGAAGTAGTGATTGCAGTAACTAATGCTATATCATCATTCAATCTACTTTATGAGACTTCTAGACCAAATCCTTCCAAAATTAGTAAAAACTTATGAAGAATTACATGCAGATTTAATTAAACTAATTCAATTGGAACAAATCAATTTTCAACTTTACAGTCAGCCATATGAAAAAGGATGTTTTACTAGAGCTATAAAAGAAATCTTGGATATTTAAGAAAGGTTTTGAAAGATAACAGTGATAGAGACAACTCCATACTTTTTTTTTTCTGAATGCTACCCAGGAATTGCTGATAGAAAAGGTAAACAGGAAGAACAGTTTCTAAAGATAGCAAAATGCTTTCAGTTTTGTATATGGTTAAACTCTTTCTATCATGGATTGGACGTAGTTATCAAAAGTATATATTTTGCCAGCTTTGTGTGCAAGTTCAAGATTTAAAATAAATGAGTTATTAGCTGTTGAGTTCAGTAATTTTGAACTACTCATCCTTTTACTTATAACAGAAAATCAGAAAAGAGACAGAAATATGGCACTATTACAACATTTGGATTTTGGTGTGTGTGTGTGTGTGTGTAACCAATGCCTAGTTATTTTCCAATCTTAATCTCTTATCTAAACATAGATTGATTTTTTTAAAGTATTTCCTCAGAATTAAAAAAAATAAAGTATCAGGAATTCTGTGGTAATTATTTGAATGCTGATTATCATAGAGTTATCTTTACTATAGTGATTTAAATTGTTAACAGAAAGCTCCTAGTATAATTAAATATTTCTGAGCATTTGGCTACAGTTTCATTGAACTGTGAAGAAATAATGTTATATAGCCAATCAAAAAGAGATACATGTAAACTCATTTAGAGCATCAGTGTGTGTTAGGACTATCATGGTGATGCTTATTACAGAAGAAATTAAAGATTCATTTTGTGCTAAGAGGCAATACAGAAATTAGTTTCTGAATTAGTTGTTAATTGATTTGGTAATTCCCTTGGGTATGAATGCTCCTTTTTGTTTTTGCTGCTGCTGTTGTTGCATTCAGTTAACAATGACTAATTCTAGAACGATTGAAGTATTTTTTCTATTGTATATGCCTTTACAATAGAGTGGCTAAAATTATAGGTATTTGCCTAGAATGTTAAATTTGCCCATTTAGTATATTTTAATGCACTAATATTAATATGGGCAGTGTGCTAAGCCACTTTTTTAGATATATGTTATACTGGCTGAAAGCTGGTTTTGAAGGGCCTGTATGTTGACCATGTGGCTGCGGGGATGCTGCGACAGTCTCAAATGCGAGGACTAGTAGTAAAGTTACTCGTTCAGTGCCATCATAACTTTGAACAGTTGCTAAACAGGGCAGTTGTTAAGCAAGGTCTACTTGTACTACATGAATTTTCCAAGTTAACAACATACCTGGTAAGTATACATTTAACTGCAATAGATGAGAGTTGTAACTTTGTTTACCCAGTTTCCGTAAGTGACATTTATATAAGTATATTTTGTCGCATGTACAAAATACTTCTTTAAACTTGATAATCTGTGTCAAAATCAATTGCCTTATCTTCTGCTACTGATTGTTACCAGAGATACACAAGCAACATTCTGAATGAGAGGGGTTTTAGTAAAGCTTTAGTTTAAAATGAGTAAGGTAGCTGATGCCATCGATGAAGTAAATGAATGGAATGTAAGTTAATAAAAGCAAGTGCACATTTATTAACTTAGGAAGCATAAATTAAATGGACTGGAGATACAGGTTGACCTGGCTTAACTACCCTCATTGGGACCAGAATTTCTGTCACTAAGTGATGCAGTTGTTACACAAAACATCATGTGACCACACCACTTAGTGATGGCAGTTTCAGTAGTCCTGGTTGCAGTCGTTACGTTAGGACTGTGCCATCGTTAGGCCAGGACCTCATGCTTGTCCTGCCTTGCTGCGCTTGCCTCTGCTTCAACTCCCCCCACCCACTTATATACACCCAATCTCTGCCCTTTTGGCCGCCCTGCACTCCGCTGCCCCCACCTCCCTGCTGCCCTGTGCTCCATCCTGCACACCCTCTGCCCTGTCCTGCACTGCCTCTGCTACCCTGCGCTCTACCCATCACCCTGCGCTCCACTGCCTCTAGCTGACCTTTGCTGTCTTCTTCCTCCCGCTGTTGACAAAGTGCAGTGGGAGGAAGAAAACAGCAAAGGTCGTGCTGGGGGCAACAGGGACAGAGGAGTGCAAGGCGGAGTGCAGGGCAGCAGGGGCAGTGGCGTGTAGGGCGGCAGGGGTGGCAGAGTGCAGGGCAGTGGGGTAGCAGGTAGCAGAATGCAGGGTGGTGGGGGTGCAGGGTGTCAGGAGCAGCAGAATGCAGGGTGGCAGGGGTGTAGGGCAGACCATGGGTTGGCGGAACATGGGGTGGCCAAAAGGGCAGAGATGGGGGAGATAGGCAGATGGGGGGAGTTGAAGCGTACCCTGTGGTTGTAAATGCGGGTGGGCTGCCAATCATGTGACTGTGGGGATGCTGTAACGGCCATAACTTCAAGGGCCAGGCATAAGTACTATTTGTTCCACACAATTGTAATTTCAAACTGCCGCTGAACAAATGGTTGTTAAGTGAAGACTACCTGTACCTGTCTTGCAAATTATTTATTTATTTTATTTTATTTTATCCCACCCTTATTTTTATAAATAACTCAAGGTGGTGAACATATCTAACATACCTTCCTCCTCCCATTTTCCCCACAACAACAACCCTGTGAGGTGAGTTGGGCTGAGAGAGAGTAACTGGCCCAAGGTCACCCAGCCAGCTTTAAATTGTGTTTGTGAGGAAGATCTTGGATTAGTAGTTGAATACAAACTGAAGATGAGCTGGCAGCATGATATGGTGCAAAAGTACAAATGAAATACTAAACTGCAACAGCAAAAATATAGATTGCAAATCATGGAATGTAATTATTTCATATTAAATGCTGTGCCCACACTTTACAAAGAATTTAGAAATACGGAACCAGTTCAGAAAAGGGAAGTGAGGATGATCAAGTGAGTTGAAATTCTTTGAGGAAAGATCGAAGGATCTGTGCTGAAAAAATATGTGGGGGAGGGAGATTATGATAGTGCATTTAAAATGCCTAAAGGATGTTACATAGAAGGAGGTCAAGATCTCTTGTCTGTCATTTCAGACAAGGAATAATGGATTTCAGTTATAGCAATGCAGATTCCAGTTGAATGATGGGAGAAGCTTCCTAATAATAAAAGCAGTTTAACAGTGGAACCAGAGTGGTGGTGTGTTCCCCTTCACTGAACGTGTTAAAACAGAGACTAGACAACTATCTGTATGAGTGACTTATTCTAGATTCCTTCATTGAGCAAGAAGGTGGATTCAGTGGCCTAAAGGCCCGTTTCAGCTAAGTGATTTTGTAAAGTAACTTTCTAGTGAACTACTTTCTTGGGAGCTATTCTATTTTTTTTAAAGTATGAGATGAAACTCGAAATAGTTCTAATATGTTTAAAGACAATTTCTTTTGGTTCCCTGGCATTTAGCCCCCTCTAAGAGGTGACGCCAGGCTTCCAAAGCTGCTTTGACTGCAAAAGCCTCCTTTTCCCAAACGTGCCACCTCCACTCAGTTTCAGAAAACTTCCTGGATAGATAAGCACAAGGCTTCAACCTATTGTCAGAATCTCTCTGCAGCAGGAGCGCCCCAATGGAAAAGTCAGAAGCGTCCACCTGCACCACAAAGGGTCGCGTGGGATTGGGGTGCTGCAAAATGGGTTCAGCCATGAAAAGGCTTTTAAGTTTGTCAAATACCACCTGGCATTCAGGAGTCCAATTGAGTACCGCCCCCGGGTTTTTCACCTTGCGTGTGTCACCCAACCCCTTGGTACGTAGTAAATCAGTAAGGGGCAATGCAATTTCAGCGAACCCCCGGATGAACTGGCGGTAATAATTAGCAAATCCAAGGAAACTTTGGAGGTGCCTTCGGGTACGTGGGCGCTCCCACCCCAAAATGGCTTGAACCTTCCCAGGGTCCATCTCAATGCCCTTGTCTGAAATCCTATACCCCAGGTAGTCAAGTTGAGTCTTATGAAATTCACACTTAGAAAGCTTAGCAAACAGTTCAGCGTTTCTCAATTTGCTAAGCACCTGCTTCACCAGGCGCTCGTGCTCCTCTTCAGTTTCCGTATAAATCAAAACATCATCTAAATACACCAACACACCTTTAAATAAATGGTCATGTAACACTTCATTTATCAGTTGCATAAACACCCCGGGTGCCCCCGCCAACCCAAAAGGTAAGACCTTATACTGGAAGGAACCCAGTGGACAATTGAAAGCGGTTTTCCACTCATCCCCCTCCCGTATGCGGATGTGGAAATAGACTTCCCGTAGATCTAATTTGGAGAAGATTTTCCCCTTTGACACATGTGCTAACATGTCTTTTATTACCGGCAAAGGGTACTTGTTTGATATGGAGACCGCATTTAATCCGCGGTAATCTGTACAGAGTCTCAGAGTCCCATCCTCCTTTCCCCGGAACAACACGGGGGCGCCAACCGGCAAATTTGCTGGTTCGATGAAACCCCTGGCCAAGTTCTTATCCACAAAATCCCTCAATGCTACAAGCTCCTTTTGAGTCATGGCGTAAATCTTCAGCTTAGGCAGCTGAGCGTTGGGGACCAACTCAATCGCACAATCAGTTTTCCGATGTGGCGGGAGTTGGTCCGCTTCCATCTCACCAAACACATCTGCAAAGTCCTGGTATCTCTCCGGCAAGCCCTCCAGTGGTGTCACATTGAAATGCGGGGTTGCTGCCGCAGCCCTCCCCACTGCAGCAGACGGCACCTGTTCCGCTGCAGGAGCTTGGTAAAAGCCATCAGAAAAAGTCAAAGTCCTGTGGACCCAATTTATGTGGGGTTTTTGCTGGACTAACCAGGGAATCCCCAAGATGACAAAGGGATGCCCCACGGGTGCTACCACAAATTGTAACCCCTCACGGTGGCTACCCAATTGCAACGCCACCGTTCCCGTGAAATGAGTCACCGGTTTCCCTCCCGCCGTTTAACCATCCAGTTGGGTGAAGATCATGGGCCGCTGCAATGGGAAGCTGGGTAACTCCAAAGCAGCCACCACGTCAGGGTGCATTAAACATCTGGAACACCCCGAGTCAATTAACGCCCAAACCTCAACGGTCCTAGTGCGGGATCCTAACTTCACTTTCACTTTCAGTGTGGGACAATTTGCACTCACCAAAACATCTTCACGCCCATCATCCACCACCTGCCCACAGGCGCTTTTTAGAGCAGGTGGCTGGTGTTTCCTGCTGGGTCTGCTAGATCGTGTTCCTCCTCTCCCCCGAAGTACGGAACCTCCAGCTCGATCTCCGCCTTGGCTGCCTTCATTTTCCTGGGCAGTGAGGGCGATTTGCCCGCCGCTTTTCCAGACCGATCATCTGACCTGGGTTTTGGACAAGCAGCCGCCCTGTGGCCCTCCTTCCCGCACCGAAGGCACTGCCCTTTGGCATAACGGCGCTCCCTCTCCTCCTCCCAGGCACGTTTCCCGCGTTTTCCAGTCGTGGTAGTGGGTCTGGATCCCTTGCTGAGCGCCGCGTGTCTCAACACCTTCCTACTGTGTGCGAAAGTCTCATGGGCATGTTCAGCCTTCCCTGCCAACTGTATCCATTCATACAAAGTATCTGGGACATCTCTACCCAACAACCACTGCAGGACCTCCATGTTCAGTCCATCCTTAAACAACTCTATTAAGGTGGCCTGGGACCAGTCCTCAACCTTTCCAGCCAAAGCCTTGAATTCCAGAGCGTAATCGGCTACGGATCTTTGCCCCTGGCTGAGCTCTTTAAGAGCCCTCTTCGCCCTTTCTTTGGCTAACGGGTCCACAAAATGCAGTTTTAATGCCCAGAGGAATTCTTCAAAGTCCTCCAGCTCAGGAGCGTCCACCTCATTTAACTGGACAAACCAGTCAGCAGCCCGCCCCTTGAGTTTGGTGGCAATGGCATTGATCTTGGCCCTTTCGGAACAGAAATACGGTCCAAATTCATCCATATAACTGCATTGGTAAGAAAGAATGACAGCTTAGTTGGATTCCCATCAAATTTGACTGTAAAGTCTTTGACCCCCACTCCCGGCGGGCCCCTCGCCCCATCTGGGTGGTCTGACTTTCTTTTGTGTACTGGGGGTCTCCGCTCTCGAAGAGGGGACCTCGGAATTCTCACTCTGTGAGATTTTGGCTCAGCCCTGTGCCATCTCCTTTCTCTTTCCACAGATCGAGGGGGGGGAAGAAGGGGACAAATACCTGGGGCTGTTCGATTGTGGCTCAGCCTGGTGCCTTCTCCTACCTCTTTCCACCGAAGGATGAGGCGGAGGAGAAGGGGACGAATACCTGGTGCTTGATTCTCCTCTCCCCCTCTCCCGAGGCCCCCAGTCCATTGACAGTTTCTTTAACATATATTCCATCGACTCAAATTTGGCCTCCAATAGTCTTACGTCTTGGACGTCCCTGGTAGGGGTCCCCATGCTTCATCCCAAGTTATCACCTCGCCTGGTGATCCTTCGGTAGGCTCAGAGGCTCCTTTTCCTCCAACCTCCTCTTCTTCCGGATTGGAACACGACATCTCCCGTATCTCCGATAATTCTCGAGTAGGGACCCTCTCCGTTCTCTTCACCGTGGAGTCAGGTTCCCTATCGCTCATGTCCTCGCTTTCCCCAGTTTGGGGTTTTGGGTCGGTCATCGCTAGCACTACTCCCTCACAAGATAAATCGGGAAAGGGGCTAACGGTAATTTTTTTAAGATTCTCAGCTTTACGTAAGGATTGCCTACCCTAACAAAACCAGACTCACAAGTATAAGCTTAATGATATCTGATTTATTAAAGAATAGTATGCAAATACAAAGAAAGCTGAGAATGAGGAAAAGTGTGCCAAATACAAACTAAAAACCCTCGGCACAAACGTAATCCCTCCCCTCGCCCAACCATTTCAAATTCCCCACCCCAGGTGCTGGTAACAATTTCTGCTGATGTCCTGGGAAGAAAACCTTGAACACACAACATAACCCAAACACACTCCAATCCTGCTGAATACAGATAACATCCCAGGAGACAGAGTCCTCCTCCCCTCCCAACCGAAACACGCATCAGCCAAATGACATGCGAAACGTTACGATGCACTTTAACATTGAAACGATGAACATGACACCTACTTTGAAAGAGTCCCAGTTATTGTATATATGACACTGGTTGAGAATCACTGGGCTACAACACTACTTTTTGAAGCTGACATCATCATTGAGAAGGTCCCTTCCTCCTAGATACTACTAGACCTCAATCTACTACTGATACAATTACTGTTTGATTGTGTCATATAATT
Organism: Candoia aspera; assembly: GCF_035149785.1. Lineage (NCBI taxonomy): Eukaryota > Metazoa > Chordata > Lepidosauria > Squamata > Candoiidae > Candoia > Candoia aspera. Next base: position 168,042,394 of record NC_086153.1, on the reverse strand, counting down.
CTGTCATCAGAATGTAATCCAACAGATCGTAGAGTTAGATGTTGGCATCCAAATAGTAAAAAGACTTAGTATGAAAAATATGTAATAGCGTACTGTCAACTGTAAAATATTTATATATGTTTCAGATAAAAATTACATAATGGACACAGATGCATTTATGCCAGTGTTATAAAAATATGATTTCAGGGGAAATATTTTAATAAAACTAGCTAGTTTTTATATATGTGTAGATAGGGAGCTCTCCTCTTTATGAATTAGGATTTCATATTTATTATATATTAGTCTTGTGACAATTAATAGACCATGCTGATTAAATGCACTTGAGAATTTCACACATATTCCTTTAGACAATGTGTACAATTTTAAAAAGATGATGCCACAGTTCTTTTGCAATGTAACGTATGACTGGAACTAAGAGTAAGTTAAGTAATTTACAAAATGAAATTAAGTAGAATTGTGATGACACTTAGCAAGTTAGATTGCTTTATAGAGTTTTGTTGACATAAGGATTATTAATACATTGCAGAGATGTTAAGGGAATTCTGCCATATTTGTATGGTTGCCAACCAACGTTGACACTTGTATTGTGGCTAATAAATTCATTTAGATTTATAAGCATTGTTTACAGAACCTGTACGCCTGCTGAAACTGAAAGAGCATCTGTTCCTTCTTACTAATTAACAGCTAATTACGAATGAGCTTTGTGTGTTTGTCAGTATAACTGGCTCATGCATTTTGTAGGGAACATTAACAAATTGATTTACATAGTAGGAAAGCAATCAAAAGAGTAAACTGAACAGCAAGTATTTAAAGCCCTTTAGCTTGCTTTTGAACAAAACAAACTTGTGGCATTTTAAATATGTCTGTGCAGTTGAAATGTTACCTTAAGTGTGTGTGCATTTTATTTATTAGCAAAATTTGTATACTGTCCCCAGTCACATGACTCTGGATGGTATATATGTATTTTGGAAGCACAATGTGAAAAGAGGAGAAAAATGCACAGACAAAAACAGTAAGGTGGCATAGCACCTTGTATGTTTTGTTAGTTGGATGCATCTTGTATCTAGAATCCTATCATTCTTACTCGTTCTTGTTCTCATCCTGTTGGATTGGCTATTAATCTGTGCACTTGCAATCAAGGCTGCAGATCTTTTAAGAGACAAGTATTTACCTTACTCGTTTTTAAAAGGTTCACTTCGTCCAAGAACTTACAAGGTAGGCTGGGAACTTCAGATGGTATGCTTTATATATCTGTTGCTAGTAAATAATGGTGAGTTTTTTTGTAATATCTGATTACATTCTATTTTATTAAGATATTTTTCCTCAGCATCAATTGTCAGTATTCCCTTTTTGCCTGTTTTACAAGCTTCTAGCTTTTAATGTAACAGATACATGTTAATAAGAATAATTAATTCTATTATCTAATGAATATTTGTTTGATTTGACATGATTAGATAGTAACCAATTGTTGCTACCTAAGAAAAAATACACATTTTCTGTTTATAGCAGTGGGATTAACCTCAAATTAGTGTGAGATAGGATATGCAGTACCTAAAGGACTGCAATATTTAAAGTATAAATAATATAGTTTTTAAAAAGCCAGATTTGATCCACAGATATATTTCAAATTGTACAATTGAAATGGAACTGAAATGAGTTGTAACTAACAAGTACTAGTGATTTCTGGGATGATCCATCTTTGTGTTCTTACTACAGAATTACTATACTTATTTGACACAGTGTCTTCTGTTTTAAGTAAACAGTTACTAATTTTAATTATTTTAATTAGTCAATTAAAACATGCTTTAATAGTAAGGACTGTCTAAGGCTGCAATACATTAAACACAGTAAAGCTACCTTTGATGTAGACATGCATGACACTGCACTATACCAAAAATGTGAGGAAGAAGTAATGATACTTGGCTATAAGTTCATTTGCATTTTAACTTGGCTGCAGTGATCTGGGAGAAGGATCAAGTACATGAATAGAAACAAATAACATTACATTCTATTCCATTTAGAAGAACTGTAAATATTAATTGGGAGAAAAATTAGGAATAAAATGAAAAAAAGAAAAGAAATGTAATTATTAATAGGGACAGAAGTTATGAATAAAAAGAGAAAACCCTGAGAAATATTGGCAACAATGAAATGAGGTATAATATGGTCTAAGCAGGAGGCAAACACATTACATGGAGTGTAGTATCAGGCCTTATTTTTTCATTAATATGGGTAGAGAACAAATGGCTAAAATGGCTTAAACTAGTGTAATGTTTTAGACAGGTTTTAGACAATCATTATAATAACATGCATACCTAAGAGGCAAAGGACCCTGTGAATTTTGAGATAAACAGTAATTAATATTTATTTCTAGTTTCATGTATAAAACTTTTTAATAAGACTGTGTATTTGAGATAGATGATTCCTTCTCCATTCTGAAGACTAATGTGTTGCCTCTGTGCTTTTCCAATTAATGTTTTTAAGGACAGTTATTAGTTGGGGGAAAAAATATACTTTTCTTAAAGTAACTTGGTTAACTTTGTCAGATAATTCCAAGTTTTAGCTGTAAATTTGTCTAAACACCAAGATTTAGTATATTTATTTCTTCCAGTCACCTAAGGAGATGCCTAGGTTAAAATGTGGAGGCATTATATTTCACTATGCTGTTAAACCATAAATCATATACAATTAACAATCTTAAATATGTTTTGAAAGACAATACTGTTTTGGATCTAAATAAATACATTTCTGCTATCTTTTTTTAAGAAGTGTTATTTGGCAAGGCAAAAGATACACAGTTCAGTTCTATACATCATTACTCAGCAGTAAGGCCCCGCTATATTCAGTGAGGCTAGTAAGTATATTTGGCATTATAGCATTAGGCTATGAATTCAGAAGGCTGGAAAGTATGTGATCAAGTTATTTGAGGAAACTTCTCAGAAGCTATTCTTTCAGAAACCCCAACTGTTTTTTAAAATTCTCCATATCTGAGACATGTTGAGGACTTTGCAAAGCAAAAGGAAGAAAAGGCATGCTTAATATTATGTGTATTATACACTGTAGATTAATGTTTTGATCCATGTTGTTAATAAGTACATTTAATACAGAATTTTTATCAGTTTTAAAGTTTTGCCGCATATCCTCTTACTAAAATACAGATTTCTGAGAAAAAGTCATTCTGAATTCCTTGAATTCTATATAAACTAACCTGACAAAATCCATGTTTCTTTATTTGCAGTAGCTTATAAGTTTGAAATCTTGAGCTGTTTCATTATTAATTCATTCCAAAATATGGTTTATGTAAAGAGTATAAACCTGGTTTCTTTAAAATACTTCTTGAATCAAATGATTGTAATAATTTGTCATATGTTCTAAACTCTCTTATGACAGTTTTGAATACTCTTTGATTTTTCAGCTGTATTCCACTTCTAACCAACCCCAGTAATAAAAGTATAAGAAATTCTTTATGCAACAAATAAAATCTGAAAAAATTAACAGTAATGTAATCATCCCTACAGTTTTAATAGTTTTTTGCAAACTTCTGTGAGCTGAAAATGTGAAGAATCCCACATTTCTTAAGTACTTGGAAATATATCTGGGAATCTTGAAGCAATTTGATTTGTTTCAGCCCTTCTACTACATACATTAATCTTTTAAAAATATTTAGGAATTAACAGATCTTTGGATTTCTGTAATTGTAACCATAACCCTGAAATATTCAAAATTTTACTCTCATTTTGTTTGAATCTTTTTTCTACATTTTTACATGTTTCCTTATAATTTAAAAACAACAGTAAATGATAATGCCAACTGGCTACAGTTGTGCTTCCTAAATTTTATATGGAAGATTCATTCAAACCATGTGGCCAGTGTAGGTTTAGAAGATAATATTTACTGTGGAATTTTTAAAAAAATCTCTAGCCATGGAAGTTTTTGGAAGCATAAAAAACCACATGATCTGTTCTCCTTATTTCCTTACCTGTAACATATTTTTTAAATGAAATTGTGATGAAACATCTAGTTTTTCACTAATTAAAAATCTTTTTTATTAAAAATATTTTTATTTTTTAATGGTAAATGTAATGTATACCTTTCTAAATTATTTAGTATCCTTGAAGCACTTATTTTTCATTTTCACTGAGCATGTTTCATAGTAATACTATTCAGAGCTCTAAGTAAAAATGACTTTGCTCTATGCTTTGTTAAATTGGCTGGTTAATTCTGGTGTTATTTACCCTGTAATTCATTAGTTTCACTCTACCATTGGCAGCTGACAGGCTGTAATTTCACGCCTTGCAATAAAAGATGTCTCATAATCTGCTTCATTTAGCAGCAAGAGAATTTAATGAAATTAACTGCAGCCCTAATTATGCTACTGAATACTAAAGACTATGTTCAGATTTCTTCAGAAAAGGACAAGGTACAAGGTTCACTCGAACATAATTTCTTCTGAAAAGTTGCAGTCGTTTCCTGTTAGATAAAAAGAACAAGTTTTAGCTGTTGAAACTTTAATGGGTTAATTTCCTCTACTCCCAAGCCATTTTTTTCAATACACATGTTAACAGTATGTTTGAAGAGGCTACTTTGCTGCATGTGTTATCCTATTGTAACTCATTTTATGGAATCAATTTTTTAATCAATCACATAGAGAATGCATTTAAGTGGCTTATCCCAGTTTGGCATTATTAAGCTCCTCTGTCCAGGAGCATAAATCTATACTATCTATGATTGAAGCATGATATGACACTAGATCTTATATACTGTGCAGATTTTTTTTCCATTTATAGTAATGATGTACAGCACCGGGGGATCTTTGAGGGGCACAGGAGAGACTATGTTCCAAACTGTATTTAAATTTAATACAGTTAGCCTGATTCTTGCTGTATATATAGTATTTTTCCCATGGAGTCACATTCACAATTACACTTTGGTGACAGTTTTGGAAAAGTTCTATAACCCTTTTAACTCTTAGGTCCTCAGGATGTGCACCCTTGATTTATGCCAACACTGGGTGTATTTGAGAGGCTTAATTGAAGTTACAACTTTGGGTATAGTGATAACAAAATATTGATGGTTGACAGGTATAAATAAAGTATTTGTTTATTCTTTAAACAAAGTATAATTCCAAAGCTCTCCTAAATAATTCTCTTTTCATAACTTCCAAAAAAATAATCAAGTGGGGGGGACTTCCAGTGGGAATATAGCCAACTGAACAGCTGTGTCCGTGAGCTCCCCAAACAGAACTGACAGTGGAGGCTTTTTTGGGGGGCTCAGGCAGGGTTTTTCCTGATGCCCAAGAGTGATTTCATGGAAGAAAATGCTCTGAATCTTCCCATCTGCTCTCCAAAACGCCATCTTGCATTCAGAGAATCACAAACAGCATTTGTGATGATCTGGTAAGAGACGACAGGAGGCGGGGACGTCACCATTTCTACACCATACTGTAGCCTTAAAGGGACATTAGGTCGAGCCACCCCATTTCTAAATTACTACACACACACACACACGGTACTGTGCAAGCGGCTGGATAGCGTAGTGGTTAGAATGCAACCTTTGGAGTGGGAGGCCGGGGTTCAAATTCTGGCTGTACCTACCTTACCAGTAGGGGTCCTTGGGCAAAGACCCCTTAATGTTTCACCTGCCTACCTCAAATATGAGAGTGACATGGCGGCTCGGAGGTTGCCTGGATTAACAAGGTCTGCATCAGATGTTGGGGAACCAGGACAATCTGACAATAAGTGGGCTACTGGAACAAACCATACATGGATGAGACAAGAGAACCTGGAACTGATGGAATGCTACTACAACAGCAGACCTAATGAGAGGGGATATATGAAACACATGAGGGAACTATGGATGGACAGAAGACCTGCATCCACACCTACTGAGAAACAGCTAGTTATCCAACGCTTCAACATAGTGAAGAGGAAGCTGCTCTCACAACTTGAGATAGTCCAACTATACATTATATCCCAGACTCAAGAAGACCGGGAAGAACAACTGGAGGTGTAGCCAACTCCTGAAGCTGGAACGTTGCTGCCACCCCCTCTATTACAGAACACAGCAGCTGATATGAGACTTAAGATCATGGCTAAACTAGCTACAGTAAACCCTTGAGACCGATTACCAAAGATAGTATGCTAGAAAATGCTAATAGAGCCCTCATAACAATCCCTACTACCACCATAACTCAACCCAATGAAAGCTACAGCTGCTGTAATCCTGGAGATGCTTGGCTACATGATCAAGAAGAATAGCAGTATATACACCCCCCCACCCCCCCAGAAAATGAGGCTGGAAGCTAAGATCAAGGCAACTCAGGGAGAAGTTAGTCAGCTGGAGTACATCAGTAAGATGGCATCTAAAGATGAGCTGTTGAGAGAATGCCTGAGGCAGCAGCAGACATGGAAGGAAGATCAAGCAGAGAAGATCAAGCAGAAGATCAAGCCATGGCAAGACAAGACCCTGCATGGGATGTACCATCGACAGCTGAGGTGGCTGACTTCGGGAAATCCTACCAGTGTCTGGAAGGGCTGGAAGAAAAGACAGCACTGAGGCCCTGATCATAGCAGCACAAGAACAAGCACTAAGCACCAGATCCAAAAAAGCAGGGGTCTACCACACTAGACAGGACCTGAGGTGCAGACTGTGCAGAGAGGCCTCAGAGACAGTCCAACACATAGTGGCAGTGTCAGATTCCCCGATCAAGGGTTTCACAGAAACCCTTATCGGAGCATCTCCCATCATTTCCTTCTCCCATGTTGCCAGATGGGAGGGGTGTGTGAAGTTGGAGTGTAAAGTGGTTTATTATGGCTATGGAGCACATCAAGGACGCAGGGTTGAGATATGCCAGGAATACCATCTGGATGGGAGGGGGAGTGACATGGTTTCATGGGAAAGGGGACTAACTAAGGGAATGTAGTTTTAAGTTAGGTTTGAGTGGGAAATCTTTATTCGCAGCTTGCCTTCTGTACCGTTCATTACGCTTCATTAAAACAGTTAAAGGAATCCCAGCCTCCTGACTGTGATTGTGTGAATGCTCGAATGATGAGGTGCTGACAGGCAGGGTGTACGATGCAGGCAGGAACAGCATACACTGAACGGCACAACCAAGTAGCTGGAGTTCAGGAACATCTGCACAGTGTATGGGCTAGACCCTTTCAAGGCCAGATGGGAGAAGATTCCACAGAAGATTGTGGAGAATGACAGGGCTAAGATCCTGTGGGACTTCCAGATCCAGACAGACAGGTACTGGCCAATCAACCAGACATGGTGATAATAGACAAGGACCAGAAGACAGTGGTGGTGATAGATGTAGCGGTGCCAAGTGACAGTAACATCAGGAAGAAGGAGCATGAGAAGCTGGAGAAGTACCAGGGCCTGAAGGAAGAATTAGAGAGGATGTGGAAAGTGAAGGCCAAAGTGGTCCCAGTGGTGGTAGGGGCACTTGGGGCTGTGACCCCCAAACTGGGAGAGTGGCTCCAACAGATCCCAGGAACAACATCAGAGCTCTCTGTCCAGAAGAGTGCTAGGAACAGCTAAGATACTGTGCAGAACCCTCAAACTCCCAGGCCTCTGGTAGAGGACCCAAGGTTGAGGAAGACACATACCGCCCATATCGGTGAGAAGGGAATTTTATACATACATACATACATGGTTTGTGTACCCCAAGAGAGGCTTTCTATTGCGAGAACAGACTCTTGGTGCTTACTGTTATTTCTGGATTAAATTTTTAAAATCTTTTAAAGTTTTGGCTTGTTTTCCCATTTAAAGATTGAGGAGGACTGAGAATAAATATTATTTGTTGTTATTTTTGTACTGAATTTGAAGGATTTAATATTTTCCTACACGTTGAATTTGCTGCTTTGAATCTCCAGCCTTCTGTTCACTTTCCCTGAGAGCTACTTGTTAGCACACTTTCTCTTGTCTCAGTTTCATTTGGAAACTTTCTATTAACTCATTAACTCCTATCTGCCTGAGTCAAGTATCTAGGGGGCAATAAATTTTGAATTCAGGTCTTGGATGGGCAGGAGAAAGGTAAAAGTTTAGTGGAAAGCTGCACCAAATTCCCCACCTCAATCTTGGTATTATCTTGTCTATTGCATCTATAACACCAGTGACCAAATCTAACTCTTCCTATAAGAGGAGCTGACCAGGCTGTGTCCCCTGGAGAAAGTCAGAAGCTTGAAGAACAGTGGAGGCAGGAGCTCTGGAGGGCAAGATGCAGTGGTGGTAGCTGTAGACAGCTTGAAAGGGGGACATGCAGAATACAGTGAGCTATATGCAAATTCTTGAAGAGAGAATAATTCAGTACAATTGTCCTACTAGTAAGAGACATAGTGTAAGAACTGCTCAAGCATCTGTTTGTCTTCTCTGAATTCCTGTTTGAAGCTGGATGATTAAAGACTGACAAATGAATACAAATGTCCAGTAAATGGGAAGTGGTGTTCCAGAACTTGGATGTGAATTGAGAGCCATGATCTGAGATCACATGATTGACTGAGCTCCTATACGTAAAGAACATGGTCTCATGAGTCAGGTAGTCCCTTGCAATAATAAAATGAGCCACCTTGAAAAACGAATCAACTACTATCAAAATGGCTGTGTAACCTTGTACAGGAATTCCTTACTTAATGACCATAATTGGGACCAGCAGCTCCATCACTAAGCGACACAGTTGTTAAGCAAGACATCACTGACTGTGATGGACTTACTACCTCACTTCCACTGTGGCTGTTAAGTGAATCACCCAGTCATTAAGCTAGATATCATGTGACTGCAACTTGCAAGTTTACTGCTGGATTCTCTATTGACTGTTTGTGAGAAACTGGCTGTGAAGCCCACAAATGGCAATCACATGACTATGAGATGCTGCGACGGTCATAAACACCTCCTGGTTGCAAAGCGCCCGAATCTCGCATCACATGACTGCGGGGACACTGTGATGATCGTAAGTGCGAGGACTCATCATAAAGTTATCTTTTCACTGCTGCTACTTTTTGTAATGGTCACTAAACCAGGTTCAACAGCGTTTACCTGTACATTAGAAGATTAGTAATAAAATCCAGAGAAACTGGGCCCCATGGCCCAGGAGGGGAAGGGAGCAGCTGAAGAAAACTAGTTGGCTTATTAATGACAGCCGTAGCCTGATGATAGACATGACGGGATGACACCTTGTCTTTGACATTCACTTTCATTCTTGGCCACCAGAACACTCTGAGCACACAATGCAATATTTTGAACACTATTTTCATGACAGACTTGTAATACAGTACATCTTCCTGGAGATGAAGAGGAACATGTTGGAGAAAGGAAAAGTATTAGTCTTACAGAGTTCCCTGGCAGTCATCCCTCTCTACTCTGACATACAGGTACCTGTTGTTATTGCAAGTATATCCAATCCAACATATCTACTGCCTGCATCTTCACCCCTAGCTTCTCCTTTTGGAAGGGGGAATGTAAGTCTGTTTAAAGCTGATAGGCAGGAAATATATTCAGGCTTCCATGTGAATGTATCTGGCAGCTTGTTCTGTGAACCAGGATCATAGCTGATATAAAAATTGAAATGGGAGAAAAAATGTAACCACTTGATCTGATGTGGAATGAGGGTCTGCTTTCTGCAGGTGCTCCAGATTTTTGTGATCATTGCAAATGATCACAAAATGCAACCATACCTGTACAGGGTGGGTTGCTCCCTCCAAGAAATGCCTCCATCGTTGAAGCACTGCTTCTATGGCCAGCAACTCTTTATTCAAAATATAGTTTCAGCTACTGAAGGAATCTGGAGTAAAAGGTGCATGGCAAGAGATCCTCCCCTCCCTCTGCTGAAGCCTGCAGGAGAACAGCTTTCAAAGCTGAGTCTGAGACATCAGTGTACAGATGGATGAGTAGGAATTGGGATGAAAAGAGATTTTTCAAGTCCTGAAAGGCTGCTTGCTTTTAAATAGACCATTTAAATTTGTGCCCATTTTTTAGAAGTTGAGTGGTCTTGGCCTTATGCAAAATTAGGGATGAATCATCCATAAAAATTGGCAAAACCCAGAAAATATTGGACATCTTTCACATTTCTAGGTGCTTACCACATGAGAATGGATTGTATCTATGGATCTGTATTCCTTCTATGGAGATCCAGTTACCCAGAGAGTCCAGTTAGGGAAGATCAAGTGCACATTTATCTAACTTAACAAAGAAGTATTCTAGGACATTTCTGACATGAGTCTCCTGTAAAGATGGTGGTTCTGAAAAAACTAGGATGTCACACAGGTACACCACTACATATTTGTCAAAACTATCTAAAATATTTCATTCATGAATCTGGAGAAGACTGCAGGTATATTAAGCAATCCAAAGGGCTTTATTGTATATTCAAGATTCCTACACTGGATGTCAAGAGCTGTTAAATATTCATGGCCCTCATTCATTCTGATCAAATGGTAAGGGCCTCTCAAGTCCAATTAGTGAAAATGCATGCCTTCTGAAGGTAATCCATCAGATCTGAAATAAAAGGCAGTGGGTAGTGGTCCTTAATGGTTTCAGAAATCTAATCAGGCACAAGGAATTACCTTTCTTTTTTACAAAAAAGTGTGGTCTGGAGATGTAGAAGGGTGAATAAAGACTTTCTTCAGATTGTTGTTCAGAAATTATTTCAAAGTGGCTAACTCTTGAGTAGACATGGGACATTGTCTTTTACTGAGATCTGGGCTCCAGGTTTTAAGTTGATGGTAGAGTCACGCTCCTGATGAACATCAAAATCTGTGTACTTTTCTGGCAAGGAAGGAGGTTCAGGCAGTGGTGTGGGAAGGGCAGAAAGAAAAGAATAGGATGCCTGCAAAGGGTGCTGTTGATATTTTTCAAAAGGGAAACAGTCCCCTACTCCCAGTGGATACCTGGAATAGGAATTTATAGCCAGACTATGCCCAGTAGAACAAGGACATATAAGGAAGCTGTGGTAGAGTGGCAAGAATTCTTTATGCTAATTTATTTTCAACTGCAGATGAGTTGTATGTTATAAAATAGGACCAGCTCGAAGAGATTGCCCATCAACTATTTCAGCTACCAGAGGGTTCTGTAATAACTGTATGGGCAACTCAAACTGGCACACTATAGTTTCACCTATGAAATCAGCTGTTGAGTCAGGTTTTAAAGGCATGGAGGGTTGTAACATGGATAATAAAATACACTTAGTTGTTGTTTGCCTTTTGAGCTCTTTGTAATTTCTGAGGGCTGAACTGTTGGGAGGGGAGCCTGCAAAGTTTCCTGAAGATGAAGTTCCACAGATGTGGCACTTTCCAGCTGACTCAGAAGAAGGAACTTTAATGGGACAGAAACGGGCATAGCAAGGATTCCAGGAAATGTTCTTTATTGCTGTGGGGTAGAATAATAAAATTTTGAAAGACTTTTAGAGTTTCTCTCTACTCCCATCTTATATCAAACAAAATCATGGTGGGGTTGAGTTTCTTCCTTACACTTTCCTCTTTATCATGACTGAATAATTTTTTCTGAAACTCCCCCATTAAGATTCATTCATCCGCATTCTCAAAGCAAAGTTGGCCCCTCTTCCTTTTGCCCTCCACTCTCCCTAGCATCAGCATCTTCTCCAGGGTGTCCTGTCTTCTCATTATGTGGCCAAAGTACTTCGGTTTTGCCTTCAATATCATTCCCTCAAGTGAGCAGTCTGGCTTTATTTCCTGGAGGATGGACTGGTTTGATCTTCTGGCAGTCCAAGGCACTCTCAGAATTTTCCTCCAACACCACAGTTCCAAAGCATCTATCTTCCTTCTCTCATCCTTCCTTATGGTCCAGCTCTCGCAGCCATATGTTACTACAGGGAATACCCATATGATTACTTACTTCCATATTAGTATTTAATGGACTCTCTCACCTAAGTTCTTCAGCAAAGGATCGTTACCTTGTCGTGGTGCTGGAGCTTGAGCACCTCAATGATGCCATGAGCTAAACTGTGAAGGGCCACCCAAGACGGGAAGGTCATGACAGAGAGGTCAGACTAAATGCGATCCCTGGGGAAGGTAACGGCAACCCACCCCAGTATTCTTGCCGTGAAAACTAAACGGATCAGTACAACCAGAGATATGTCGGTATACCATCGGAAGATGAGACCCCCAGGTCAGAAGATGGTCAAAATGCTACTGGGGAGGAACAGAGGATGAGTTCAACTAGCCCCAGACGTGATGACGCAGCTAGCTCAAAGCCGAAAGGACGGCTAGCGGCCGACGGTGCTGGTGGTGAACGGCGAATCCGATGTTCTAAGGATCA